>NC_140580.1:955265481-955865481 GCF_964204655.1 Triturus cristatus
TGCTGGTTTACTCATGGTAGAAAGGACTGGCAGTTCTCAAGGATCAAAAATAGAAAAGAAGTTCCAAGGAAGAAAACTCTACCAAAATGTATGTGGTTGTGTTATGGTATGCACTCACTAGTAGTGTACACCAATCACTGTATATGAGTCACAAATGCAAGTCCAAATCCTCACCACTGACCACCAATGTTAGATTTGGGGGTCTCTAGTTGGCAGAGGTAAGTACCTTTGACCAAATGGGGACCGTTACGTCTAGTCAGGGTAAGGGGCTACACTCCTAAAATAACCCCTGCTCACCCCCTTGGTAGCTTGGCACGAGCCGGCAGGCTTATCTCAGAGGCAGTTTGTAAAGCATTTGTGAACACATACAGTAATTCAGTGATAACACTACGGATGGACACCACACAGGTTGTATTATAAAAATAAGTATTTTTATATAGACTTAACACAAGACCAAATAGCAAAAATACACAATACTGTACTCAAAAATAGACTTTAAAATATTAGGGAATAGTTCAGTTCTCTTAAGATTGTAAATGCGACACTTTACTTTCAAAGTACCTTGGATGCGTAACACAAAGCAAACAAAAAGGGCTGCAGGGAAGGTGATGCGTCGGTTCCTTGCACTCAGGGGAGTGGATGCGTTGGTTCCTTACTGATGCGCAGGGGAGTTGATGCTCGCTTCCTTACTGTGTGTGGAGGGGATGCGTCGGTTTCTTACTGCTTCCAGTACGATGTGACAGGATGGCTCCTCGATGCGATACTTCTCTCCGGTGCGATGCGACAAAATGGCGTCTTGGTTACGATGCGACAACGCTGATGCGATGCATGCACGCTCGACGACCGTGCGGCGACTCGAGGATCTTCTGAGCCGCGACATACCCTGCGATACACTTCTCCAGTGATGGGACGGCGGCACGCTTCTCTAGTGATGCGACGCGCTTTGGTGAGGTGAAGGCGACAGCGGCAGCGGCGGCCCGCTTTGTTGGCAATGCGACGGCAACTGCTGCGGTAGCGACACACTTCTCGTCGTTGAGTCGCACTTCCAGCTCCCAGTGACAAACAGTCTCTCAGAAGGCCCAGCACAACAGCAGGCACTTCAATTCCCAGCAAGGGAATTCAGGGGGGAGATGGTTGGTGAAGTCTTGTATCCTTGAGACTTCAGGCAGGAGGCAAGCTCAAGTTCAAGCCCTTGAAGATCTTCTGCAAGTTGATGAAAAGCACACTCAGTCCTCTTCTCCTTTCTTTGGCAATGAAGCAAGCACTGCAGGCCAACCCCCAAACACACAGCACAGAGGTAGTCTCCTCCTTCAGCTTCCTGGTTCGTCTTGATTCCTAGAAGTGATCTAACGTTCTGTGGTCTGGGTCCCCCCTTTTATACACCAAAATCCTTTGTCTCTGAAGGCAGAAAGTGTCTGTACCTAGTCCAAACCAGTTCTGTGCAGTCCTGGAGCATTTTGTTTACAGGACTCCTTCTTTCCTTTGACAGTGTGGGCCAGGGTCATCAGACGTACCACAGGAGGTGGAGCCAGCATTGTGGAAGGCAGGCACAGCCCTATTCAGGCCCAGGTGCCACTCCTCCCACCATTCCTCATGCAGATAGGTCTTTTCAGCCTTGTGCTGACTCACCCTGTCCCCTGGAGCCCACCAGCCCCTGTCACTCAGAAACCAGACATGGAATACACAACCTAGCAGAGGCAGGCTTGGATAGTTGGGCAAGAAAATACCTACTTTCTAAAAGTTGTATTTTCAAACACAGAATGTTAAAACCAACTTCACTAAAATATGTATTTTATCATTCTGAGTTCAGGCATACTATCATGTTCCCTGGGTCAGTTAGGATTATAAGGTGTTATAATCAAACTGCCCATTCTGGCCTATGGGGACAGGCAGCCTTGCAATGGTAAAAAACGAAAATGGCTGTAATTCACTATCAGGACACGCCACACACATCAGGGCATGTCCTACCTTTTACATACAATGCACCTTGCCCTTGGGCCTACCTTAGGGGTGGCTAACATGTAGAAAAGGGAAGGTTTAGGGACTGAAAAGTGGGTGCACTTGCCAAGTCAACAAGGCAGTACCAGACTGCACACAGGCTCTGCAATGGCAGGCCTGAGACACACTTTACAAGTTGCTCCGGTGGGTGGCACAATCATTGCTGCAAGCCCAGCAGCAGCATTTGATTCACACGCCCTGGGCACACGCAGTGCACTGTATTAGGGTCTGACAGGTAAACCTAATAAACCAATAATGGAGTCACTAATCCATACATCAATTTAACATAGGGAGCACTTGCACTGTGGCACTGAATAGCAGTGGCACAGTGCCCAAATGATTTTTTGGAATACATGTTTATTTTCGGGTACTACTGCAGTAACCAGTTAAGCATACCATATCATAAGAAATACCCGCAGAGCTGTTCAAAGCTACGAGCATACTGAAAACCATACAACTGAGGGTTTGTAGCTCAACCTTCATCATCCACCATACTGCTAAACCCTGCACTCCATAACATGATAACCGCACCTTGTTGTTCATCACACATGATATGGAAACACTTCCCACATAGGATCATAACAAAGGTAACATCCTTCTAATTACACACACTACATGTTGTAGCATGCTACCCATGTAGGCAAGCACTTCAGTGTCCCACATAGGCCCAGTAAACACTATATACATTCTGCAATACAATACTTAAGTGAAGTTAATAATGGCTATTGATTGGTATTAGGATGTTTAGGTTTTGTTTAACTATCTTGAACAAATTGTTGATTAAAAAATGGGCAAATGGTGAGGTCAGTGGATTTATGCGACTACTACACCGCAAAAGTTACCACATTATCAAACTTTAATATTTTGTTTTACTTGGATATTGAAATACTTCTTTTTACTAGGATACACACTGGGCTGGTGAATGATAATGGCTGCTGTTTGGCTGTGATCCAGCGCTGGGCCAACCCTCCTACTATTGGTTTTCTGATGGGTCTTTTTGTGCAACTGAGAGATGATGGGAGTTAGCACTTGATCATACACATTTAATTAAAAGTGTAACCCATTTAACTACACAATAAGGACAAAGAATCAGTAAATAGAGTCAAGAAGTTTTATTAAAAGTTGGCAGTCAGGTTAATGTAAATCAATCCCAATACCATGCTGTAAAAGTACAGAGTAACAACAGGATAGCCCAACCTCCTAAAGAAGTTCAGGCATATCAGCATAAGGCAAACAAGAAGTTCAGTTACAGCAATACAGAAGATGAATAAAAATATTTGATGCTCAGAGAAGAGTCTCCGATCCTCTCTCCTCAACATGAGTAGAATCTGTGTTGCTATAGTCGCCTTAGACGGAAGGGCATTTCTAGATGTGGGTCCCGTACTCACTGTGCCACTAGATTCAAGCTAGTCTGGCTGACCAGGGGGTGAGACCCTGAAACCAGACCCAGGATGCTTGTTTCCGGTCCAAGAAGGACCTGGCCTGGCAGTTCAGGCTGGACTGTTCCCATGGGGAGCAGGGTCAAGACTGATTTGCATATGACTGGGTCCAAACTGGGGTGGCATAGTGAGCAATAAACGTGCATTTAACCCAGACCTGTGACTGGGTGTGAATGTTTTGACTGTGTTCAACATTACGTCTATCATCTTTTTGTAAAGCTATAGTCGCGCTATGTGGAAAGGGTATGCCCAGATATGGGTCTTGTGCTCACTGTGCCATTGGATTTGAGTTAGCCTGGCTGTTGAGGGGTGCTACCCTGAAACCGGTCCCAGGAAGCTTGTTTCTGGTCCAGGGAGGACCTGGGTTGGCAGTGCAGACTGGACTGTTCCCATGGGGAGCCGGGTCAAGACTTATTTGCATACAGCTGGGTCCAAACAGGGTGGGCATGGTGAGCAACAATTGATGGATTTAACAAAGATCTGTGACCGGGGGTGAATGTTTGACAATATTCAACATTCCATATATCATCTTTTTCTGTTGCTAAAGTCTAAAGTCATCTAATTTAGAGTCCAAACTAAAGAGGATGGTTAAGTTGAAGGGATTTCAAAGGGTCAGAAAAACGCAGAAAAAAGAGAAAAATATGGGAAATATGCTGGAAGTTGTCAGCATTTCTAAAGCTCGGTCAAGAGTGCCCTAGGGATAGGGAAATAAGTGTTAGCCTAAGCCACTCTCACTAAAGAATCAAGGAGGAAAGCATAGAGGTCTGTATCTCTCAAAGTCCAAAGGGATAGTGACCAGCAACGATCTGTTAGAACTCCAGGTATTTCCAGACAACGTTTCTGGGTAACACCCTTTGCTTACACCACCAGGGTCTCCATTGTCTTTTCCATTCTCACGTGAGCTGCAAAATTAGCAGATTCTTCTAAGCCAGTTCTGAGAACAACATCGTCCTTGGTCACCTGTAACTCCTAGCAACATTACTGTATAGAGCCTGTATGTTCATGCCATGTTCTTTGTCAAGGTCTTCTTCTTAGGCTCTCTACTGCTAGTAGAGAGTTACATCTTTTCTCAAGCCTAGAAGCCGTGTGAACATACCTGCATTAGAAAAAAGTCAACCAGAAGTGGAAAAACTGTATTTTGGTCAAGTTAATATATTATTCAATGGTGCACATTAATATGCGTGTGCACATACAACTACAAACAACTAAAAATGTCAATTCAAAGTTAGATGCATGTTACATTTGAATAAGTAAAGTATACCTACACAACTATAAAGGTAACTGAGAACTACATTATAAATGCAAATGGGAAAGCATAAGTACCCACGTTTATCTAAATCAATCTTGTTTCTAAAGTAAATACATTTTAATAGTGTGAGGATGGTTTTAGAAAGTGTCTAAGGTGTATATATCATTTAATGAGGGTAAGGCACAAAGAGCCAGATGTAAAACCATGACAATTTGCGACTCGCAAATTGCGCTCGATTGCGAGTTGCAATTTGTGACTCGCAAATTGCCATGTACAACAGTGTCTGAGACACTGTTTGCGATTCCCAATGGGGTGCAAATTAGATGCCTCATCAATATTAATGAGGCACTCGCAATTTGCGACCCCGTTGGGAATTGCTGGCCCTTCCAGGTATGGTGGCCTGCTGGGCTCGGCAGACCTCCATGTCTGGGACTTCCTTTAAATAAAGCAGTTTAAAAAAAAAAAATGCCGCCCGCTTTCCTTAAAGGAAAATGGGATGCATTTGAAAAAGAAAAATTGAACATTTTCGTTTCCATTTTTTAAGGGCAGGCAGTGGTCCCTGGGACCACTGCCTGCCCTTAACAAATATATTCAGAGCCACTCACAAAGAGGAAAGGTTCCCCTGAGGACCCCTTCCCGTTTGCGAATGGGTTACCACCCTCATGAAGAGGGCAGTTAATTGTGCAAAACATTCTTTACATAGATTAGTGAGTTACTATTAAGAAGGTATGCCCTTGGAACGCCCCTTCCTAATAGCGAGTAGCAAATCCTATTTAGCGAGTCACAAATAAATTGTGACTCGCTAAATAGGGTTTGTACATGGCCCTATTGTATTTTGCATGCGCACACGGGTCGCAAACCCGTTTGTGCATGCAAAATAGGGTTGTACATATGGCCCAAAGTATTTATGATTTCTAATTCTACAGTGAATGTATTTCAGTACTGGGTTTAAGTGAAACTCTTTACATTAATAACAGTAAGACACACAATTATGTAGTGCTAAGTGCACATATATTGAGTAGCTGTGCGCTTTATAAATAGCCACTTAACATAACATAACATAACATTTGTGACGTGTAAGGTTGGAGCCAAAATTACGCTGCTCCAATCTCCTTTCTGATGGTGAATCAAGCCATCACATTAAAATAATACTCTCTTATCAGATGAACCATTTAAAACCTCATTGGTTTTATAAGTTTTCGTCAGGATTCGTACAGCTGTTGAATCTCATCATAGTATATGATCTGTCTGTCATCTAGTTCTATTTCTGCTCTTTTTCTCCTGGTTCCCTTCTTCAATTGTTCCCATTTGTATCCCTTATAGATTAAAACCAGGGATATTGCACAGAGAACAATTATCGCAAGGGGATTCAAAATATATCCAACAATTCCACTCCCTAGGTTTGCAAACCCTCTACCTATGGTAGAATATCCATTTCCAATTGCTTCCCAAGCACCTTTTAACTCCTTCAGGGATATTTTTTTTTTTTTTTTTTTTTTTTCCAAAATTTTTTATTGAAACAGTAAATCAGTTACAAGCATGGGCCTACAACCACCAGGGCCGGCCGCTAGATTCAGAAAGGATCGTACATTAGTTAAAGCAGTAGGCGACACCTGGGGCCCAGCCCCGTAAATGGCTCAGGATAGCTCGAGAGAAGCAGGAGACACACATTTAACATAAATAACAACAAAAAAAAAAACAAAAGGCGAGGCATACGGGCAAAAGGCGTGGGTCAGGCTACATCCGGGGGACTTTTACTCCAAACCTTCAATTAGCTATCAACAGGAGGGAGTACTGAAAGCTCGGGGGGGGGTAACGGGAAAGGAACATCTATATTCGATTATTACAATCAGTTGCAAGGAACCATCAAGGGTCAGGGGGACAAGGCAATATCGGTGTCCACTAGGGGGGGCGTACAGATACCCCCACGATACACGTTCCATTGCCCCCAAATTCTACCCCATGCCCCGGGTTTACCGCGGGCCACATATACAGTCTTCTCCCTGAACATACACCAGTCCATGTTTTCCTTCCATACTGACACGGTGGGTGGCCGCTGGGAGCCCCAAAGCTGCGCTATATCCCTCTTAGCAATCATGTAGCCCAGGGCCGCCCACCGAGTCTGCGCCGCGTTATAGTCATTGGGCTCCCACACATTCAAGACACAGCGACGCACCTCCGGCAGCAGCGCCACCCCGGTGACTTGTCCCATGACCCCATGAACCCGACGCCAGTATTCCGCCACCTCCCGGCACTCCCAAAGGATATGGAGAAAGGTGGCACTGAGCCCACACCCCCGCTTGCAGAGCCCATCTTCCGAGAATCCCATCGAGACCAGACGGGGGCCCGTCACATACACCCGGTGGAGAATCTTTAACTGGACCAGGCGGAGACGGGCTGGAATGGCAACTTCCTTGGGGGACGATAGTGCGGACTGCCAGTCCTCGTCGTCTAATTCCACCCCGTCCCCCGTCCACGTCTCCCGAAGGCGCACCAATAGGTCAGCCCGATTATTAATGAGTTTTTTATAGATTAAGGAGATAGTACTGTCGGGAACATGACCATCAAGTATGCGGTCCTCGAGGGGCGAAGAGGCCGGGATCTTGGTCCCCTCCCCAAAGACAGAGAGCAGGGCATGCCGAACCTGGGCGTATCGGAAGAACTCCTTTTCCGTGAGTTCGTATTCGCTCTGGAGCGCCGCGAAGGTCTTAACCGCGCCCTTCATCCATAAGTCTCCCACTCTACTGATGCCAATCGTGTCCCAACGGTCAAACCCCTTCGTTGTCCAGAGGCTTCCCAGTCGGTCGGAGGCAAATAAAGGAGTAGCGCATGTTAGTCGCTCACTCCAGCCCATGGCTACATTGGCCGCCTTCCAAATCCGTACCGCGATCTTAGTGGGGCCCGTCAGGGTCCGTCCAGCCGAGCGGGAGTAAAGCGCCCTGTTATAGTTACCGCCGGGAAGCAGGAATTTATCCATCTCATACGCCGGGTTCAAGCCAGGCGCATACGTGGCATGGTTAATGGCTGATAGCTGTGAGGCCCAATAATACCTGCGAATGTCGGGAAGCGCGATGCCCCCGTCGTACCAGGGGAGAGTGAGTTTGGCCAGGGCGATACGCGCCCGTCCGTCCCACACCAGTCTCCTCTGCAGGCTCTCTACTTCCCGAAAGTAGGCCACTGGAATGATGTCGAAGGAGTTCTGAAGTGCATAGAGGAACCTGGGAAGGGACATCATTTTAAACAATGCGGCCCGACCCAGTGGGGACAGGGGCAGCCTACACCACCGAGCCGTGTCTTCCCTCAAACGCCGAAGTGGAAGCAGGAGATTGTGCTCATAGCGAGCTACCGGGTCCAACGAGATGTGTATCCCCAGGTATTTAAAGCCGGACAGAGATATTTGGATCGGAAGCCGAGGCGGCAGGAGAGGGGGGCCACCGGAGATAGGATAGACACAGGATTTAGACCAGTTAATCGTGAGACCCGAATTTCTCCCGTAGGAAGTCAGAACATCGAAGAGAACGTTAAGCGACTGCCGCGGCGAGGTAAGATACAGGAGGATATCGTCAGCATATAACAAGACCCGATCCTCAAAGCCCGGGGCCCACCGGATCCCCCTGATCGAGGGCTCCCAGCGGAGCCAAGCGGCGAGTGGCTCCAGGGCGAGAGCAAAGAGCAGAGGGGACAACGGGCACCCCTGCCTCGTACCCCTACCGAGAGCGAAGGGCCGAGAGACCCGCCCATTAACCACCACCTGAGCCATGGGTCCCGTGTAGAGAAGCTTCACCCAGCCAAGAAATCCCTCCCCAAAGCCGAATTTGGTCAAGACAGCCCAGAGGAATGGCCACTCGATGGTGTCAAAGGCCATCGTGGCATCTAAAGAAACCAGCACGGCCGATTCGGAGAGGTACTCTGCCCTGGCGAGGGCGCCATGGAGACGCCGCAAGTTGAGGGCGGTGTTGCGATGTGGGATGAAGCCGCATTGATCAGGATGAATCAGATCGCAGATGACGCTCAACAAACGATTGGCAAGGACTTTAGCCAGGATTTTAGGCTCTGCATTTAGCAGTGAGATAGGCCTGTAAGAGGCACAGCGGTCCCGTGGCTTACCTTCCTTGGGGATCACGACTATCGTGGCCAGTCGCTGGTCGACCGGAAGGGAACCGGCCTCAAGGGACTCCTGAAACATACGACGGAGGAAGGGCGCTAGTTTATCCGGGCGCAACTTATATAATTCGATAGGTAGACCGTTGGGACCCATGGCCTTGCCCGAGCGAAGGGACCGAATCGCAGTCGCGATTTCATCTACCGACAAGGGAGCGTCCAGCTGCTCACGGTCCTCGGCAGAAAGGCCAGGCAAAGCAATGTCCCTCAGGAGAAGGCGAGAATCTTCCTCATCCCTATCAGTCACCGGGGAGTACACAGTCCGGAGGTGGTCGGCAAAACATTCCACAATCTCACCAGGCTCAGTCACACACACTCCATCCGAGACACGCAACTCCGGGACCACACGATTCACTCTCTCCTTCTTGTCCAGCCACGCAATCAGCTTTCCCGCCTTGTCCCCGGCATCATACAACCGACCCTGCTGCTCCCTATACATAGTTTTGGCAGCGTCGGTGACAAGAGATCTGTATTCAAACTGTTTCAGGCTGAGGGCATGGAGCCCGTCCGGAGTGACACCCGCCACCAAGGCCGACTCCAGCCCCGAGATGTCAGTCTCCAGCTTCACCACCGCCTCACTCCTGAGCTTCTTAGCCACCACTATCTGGGAGAGGGCGTGTCCGCGGATTACGGTTTTAAAGGCTTCCCACAGGGACATTGCAGACAGCACAGACCCCTCGTTTTCAAGAAAGTATTGGTCCATAGCCTTAACCAGACTCTCGCGGGTCGTAGGGTCTCGCAGGTACCACGGGTTAATGGGAGCGATCCGCCCTGCAGACCGCGACTCGGTGTCAAAGAGAAGCCACAGCGGGGAATGATCGGAGATACCCCTCGCCAGGTGCCTGACCTCTCGAATTCGACCCGTCTGCGCCGCGGGCATAAGGAAATAGTCTAACCTAGAAAGACTCCCATGTGCCCCAGAGTGAAAAGTGTATTGACATTGGGTCGGATGCATTAATCGCCAACTATCCACCAGGCCGAAGGTCTCCAACAGACCACCTAGCCAAGCCTGGGCAGCGGGGAGGGCCCTGGGTGGGTGACGATCCAGGTCACCCGAAACCACCGAATTAAAATCCCCGCCCATAAGCAAAAGGCCATCCGGAAGTTCAAGCAGCATTCGACCCAAGTCCGCGAAGGTGGAGTTCTGGAGGCCCGGTGGGACGTAAATTGAGACCAGGGCAAGGGGATGCCCCTCCCACCTCCCAGTCAGACAAACATAACGCCCTCTGTCATCTGAGACCACCCTCGTGATCTCCAACGGAAGTGAGGAGCGCAGGAGAATGCCCACCCCCCTGGAGCCAGTTGTGAAACCAGAGTGAGCCACGAGGCGGTATCCCCCCCTGTTCATTGCATGGCAGACATTACCAACCAAATGCGTCTCCTGGATAAACACCACATCAGGAGTCAGACGACGCAAATACTGCAGTACTACACCCCGTTTGATACGGTCCCCCAACCCATTGACGTTCCATGACATCAGCTTCAACCCGTCCCCCCCCATCCCCTCCAATAGATCAGAGGTCCCCCCGCAAGCAGCACAAGTCCCAAAGGTGGCAGAAAATCAATACCTCGCCCTGCAAACAAAAACCACACTACAAAACAACCCCTCCTTCCCCCCCACCCCCCCCAACACCCAACTCCCCCCACCCTGCACCCCTGCGGGCCAAAAAACCCCCCCAAATTGCAGTGTGCCTGTCGCCCAACTAACCCCAGTCTACAAAAAGACCCCGGAGGAGGAAAGGGACCCGTCCCCGCCCGCCCCCCATACAGGTACTAGCAAAACACACTGAACCAAAGAAGTACAACCCAGCTGAGCAGTGCAAATTGGCAAAATCAAGGACCAAGAGTCACTCCAAAGGGGACCCGTCACCGTTGGCACCCGCAGAGGGCCCGGGACGGCCACCTCTGTCCGGCAGCGAGTCCAACCAGTCACTCACGGCCACAGGAGAGTCAAAGAAGGCAGTCCGATCCTCATGTTCCACTCGGAGTTTGGCAGGGTAGAGCATAGAGTACTTTAGGCCCAGCTCACGAAGACGACGTTTCACCCCCTGGAATCCCATCCGCTGTTTCTGGACAAGTTGAGTAAAGTCCGGATAAAAGTTAATGGATGAGTTCTCATGTCGAACCGGGCCATGGACCCGCGAGGCCTGCAGAATCGCATCCCGGTCTCTGTAGTAAAACAGTTTGGCCACGATAGGCCTCGGGGGGGCCCCCGGCCGTGGCCGCCCGCCCGGAACTCGATGAGCCCGTTCAACGGCAAAAAATGTACTCAAGCCCGCAGGGGTCAGCTGTTGGAGGATGAGTTCCTCGACCAGGAGGTCAACCGGGCGGTCGTCGGAGGACTCCGGTACGCCGATGACACGGATGTTGTTGCGTCGGGCCCGTCCCTCGAAGTCCTCCAGCCGCCGGGCCATCTGCTCATTGACCACCTTGATGTCGCCAAGCGCTGCCCGCAGGTCTGACACATCCGCACCCAGGGTGGAGGTCCGCGCATCGAGAGTTTGAACCCTCTCGTTTGTTTTGGAGAGGTCCGCCCGTATTAAGGTGACATCAATCGCCACCGTATCGATCTTGCGGGCCAGGGCCTCGTATTGCGTGGCGATGGTCTCCCTGATGCCATCAATGGCGCCCATGATATCCTGTAGGGAAAGTTCCGAAGAGACGGATGTGCCACCACCGGCGACGTCTGAGGGGGGACCGGCCGTTCCAGGAAAGCCTCTGCCCTGAGTGTAGCGGTCCATGTTGTTGGTCTGGACCGATCCTCCACGGAGGGAGGATTTAGTCTTACGCCCCTCGGGGCCCCCCTTGCCCCCCATGCGGCCACGGACTCCGAGGGGGACCGCCGATCAAAAGAAGTTGGGATACCGGCCCTGGAAACCAGCGCCTCACCCGAGGCCACAATATGGCGGTGCGGGGGGACCCAAGGCGATAGGCACTCTAGTGGCAGGTGGTGACAAAGCTTTGTGCAGAGGTCAGGGAAACACCCCGCCACCTCAATCGCTCCACCGGCCAGCCCCCTGAGGTCTGAAAGTGAAACCGAAAGTGGCCGAGCGGCCCCTGGCACCGCGCCGCAGCCGTTGTTGTTCAACTGCGACACGGCCCCACGGCTCACCTTCGCCCCGGGCACCTCCGTCGGGTGGGTCCCAAAAGTTCAAACAACGATAACTCAGGATTCCCGGGTCCGATTAAATTTCTGAAAAGAGATACGTGCTCAGCCGGTC
The DNA here is from genome assembly GCF_964204655.1 of Triturus cristatus. NCBI lineage: Eukaryota > Metazoa > Chordata > Amphibia > Caudata > Salamandridae > Triturus > Triturus cristatus. The sequence goes on from NC_140580.1 coordinate 955,277,550, forward strand.
GTCATCTCCCAGATTCCATAAACCAAATCAGGATATTGTCAGGATAAATTCCGAGGAGCAGCGAGGGTCCGGGGAGCCCTGTGCTCACGCGACCATCTTGGATGCGCGCTAGGCTCCTCCTCCTTCAGGGATATTTTTGATACATTTCTTGAAGTTCTCACTTTATTTTTGTAAGGGATGTAAGTATAGCTTTGTTGAACTTTTAACATCCAACAGACAGTCATCTTGTGTGAAGGATGTCTAACTCAAGACAGTTCTGTAAAACCATAGATCTATAGCTACCATTACAGTATCAACAATTAATAAATCACCCACTGTACTGGTAGACAACGCATCTACATTTATGGTCAATTTTCTAATTTTAATGTAATTGGAAATCACACAAACAAGTGGAATCATCGCACCAAAATATCTCCTACTACTTCTCCAGCACTAGTTCCTCTTTTGGGTCTAGACTTCTGTTCCCACACAGGATCATCAAAATGTTCCACATGATAAATCTTTAAAAAAAACTATGCCTAAATAACATGTACATACCATCCTTTTGGCAATCTAAAAAATGCATGTGCTCTACAAACATAATGAACTCCTGGAATCACAGAATCTTATCCTTCTAATCGTGATTCCCAATGTTCTTTATTTTGAAATGTATGTTCACACTCGCTCTTTCTCACACATTGTGTATCAGTTGTGGACTTTCCTCTTGACATGCCTACTTTTCCTTTGTGTTTCAATCTAAATTTAATGCAGCTTGATTTACTGCTACTTGATGCTCTATTTCTTCTTTAGCCCACTGATATTCAATTTGAACTTTCCTTGATTTAGATTCCATTCCTCTCCTTGTGTCCTCTACTGAATTTGTGAAGCTCTTCTCTACATTGGTTACGATATAGGTCATATTGTTTCGGTGAGCATAAACAGTGTCTAGGGCCATGGTGGGGTTGAAAAATCCTTCAGCTCTCTCTCGATATTTAGTTTCAGGGTGACAATTTGGATGTTTAAGTATGCTTAAGTATGGGAACGTCTGAAAATATCAAATGATAATGACAAATCATAATTTGATAAATAGTATTGAGAATGTCCTTGTCCATACAAAACACTCATCAGCAGGCTACAAGTAACACCATAAGTCAAAGGAATGTGATGGTACATTATACCCTCTTCAGCCGATGCAGGTAATTGCGTACAAATATAGCAATCCCTAGTATCCATAGTGTCAATGTACTCATAAAGCAATTTGTAATTAACATTTGAAGGAAGATTACCTCTAGAAGCATCTATGTTTCAATCTTTCTCATCAAGTGAGTGTATTCTATCATCATTAGAAAGAGGGTCTTAGGGGTAGGTATAGCCTTGGTCTACTCTAAATTCAGTGAAGTGGATAAGTATAGTACCAGAAGTCACATAATTAGTACTACACTTACAGTTATCAACACACCTGGTATTATGTACCTATGTCTATTAGTTATTAGTTCCCATAACCTTTTTTGAACTCAGACTGTTTATGTGAAAGGCAGCAGCAGCAAAAGTCGTTCTTGTTAGTTTCCAACTGCGCAAATTGCAAGCAATGTCCATGCAATTGAAATGCAATTATAGTATTTACAAGGTCTTCGTGAGTCTTCCTTAGCCCTACTCTGTGTACTTCTATGTGACAACCTTACGCTCCTTCAGTAGACTCGGGTCTAGGTACTCTTCTTAATTCTTATAGCAAAGTCTATTTGCAATGTCTCTTGTTTAAAAGCGCATTTCAAAGTTCAATCTAGAAATCAAATTAAGGATACATCGAGTCAGTGTGTTCTGTGGCAATGCAATTTCAAAACCTAGCTCGGCCACAATTATGTATTCATGGAGTTCCAGCTGGATTTGCACATTGACTCTTCAAGTACCAAATCTCTTTCTCTTGTGCATTCATTGCAAGGTATGTTCATTCAGGTGAAGAATACCTCAGATAGGCGACTCTTGCTTTCTTTGATCTTCTCACTACTGGCCCTTCATCATCACTGTCAGTCGGACAGATCCCTCAGTATCTTCTGGAATAGTGTGTGGCACTCGCACTTCAGGCAAACCTTGTCTTTTTTCCTCTCGTCCTCTTATCCACTGGTCTTCAGACACTATTTGTGTTACTGCACCACAAGACTCTTTGCCAGGGTCTGATTCTAGCACAGTCTACACTATAGGATGTGACCCTCTGGTACCGACTTCCCCTGTTGATTCATTCAGACCCCCCTCAGGCCAAACATGTGCTGTCCCAGACTCTTGCTGTTCCCCAAAAGCTTAACTAACCTGCTCCCTTTGTCTCACTGTAACCACCGGCACTTCAGGGAGAGGTGCTGTTACATCATCAAGAGGTCACGGGACTCTGCGAGTATGTGCAGCGGGCACCCAGTTGGAGAGTCCTCCACACTGCACAGCTGTTGTAGTGACCAAGACAACTTGGTACAGTCCTCGCCACCGAGGCTTCATATATGTTTTGCGCATGTGCTTCTTCTCCATAATCCAGTCGCCCATACTGAGGTCAGGGCACTGCTCTTGATGAGGCAAGGCTGTAGCCTCTACAACCTGGTGAGACACAGTAATCTGAAATGTTCACAAGCACATTTGCAGTCACAGCTAGCAATCACCTGGCTCTGACCATGATTATCCCATGGGAAGACTATCCTGCCTTCCTATAGGTAGCACTGCGAAGACTCATCAACACAAGGGGCACCGCATCAGGCCACTTCAGAAATGTCCAATCACACACTTTAGCAAGTCTGGATTTCAGCATCCCATTGACTTGCTCCACAATGTCTGAAGCTTCAGGTCGGTAATTGCAATGTAGCCTCTGCTTCACTTGCAATGCTGCACACTACATCTTCAGGATCTCTTTATTAAAATGAATGATGCCAGAGAAGTTGGGAATCCGAATATCTGAATTAACTCCCTCAACAACAATTTAGCTACTGTGTGACTGTCATTTCTCCTGGTCGGGTAAGCTTCAAGCCAATGCAAGAAGATGCACACAATGACCAAGACATATCTCAACCCATTACACACAGGTATCTCAATAAAGTCCAGTTGCATCCTATTGAAGGGACCTTCTGATCTCCCAATGTGACTCAGTGCTAACGCAGTTCATCTTCCTATATTCATCTGCCGACACACAACTGTGACACAACCCTACAGCCATCAGTCTGAACCTAGGATTAAACCATGTTTGCTGAAACAAATGCACCATGACATTCCTACCTACGTGAGCAAGTCCATGATAATGTCTCACCATTGGGGGTAAGAAACTGTCTGGCAACACAGGTCTTCCATCTCCTGAAACCCAAACGCCATCTTCATCTCTCTTGACACAACCTGCTCTAAGCCAGCATTGATGTTCTGCTTCTGACACTTCCACCTGAAGTCTATTAACTTCCTCCCATATATCAGCTGTGGTTAGCAAGAGATTGTAATTGGTCTCATCTGTTCCTTCATTTTCATATTTGCCATTGAAAGTATCAGCATTTAAGGCACAATGTCTGGCTATTCCATCAGCATACCTATTACCCACAGTTACATATTCATCTCCTTTGCGGAGTGCAGAACATTTCACAACTGCGATCTGTGCAGGTAGCTGTAGTGCCATTAAAAAAGTTATGCACACTTTCTCCATTGCATATTGGGGACCCCCAAATGGTCATGGATCCCTGTTGTGACCATAAGTGTCCAAAGTCGTGGGCGACACCAAAGCCATACTATCAGTCAAAATGTTCACATTCAGCTGGTCGGAAACACAGCATGCTGTAGTAAGAGCAATGAAATTCGACCACTTGTGCAGAAAATACTCCTTGAAGCCAGGAGGCTTTGAGCACACCTGAGACAGTAACGACTGCGTAGGCAGCTCTCAGGCTTCCTTCATGGTCTTGTAAACAGGAACCATCAATAAACATTACATAATCTGATTCCGGTAGTAGTCCATCCTGTATGTCGGGTCTTGGCTTGGTGCACAGTTCAGTAACATTGAGACAGTCATGCTCAACTTCACCCTCAACTGCACAATGTATAGGAACAGGCAATAGATTAGTTGGATTTAATGTGGTACATCTCTTAGGGGTAATGTTTTCCCCTGCAAGCAGGGCTTGCTTATACTTGGTCAGATGGCTGTTAATGTTAATGTTAATGTTAGTGGGGATTTATAAAGCGCACGTACGCCGGGTTGGCTTCATGGCGCTAACAGACAGCTTGACAAGGCAGCGGAAGCTAATCCTGACTAAACAGACAGGTTTTCAGGAGTTTCCTAAATGGAAGGATGTCAATGCACGTTCGGATCTCAAGAGGGAAAGAGTTCCACAGCTTGGGAGCAAGAATGGCAAACCTGCGACCTCCAAGAATGACCCTTTTGAAGTTTGGAATAGTAAGAAAAGAAAGGTGGGTGGATCTTAGGTGGCGAGTAGGGGCGTACCTAAGTATGATGTTGTTAATAAATTCCGGGCTGGTACCGTGTAAAGCCTTAAAAATAAGGCAACCGGTTTTAAAAGCACAGCGACGTGACACCGGAAGCCAATGTAATTTCCTCAAGAGAGGAGAGGCAGGCTGCCATTTAGGTTGGTGGTATATCAGTCGGGCTGCCTGGTTTTGGACCAGCTGAAGGCGTTTGAACAGATAATGGGGCATTCCCAAGTAGACCGAGTTGGAATAGTCTAAGTGAGATAGTACAGTAGAAATCATAGCTTGGACCATAGCTTCATGAGTGAGAAAGCGATGAATCTTCCTAATTTTACGCAGTTGGTAGAAGCATTTGGACACCACTGCTCCGACCTGGGCTTTTAAGGATAGGCCGCTATCCAAAAGTACCCCCAAAGTCTTGGCGGAGCTAGAGGGGATGGGAGGTGGACCTAGTGCAGAAGGCCAATATTGGGGGCCCCAATGCTTAGAGCTATCCCCGGTAAGGACTATCTCAGTTTTCCCAGGATTGAGTTTCAGATGGTTCAGATCCATCCAAGTTTGGATGAACAACATAGTATCCTGGAATTCCATGACGGAATTGTTAGTACCATCAACCCTGAGGAGAAGCTGCAGATCATCAGCATAATTAAGGACCAGTACCTTTCTCTTTTTCAGTGATTTAATCAGAGGGGACATATAGATGTTAAATAAGTGTGGGGAGAGGGCCGAGCCCTGAGGCACCCCACAGGTGGTAATGTGAGAGGCAGAAGAAAATTGGCCAAGGCGCACTGCTTGAGAGCAGTCCTTCAAAAAAGAGGAGATGCAACGCGCCGCTGTGCCTGAGACTCCAGTCCCCCTGACACGGTTGACCAAGATGTTGTGGTCGACCGTGTCAAAGGCCGCAGACAGATCCAGCAAGACCAGGGCTCGAGGACACCCTCTATCAGCGAAGTCACGTAGACTATCCATAGCTGACAGGATCACGGCTTCTGTAGAATGCGCGGGACGAAAGCCGACCTGATGGGAGTCCAAATGTTTATACATCTCCAAGAAGTTGGAGAGGCATCTAGCTACATAACCCTCCAATACCTTGGCCAAAAAAGGTAACAAGGATATGGGACGATAGTTGGCGAGGAGCGCCGGGTCGGCTCCCAACTTTTTCAAGAGGGGGACCACTGTGGCTTTTTTAAAAGCTAAGGGAACTGTGCCAGATGTAATAGATTTGTTCAGTAGGGCAAGGGATCGCAAAGCACTCTTTTAGAATATGAGGTGGGCAGCAGTCCGCGGGTGCACCTGATTTAGTTTCCTTTAAAAGAGACATGAAGGTCTCTTCGCTGATCGGAGGGAAAGTGTTGAGGGTGCTGTTGTTACAATGATGAGCCGGGGCATTCTTCAGGGGGGGGGGGGGGGGGGACGGTATACTGCTTTTTATTAGAGTAATCTTATCAATGAAATAATCATTCAGGGAATCACATAGTTCCTGGGAAGGAGCGGCCTTTCTTAGGGTGCGTTCCGGGTTTGAAAGTTCGTCTATTACAGAGAATATTATTTTAGAGCTATGATTAGACTTTAGGATGCGATCAGAGAAAAAAGCAGTTTTGGCAGTCAGAATGTTTTTCCTATAATCTTTATGCGCAATGATGTACTGAGATATTTTTTCAGGAGAGTATTGTTGGCGCCATTGTCTCTCCAATTGACGTACCGTCAGTTTCTGTGCTTTAAGATCATCTGAAAAGCATCTGTTTGTTTCAGTCCGACGCAATAATTCAACTCTTTTGGAAGGGGCATGTTTATCACTGGCCTCAAGAAGCCACCTGGATACCTTATTTTCCAGAATGTTAACATCATCGTGATGTAAAACTGGAGTCGAGTCTCCTAATGTATTGAAAAAATCTTCTTTGTTAATGAGGCTGTTGCTAAGGTGTTGTGTTCTGGTGCATACTAACAATATTTCTACAGAGTGAGGGACTAAAACTATTAGAGGATGACCCATAACAATGCCCTCACACTGTTCAATGCTGACACCTGTGGAGGCCTAGGCTTTTAGATAAATGGGCAAAGCAGCAGCTACTGGGCTAAGTGTAGCTGAAAAATAAGCAACATGTCTGTGAGCTTTCCCATGCATCTTAGTTAGCAATGAGAGAGTGCAGCCCTCCCTCTCATTGAAAAATGACCAGCAGATCTGTGAGAATTCCAGTGCATCTGAGTTAGAAATGAGAGAGCGCAGCCCTCCCGCTCACTGCAAAACAAAGTAAAACATTTATTGTAATCAGGCATTCCCAGTGCTGGGGCACCACAGAGACGTTCTTTCAGCTCTAAGAAGGCACGCATGCAACTGTCATTCCATGGTACCAGATCTGACACCTCCTTGTGTGTCGCTCTTCAAAGGCTTGGCCACTAAGGAAAAGTTGGGAATCCCCTGTCGACAGTAGCCCACCATTCCTAACAACAACCTGACTTCTTTCTGAGTTGTTGGCTGATTCATGTTCCGAATCGCCTCGCTCTTTTCTCAATGTGATGTCCAAGATACAGAACTTCTCTCTTACAGTACTGCAACTTAGTCGGAGATACTTTATGTTCATTCTCAGCTAAGTAGTTCAACAATGCAATAGTATCTTGTCTATAAGCTTCCTGTGCATTTGATGCCACCAATAGGTCGTCAATGTACTGGATCAAGACGGAGTGATAGGGCATTACTATGGATTTCAGTTTCTTTTTAAGGATCTGGTTGAAGATGGATGAACTCTCCATATAACCTTGTGGGACTCTGCACCATGTCAAAACACGGCTGCCGAACCGAAATGCGAAGAGGAACTGACTGTCCTCATGCAATGGAATGGAAAAGAAAGCTCGGCATAAATTAATGACAATGAACCACTCTGCCTCGCATGGAATCTGAAATAGAATCACAGCTGGATTCAGTACCACAGGACCACAAGGAAGGACAGTGGTTTTGATCTTTCTCAGGTCCTGCACTATGCAATATTTGCCATTTAATTTCTGCAAAATCATAATGGACGAGTTACATGGACTCTCCATAATCTCTTTCAGAATGACTTGTTGAATCATTGAGTCAATCAACGGAGAAATCCCATCAATGGTTTTAGGGGTCATATTATATTCCCGGATTCGCGAATGCTTAGCATTAGGTTTCACAGTTATGTGGATTGGCTCAAAACCTTTAATGAGACTTATATCTTTCCCTGAAAAGTCCCAGACTTCAGGTAGCACTGTGTTTCTCAGTTCTGGTCGCAGTTCCTTGCATGTCAACATAAGGTACATTCTGACGCCTGAGCCCTGATTTACAAGTTTGAAGACAGCATCTTCATCATGAGTTTGAAACTCAATGAATGCCCTTTGGTGTACAGTAAATGGAACAATTTAGCTTGCACAAAAAATCCCTTCCAAGCATATTTACAGAACTTGAACCACACACCACAAATTGGTGATTCTCCTCAAATGACTTTATTTTACCAGATATTGCTTCAGTAATGGGGTTGTTCATTTGTTTGTTGGCAACTCCTGCAACTTGGATCCTTTTTCCAGAGAGGGGTAGGTTGGTAACCTCTGCTGTTCTCACAGTACAGTGGGTAGCATCAGTATTAATAAAAAATGATACATTGTGGCCATTCACCTCACCATCCACGAATGGACCACTCTGGTCTACCTATAAAGTTGCACCAAGCATGAAATCCTCCTCCCACTCAGGCACTGTCATTGCGACAGGTCTGAACTGTAAACATATCGAGATTCACAAAAGGGTTGTTGTTTGCATTGGGCACCTGATTCGGATTAAATCTGAAAGCATTTGCATTTAGCTATGGCTTTGAGGATTGTGGAACCTGCGTCACCTGAGCTTGGGGAACCTGAAAGGTTTGCATGCTTTGCTTTTGTACCTGCTGTGTCTGATGTGGATTATTAGTTTGGGGTTGCACAAATCCATTATTCTGTACCTGATTCCCAGCATTCAATAGACATTCCTCTTCCATTGCTCCAACTTGCTGCCAAAGTGACAAGGATTCCACTTCTTCAAAGTCGCCACACAAATGTCTGATTTCGGATCAACTGGAACACCACAACCTCTACCTTGTTGTTGAAACCTTGCATTGTCGGAACTCCCTGTTGATACACTCCCTACACGAGACCAACATTCCCACCAAATGGCTGATACTGACAGAATCTCTGCCCCCACACTACCTCACTTAGAAGCCGTTGGTTGCTCGCCCTTGCTACACAGAGTACTTAAGGGGTGTACTTGGCCCATTTGCAGAGTCACACTAGGATTGGTCCTACAACAACAGAGGCAATCAGCCCCAACCATAATGGTTTCGGCACAATAGCCCTTGTCTGCCCTATGGCACCTGAATGGGGACTGATACTTACAAAAACATATGAGGTCAATTATATATTGGTGAAAAAGCTGAACTGTTATAAGGAATCAGTTTACCTGCATCACCATTTGGAGGTACGGAAACCACCAGGTTGCCAATAGCAGAGCCTCAGCTGGCTCTGCCATTGGACAGCTCTTTCCAGTGATCCATCTGCCACACTTCCTTGGGTAACAGCATCAGAAGCCCACCTCATTTTGTGCACACATCAGTTGCTAATTTTCTAGTTTAGGTATGCCTTGTAAGGCATATGTACCCTGCCAGGAAAGAAAGAACCAGCAATGGCAAAACCAATAGTTCTCGCATATGCAAGGTCTATTGACTTCGTTAATTTTTTTCTTAGCCATTTAGCCATGTTGTACTGCAGTGTGACAGCTGTACAGGATTGTTGAAAGTAAACAAAAAGTGTTACAATGCAGCCATCGTTGACCACATCATATCGCTTTTTAAATTTATTTTTAACCATGCTTTATAGCAGCTGCGCTGCTCTACAACAAGGCTAAAGAAAATGACAAAGCCAATTAGTTCTAAAATTTGGCTTTGCCAAAGTTTTTTAAGCAATGTTGTACACCAACGCAGCTGTGGTGTGTTGTGGTTGAATGAAAAAAAAAAAGTGTTATGACGTGGTCAGTATTGACCTTTTTATAGCGATTTCCTTAATTCACTTTCAGCCATGCTGCACAGCAGCCATGTTGCTGTACAACATGGCTAAAAACACATTAACAAAGCCAATAGATACCAATTGGAGCTGGCAATGCTTGATTTTTAAAGCAGTAACATGGAAACTCACACTTGCTATCAAGCTAAAAATACGAATCTGAGGGAAGGTAATCTTTGTCACCAAAGACTCAAAGTGGTAATAAGTTTAACTTTTATTCAGAACTTGTTCCATGGCCCCCCCACAGCTGTGCGAGCCACGACAGTATTCAAAACTGTGGTCCGCATATTGCACACATCTCTGTGCAACAAGTTCATTAGCCTTCTGACCCACCTCAGGCAACAGAAGTCAGCAACCTTTCATTGAGGAAGATAGCAGTGAAAGAGCCAAACACATTATCATTTTACACTGAGAGCATAGTGAGGTGACACAGCAAAGACATGGCGTGATCAGGATGGTGCTGGGTGGTTTGGTCGGTGGTTGGAATGAGGCCTAAAACTAGGAAGGTGAATGAGCAATAAAAATGTCTTTACATTTTATTATGTAATAGAAATCAAATGTCAGACTGTCTTTTGACAAATTGCAGATCATTCTTTTAACATGAAGATTGGCATTGCTTATTATTTTAAAATGGAGATTGGTGTTTACTTTTCTTTCTCTGACTGCAAAGTGAGAGGATTTTGTAGCGTGAACTATGCGACAATCTTCCTGAGTGTGAAAGGAAAGGCTGTGGGATAATCATTTTATTTCTAACACACAGCAAAATTTGAACTGTATAAGTATTTCGAAATATATGAATTAGGTATGCACAAATGAGGCACCCATGCAATTCTAAAGTGCTAAGGAAACAAATGTTTTAATAGGATTAAAATAAATCAAGACACTTTACTTGATGCACAAACTATACATTTTCACTTCACTGAAACCTGATTTCCACACATTATCATTTTTACACGGTTTAGTAATAATAGTGTTATCAGTAAAATTAAGTCTGTGCCAACTTAGTGGTTATAGCATATGCTACCTGTGAATGACAGTGTGCTACCACACCATGCTTTAGTAATACATTTGCGAGATTGTGCTCCAAAGTGTGCCACCAGCTACATACTGCACTCCTACCACTCTCCTCCGTGGCTCATTTGCTACACTTGTGCTTTGTGTGACGGTTGGATTTTTCAAAATCACCCCCACTCTGAAAATTGTTCCAGCACCTTTGAACATTCAACAAGAAAACATAGGCCAAACTGCAGGTCAAGGGCAGCCATGACACAAAACACAACATGCTGTACACCGCTCTTTCACCAGCATACTCTAGTTTGTCAAGAGGTGATAGGCTATACACGTTCAGTTTGTGGCCTCTCTGCCAACATTGGTGAAGAGGGCTCCCTTTTGGGTATACTGTCATAATTCCCATAAATTGCTTCTACACAAAAGTTGACAAAACATAAGACAAAACTAGCTAGTTGGGGTACGTGTAAAAGCCACATATCTACCCACTTTATAGTAGAGAAATACTGTGTACCGTGGGACATTGTGTTGCGGAGGCTACGGCCAGCCTGGGCCGGATCTCAACTACTCAGGAAGAGCCAGTGCTTCAATCCCGAGTGGGAACAGCCGGTTCTGCACCCAGTATTTCTTTTGTCTGTCTGCTAGAAGGGAATCTGTGTTTTGCCTCTCAGGTAGTATCCATAGGGCAAAGGTTTTGTGACTACAAGAAGTCAGTGCATTCTAATTTGTGCTTGCTGTAGGCAATATTTTTGGTAATATCCTGATATTCCTGATATCAACAGCAAAAACCGTCCCAGCAAGTTATTAAACAGGCCCAAAAACAGATACAAATAAGGACCCACAAGCTGACCTTTCAGACCAGCCCTTCGGGCACTGCCTACAGAGTTTTAGTGTAAGATGTGTGTCAGTCATTAGGTAGATTGAAGATGTCTCCATGAGTACATTACAGTCTCAGCAGAGAGGGCAACCTGCCAATAACCATGTAGTCCAACATTCAGCTCATTCTTTGAATCAAAACTGATGTGCAGTGGTGGGCAACCTGCGCTCCTGCCATGGGTGGGAACTGTAAGAAGGAGGTACTGGTGAGCAGCACAGCAAGCCACCAGTGGTCAGAGTGTGCAGTTCCAACCAGGACCGGACTGTGAACCCAAAGCAGCCCTGGCAACTTTCTCGGACCAGCACCAGTGCGGAAGGTTGGAAATGCTTGCTTGCTGCTTTTTTTACTTTACAATATTGCAGCACTGCTGCAAAACCGGCCCCCAGTAACAAAACAAAAGTAAATGGAACAATTTAGCTTGCACAAAAAATCCCTTCCAAGCATATTTACAGAACTTGAACCACACACCACAAATTGGTGATTCTCCTCAAATGCCTTTATTTTACCAGATATTGCTTCAGTAATGGGGTTGTTCATTTGTTTGTTGGCAACTCCTGCAACTTGGATCCTTTTTCCAGAGAGGGGTAGGTTGGTAACCTCTGCTGTTCTCACAGTACAGTGGGTAGCACCAGTATTAATAAAAAATGATACATTGTGGCCATTCACCTCACCATCCACGAATGGACCACTCTGGTCTACCTATAAAGTTGCACCAAGCATGAAATCCTCCTCCCACTCAGGCACTGTCATTGCGACAGGTCTGAACTGTAAACATATCGAGATTCACAAAAGGGTTGTTGTTTGCATTGGGCACCTGATTCGGATTAAATCTGAAAGCATTTGCATTTAGCTATGGCTTTGAGGATTGTGGAACCTGCGTCACCTGAGCTTGGGGAACCTGAAAGGTTTGCATGCTTTGCTTTTGTACCTGCTGTGTCTGATGTGGATTATTAGTTTGGGGTTGCACAAATCCATTATTCTGTACCTGATTGCCAGCATTCAATAGACATTCCTCTTCCATTGCTCCAACTTGCTGCCAAAGTGACAAGGATTCCACTTCTTCAAAGTCGCCACACAAATGTCTGATTTCGGATCAACTGGAACACCACAACCTCTACCTTGTTGTTGAAACCTTGCATTGTCGGAACTCCCTGTTGATACACTCCCTACACGAGACCAACATTCCCACCAAATGGCTGATACTGACAGAATCTCTGCCGCCACACTACCTCACTTAGAAGCCGTTGGTTGCTCGCCCTTGCTACACAGAGTACTTAAGGGGTGTACTTGGCCCATTTGCAGAGTCACACTAGGATTGGTCCTACAACAACAGAGGCAATCAGCCCCAACCATAATGGTTTCGGCACAATAGCCCTTGTCTGCCCTATGGCACCTGAATGGGGACTGATACTTACAAAAACATATGAGGTCAATTATATATTGGTGAAAAAGCTGAACTGTTATAAGGAATCAGTTTACCTGCATCACCATTTGGAGGTACGGAAACCACCAGGTTGCCAATAGCAGAGCCTCAGCTGGCTCTGCCATTGGACAGCTCTTTCCAGTGATCCATCTGCCACACTTCCTTGGGTAACAGCATCAGAAGCCCACCTCATTTTGTGCACACATCAGTTGCTAATTTTCTAGTTTAGGTATGCCTTGTAAGGCATATGTACCCTGCCAGGAAAGAAAGAACCAGCAATGGCAAAACCAATAGTTCTCGCATATGCAAGGTCTATTGACTTCGTTAATTTTTTTCTTAGCCATTTAGCCATGTTGTACTGCAGTGTGACAGCTGTACAGGATTGTTGAAAGTAAACAAAAAGTGTTACAATGCAGCCATCGTTGACCACATCATATCGCTTTTTAAAAAATCCCTCCAGCTAATAAAGATTTGCCAATTCCAACAATGGGTATGAGGTTGTTTTTTGCTTATTCAGCAGTTTATGTAAAGCGTAAAAAATACTGATCCATGAAACAGCCTGATGCAGAGCAATCTAATAAGGTACATAGGGTCAGATGTGCGACCCTAAATTGCATGCGGAAACAGGTTAGCGACCCGTTTGCGCATTACTAAAACGAAAAAGGTACAATTCCTAATTAGCAAGTCACAGTTTATTTACGACTCGCTAAACAGGAATCGTGACCCGCTATTAGGGAGTCCCTTCCTAATCGCGACTCTCTACCCCACGTATGAATGTTTTGCGACCGCAAAACACTCGTAATTTACCGCCCACTTCAAAAGGATGGTAATCCCCTCGCAAATGGGAAGGGGTTCCCAGGGGACCCCTTCCCCTTTGCAAATGCAGGGGCAAATATTTTTTAGGGGCAAGTAGTGGTCCCAGGGACAACTACCAGCCCTTAAAACATTAAACGAAAACGTTTCATTTTCCTTTTTTTAAATGAAGCCTGTTTTCCTTTAAGGAACACAGGCTGCATTTTTTAAAAAACTGCTTTATTTAAAAGCAGTCCCAGACATGGAGGTCTGCTGAGCCCAGCAGGCCACCATCTCTGGGAGGGCCAGCCATTCCTAATGGGGTCGCAAATTGCGAGTGCCTCATGAATATTCATGAGGCATGCAATTTGCGACCCCATTGGGAATCGCAAACAGTCTCTCAGAAACAGTTGTAAATGGCATTTTGCGACTCACAAATTGCGACTCGCACTCAAGCGCAATTTACGAGTCACAAATGATCATGCTCGTTCATCTGGCCCATAGACGCAAAGGCCCACTGGATTTTAAAATCGGGATAGTACGTTGGAAAATGGGCTTTACCAATTCTTTCATCAGGTCAACTGACCTCATTTTTTGATGGAAGCCCAGCTGTGGTTAGTGTTTCACTGTCAGGCCCTGACGTTTCCTACCAACTTAAGACAGTTTTTGACAAAATGCCCTGCAGTTTCACAATAAAAATACAATAACCTGATTTTCCACCATCCGAATCTTTTGTATTTTACTTATTTGCATCGGTTTGCCTGCTGTCAAGGATGTATCATCCACATTCTCGGTGAGAGGTTTAACAATAAATTTCATTAAACAAATAGGCCTTTTCCGGGTCAGATCTATGAGTGCAGCTGCAGAGGTGGGCGATTCACTACTAGAGATAACGCCTCCTGCAACTCTTCATAGAAGCCTAGATAAAATGCTGCAGCAGCTGACTCAGTTATCTGTCCAAGCCACTTTGACCACCTCCTGTTGATAATGATTGACGCAATTACATTTTGTGACCCTTGTGGAAGTGTGAGCAACCCCGTATGAGTAGCTAGCTTAGTTTGCAGTCCATTACTGTACAAATTGTAGTAAGTTACAACGCCAGGGAATCTAATTCTGTATCAAGTCTGTGGTCGATGCTGAAGCGTTTTTGTTCAAGTACTAAAGAATACAATTAACCTAGGTCTGATAGGCACAAAAGTATTGTGTTTTGGCCCGCAAATAAAGATTGCATTGAGCTATAAAAATTGTAAATTGATGCCGCTCTCCCGAAACCTTTCATTTAGAGCTATAACTGTTGTAGAAAAAGTTAATTACTAGTACATAATTAAACAGTCCGGTGTCAGGTGTACTTGCGTTGCTACCGGACCTGCTAGTTAGTGGATTACTGGTCGTAGATGTCCCGGCAATTTCCCCTCCTGCTCATTACATTTTTCTACCTAGAAGGAACAATTTTTGTGGAGCTATTTCTAGTGCCTCCTGCCTCTTAGTGATCACCGGTGCCATGACATGTAAGTGATTAGTCTCGGTATATTCGTGTTTTTTAGGCCTGGCAATCTATCCAGACTTCTGGTTGATGGAGAGCGAGGTCAACCCCACCTTATCTTCTTGTAGGTTAACCAACCTCCTGTATGGATGTCAGAACAGTGGAGAGAGCTGTAGAAAAACGGGTATGGGAGAGAATGACAGAGAGAAAGAGAGAGAGAGACACTCATTCCAGCAAGTTGGTTTTTGGAAGACCTGAACCAGACTCTTGCAGTTGTGGGACGGTACAGTATCACAGTACTGATATATGGAGCACACCTTATCTGTCGCGATGTGAAGATAGACACCAGTAACAACGTGGTTATAAACAATGTTTTCATAAGATAAGTACTATACTTTAGCAGAAAACACAGGAAAAAGCTTACCGGGTATATCTAGTGTTGGACCCGGCCTCGTGGCGTGGCCCATCCAGACCCGTAGCGACACCAGACTGACCTCTACACCCCACACGACCCTCATTAACGTAGCCTACCCGACCCAGTCCACACCTGGTCCCCCACAGAACCAGGGGCTACCCACGTCCTTCCCTCCTTCTTCCCGACACCGGGCACCCTTCCCCCTCCATCGGCCTCGCGGCCTCCAGTGACCCGGCTCCGCACCCCAGATGGCCGCCCTCAACCCAAGCGCAACCTCGGCCTAGTCGCGCCATGCCGGCTGGGGGGAGAGAGAGCTCCTGGTGAGCAGGAGAGGGAGGAGTAGTTTCACTCACACCTGGCCTCCTCTCAAGAGAATAGTTTTGATCGCTCCTCCGGCCACCCTGAGGGCTGGCTCCACACCTGCTGCGTGTCTGGGTTCCCGCCCGACCCCGCTTTGAAAGGATCAAAGGGCCGCGTGGCAGGAACACCCAACAAACGACCCCCAGGCGCTAAGACCCCTGCCCGGGAGGACTCCGGACATCAAAGGGGAGTCGACCTATAACAAGGGGCGCTCTGGGACCCTCGGCAGTTGAATCCTGGAACGAAACAAGCCCTGCTGACGTGGTCGCGGCTGAAAGAACATCCTCCCAAAATCCGACGGAACTCTTGGAACCTCGGTGAGCCCTGGAGACAGCATCGCGGCTCCACCTGGCAGAGACAGACTTCTGCCTAAAGACATCTGAGCCCTGCTAACGTGGTCGCGGCTCCCCTTGCACCCTTGAGAACTCTGAGCCCTGCTGACCGACTCGCGGCTCCTTGAAGATTGTCCGACCTCCAACACCCTTACTCGAGCCCTGCAGACTTGGTCGCCCTCAAGAGACATTCCGGTCCGGCTGGACCCCAAAGATCGTATCGTATCCCCCGGCTCGAGGATTGAGAGCCGTGCGCCGGATACGCACCCGCATTGACCCAGATCCTAAGACTGTCCCGCTACCCCTACCCCAACCAAGACTTTGTGAGCCCTTGCTCTACTTGTAAATACGCCTCTTATTATCATAAAGGTCCTGATATTTCTAGATAAAGAATATGTACTTCAGAATCTACGGTGTGGTGTCTCTGTGTTGCATGGTGCTAAATCAGCGTGTACGATCTTAGATACGGGACCCAGCCCTGAGGGGGTCTCCTGCCAGTGCTTGGCTACTTCTCCCGGGAAAGGTGGGTCGCAGGGTGGTCAGGTACATATTCTGTCCTTCCCTGAGGCCGGCCCTTCTAACATCTAGGAGCTGCACTGTAACTAGCCCCTTGGCGAACTAGGAACACCGGCATAGACCAAAAGTTGGGAAAAAATTCCACGGTACTGGAAAACCAGTTTGTGCATAAAAGCAGGTCCACCCCAAAAGTTCAATACACTAGCTAAATAAGAAGAGTTCAGGAAATCTGGCAAGGAAAACAAAGTGAGACCAAGGGAACCGACGAGGAGTAAAACAACAAAGGTGAGAGATCTAAGTATGGATGTGAAGTGATTTGAAAAGGAAAGGAGTTAAATAACTGCTGTCAGACAATAGTCTTTGGTTCCAGCCGCGGTCCGTGCAGGTGAGGCCGGGTAAGTTGGGATTTCGACGGACTATGCAGAAGGAAAATTAAATAAATAATTAATTTTCCCTTAGCATCGTCCCTCAAAATCCCCCTTACCTGGCCCCACTGCCCCACGCTGTTACCTGTATGGACCGCGGCTGTTTGGTTCAGGTGAACCTTAATAGGGCTCTGCCTCATCTCACCTAGAAGTTAACTAGTAGCTCTGTAGTTGCTGGGGCAGTGTGCCTTGTAACAAAACCCAGGAAGTCTCTTTCTCCATGGTTGTATTTTAGATTGCCATGTTAACCTCCCCACGTATGTTTCTTAACTCTCCTGTGGAGTGTTTTTCCGAGAAATCGGGCGTTTTATAACAAACCTCACCCTTCTAAAGGATGTCAAGCAATCCTGGCTACAGTCAATATTTCTTTACAAATGCATCATTTTTCTCCTTTTCCTAGTTTCCCACAGAAGAAAATCTTTTGCAACGTTTCTTTTAAGTTCAAAGAAAATTTTATTAAGAATATTAAAGGTGCCGATATGCAATACATGAAGCAACACACACGTTTCAATATAATACCAATACAATTAATTTACATGAATTGGACTAAGCAGTAAAATTGTAAAAAGCATAACATAAAAAATACAATAGTAGCAATACTAGAGTAAAGAAGATCTTTTGGAACAATTAAGGGGATCAAAGAGGTGTAGGAACTTCTTGCTGAGACAATTGTAATTTAAAACTTCGTTTAGCACTTGCATCAATGTAATTTGTAACAGGTTACCACAAGGTTAATCGTTTAAGTGCTAATTGTAAAGGGTGAACGAAGGAAGTATCCAACCTATGATTATGGCAAACAGCATACCACCAAGCCTTATAAGAGATTTTTGTAAAGTCCTTCCTATTGATGGTAATTTGCTGAAAAGCAACTGCTAGCAACAAATTTTGACATCGAACGTGACATTTTCCCAAATAGATGAGAGACTTCCTAAAAATATATGAGCATAGGCGAAGGAAAAATTAGTGCCAAAAATCAAATTAATTTGGTCCCGAACTTGTTTCCAGAAATTATGTTCACATGGGCATGAGAATAACATATGAAATAAATCTGCATTTGAGGACGAGCATGTCCAACAAGTATATGATATGGAAGGAATCCTTTTACTTAAAGCAATCGGTGTTAGTAGGACTCTATTATATACAAAAAACAAAGTTTGCGATGTATTTGCTGCTCTGGATGATTTGCGTATTTTAATCCATATGTTCAGCCAAACTGATAATGACCAAGATGTCTTAAGGTCAGTCTCCCATTGCTCCTGTTTTAGATTTCTGTCTGGCAGGGTAAGTACCTTGTAAATAATTATATATTGTAGATGCTCTAGGTTTGGTAACTAATAAAGTTTGAAGATGTGGGTGTGTAATCAAGACAGTAGAAGTACCGCATTTTTCATTGAAATGGGTATATGCGTTCATCACAGCTGTCTTAAGTAAGTTATATTTATGATGGAAAGAGGGAGGTAAACTGAATGAACGACTAAGTACAGAAAAGGGTAAAAATTCAGCACCAGAAAATAATTGATGAATCCAAAGCAAACCTTTTTGCCCCCAGGTCTTCCAGTAGAAGGGTTTATTTCGAACGAGGACATTTGGATTGTGCCAGATTGTTGAACTAAGGAAGGAGTCTATAGTATTATGGGGTGTAGGAGAGGTGAAATCTAAGAGCTTGGAGGTCCATTTGATTATAGGAGTGGAGAGGGACTTTCGTGAGAAAGAAAGGTATTCATGAAAGGAAAAGGGAAATAAAAATTGACATTCAATTAAAGTCCAGAGAGGGCATTCTTCTGTGGAATCAAGCAACCAGAAAGAGACTTGACGTAGAAGGAAAGCTTTCTGGTATGTTGGAAAATATGGGAAGTTAACTCCACCCTCTGTTTTAGGGCGAACCCGTTTTAATAAAGACATGCAAGGCTTCTTGTTATTCCATAAAAAGGAAGAGAGGATAGAATTAACCCTCTTAAAGAGTTTGGTCCGTGATGGGAACTGGAATATTGGAAATAGTATATAAAATTATGGGAGACAACATCATCTTTATAGTATCCAATCTACCCCACCAGGATAAATAAAGAGGATGCCATTTGGTGGTTAGTTCTGAAATTTTCTGAAAGCATTTATTCATGCAGAGTGCTAATGTATCCTTTTATTGAAGAAGTGAAGTGTAATCCTAAATATTTAATATGAGTGGGACTCCAAGTGAAATTAGAGGTGCTTAAATCCGATTTAAACGTGTATTTAGTTGGGGGCAAAATCTCACACTTATCATTATTTAGTTTGTAACCAGAAGCAAGGGAGAATGATCCAACTTCCTCTAAGACGGCTGGGATTGAATCTTCTGGCCTTGATATAAAAAGCAAAATATCATCAGCATAAGATGCGAGTTTGACGTGGGAATTCGATGTAAGGGTTTCTACGTAATTTGGAATGAAATGGTTCTAAAGCCAAATTAAAGAGGAAAGAGGAAAGAGGACAACCTTGTCAAACACCTCTTCCTAAATCAAAAAACGGGGAAATCAAGCCATTGGCGCAAACTGCAACATGGGGATTGGGATAGAGTAGAGATACCAAGGATATGAATTTGGGACCAAAACCAAACCATCTAAGAGTATAAAACAAATAATTCCATTCAACTCTGTCAAACGCTTTTTTCGCGTCTAACGCTACTGCTGCAAGGGGTTGGTTTAGGTGGGAAGATTTTGAAAGGATATCAAAAAAAGTTGTGTGTTATCAGTTATGAATCTCCCTTTAACAAAGCCAGATTGCTCTTTTCCTAACAGGTTTGGTAAATAAGAATCTAAGCGAAGGGCTAGTTCTTTGGAATATATTTTGTAATCAATGTTTACCAAAGATATAGGTCTATAATTTTTACAGTTGTGAGAATCTTTGCCTTCCTTAGGAATAAGACATATATGAGCTTCTGAAAAAGAGCCAACAGAACTATTGGAGGAACAAAAAGAATCAATGAGGGAATGCAGTTTAGGTATTAAAAGTTTGGAAAAGTGAATGTAAAATTCAGCGGTGAAACCATCCGGACCTGGAGCTTTGTCCTTTTTAAGGCATTGGAGAGCTTTCAAAAGTTCTTGTTGTGATAAGTCTAGTTCTAGAGATGTCAAATCAAGAGGGTATAGTTGGGATTTCTGAATTGTGGAGAAGAAGTGTGACAGTGAATGTTCTGTGGACTTTGTTTCAGACATATATAATGATATGTAGAAGAGAGAAAATTCATTCAATATTTCTGCATCTTTTAATTTTAAAACAGAATGTTCATCATAAATGGAATCAATGTTCAATTTGTTATGCCGAATTTTCAAATAATTAGCCAAAAATGTTCCCGCTTTGTTCTTGCCCCCATAACATTTTGCGCTGGCTTTTAATAGATATAGGGAAGCTTTGTCTGTTGATTGTTTATTGAATTTTAATTTAGCATAGACGAGAGCAGTCAGACATTCCTTCGATTGAGATGTATAATATGAGTTTTCCAATTTCTTAATGTCATGAAGGAGATCATCCGTATGTTTGCGTGCACATTTTCGTTTTTAGCGGTAAAATCAATGATGAAGTCTCTTGCCTAAGCTTTAAAAGCATCCCATATGGTTGAGAATGACATGGAATCATTTTGGTTTATTGCAAAGTACTCATTGAAGAAAGTGGTGAAGGAAGCAATAAATGTTGGGTCTAAAAGCAAAGAATTATTAAAACGCAACCTTCTTGGGGCATTAACTTTAGGCAACAAATTAAGGCTAATTATGACAGGGGCATGGTCTGATAACAGAATAGTTCCAATTTCTGCGTTGATGAGGTTTTGTGAAATGTTATGAGAAACAAAAAAATAATCTAATCTTGATTGAGTCTGATGAGCTGGGGAATAAAAAGTGTATTCTCTAAGAGTCGGATTACATAAGCGCCAAGCATCAAGAAGTTTATGTTGAGTAATAGTATGGACAAAAGACTTGTGGGGTTTATTGGGAATAAAAGTTACCTTGGAATTCCTATCAATAAATGGGTCGAAGACCAGATTACAGTCTCCAGCTAATATAAAATGATCTTCAATACAATGAGTAATCTGTTTCGCCAATGTGTGCCAAAAGGATGCGTCACCACCAGTAAGGGCATATACATTGAGGAGAGATAGTGAAACACCATTTAAGGAGAATTTAGCACTCAACCATCTGCCACAATCATCAGATTCTTGCGATATGATTTTAACTGGAAGCGATTTACGGCAGAGAATCACAACTCCATTACGCTTACCATCCCCATGAGAAAAAAGAACCTCTCCTACCCAACCTTTTTTTAATTTTAAGGATTCAATCTCAGTAAGATGCGTCTCCTGTAGGAAAACAATGTCCGCATCAAGTCTAGCAAGATGTGTTAAAACTCTCTGACGCCCGATAGAAGAATTCAATCCCTTAATGTTCCAAGATACCAATTTTAAAGGCATGAGACATCAAAAAGAAAAAGAAATAAGAGTATGAAACAAAAGTCCAATTCTATAAGGCTAAGAAAGATAAAGGTATGAAAGAAGAGGAAAAAGTAGTTTATAATAGTGACACCTGAGAGAAGAGCAGAAAAAATATCTGGATAGAATGAATAACAGGAAGATAACAAAAAAAAAGAGAAAGAAGGCATAGAGTAAACATACCTACACAGGAAGGATGCAGGGAAGCAGGGTCAAGGATAAACCATGCCATGAAGTTAAAAAGCCTGTAGTAGCGAAGGACAGTAATTATTAAGAGAATTAATAAAATGTAACATGAGCAAGAAAACAAAGAGAACACAACAAACAAAACAAACATAATACAAGTCGAGATTAAAACAGCAAGTACATCTTAGATTAACTAAATAAGTGTTGTACCCTCTGCCAAGTGTAATATTTTGGGGGAGGAAAGATTTTAAAAAGTTGAGGGGGTCTGACCCCTCAACTCCCTCCGCCAAACCATAAATACATAAATTATTCCTCCTGTTGCGGTTTTCGAGATCTTCAATCAGCCTTTTGAGCGTAGAAACTTGAGACTGAAGCTGGGATACGTTCGCACTCGTATCACTAAAGGAGGAAATACTGTGTTCAACTGCAGTGACTCTTGTATCGAGTTGAGACCAATTGTCTGTGAGGATTTGTAGCTTAGAATCGGTTTCCTCCATAAAGGGCTGGAGGGCCCTTATTTCATCCAGCAACATCTCCATGGATACAGGTGAGGCTGACTTAGGAGGAGAAGGAGGGTTTTGCTTTAGGCGTTTAGTAACAGTCTTCCCAGATGGTGCCGGTGAAGGATCCATACCTGTCACCAAGGTACGAGATGTAGTCAACAAAGAATCCTCCAACTTAGAATATGTAGTAAAAATCTTGGAATTTTTTATAAAAATATGTTTTGGTTGCGGCTGCATGGATAGACCACCTTTCGTTCTGCCGATAGAACCAACAACACAACTTCCAGACAAAAAGAAGCGTGAGGATTATCACTATGAACTAGAATTCAAAAGGAGGAAGAAAACCATGGAACAATCCTACAGAATATGCAGATGTGTCAGCCAAGGACAAATTAGTAACGACCACTGAAATTTAAGCACAGTAATGAAAGTCACATTTGCAGTGGTAAATGTTCAAAACGTAAGAGCAAGGGTCAAAGCTGCCCAGACATTAGCAATTG
This sequence comes from Triturus cristatus, assembly GCF_964204655.1. Classification (NCBI taxonomy): domain Eukaryota; kingdom Metazoa; phylum Chordata; class Amphibia; order Caudata; family Salamandridae; genus Triturus; species Triturus cristatus. The sequence continues at coordinate 955,300,282 of NC_140580.1, forward strand.
GTGCTGTGATGCAGGGGTCATAAAAACATCAAATAATTCCAATAAGGTGAAAAGCAGATTGCGCCATAAGGAAGATGAGGGATGAACAAAATGGCTGCCAAAGTTCTCTTCCAGTAGGGCTCAAAAACTGCATGTTTTCACCAATGGATCCAAAATAAAAGCAATAGAGATGTATCGACATGGCACACTCGAAGAAACCTTCAGGGAGATCAAGGCGATTTTTAAACCGGTAACTCCGTATAGTTGAGGAGCGCTACCGTTTGTGAGAATACAAAATGACGGCCGCGAAGTCGCGTCACCGCTCTGAGGCACTCACTCGAAAAAAAATGATGTTTCCTCGAAGTATTCAGGAGCGTTGGAATCATCATGATGTGCAGCGCATCTTCTGATATCCTGTGCGCGTCTTGCCTTCGCGGGTTGTAGCTATGAAGCCCGGAATCTCCTAGTCCCACCAGAGAGCCTCACCGAGACGCCGCCATTCTCCGCGGGTGCCAAGCCACGCCCCTTTGCAACGTATCTTGACAGATATTTTTCATCTTTCTGGGATACCTCATACCATTAATTCGGATAGAGGTAGTGAATATCACCTTTTCCTCAAGCAATCAAGAAGGAATCTTAACAGATATTTACCTTGTCAGGTCCTTGACACTAGGTTTTCTGAGGACTGCAAAGTGGTTTAACTATTGCTGTGATGTATTCCAAGTAAGGGTGGATTTTTCCTAACTCATATGACGACCAGGGAGTTGCATGGGTATTGCAGGGGTCTGTCCTAGGATAGGATTTCCTTTAGGTGACAGGAGGGCATTGCCAGTGTGTACCCTGAGTAAGTGAAGTTTTCCCTAGATCATGGACACTCGTAAACATTGGCAAGGGGTTAAAAGGTATGGTGTGTGATGTGACCGAGGACCGCACTGTGGCAGTAGGGGGTCCTGGATGGGTCAGGGGTTGTGTAAGGAGGTTAACTCAAGTCAATTGGTGCAAGACACCACAGTAGTTACTTCATTTAACCTGCAAATAAATGCTTGCTGGTTGATTTATCATTTTTGTCTGAATATTATTGCTGAGCCTGTAAACAGCAGTTCATGCTACTGTTCACCAGGGGGGCCGCATGTAAAGGTCAACAGGGCCGCCGGCGGCCCCCGGGCCGTACTTTGAATAACACTGCCCTAGATGATATAAAGACCTGGGCAGTGAAACTTGAGCAGGTGAGAATCTCCAGTCTGGATTTTGCCCTATTCTTAGGCTTCTCTAAGATTGGAGCTTGTTCCCATATATAGTGTCTCCTAAAGGAAGAGTCATGTTATTCTGGTGTAGATTGTAAAATATTTTTGGCCGTTCTTTTGAGGGTTGATAAGTGCCAGGTAAAAGAAGGTAAGTGTCTGGTATCCTCCGATACCAACTCCATTTTTCTGCTGCATTCAACTCATTATTTTCCTGGAAATCTTTCACAGACAACACTTCGGTAAACCAAGGTATGCAATTTCCTGATATTAACACACATATACACACACACACGCACACATACACACACACTAAAGCAAACACACATCTGTTCCTGAATCATCTATGATATCTATTCTGAGGCACATATTTCAGTGGCTATTGTTTTGGGGATGTGCCCACTCTTGTTTATTTTATACTTCCAAGGTTGTTTCATATTTCTTGTCATGAAGATGACCTCACCAATTCAACATTGAGGGTTTGAAATTCACTTGGTAGGTTTTAGTTAGTAATTGTCAGTACTTGGCATTGGGAATATTTTGACACAAACCTTGTTTTCATTAATTTGTCCTTTTGAATATTTAATTAAGCTGCTCACCTTTCTTCCCAAACGCCTCACCTTTTAGTGTAAGTACATCAATGTGTCGCTTGTACCCTGTAGCTGCCTTTATGCAACATTATGTGATGCGAAGTATTGAGTACGAATTTCTCAATTTTTTCCATCTGCTGACCTTTTGTGCAATTTTTTTTGGCATGTTTTAATCAGGCACTGTGAGCACCAGGCTTTAGGTTCTATAAATAAATTCATAGGAACATTGAACTCTCTATTGCACTACTTCCTTCCTGAAATATAGTATAGACCTAGTTTATGGCAGAGCATGCACTGCTCTTTTGTTAATTAGAGAAACATGAAATGGGCTTAGTGACTGCCCATTACTTACCATTGGTTGGCTTCATCATTATTCTAATTTCCTTGCATCTCATTAGTCAGCGTGTGTCAGTTTCACTTTCTCTTCCTATGCTCGTCTCTTTGGTGGAGCATGGACCAAGTCTAGCTTTCTATCTGTAGCCACGGTCCTTCCACTGGTTGTGTGCTTCTAGAGGTACTATTTTTTATTTCAGTTATAATACTTCATAAGCGTGAATGTGTTTGCAGAGCGCTTCCCTTCCTCCTCCTGCCCGCTCCTGTATTATTGTTCTGCATCTGGCTCCTGCTGCCTCACTCCCTCAAAGTTGCCTGCACCCGGCCACTGAAGCCTCCCATTTATCGTCATTGCATGCACCCTCCCCCCACTGCACTGCTATATTACATTTCTTTCTAAATTTTCCAGTGTTTTTAAATTTGTCTTTTAAGACTGTCGCTCTGCGTATTAAATTGGTCAAGCAGTAAAATAAATAGTCTTCTTTTTTCTCTCTGATTTTATATTAACATGCTGATACATTTTTTTAGAGGATTACATTATGTGGCATTTGTATCGATTTCTACATATTGTTACTAAAACCTTTAATGTCTATCTGAAATATCGTAAGTGAACTGAGTAGAACAAATCTGAGTGGAACTGTGCCTGCTTCGAAATCATTCACATAATATTAATCATACGTAAGTGTTCAGTACATCAAAGCCCCTATTTCGCATTTGAAAAGGGACATTACAATGTGTTCCCTTTTGCAGGTGCTCCTAGCGCAGAAGGGTGACAGCACTCGTGTCAGTGGAGAATATAGTCTGTTTTTCTACCCCTTAACCGGGGTGTCATCTGAATAAAGCTGTTCGTAGATATCTGCAGGTTGTGTCCAAGGAGAAGAGGAAGAATCTTTTTCAGGCTACTGATGCTCAGCGCACTCGCTCCCTGGTGCGATCAGTGGTCCGAGTAGTGCTTTGGTCTCATTCAGTGCACTTTAATAGGTTGATACAGAGACCGGGTTGTCAGTACCAGAGCCAAGTCTTTCCACTTGAGAACAAATCAGTTCATACTGATTTCCCATACCACGGAGGACCACATATTTGACCTAAATTCAGTTATTTTATAGTTTTGGTTCAGGAAACTCAGCCAGATATAACTGGTTGCAAAAAGAGGTCACAAATTGGGGTATAACATGTCATGCAGCATTTAAGATGGCCAGTGAAATGCGTTGTTGAAGAGATGGCATGCATTAAAAAAATGCTTCGGTAATAAAGTCACTATATTAATTTATTAAGGGCTGTAGGTGTACAGAAATATCATTCGTGTGTTAACTTTGTTTCCGTTATAGCCAGATATTTTAGAAAATTGATGTGTAGTGCTGAATAGTTTCAGCCAGAGTAATAATACAAACAAATACCATGCTGGAATGTAGGAGGATTTCATAGTCCTCATTTTTATTTCACTTAAAGTAGAATGCTGTCTGCTTACTCTAGGGAGTGTCTGTAATGCAACACTGTCCAATGTGGGTCCAAGAGGGCCTATTTATGACAGATGCTCAGCATAACCATTTATTCTGTAAATGTGTTGTATTTAATTTAAGTGTAGGTATGTATAAATGTACGTGGTATTTGTAAAGCGCTCAAACCTAACCAAAAGGCAGCTATGCTCTCTATAGAGTCGAAGCTTAAGATACAGGAAGTTATACTTGTTCCCTAAATCGAAGCAGTGTCGGTGTAGTCCTGATGAATACACCAATGTTGTTGCAGATACTGGGTGCAAAGATGCACAAAGCCTCTTGTCTTGCTTTTTTGTCTTTTTTGCACTTTTTCATTTCCAACCGGATGTTGTCTTGAGAATGGGTGTGCCGAAAGCCACCCGAGGTGATGAGATTGTTAGCCAGATAGGAGTGGGGGGAGGGTGCCGGTCCTGTTGGCTTTGTATATGGAAAGTATATGAAGACTGTATGGAATATTTTGGACTATGGAAGACTAATTTTGGGAGTGCTTGGGGTAGACCTTTTTGTTCATGATGGGTGTGATATTGTGATGTATCTTCAAGCCCTTGCCAGACCTGTTGTGGAATCTAGAATAGCCATAAGGTGGGTACTTATGGAGTCTGGGAAGTTGTGCATATATTTCAAAGCTAGCCCATGTCTCTCCTTTTGTAACATATGTTAGACACCCCTTCTCTAATGCTGTCTTTACTTCATTATAGAACGGAATACATTTATATTGTTTCTTGAGCTAAAATGACTCATTTGTTTCGTAGTATAAGGCAACACATTGTCATGACGTTTCCTCCACATGAAAGAAACACAATGCCAGGGCTACTGGAATTATGTGATTGTGTGGCCACTGAGTCGTCCGCGTAATTATGTATTTGCAGCATTTTCCTCACAATCCATCAATTGTTGTATAATCTGTAGATTATAACAAAAAGATTGTTTCTAGCTTAGAAAGATCAAAAGTTAATAAAAATGTGGTCACACGTGTCTCCAGATAGTGGAAAGTCCTTCACAAAGGTTGACTGGTCATCTTTCAATTGCTACTGTATTTTGGTGTTAAACTGGTACAAATAAGGTGAGATCTTGCCTTGACAGTGTACCATTTGTAAGAATGACAAAATCATGAAGTATTAGTATCACAAAATATGTCTCATTTTGCAACATAATTTTCCTTACCTTGCCTCATTATTTAGTCAACCTCTTTTTTTTTTGCAACAAATTTTTATTGGTTTTCGGAAGAAGCCATATGGACCCCAGGAGCATTCTACTAGCTCCCCACTCCCCCCCGGTCAATTCAGCATACAGCCCGGCTCTCCTCCACACATGTTACAATCCAATAGACAGATTCAAGTAGAAAACTCCCAATATCCATCCCACCCCCCGGTCTTCATACACCCCAACAAAGTCCTCTCACCCCATGCCCCCTAAGGCATGCCGTTGGCCACTAGAATACTCACGTAGCCTAGAACACTTGCATCGCCCACCAGAATCCCTGCCTCGCAGATCTGAACCTAGGGTGGTCGGGGAACACTGGGGGAGAGTCCTTGCCAGGCCCTCTCCGGACCCATCATGCCCTTCCTCCATCAAGTGTCAGGTGCTTCAATCAGCCTGCGCATCCTCCATCTCACGGGGCACTCCCTCCCCTTCTTCAATCGGGTGCTTAACCAGTTCCACAAGCGCCACCCATGCCCGTGCAATTTCCATTGATTTCTCACTCCCATTGCGCCTGGCCAGGCATAGTCTGCAGTTCCCTTCACTCTCTGCCCACTTCACAAACTCCCTGCACCAGCGCGTAAGAGTAGGCCCCTTTTTCACTTTCCAATGGGTAGTAAGTTCCCTTTTTGACAGGACCAACCCCAGATCAATGAGCTTGCTGGTGATTTTGGTCTTAGCAGTGTGCGGAAACCAGTGCAACAAACAAAACCCTGGTGTCATGGCTATCTGCCTCTCCGTCACAGTCACCAGTAGTCCTCTAATTGTGGGCAGTCCCAGAATATGTGCAGAAACCCCGCCCCTTCCAGAGTACATCGGGGGCAAGCGGACGATACCCCAAAATAGTTGTTGATTTTGCTGGGAGTTAGGTACGCCCTATGTAAAACATAGAATTGGATCAGCTGAAAGCGCGCATTCCGAGAGCTCTTCCATGCTCTCAACAACCTCCCCCCAAGGCGTCTCCTCAATAGGCTCCCCCAAGGCCGCTTCCCATTTGAGTCGTAACGCTGTCAGGGGTTGGCGCAAGTCCTGGGTAATCCGCCGGTAAAGACAAGTCACCGCTTTAAAAGTTCCCGCTGCCATCACTATGTATTGACAGGCGAGAAACGTGCTAGGTTCCACCAGTCCTCCCTGCCAGTGCTTTCTGACAGCCGCTGCAAGGGATGCATGAAATAGAAAATCCCCTCGCTGGAGATCATGGCGCTCCATGAGGTCATTGAAAAGAAGGAGGTTGCCATCCTCGTAAAGGTCTCCTAATGCGATGACCCCTGACTCCTCCCAGGACCGCAGCATGCTCCAGTCACCCCCATGGGGTAGCACCTCGCACATCCTCAACGGAATCTCGGGTGCGTACGGGGTCCTGACGCGCACCCTCCCGGCCAGCCGCGTCCAGCACTGTCACGCCGCACGCAAATCTGGCGGCACTGACTCATCTCTCAGTAGCAACCGCAGCAGAACACAGGACAAAAGACGCCAACTCGGATCCGACCCCCCCAGGTCCTCCAGCTGCCTGATGCGACCCGCTACCTATTTTGTAAACCATTGGAGCAGCATGGTAATAGGTCTCAAGGTCCGGCAGCAAAGCCCCCTTCCGCTCTGGGCGGTTGCATAGTAACCAGGGCAACCCTCCTTACTCGATATCCAAACGGGGAGTGTCCCAAAGTAGTAGAGGAACCTCGGCAGAGTGACCATCTTCACTAAGGCAACCCTGCCCGCTACGGATAATGTAAGAGTCCCCCAAAAATCGAAACAAGTCTTGGCACTGCGCATCGCTCACCCCACATTACCTTTCAAAAGGTCTCCATAATCACGATAAATCTTGGTCCCTAGCTAAGGCAAACAAAGGGTTTCCCACGGGACCCCTCCTGCACTCTGCTGGTCTATCCTGCCTGAGCTGTTGGGGAACAAACACGACTTGGCCTAGTTCACACGGAGCCCCGCTACTCTCCCCAAGGTCTCTAACAAGTCATTTGCTTCCCGAAGCGCATCTCCCGAGTCGCCCAGGAACATGAGCAGATCGTCCGCATACAACGCTATATGCTGCACCTGCTCTTCTACCAACAGCCCAGAATAGAATCTCCCCGCCCTGGCATGAGCAGCCATGGGCTCCATCGCCAGAACAAACAGTAGAGGGGACAACGGGCGCTCCTGCCTTGTCCCCCGGGCAAATTCACAGGCAGCAGTGATCAAGCCCCCTGTTCTGACTCCGGCGGTGGAAGCGCTATACAAAAGTGCTGTCCACTGTATAAAACGGTCCGCCAAGCCAAATTCCCGCAAAACATTAAAATTATTTAGTCAACCTTGCTGCATAATTTTGACCTGCCCTGCCGCATAATTCCAGTGGCCCTATTAATGCATATCGTGAAGAATCCCAGTAGGCCTTTGTCAAAGGCATTTTTCTTGTCAATGGATAGAGTAGCCTTAAGTTATTTTATGCCAACATTCAAATTAATCCATTCAATTAGTTCTCTTCCAATGTAATTCCCTTTTGCCCATAGATAATTCCTTTCAAGAGGCATGAGTGTAATTTGTAATTATGCTCTCCGAACATTCGACGAGGGCTCTTCTCTTTGGATCTGCAGTTAGCCTGGATTTCAGACTGATGGATCATTTGAAATAATCAAGAAGTCTCATTCAAAGCTGAAAACTTGCAAAGAAACCAGAGCAGTTAAGCGAGACGCAGACACGACACAACAGTAAGGACAACTTTAAATGAGGGTTGCTTACTATTTTAGATTGTCATGAACTGACATCAATGAAATTCTAAATATTGATTAACTAAGCCATAGGCTACAACTTTTGTTCTGGTTTTACTCTACCATGTGCCTTCTTTTTGTCCACACCCTTCTGTAATCAATAAGTTATTCATGAGAAACAATCTAGAAAGAAGGTGAGGCAGTTTATCGATTACCACTCGCAGCTCCACTGTTTGTTCATCGAGCATTTCACCCACAAAGTTAGAACAGCTTGGTGTTTTGTTTTGATATGTCATTAGCCCATCACTTGTTGCTTCTTTCACTCTTACTTTAATAAAGCCACCCATCACACAAAAGCTCAGAAAAAATCAAAGGGTTGTGTGGGGGTGAAGAAGGTTTCGAAAGGAGGTGAAAAGTTGCAATTGTATGAGTATAAAGGGGAGCAACATGTCTAATGACTTTTTAATACTATCATACACAATTTTAACAGTCTGCAAAACATGTATTTTAGCCCTCCAATGGCATCCACATGTTTCAATTAATAATTGATCACCATGATGTCGCCCATAGTCGTCAGGACCACAAATGCCTCACTTGTACCATTCACATACAGTCCCCAAATAATAATAATAATAATAATCCACATTTGTAAAGCGCAAACAATCACCCGTAAGGGCCTCTAGGCGCTGGGGGCCTTCGGAAAGATTAAGCAAGCTATTGCCCAGAGTCACATGGTGCTGGGCTAGTCTGCCGCCGGCGCCGGGGATCGAACCGTGATCCAGATTCCGGAGTCAGTCGCCCTGGCCGTGGCGCCACACCTCTTCCAACATTACTGATGTTCGCTAATGGTACTGCCAGGCTGAATTTACAGAACTTTACTTGGATCAGACTGGGTAGGTTGCTTGGTAGGGTACCACTAGGACCAGGCCTATAGCCTTGCTAGATTTGAGGAAAATGATGCTTTGCATTTGATATACTCCAATTGGTGACCAGGGTTTTACGGTAGCTTTTTGAAACCGACAACCGAAGTGGTCTTTTGAGTACTAGTGTCTGAACTAAAGGTGTCCCCTTAGCGGATTGCCTTCTACCTGCTACTTGTATGCTTATCCATAAGAATTGAAAAGTCAAACAGCCACTGCCCTTGCCCCCAAGAGTAGATAATCCTTTTGTTAATTATTGTTACGATGGAACTGGGAAATGAGACATTGATAGGACACTGCTCCACAGAGGAAGTTCTCAAAAGATAAAGAGGTCTCTAATGATTTACCAATTCAGTATTAATTTTGAGTGAGCAGAATACTAAAGTCTTGAATGGAATATTACGATTTGAAAACTATGAGTTCAAAACAAAAGCCGAGCACATTTAGTTTTGGTGTTATGTGAGGAATAAATAGATTGTATTCTTTGGTACTTTGTATCATCAGATTACTCTCGATTGGTCCCGATTTGACAAATAATGCAAACAGCTTGACTTGCAAAATGGCAAAACTGAAAACATGAGGAAAACAGCAAATGTGCACAGAGTAGTTTTAAATCGTGCATTGCATCCTTTGAATTGCCTTTACAGGTTGGAGGCTGTTGGTGACACAAAGCCATCCATGGCCAAGCTCCAGCATATATTAAGGAACGCTTGGAAAATTATAGGCCAGGACTGTCCCTGCGTTCCTCTGATGCTGGTCTGCTGGTCTGCCCCCGTTTTTCGACCTCCTCCATAGGGGGTAGAGCTTTCTCCTCGCTGATCCCTCAACTCTGGAATGAGATGCCAGTAGAGCTCTGCAAGGAGCCCGCTCTCCTCCCTTTTAGGAAAAAATAAAAACCCTTCTGTTTATTGAAGCTTGGGGAACAATGCAGGCCAACCCTGGGCATAACTCCTACCGTGGAACTAAGGTTGGGCATTCGTTCAAGCGCTTAGAGACCAGTGGTGATAATGCGCTGTAGAAATCCCAATTAACATTAACATTATTCTGGCTTGAGAACCAGAAGGCTTTTAAGATTTGGAGATAATTCAGGCACCCTCTGGTTTTTGGTTCCTCAAAGTGACCCCAGTGTATCTTGCGAGGTGCCCCTTAAATTTCTGTGAAGGCAAACATCCCCCCTTCAACCCAAGCCCATGACTTTCCAGATACAAGCATCCCGGTGCCACTTGTCTGCATATTTGTATCATCCTTTGGCTTGCTCCCCATTGCTCTCTACTTTTTCGGCCTGTGCACCGGCTTGTGCTAGCTGTGTGCTCTCCTGAATATCTCTTCCTATGCCCCTGCATTTCTATGGCCCAACACAGGAACTTGTGGGGGAATTTGAGGAAGTATGGAAACTGAGTTACATTGTACCAGGGCAATGTAGAAACTGGCAAGATAGGTTCCTCAATGCTGTGGGTCTGTGGGAACGTGGAATATAGAAACGTACATTGCAATGTTTACTTGATTGGGGCAATATTAAAGCTGGGGTGGCAATGTATGGAAGAGTGTGAACATTTAAACATGTGTGTTTGAGTGACAGGGAAATGAAAACTGGCCCATGAGGCTATGCTTACTTAGGGCAAACTCTGCACACGTTGGCAATCCTGTAACCCTATTTCCAACTGGTTTTAATGAACAGTTTAATTTTGGTACAACCGGCAGCTTGTAACTGTAACAATTCATTCATCAATGCCATCTCCATATCAGTACTGTACACACATTGCTGCCTTGATAGCAAGCACTCTCTTATAGAAACATTGAATACCTGCAATATCGCTAACCTTAATGTAGCTCTGCTGCCTAAGTCTATACTATTTGTAACCTATACTTGCGATTTAAATGAGATAAATAATATTCAGCAGTCCTGGGACTCTGGCCAGCCCCCTGGCACAATATGCAGTTCAAGTATATTCAACAGAAGCACCGCTGTATGGACAGGCTGGTGCACTGGTAAGGAGAACCTCGCCCCCTAGATTCCTAACATCAGTGGTTAATTTGCAAAAAACATCAATGCTGGAGGGCTCATCTGGAGGCAGCTTGCACTAGCCCATTTCTCCTGTTAGCGCCGCCTAAAACAGAACCAACTACTAACCATGAAAGTGGGGTGAGGATGTGGTGTAATGGCCAGAGCTGGCGATTTGGGACTAGGGAACCAGGTTTGAGTCTCGGCATTGGCTCAACATCCTGTGATTCTGGGAAAATCCCTTAATCTCCCTGTAAAAGAATGTATCCTCAACTTGCGCTCATGAAAAGCACCAGTGTTGATGATTAAGTGCTGGTGGTGAGTACCGGACACCACCAGCTGAAATTAAGTGCTGCGCTAACATCCGTAAACTTTGGAATGGTTAGAAACTGGTGCAGTTCTAATGTGATGATTTATAAGTGCTGTTGATAGATTCTCCTTCTCCTCTTGATCTCTTCCCCCTCTGTCTACTCTTTCCTCTATGCATTGCCTGAATACCTACGTCTCTTTCTGCAGATACAGTCTATTCACAAAAAACAAACGTTGACTTTGCCAGTGCTTGTTTTAAGAGGGTATTGGACACTGACAGGTTGGGAACAGGAGCAAGTGTACAGACTTGGAGTAGCTGAGTCACCGTGATGATAACGTAATGTGTTCATGTGAAGTTGGCACGTTTTTTTTCAAAACCGAAATACTGTACAGGTATATAGTAAAGAGAGGCTAGAAACACAACACAACCCTCAGTGAATACCTTTCTGGGTTTATAGCTTAAATTACAAAAAGGTTTTAACTGAAGAAGGACCTGTGTGCTCTTGAATGATAATATACAATCCCATGTTCCTTCCCCATGCTGGTGAAAATAAATCACAGCCTGCAACATCCTGAAACCAGTGGGCAGTGCTCTGCAGCAGTCTCCCCTCTGCACCTGCTCTTTTCACGCCTTTGTGTTCGGAATGCAGCTTTTCGAGCTGTGCCTGCAGATCGCAGCCTTTGCTTCATTCTTCGAGGAGGCACCGTGGGGAAAGGTTGGCTGCAAACGTGAAGCACGCTGCTTCTAAGGGCGTTTCCTTGTCAAATCTTTTTAACATCAACTTTCACGTGTTGTCCAGGACTCTCTTGCAACTTTGGTATAGAGTAGCTTCGTGTTCAGCGTTGGCAAGTCAATAATAGATCATATTTAGCGAAAAATAACAATTGGAACAATCTAATCGTGTTCGTCTGTTTTGCAAATTCCACCAAACGACTACCGTACTTATCAGTGCTATAAAAGGGAAACAATAAGTGCAGGTACTCTGCAGATTTGGCCGGGGCGGGGGAAAGGGGGAAAGGGCAGAGCTGGGGGAGGCACATGACTATACAAAGACTCTGCTGCCATCCGTCATGTATTCATTTTGCCCTTGCATTACCCTTGTTAACAGTCTCAAATGTCCTGTATGTGCACATTCTCTCTGCACATGTGGGCGAGGCATATATAGACATTTAATAACCTGTCTCCTACTATGACCCTCTCAAATGTGTAAGCCGCCCATTGCTTCTAAAGGGACTTGCTATGTTTGGCCTATGCTTTCTATGCCACAGGATTTTCAGTACACATTTAGGAGGTTTAGAACTTTGCATAATGATCCGCTCAGTGTGATATTCGGAGTGCTGTGTCCTTGGCCAAGTACTGTTTAACCCCTTCCCTGCTCATGACGGAGCCGCTCCGTCATGAGCGACCGTTGCCGTGTGCTCATGACGGAACGGTTCCGTCATGTTACGGCCGTTGGCGGCCGCTCCGCCTGCGTGGCGCTGTTTCCCCGCCTGTGCGGGGGGACAACGCAAATGGGCGGAGTCATGACGGAACCGTTCCGTCATGAGCACAGCTCAACCGTGCCTCATGACGGAGCGGCTCCGTCATGAGCACAGCGCCACCGCGCTGCCCCCCCGCACCCCCCAGCACCGCGGCGGAATTCCCGCCGCGGTGAAAGGGTTAATCTTTGTTCCCTGCTGTCTGATCAGGTATCAGGAGTGTTTGATTTTGTGCCCCCTTGTGCATGATTTTGACTGTTCTTTTGATCACCAGTATGTGATATTGGCGAAGCTCTGTGTGATGTTGATCCAGCATTGCCTGATCTTGGGACATCAACTGGTTGACACACGGTGTGTGATTTAACCTCTTCAATGCCCATGACGAGCTGGTCTCGTCATGGGCCGCGGTTGCGCTGTGCCCATGACGAGACCAGCTCGTCATAAACCCCGCCCGCTAATGAAACGGCCGGCACAGGGCGGGGAAAGAGGCGGGCACTGAAGGGGTTAAGGCCAGTAATGTGTGTTCTTGCCTCAACACTGTGCGATCCTAAGCCACCCTGGCCTGATCTTGAGCCATTGCTGTCCCCTTCATTCTGATGAAAGCTAACTGGTAAATAAAATTATTGAAATGTATGTCATCTATATATTGCCATGTAACCAATGGGCTCTGTATTGTGAGGTGTCAGGGTCCTATCACCTATCATTACTACTATGGAAGGGGATTGCAGGGGCAGTCCCTACAGAACAGCTTCAACATACACACACTGCTTTGCCAATTGTTTTATTTTCGTTAGGTAATACCTGTACACTAGGTGATATCTGTACAGTTCTGGGCACCACCTCCATCTGCACCACAGTTTTCATGTGTCCCTCATTTGAAGGGCTCCATCCTCATTAGCTCTTATACACACTGGCATGTTCATTCAGTTTGCAGTGTGTAAGGGGATGGGCCACACCAGACCAACCCAAAGGATCCTCAGAATCAATTCGACAGATTAAGAACTGTGCACAAATCACTTTGGGGGGTGTTGGGTCTGCACAATGTTGTAGACCGGCATATGTGACTTTGGAATATTGGGCGTTGGTGAGAGGGTTTGTGAAGTTGGGCCATTGATGTATATTGAACTAGTGCTGTTTTCATAAATGGGCTGTGATTTGTAATACCAGGCCTGCACCTTGTAATACTGCCACAACACTTTGTGACCTTGGCATAACTCTGTGTATTTAGATGGACTGGGCAGCACAGTGTACTGAGAGTGGTGTTTTTAACACACCAACATTAGGTACAGAGAATTGTTCATGCATCTCATTAAATGCTGGAAACCGCCACTTTCATTATGTGCCCAACTCTGCTCTATATGAACAGAGCCTTTGTTCCTTCACAGTTAATTACAAATAGAGTTATTATAATTACTGTTTGTGCACTTTTTCTATCTAGTGACTTTATCTAGATAAATATATATGAATGTGGAATATTTCAGGGCGTCAATGTATACAAGTCCCTCTGTAAATAATTGTCACTTTTTCACTTTGTGCCGTCGCTGTTTTTTCACTTGTCACCTGCGCCGTCCACCTTTAAGTGTCATGAGCACCTGCGTGCACAAAGTTTTCAGGTTACCTACGTATTAATTGCTTACAGTGCTGATACAACTGTTCCCAATTCTTCTAAAACCCATGTTTCATTTGTTTTGCAATTGTCTTTTACTCTTTCAAATACATGATGCTTTGGGCACATTTAAACGAACTATGAGTCTCCCTACCTTCCTTTGTTCCAGTGTTTTGTGCATGCTTGATAACTAGTCTTCTCCATAATATCGGTTGAGATATTGTCATTTGTTTATATTTCCTCACCCAGATCTCAACCTGGTCTATGGGTTTACTCCTGTTGTTTATATCTATACTGTGAGCAGCCGCTGGGCTAAGAGAGTAGGTCCTTTGTCGACCTTTATTCTTTTGTCAATTAATCCTTTTTTAAAAAAAATTTTATTGAGAGTTCATAGACTTAACCAACATACAATAATATCATATATAAATACATATTTCGAAATATTGAAAAGAAAAAAGAAAAATTAATTAAATCTAAAATTCAATGTATTACAGTGTGATAAATACCCATATCAGAAAATACTCAATAATGCAATCACAATATTTCTACAATACAGGAAAAGGACCTAGTAATTTAAAGTGCAGCAGTGCAAAGAATCCACATAATCTAAACTGCAGAGTGCTGTAACCGAACATATACTCAAATATATATTCTCTCCTTTTATATCCACTACAAGATGTTATTCTATATCTCAAACACACTCCAATATTTCTTATATTTTCTTACAGTTCCTGATCTTAATGCATATTTTTTTTCCAGTTCTTGTATTCTAGACAGCTTGGCCCTCCATGCATTAAAAGTGGGTATCTTCTCTGTTCTCCACGCTTGCAGAATTAAAGATCTTGCTATTGAAACTGCAACAAACAAGCCTTCCTCATGCACAGAGGTAGCAGGAGAGCAGACCAAAACCACTGTCGATTTATCAAATAAAATGCACGGATAAATTATAAATTTAAGATATTCCTCGATCTCCTCCCAGAAACTCTGGATTTTGGGGCATTCCCAGATAATATGCATCCAGGTTCCTTTCTCTGTACAACGAAAGCATTTATCTTCTATTTGCGGGTATATTTTATGAAGAAAAGAGGGTGTTCTATATATCAACCATTTCGCATAATATTGCATGCGTTTAAAGTTTGCCCCTCTAAATATGGCTGTATTAAGTTTGTTAAGCCTATTCCAGGTTGATTTAAGAATCTGCATATCTTCCCGTTTCTTCCATCTATCCCTGACTTTTTCATATAGTGATAGAGATTTATTATCATCAAAGATCTTAATCCAGTTACTAATTTTCCGTTGTGTGGGGGAATTAAGGGCATCACTAATACTAATTTTATTAACACAAGCTTTCCATATCTAAATTTTCCAATATGGATTTCAATTTAATAAATGACCATTTCAAAATTATATTTGAATGTTGAAGTTCTGCTTCAATTTCCACCCAGTTTTTCCAACAGTTCCCCCGAATAAAATCCTGGATTTGAACATATCCGTTTTTTCCCCACAACTTTAGTATATTATTCTCTAAAAGATATGTTTCCCCCGTATGTATGTTTGAAAGCCTTGTTGAAATATTAATTCTTAAAATATCGTAGTGTGCTAACAGCTGAGTTTGTTGTCTAAATAACCATTGTAGGGTCTTGTACCGGACTTTTTTAGGATATTTAGTCACTCTCGTTGGGTCTATTATATTGCACTCCCTTAGGATCTTATTCATAAAAAAGTTATCCACCTCTTGAGGATCTAAGAAAAAAAATCTAAAACTGTGATGTGCAAATGTCGCATAATAATAATTTCTAATATTTGGAAGCGATAATCCTCCATCAGCGAAAGGATAGTTTAAAGTGCTAAGGGCTAATCTTGGTACCGTATTTATCCATAGGAAAGTAGAAAACATACTGTCTATTTCTTTTAAAAAAGTGGTCTGTATTGCACAAGGAGCTGCACTAAAAAGAAAATTGAAAAGCGGAAGGATAGACATTCTAATTAACGCGACTCGTCCGATTATTGACAATCGTTTTAGCTGAGACTGTACCTTTTTTAACAATGGAATATAATTTAGGGAGTAAAGATCTTCTACTCTCTGAGTTACATAGATTCCTAAATACCTCTTCGGACGGGTATTATATATCTGTAAAAATTCTAGTAAAAGAGAGTTCACTTCACAATTACATAATATAATTTCTGTTTTAGACTTATTAAATTTTATAACCCCCTATCTTTTCAAACTCTGCAAAAATACTCATAACTTCCATCTGGGTATTTATCTTTGGGTTCAGGAAGAGGACAATGTCATCAGCATATAATTTTATGTTTGTCATTCCTTGAACCGGAACCGTATAGGCTCTTTTTTCCCTGATTCCAATTGCTAATGGTTCTATGAATAGAGCGAATAAAATCGGGGAAAGGGGACAGCCCTGTCTGGTGCCTCTATTTATTTGGCATGTCCCTATATTAACAGAGTTGATTAAAATTTGGGCCTGTGAGTTTGTATAAAGTTGTTTCAATAGAAAAATAATCTTATTTGGGAAGCCAAAACTTTCTAAAATTGTAAAAAGACAATTCCAAGAAACAAGATCGAATGCCTATTCGGCGTCTAAAAACCAAATCTGCGCTTTAACCGTATTATTATTAAAAAAATCTAGTGCCTCTAATGAAAAATGTGTATTATTATACAGCTGTCTCCCTGCTACAAAGCCGCACTGATCTGTCCCAATAAGGATTCCCACCATCTTATTTAGCCTATTGGCAAGAAGTTTAGTAAATATTTTGTAATCAGTATTTAAAAGGCTTATTGGTCTATAAGCGTTCACATTTTCACTATCTTTATCTTTTTTTAGAATACTGACCACTACTGCCGTACGAAAAGATGCAGGTGGGTCACCCCCTTGTAATAAATAATTTGCAAGTTTTAAAAATTCGGGGCAAAGTAGAGTAGAAAATGCTTTAAAAAATTCTGCGGGAATACCATCCTCTCCAGTAGCTTTGCAATTAGGCAAAGAGCTGATAACCGCATCTAATTCTTCCTTCGTAAATTCGGCTAGCAGCAGCCCTTTAAAATTATTTTCCAAAGTTGGAATTGGCAATTCCCGCAGAAATTCATCAATTATTTCTGGAGAGACCTGCTGAGTTGTCTGCTATATGTCTTTATAATGTCTAAGAAACACCTCGCCTATTAGTGGCATAGTTTTTACGCAAGTTTTAGTTACTTTGTCCTGAATACATTCGATTCTGTTTCAAACTTGTTCTTCCTTTGCTTGCCAAGCTAGCAATCTTCCCGTGTACTCGCTATCTTCATAACTTGTATGAAGATATAACCTACTTGTCCTATCCCCTAAGTCATAATACAATTCCCTCATTCTTGTTTTTGCATTCAGTACTTCTTGCCTATTATTTAAAGTCCTATTTCTGAAGTATTCTTGATTTGCATGAGCTAGACTATTTTCTATTGCCATTCTTTCCTCCTTCTTAGCTTTTTGTTTTGGTATCTCTTTTGAGGTATTTATGCCTCTCAGTGTAGCCTTAAAAGCATCCCATATTATGTTAATTGGGGCAGAATCTTTATTTATAGAGAAGAAAGAGCCAATCTCCTTCCCTAAATCTGTGCACCATTGCTCATCTGCTAAGTTAAATTTATTAAAATACCACCTTCTTGATACTTGTTCATCTTTCTTCCCTAAAAGAGTTTCCATTTTAATGAGGACATGATCTGAGAATGCATTTGCTATATGCTCATATTTACTAACTTCCAGATTATGGGAAGTTATGAAAAAATCAAGCCTTGATGATGAGTCATACTTTGCTGAATAGCAAGAGTACTCACGTTTAGTCGGATTGTTGAGACGCCAATGGTCTAAAATATCTAAATCTGTCTTACAACTCAGTAATGCAGTACATACTTATGGTTTATTTTGCCTTCGATCTTTTTTTGCAGAATCCACCACAGGGTTTTGCAAATAATTAAAATCCCCTCCCCATATAATCTGACCAGGTATACCTGTCAGTGCTTGTTTTAACTGCAAAATGGGGAGCGGGTCATCTACAACTGGTGCATAGATTGTAGAAAGTATCACACTTGTGTGATTTATTTTCCCATGTAAAAATGTCCATCTGCCCCTCATATCCGAATGAGATGCTTCAACATGAAATTGGATATGCTTGCCTATGTAGATGCTCACACCCTTCTGAGCTGTCCCTGACACAGCCGAGCAATAAAAACCCGCCCAGTTTTTAAACATCTTACTAGCATCTGCTAAAGCTCGAAAATGTGTCTCTTGTAAAAAAATTACATGTGGGTGGTGACTTTTTAACCAAATTTCTATAGCACGAGTTTTACGCCTATTATTTAAGCTATTGACATTCAATGATAAAATTGAGAGTTTATTCCTATTCATAATGCAACCTGCTTTATCCATGCGCCCCAGGGAGTCTCATCAAAATGCTTTTGTAAACAAAACATTTTTATGCAAATATGCCAAGTGCACAAGTAAGTAGCTGCTTAATCGTTAGCTCTCTTCTCCCGATAAAACCATAACAAACTGAGTTATATGCTAAAATACAGGTCATTGAATAGTTCAAATTGCGCAGGTCTGCCATGTCTACTATAACAATTGTGCAAATCATACAATGAAGTGCAAATCACGCATCTAGGCCAGCATATTACAGTACAGTTTGTAACAATTGTGCAAATAGTTATTAAAGTGCGAATCAGGTAGCTATTAGGCCACTCAAAACAATATACTACAGTACGATTTATATCAATTATGGAAGGTAAACACTAAAGTGCAATATCCAATATCCAATGTGCAATATGTGCGATATGTGCGATATGTGCAACATGTGCAATATAGCAGCTATGCAAGACAGCATCATTCCCTAACAACATTATGTATCCTTTTCCTTAATTTATTCAAAGAAAAAAAAAAGAAAACAACCAAAAAATTCCGTCTATGAACTCTCTTTTTCTGGCTGCTTCACCCCCATCACCTCCCCCACATCCCACCCTCCCTGTAAGAAGAGAAACCCTAACCCGTCCCACTATCCTTTCCTCTTCCTCCCCCTTCCTATTGGATGCCATCTTATTGCATCCTGTTGCGTCCCCTGATTCACTTCACGTCCACCCCTCAAAGGAAAAAAAAAAAAAAAGGGGAGGACATTTTTATAATAACTCAGTCTTATGACCTACAGCAACCACATAGTCCTTTTATCCCCCCTTTTTTCTTCATGCAACCGTGAGAGCATCCAGAAGATTTTGAGCCTCAAGTATCTCTGTGAAGATAACCGATTTTCCTTTGGCTATGACTTTCAATTTAGATTGCTGCACAATCATCGCCTGTGCTCCTTTAGCTTTAAAAGAGTCAATCATTTTGACAAAATCCTTACGTCTATGAGCAGAGGCTGCTGACATATCAGAAAAGTTTTTAAAACTTTTAATGTCATTGGTATTGAATGATCTCCTTGATATTGCCGCATTTAAGATTTGTTCTTTAATTCTATAATCAGAAAAATGTATTACTATAGTTCTAGGGTATTTAGGATTTACGGGTTTATGTGCAGGTACCCTATGGGCTCTCGTAATTGTAAGGTCTCCTTGTAATTCGGGTATTACCTTTTTCAACAGAGATTCAGTCCATTTCACCGCTTCCGCACCTTCCAATCCCTCCGCTATCCCCACAAGGCGCAAATTGGACCTCCTGTTATAATTCTCTAAATCTTGTAGCTCAATTCCATCTGGCTCTTGCTCTTATTCAACACCTGGAGATCTTTTTGCATAGTGACGATGTTGTCTTCCAGGCCTGAGACACGAACCTCTGCCTCAGTAACCCTTCTTGGTAAACTACCTAGACTTTCCTCCATCTTTGTTAACCTATTATGCAGCTGTGATATTTCGAATGCTTGTGAAGCCTTCAGATCTCGTATTTCCTGTAAAATAGCTGTATGCATTTCTTGTATTAAAGTGTCTTGCTCTGCTCTTTTACCCAGGGATATGTTGACTCTTGAGGCAAGGAGCGTCTCCTTTTCTTTGTCTTTTTCCTCTTCTGATTCTAATTGTAATTCTAACTCAGCCATAGAATCGAACTCATCTAAGAATATCTCTTTACCAACTTCCTTTTGCGACGTCTTTTGCAGTGTTGGTTGAGTTTGAGGTTGGGGATTTTCAGGTATCTCAATCAGCGGCTGACTAATCAATAGTGATTTCCCATGAATAGCTGTGCTCACTGCTATAGATTCTAACCCTGAGTGCAATCTCAGTATGGGCTGTGGGTTTATGACTTGCACTGAAGGGGCATGCACTTGGGCAGAGATGAGTGACGTTTTCTGTCCCTGCATATCCTGCACATCCTGTAGGTATATTTCACCTTCCGCCTTTTGCTCTTCCTGATTTGGCTGCGGCGTGCTAGTAGGTTTTCCCCGTATCATGGGGGGCCTGCCGAAGAGAGGATATTGTTTTGAATTTGCCAAACTATCGTTCTCTCTGCTCGGTATATCCTCTACTCCACCCCTTTCTTCCCCACCCACAGCCAACATACTTAAATCAGCTGAGAGATCAGATAGAGTCTCCTCTTCTTCATCCTCCTCCTCCTCCAAAGTTTTATCAAAATCACTCTGTTCAGGTAGTTTATTTTTCTCAGCCAATGCTAGCGCTTTAACTTTTAAATCCATTCTTTGCTGAGCATTCCTTCTTCCTATCTTAGCACCTTTGGGTGCTAAAGCTGGCGTTGATGGTGATTGACCGGATTTAAAAATATCCTTTCCTGTCCCAGCCTTAGATTGTTTATTCCGCAATTTTGCCACTGCCTTTAAGACTACGACATCTTCTTTTATCTTCCTTAGACTACAGCAAGGAGCGAAAATCACAGAGCGTAGAGTACTGCTGAGAGGATTCCCTCCTTGCTTCTCTCCTTATCTTCTCTCTCTTCCGCCCTTTCTCCGTTACCAGCTGTTTCTTCTTTTCTCCTACCCCCGCCCGGCTTTAGATCTATCAAATTGTCAAAATTGTCGCTACTGCTGCCACTTAACATTGATATACTTAAAGATTCTTCTTCACTACTGCTTCAATAATGAAAAATGAAAACTGAAGGGGTTACGAAGTAGATGAAGACAGGGGCTATGAGCAGCAGACTGCACGCACGTAACAATGGGCAATAGCAAACAATGGTGCAATAAGGGAGTCTTTTCCTTCCAATGCGAAGAAAAGGGGGATAGAAGACAATAGGCAAGAGCTCCCTTTACCCTTCTTTCCTTGTTCCAGCGCGCCGAAATTATACAGATACTAATAGCGGGGCACTACTAGATATAATGTCCAGGTAACAGCTGGGACACAAGTGGGTTGAGGGGTTTTAGATGCTTTGTCTCCTTGAATCTCGGCATATACTGGCGTATTTGGTGTACTGGCCTGGCCTTGAGCTGAGTCTCTCTTATCCCCACCAGAACAGCCAGAACATCCAGTCAAGAAGATTCACACAAGATCACCAAGCACCCCTGTCTCATTGGCACACCGCGTCTCGACGGCGCTTACCGCCTGCTGCTCGTTTTGTTCACTCTTTTCTCATCTTCAGACGTATACGAGCTCCGCTCTGCCGTTATTTGTCAATTAATCTTGACACATATTGACTGAATTCATTGTAGACACTGTGGGCCCGATTCACAGAACTAACTTAAGACAACATCCTAAACTTACTACCATTTTCGTATTCACAGAAGGCACTTACTCACTTCGGTATTCACAGAAGTTAGGAGTCCTAACTTTAGGACTCCTAAATGCCTTCTGTGAATACCGAAAGTCTTAAAATTAGGATTTTTCTCAGTTTAGGAGTCCTAAAGTTAGGACTCCTAACTTTACTACTACTAAACTGAGAAAAATCCTAATTTTAAGGCTTTCGGTATTCACAGAAGGCATTTAGGTGTCCTAAAGTTAGGACTCCTAACTTCTGTGAATACCGAAATGAGTAAGTTTCTTCTGTGAATATCAAAATGAGTAAGTGCCTTTTGTGAATACCAAAATGGTAGTAAGTTTAGGATTTTGTCTTAAGTTAGTTCTGTGAATCGGGCCCTATGTCTAGTAAGACTCCTTCATATTCAGATGACTATATCCAACAAATACTTAGTGGACCCTCTTTACTTTCCGCTGCCCCAGCCACTTCATCCTCCACCCCTGCCACCAGCACTTCCAGGATTCTTTTGGACAGACTTGAAAAACTCAAAAAGAAACAAATTAGAACTAACCTCCATGCATGCATGCTAACAGAGTATTTAAAATTGAACATTATTTCACTAGGCCTACAA
Organism: Triturus cristatus; assembly: GCF_964204655.1. Classification (NCBI taxonomy): domain Eukaryota; kingdom Metazoa; phylum Chordata; class Amphibia; order Caudata; family Salamandridae; genus Triturus; species Triturus cristatus. The sequence continues at coordinate 955,322,419 of NC_140580.1, forward strand.
AACTGCAACACCCCTGCTATCTTCACTCAAGATCCCAAATTTCACCCAGGCTTCAGCCATCTGGCCACAACTTGTTCACGTCACTGGATGGTGTTAGGTATCGACACAGCCATTGAACATAGCCGTAAGGAATTGGAAGAGATTGCTGAGCTTGAAAAACTTATCCTGGAAGACAATACCCTACCGGATGCCAAAAATCTCCTAGATAAAATAAATAATACCATTGCCACCTTCAATACCTTTGAACTTAACAAGAAGATCACCAAAATACAAAAAGACATAAGGAACTATGGTAAAGAGAAGACATGCCCTTATCTACGGGACGAGTTCTACAACACCCCATACAATACACCCAGAACCCGGAACTGGGGCAGATTCCGTAACAACCAGACTATCACTTTCTCCATCTCTTCAAACACCTCCAAAGAAGACTCAGACCCAGGAGAAGGACGTAGCACTTCCAGGTATCCCAACAGACCCCCACCACTTCTGCCTCCTAGTTTTTTAGAGAACAACTGCGGACGCGGACGGATCAAGATGCAAACCAACTACCAATATCAGTACTCCGTAGAACGCCAAACATGAAGAAAATTTTACCAATGGGACCCACCCCAGTAAACAATTCCCTTGTGATCAGGGGCCCATCGGATCCTGCGACCTTACCCACAAATACCAGCCTTACCAACCCGGATCAACAGTTGATATGCATATTCAATTTAGCTAAACACATCTTATCCTCCCAGGAGACCATGCTCTTGAGCAGGGGCTTAACCTTCGTCCCAAATGCACAGAGCAACTTTTTCGACCTCCAGGAAAATCGACAGACCACCATCGCAACAAATGACCAGAAACCTCTTCTATCCATCCTTTACCTTTAACCCTCCATCCACCTCCATGCCCCCTAAAATACTCTCATTTGAATGCTTAGTTCTACAAGAAGTTGCAAACCTTAAAACTCAGTTTGAATACATCCCGTATAACCTACCTTGGCCCGAGAAACAAGCACTGCTGAATCTCAAAGAAAAAAATGACCTGATCATCAAACCAGCTGACAAAGACAGTGGCACTGTACTTATGGACATTGATAAATATGACCAGGAAATCAAGAGACAACATCTAATGGATGCCACTATCGCCCATTATCCAAGGATTCCCTTCCGGACATCAAAATGAAAATCCAGAGAGTGACTAACCATGCCAGGACTCTGAACATTATCTCACAGAAAGAATTCCTGTTTTTGAACAACCAACACCCGCGTACACCGGTCATTTACGTCCTACCCAAAATACACAAGGACAGTACCAAACCACCCGGTCGTCCAATTGTCTCGGGGTGTGGCGCCATCCTTCAACCTCTGGTTAAATACTTTGACGCAGTTATCAAGGATTTCGTACCATTGACGGACACTTTTGTACGTGACAGCATGGACCTCATAAACACCATCGAGGATAAATCATATGACACCAATACTGAACTCATGGCAGGACTCGACATCGAGTCCCTTTATACGCACATTCCCCATGATGAAGGCCTACATGTCATCCAGGACCTTCTAGAAACCAGACCCTAACCCACTTTGATTCCCACAGAATTATCATGGACTTACTAAGGATTGCCCTGGTAACAACTATTTCCTATACAAGACACCTTCTACCTCCAAATCAAGGGTGTATCTATGGGGCTTGCTTCTCCCCTAACTTTACAATTCTCTTCGTACACCATCTCGAAAAGACTCACATCCTGACTCCCAACAATTCCTTCCAGGACTGTATATTGTTCTGGCGATGATATGTAGATGACATTCTCCTATTATGGAAAGATCCAATCATCACCCTGGACTCTTTTATGATCTGGCTTAATCAGTCTCAACGGCATCTGAAATTCACCTCTGATTGCAGATCCAATGACCTTCCATTTCTTGACATCACTCTTCATGCTGAGGAAGGAAAAATCGGTACCACCCTCTACAGGAAACCCATGTAACGTAACACTCTTTTGCACTACTCGAGTTACCATCCCCGCAGCCTCCGTGATGGGCTCCCCTATAGACAATTTCTCTGCATCAGAAGAAATTGCAAGTGATGCAAAGATTACTTTCGTGAAGCAGCCATCCTCTCTGACAAACTTTTCCATAGAGGCTACCCACCTCGTTTGATTTCCAGAGCATGCAAAAGAGCTTGGTATTGCCACCAAAAACATCTCCTCACCCCCAAAAATAGACATGAAAATACCCGGATTCTTTTTGTCACTACATTTAGTCCCTGTAGCAACCGGTATAGCAAGATCAATAAGAAGAACTGGCCTATACTTAGAACTCATGAACCTTTCCAGCAACCACCACTATTTTCATACAAAAGAGGCGACAATCTTTCTAATCATCTAGTCCATGCCATCATATGGTCCATGAAACCAAATACCCAGGAATCAATTGCATCTGCATGGGGGCTCCCGCCAATCATTAGGCACTACAGGTGCCAAAACTGTGTGGTTTGCTGCCTCACAGTAAACACCAGAGAATTCACAACAAACAACATAACCTACAAACTGAAGACTTTCACCAACTGTCGATCCTCTAACGTGATCTACGCCATACGCTGCCCAAGCAATCTGGTCTACATTGGCCAAATCACACAAATAGTGAAACAACGGATAATCCAGCACAAAAGCTACATCCACTGTAAGGTCATGACTGCCCCTTTGGAAACAACACAGTGACTTGGACATAATGTGGAGGTCATAGACCAACCCACACTAACGACCAGGGGTGGTAATCTTCAACTTCTACTCAATAGAAGTGAATGAAAGTGGATCATCAGATGCAGCTCTGGATTAAACACCACTGACAAATGGAATAACACTATACAACTGTAACCACCCATACATGCTCCATCTTAGAATCAAACACCGCCCCTGTTGGGCCCCCTTATTTCCTGCCTTTATTGGTGGCCACAAACCCAATTGTTAGTTTTTCGGCAGGTCTTTTTTATATGTAACATTGTTCTTGTTGACCGCTAGAATATAGACATGGCCTTCCTGTCATGCCTTTACCTACTACATACGTGTACACATTTGTACTGTCATTTAGCTTTCTGCAGTTTTTTTTATGTGTAACACTGTTCTTGTTGACCGCTGGGAAATAGACATGGCCCTCTTGTCATGCCTTTACCTACCACATACCTGGACACATTTGTACTGTTACAAACATATTACTATATTCCTACATTGTCGCATTGAATGTAGTGTGGTCCCTTAGAATTACGTACCAACTTTTCAGATGTATTGCTTTGCTGTTCTAATGTATTCCCATTCTTTCCCATACTGCTCCCTCTTGTTGCCCTCCCTCCCCCGCCTTTGCGCACTGTCATTGTTACGTTATTCAGCTCGGCCTCCCGCCAGCTGATCACCCGCTCTCTGGTTCCGCCCTCCTCTGCGGCGTGACGTGGATGAGCAGCCGTCAGCGCGCGACATCCACTTTATACTCGCCTGCTCCACCACAGCCTTCCAGATTGATACTGTGACGGCTGCCTGAGGATCGGGGTATCGACCCAGGCTAAGCACACCAGGATTCCAGCCTCCTTACAGGCCCTGGCTGCTTCGACTGATTATTGGTGAGTCCTTTCCACTGTCGACGCTCACGACGCTCTCTCCACCCCATACCGGTCCCTCTCAAGGGCTCGTTTTTTTCTCATACTCCGGTCCTTTCTTTTTAGTTGTGACATACCGGCCGTCCCTTGCAAGCTGCTCCCTTGGACAGCCACCTGTGGATCGGGGCTCCGACCCAAGCAGCTGGCCTGCCTTCAGGCCCCTGGCATCTCACCTTGCTAACCGGTAAGTCTGGAACCTCCTTTTGCCGCACTATTGTGTCGCTACCTATGACACTTGGGGGGACCCAAATATTAATTGCAGCCCCCTTGATTTTCTGACTCGGCCTCCTCTGGATTCTTCCTTGGATCGGATGTACCCCATCTCCTTGCATCACTTCACGTTGCTCCGGTCTACACTCATTGATCGGACTTGCCTCGTCTGGGGTGCCTGTTCAGTAGAACTCTTCTAGTTCCTACGTGGTTTCCATCCGGGCCCTCTTTCATCTACACTTCTCTCTCCTTCGCACATTGCTCCTAGTAAGTGCACATCTAGGAACAATTCTATGTACTTGTGTCCCTTCCCAGCCAAACTCTAACTGGTACTCCTCCTTTTCATTCACAGCTCCACCCGCTGTACGATTTGCATTCTTCACGGTGGTTCAAACCTGGCTTACCCGTTGTTACCCTTCTTCTCTTCCTACCCCTCCCTCCCACTACCTTCAGGTATTTCTCTGCCATACCTTTACCATAAAGCGCCCTCGCCTTCTCTGTCCTCCCTATTCCCAGATCTTACTTTCCTTTTTCCCCCTCTCTTGTACAGAACCATCATTCAGTAAGCTGGTTCTGATGATGATCCTAAATCGCTAGGATCGAAACGCCGTTGACATACCAGCGCAACGTCCGGCGCCTTTTTACTATGGTTAACAAAAATGCTTACAAATTTGTTACATTCATGTAAATAATTAACTGTGAACCACAAGTCCCTCTGTATATAATTGTCACTTTGCGCCGTCGCCGTTTTTTCACTTGTCACCTGTGCTGTCCACCTTTGAGTGTCACGAGCACCTGCGTGCACAACATTTTCGGGTTACCTGCATATTAATTGCTTATAGTGCTGATATAACTGTTCCCAATTCTTCCAAAACCCTTGCTTCATTTGTTCCCCAATTGTCTTGTACTCTTCCAAATACATGAAGCCTTGAGGCACATTTAAACAAACTATGAGTCTCCCTACCTTCCTTTCTTCCAATGTTTTGTGCATGCTTGATAACTACTCTTCTCAATAATACCGGTTGAGATATTGTCGTTTGTTTATACGTCAATGTATACCAAGCATAGGTAGTGTGATAAAGTAAGTTATGATGTAGACGCATATCTATCCTCAAGACAGAAAAGCATTTCAGTTAACCAGATGCACTGATTGTATCAGTGATTGTTATGAACTTACAACATAACTGGCATTATAATGAGTTACTCTATTAAAATTGACTGAAAATGAATCTCCGGTTCTCTGTTGTTGAACTTGAAAGCACCCTGCTGCAGGGGTGGTCCAAACTGTTGCAAGAAGATGTAGCTACACACTGTGAATAAAGTGTGAAAGAATGCCTTTCATGGCCCAAACATCCTTCACACAGGTTCATGGAGAATGGTTGAACTTTAGGTAAGCTAAAGAGGGGTGTGAACACCTGCTGGGAAGAGGCACCAACCCAGAAGAGAAGGATCCTCTTACCCTTCAGTGTAGTCACACCCTCCCGAGATAGAACTATTGAGTTAATGGTCAGCCAACTTCGGGAAGTACTGAAAGACTTCAGAATAGCAAAAATAATGAGTTACAGCAGTTTAAGCCCATACCAAAACATACGATAAATATATTAACATAAAGTGCTTAACTCCTTACAGAAAATGAAATGAAGGTCAAATAATATGTTATGCTTTAGTGTCTGCGTTTTTTGATGTTTGCAGCTTCAGGTCTTAATTGATTGTATTAGGCACAACATTCATACATTCTCTTGCCCATGAAGGCACACACACATAGGCACAAGAACAAGCAGATATGCCCACAGAGAGCATTCCTCACATTTTCTTTAAAAAAACCTTCAGAGAATCTCCCGATGCTCTCTCACACACCAAAGCAAAACATTCTCGCAAATGCTCACAGCAGAATTAAGAACGTTGTTTTTAATTCTTACCTCTCACAGCTTTTTTCTTTTCGACTCTCTGCCTGCCTCCTGGACTTCCAGTGCATGCACAGCAGCAACTTCACACCTGTGATTTACAGTGCCGGGTCTCATTGGACCCTATTCTGTCACTCAGAGCGGGATACTGTGGTTACTAGCACCTGGACACCCTAATATAATATAAATGAGCCGCTGCTAAATATTAGGCAGTGGCTCGTCACAGGGCTACAGTGGCTCTTTGGCAGTGGGAGTGGCTTTCATACAGACTCATCCTCAGCAGCAAAAGTACTGCTGAGCGTACCAGTCAAGAGTACCAGTACTCTCCTTGGCAATGAAAAAGTGCTGGTACTCAGTAGGCTAAAAATAAAAAGTGCCGGTACTCAGTACTTGTGAGTACTGGCCCATTTAAAGCACTGGACTGGTATGTATAGTTATTTATTAGGTACATACTGTGGTTGTAATGGACACCTGAGCTGCTGCTTCATGCACAGTAATGCTCAGACGTCCGCGCGTACCGAACACTATATTAAAAAATCATATTTATAAACTATTATGCTAATCTAATAATCCAAATTTCTAAATACTATGGATTTTGAACCTAATTTTGAAGTTTTTTGTATCTGCTACGTCGAGTATGTGGTATTGCATTTTATTATTGTGGTTTTATGGCCCTTGTCCCAAAATTAACTGTTTGTTGTTGTTGATATTAATTCATTCATACTAACAAAATGAGTTAATATTAAAACCAAGGGGTGATATTATCAGCAACGGCCACTTTCTGCATTTCTGTAATTCTTCTCAGGCAACAAAAAGTTAGTGCTGCAGAAGTGATACGACATCCCAGTAGCCTACACTTAGCACTTACTATTTTTGTTGTGAATTTGTTGGCCACTGGGTGATGTGTAGGGCATTGTTTTTATTGTGTGAGCGTATTTCATGTAGAGCTCCTCACAGAGTTTACCTGTAGTTTACTGAGTTATTCTTTTACATGTGTTTATGCAGCAGATCCTTTATATGTGTGATTGGTGTTGTTGTGGCCTATTCTGGTGTATGTATCTATCTCCGAGGACAGATGCAATACTTGCACCACACATGCAACATTCTTACTGTTAGATTGTGCATTTTGTTGATCGTTCAGATACTTTTTGTTGCAGTTGGCAAAAAAGAAAAAAAACTTTGCAACAAAAGATATTGCGAGCTACAGATTTTTGCACGAGGACACTATGCGAAATACACTTAATGCTCGTAGTTCTATTGTGACCTACGTATACCCCATGTAAATAAAACTATGTGACTTAGCACAGCACTTGCGATAAGTACGTGATATCTAAAGTTTAGGGATTTTCTGTTTCGTAAACCATTTGTGACTGGAAAAATGATTTTTCAGACGTACAAAATGTAAAATGCGATTCGGTAACTTGTTACCGAGTCGCATTTTGCATTTGCAATGTGGTTGGAAATGGAGTGTTTAGGGCGTCCCTTCCGAATATCTAATCAGTATAATGAGTAATACTGTTTTACGACCCATTTCCGGTCTCAAACAGTAAGACTGTACCACCAGTTTAATGCTTATATGCAGATGTCGTTTTGGTGGCATGAGTGGTTTTCAAATAGTGTATGCATGGTGCAATTTCAGCTAGGAGTCTAAGTTCTGAAGGAGCAGAAGGATTCTGTTGACGGCGCTGCACCCCAACCTAGGTCGGCTTTTGTTAGGCGGGCAACCATTTTCATTTCCTCTTCTCATAGTAGCAGAGGAACATTCACATTCTGGGAGGGAAAATTAACAAAAAGCTTGGTTGGAGGAGGAGACACCCACGGGCATGTTGTGCATAGATCCTCTCCGACAGCCTTCCCAGTAAGTGGCAAACCCACCTGAGTATCTTTAATGTTGAGCAGGACACGTCTTACCACCAGCATCCAGTCATCAAGTTAACTGTATCTTGGCCACCGCTCTCAGGGATCTCCATGGCATCATCCGGGCACCTCAGTCTGTCACTAGATTGGCATTACTGTCTCCCTGGCATCACATAAAATACATCAATCTGTCACCAACGTTTGGAGCTGGGTTCAGCGCAGGAAAACAGTCACCGCAATTGGACCCACGCCATCTCCAGGCTTCACAACAGCAGTAAGCCCCACTCTCACGTGGCCCTCCAGCCTCCCTCCACGGATCTATACCGTCGGGCGAATACAGAATAGGAGGTGCAGAATCAGAAAAATACAGCCATTCAAGCAGGGCCCTGTGGGAAACGTCTACACAGCTAACTTGGCAGGCCACGCTCCCCAAGACCTACCTTTTAAAATCAAGCGGTAGGTTCATGCTTAGAATTCACATATGAACAATTAAGCCAATTCAATAATTTTCAAATATAATCTGAGTACACAGGTGGGTTTCCTTATCTAATGCCTGTCAGCTTTCTCCAATTTCCTTATTCTTCTACTGCTTGTGTCAAGGAAAATCTGAATGCAGCTGTGTACATGGTGTGGTAATGCACTAGCTGAATTGGAATCATCAATTAACTACTTTCATGGGCTTTCAGGGGTGTCTTGGGACGTCGGATTTTCTTACCCGCTCTGGTCGCGGTAGGGGGGGAACTCTGGATTGAGGCTGCAGGCGTTGTCTGGAGGCTTGAGGCAGGTCAGGGGTCGCCTCGGGTATGAACTTTGCCACACATATCCCTTCACAAGTCAAGCCTTTTCCACAATATCCATTTTTAGTTTCTCTCTTAATTCCACTTGAAGGCTGAAAGACTTTCCTGCAGATCTGCCTTAATGAGCACCATAGTGGGATCAAGCCTGTTCAACCTTCCATGGAGTGAGCAGGAGCCAAGGACCCATAATGCATCCGAGAGTTAAAAAATGTTGTAATGGTTTTCTACATATGGCGTTTTGGTGGCATGAATGTTTGTCAAATATTGTATGCATGGTGCAATTTCAGCTTTGAGTCTAAGTGCTGAATGGGCATAAGGATTTTGTCAATGGCGCTGTTCTCCAACCTTTGTAGGTGGTTTTGCAACATTAATGGTGATATAGAGGCAGTTGCCAGAAAAATAAAAGAAAGAAAGTCCCTCAGCAGAAAGCCAGTCTGGTATTTTACTGACCTCTACTGATTGTTTTCTATTAAAACAGTTAAATAGAGGCAGTTGAACAAACAGAAAGCAATTCTGGTATTTTACTGACCTCTACTGGTAGTTTTCTATCAAGATAGTTAAATAGAGGGAGTTGAACAGAAAACAAAACCCAAACGGAAGCAGACACATCCTAGGGCTGATCTTTAGAGCCCACAAAGTACATACACATATAAGCATGTACTAATGTATATACAAGAGGTCTCGAATGCTCGACCTAAAAATTACTATAAGTACACAAGTGCTAAGTATACGTAAAATTGTACCTATCCGCAGCAGGGCTGTAGTAGCCCAATGAGAAAGGAGGGATGACTAGCAAGAATGAGAGCAGGAAGCTCATAGCCATGAGCGTCCTATGGTCATTTGTTGTCAGATACTCAGCCTGCAGAAGACATCAGTCCGCACAGTTCCTATTTTATATTCTCACCAGAGACCTCCATGGACCACAGGCCCCACTATGATTATAGCTTCCCATGGCAAGAAGAGCTGGGATTGCCACTCTTGGTGAAAAAATGAACGATGTGAGTGATATAATCAAACGTACAAGCTCACAGACCCTCAAGGAACCATAATTGAAGACTAGAGCCTCACAGACTAAGCAAAATCTATCTACCCACAAAGTGTCAACCAAATCTTGTTCTGTACCTCAGATCAAGGCCCCTTTGGATTCTTTAAGAAGAGGCATTAAGGTAAAGATCTGCTGCCATTATCCTCCACCTGCCTCCACAGCAATGCGTTACCATCCACCCTAGGAACACAATCATGCAGTAGAGCCAGTCAAACAGAGTGTGTTGCTAGAGAAAGGAAGGATAACTATGAACCACAGCTTATTCAGCAGGTGATTTGTCCAACCGCATAGTCATGCATAGGACATGGCAAATCTCTGTAAGCATGGAAAAGCTGGCCGAATGTTTAAAGTTGTGTTGTTTGGTCAAAGCTATCTAGCTGTATCTGAGGCAGAAAAATGTGGTCCCTACTAAATGACATAAGGTCCCTCATGATCACTGAGATTCCCAAACTAATGACCATAGAATTGCCAGACGACTCACGAAGCAAAATAGTGTTTTGAGTGGAAGGAAAATTTGTCCGGAGATTTATATGGATTCAGAATTTGTAGTATGTTTGCAAAGTAATTGTGGAACACTGGGTCCACAGTCCTGATCTATTGTGATAAAGTGCAGGAGGCGTAATCAGCTACATGTTTTGATAAAAAGCCTGTTTGTCTGGCATGGTAATTATGTGGGACCACTTCTCAGTCCATTGTTTTGTGCCCATTATGCCCCTCACACCACCTCACACAGAAACCAGCCATAGACAAATTGGGCATGCTTAAATGGGTACAGTCAAGCTGTTATATTTTATACCGATACCCTAATATAGGTCCAGGGAATTGTACACTTTCCCTACATCATGTCCCCTTCATTTCATATGAACGAGCCTTATGAGGTCATAACTCCTAATAAGGACATTCTGCCTTATAGGGACTGAACATCTTATAAGGACTGACGCCTTTAATAGACTAAACCTTTCACCTACTTCCATGCTGAGGGAGGGTTCTTCCCAATCGATATTGCTAAGACGTCATCCATAGCGCATATGAGAACGATACCCGGGGTATACTTCACCTCTCCCTTCCACGCACAAGGTTTAATCCCCAATATCATCCTCATACTAAACAATAGCTAACACACGCACATGGACTGTATAAATACAGCACCTCTTGCTATCAGTAAAGAGGAGGGACCGAGACTTCATGCCGACACACTGACCAGAGATGCTGCAGCTCCGACATGCAATCGCTCCAGCTGACAGTGGTCTGACTATCCCTTGCGGGGTGTCCAATTTGATGCAAAACACGGCTAATATACGTAGTGGGGGTGCACAGAATCAGTCTACCACCCGACCCACAGTGTATGTTATCCGAAAGCGCAGGTCCTGCATGAGGGTACTAAAGGAACTACACTACAAAGCCTTAACTGGCAGGACCTAGTTAGGTCTCGTCAGTAAAGCGTAACTGAAGGCCTGTGGCACAGTGTCTTGGCATTCTTATTCCACTTAGGGAACTGCAATGTATAAAACAAAAAATGAATGGAATAATTGAATGAGGGGTCTCAAACCTTCTCTGTAGTCAAGAGCTATTTCTGATTAATGAAAGTTCTCCCGAGCTACAAGCAAATATTATCGCTGTAAAATATTAACTACATATATGGATACCATGCTGTAACCAACATGAACAAGATTATCAGTAGAGACCACTCAAGCATTTCAGGCAAGGTTAGAAGCAGAAATGCCATTTGAAAGCTTAGCAATATTAAATGCCTCCAAATGTTTAATGAAATATTAAGTCTCCCCAACTCAGCTTGAGTGATCAACTTTTAATGTGTTTTAGAATTGTAACTTTTTGCCTTCCACAGTATATCAGTTTCTGAAAATACACGTTTTTCTATCAAACAGCGCTTCCATTTTGTTCAAACAAGCTCAAGTTTCTGGAAGAAAAATATTTTCTGAAATAAAATATGTTTGCCTTTAAAATGTCCATTTTCATTTTAAGGAAATACAGTCCCCAAACATCAGCTTGCCATTTGTATTGAGTACTCACGAGTACAAATCCTAACATAGACAGATTCTGTCATTACAGTCATAGGCCTTGGATGCTCATCATAACACCAAGGATGCCTATCGTATGTCAATAATGCCTTCCATCATACCAGAGCCATTACAGTGCTAAGGCTGGACACCATGATCGCCAGGATTCCCACTATATATCAGTGAGGACTACTGTTTTGCAAGGAGTGGCCACGATTATACTGAGATGGCTACAAGTATATGCTCTTGTCAGTGAGGGTTTCCTATATTCCACAACTAGGTCAAGAATGCCTAAAATGGTCAAAAATGACCATTACCTTGTTCTTGGTGCTATTATGCCATTGCGTTAGAGGTGAATCCTCTTCTGATGTGGAGTAGCATACACTTTGATGGTCCTTGACATGAGGAATAGCGTCCAGAAAGTGACACGGTATATTGGGGAGGGACACAATGTCACACACACGCATGTCAATGTGTACAAATGCACTTCCACACAGATATGAATGCACATGAAACTCTTAATTGCATCCTCAGCTCTTGAGATGATCATGCACCCAACAAACACATTTTCATTCTAGCTCCAGCAGTCCCACACTTTGGTGGGTCAACACTAGTTACTGCTCAGGCTTGTGCTGACGTTCTTCCTTCCTGGCCCATTGCTCACACACATGGTACGACTGATAGAGCAGGGCCTACAAAATGGCCCATCTCCTTGTGACTTAGCTAGATTGAGAATGGAGACAGATTGTCATGTTGCAGACTCCATAGGCAGGCACGATGTGTGTTTGAGTATTATAAGCCCCTATCATTGGTTTGGCTCCCTGTCAAGGGTCATAAGATGAGCAGTACTGCCTTCTTTAATATGCACTGACTCTGAATGAGGTAATGGGCTCTGCTTCACCTCTGAGAGTGACTTTGAAGGTACTGATGAACCACTAGTAGCTCCTGAGCTACTAGTTACTAGTTCAAAGTTAGTTACTTTGAAGCCACTGGTTTGCACTCAGGCTGCATCGCAGTCATCTTTTATTTCCCCATGCTCACCGTGGCTTCTGTCTTTGACTTGCAGTTTGTCGTAAGATAAAGTCCAGTTCTCACTAACAAATGCTTAGAAAGCCATGACCACAATGGGCATGAAGTTGCTGTTGCATCTGCTGAGGCTGGTGTCGAATCCATACTTGATTTCCACTTGGCGGCCGACATTGTCAGTGCTGATGCATTCATGCTGAAAGAGAAATGATAGCTGCCATAAGTAGGCAAGAGGGTGTGGAATACCAAGGTGGTAGGGTATGACCCTCCGTTAAAGGAAGGAACTGTCATGCTCTCAACTGGTCATTGTGGGGGACCCCAGTTATTTTTTTTTATTCTTTTAGCCAGTTGGTAGGTCTCGCCTAGCGTTGCAGTGCACGCATGCGCTGCTCACTTGGCGAGATTTATTGTCAACAAGGACTTTCAGAAGAGGGCTTGAAGTCCTGCCCCTCATTTCCATTGGCTGGCGTCACCGTTTATGCTAAATGGTGGCCTGCCATTGGAAATGAGCTGTTTGTGTTGCCTCCCTTTCGCCTTTTGGTCTGGCCTGGATCGCCTGCTTCACGGCTGTCGTGAAGCAATTTCTTATCTCAAGGAGGCGTGAGATCCAGTCCGGATGGGCCGTCCCAATAGGAGACATGGCGCCGCGTGTTTATTTTTGCATCGCGCTTTCACTTGGTGAAAGCTCGATGCAAAAATAAACAGTGGGAATGGCGAGCGCTTATTTTACCCTCTCATCCTCCATTTGGCTCTGCCCTCTCTCACCCACTTTCACTGTTTTTCGCAATACTATGCTCCTTTCTCGTCTCCCTGGCCCCACCGCCTTTTGAGGCGTCCGCTTACTTCCCCTCTCTCACCTTCATCTCCACCTTGATGCTAACTGTCCCTTTTCTTTCTATCCTCCTCTCATCCATTTGCAGTCTCCGCCTCTCTCCTTCTACGTTACTCCTCAGTTTCTTCACCCTATTTTCTTTCTAGCAGTCTCATTCCTGTCATCTCTCTCCGGCAGCACTTTCCATGTCTTCCCACCCCCTTGCTCCCTCTCACGATGCTTCAGGGACTTTCTCTCAGTACTCACCCAGCCCAGAGACATGTCCGGCCTTCACGCACTTCTTGATCCGGCTCAGCACAGTTTGGTCGCTCTCCAGACTGCAAGAGAAGCACAGGGGGGGTGAGTGTCAGAGAGCCACTTGGCAGCGACCGCGCATGGACTCTGAAGCCGTGCTAGCTTTGGCGGCTCCCACGGGCCATTCATACACTTCGGGCCTCAGACAGTGCCAGTTAGAGGACAGGCCTCCGGTACACCGCTAAGAGGTCAATCGCCTCGAGTAGGGCCAAAGTCCTGGACGTCACCTGTACATTATGACATAATTTCAGGACTTTCAACTCTGGGAGGCCCTGGTTGCAACTTACACACGTATTATGACACATTTTATTTTCCTGAAGCTACTGTGACAATTAAAAATGCTCACAGTTTTAACAAGCAGTGGCAAAGCCAATGGGTTTCGCCTATGCGATATCTATCAGCTTTCTCAGGTTTTTTTTAGCCATGTTGCACAATAGTGCAGCAGATGTGCCACTTGGCTGAAAGTAAACAAAATAAATCTGTCGTTATTCCGATCTCACCAGGGATTTGTCAGTTGCAGCGTTTCAGCGTATCGTAAGGTTTCACCCCCACCCTTCACAGTAGGTAATAAATAAAAGGCGAGCTCTTTGTGCACGTCTGTACTGCAACCATGGGCTCAACATCGCAGTTTAACGATATGATACATTTTATTCCAAAATGGCCGTAGAACTTACCCACTTTGATGCAGACTGTTGCGGTTTTAGCGTGGTAACTAGGAGACTCTCCTTTTGATGGTCCGGCAGCCTCTGCAAGGGTCCAGCCTGCTGTGTATCTCTCTTTCTGTTGATGTCCTAAACACGCATGAATTTTTATCTTTGACAGCCGGATCAGACATGAGCAAAGTTCAAACTCACTTTACCATGCAAGTAGTTAATTTGACCCAAAAGAACCCAGGGGACCGCCCAGACCTAAGAACCTTCGAACTCTTTGGTGCATAAAAACACCCACAACCATAGTGAGTGTCCACGCCTAGGAGAATTTATTGTTTACCGTAAAACTCTGAAAAAATGACCCTTCAAATAAAAAGATACCCTCGTGCAAGACAAAGAAACTCGGTTCTGGACGAGGTGGGAGCAATCCAGCCAGAACCATTCACTTTGTGGTGAGCATCGCTCCAGGCCAGTTTAATACGTCACTTTCGCTGAAGTTCACTGAAAATCTGCTCCCTTGTCTAGGTGTTCTGAGACACCTTTAAACTAGGAAATATATCTTACAGGCTGGAGCGATGGGTTAAATCTTTACTTTCTCGCCTTTTATCAGTATCGACAATCAAAGTGAAAGGGATAAAATGGCATCGGGGAGGAAGAGCGTGGGTCCAGCTTTTGCCCTGACACATCTGGAAGGAGGCAGCACAAAGATGTTTTTGTTGACCACTGCATGAACAAAGGGGCTATTTATAACAAGCATTGAAAATGCAATAGGTCTTGCCTTTGATTAAGTTAAAGCCATTTGCTTTTCTAATGGTATTGCACTCTAGCTTTGCATTATTTAGTGTATATTTGTAATATGTGCATATATTTGCTCTCCCCTTGCCCCTTTCATCTGCCTCATGCTATTGCAATCCTCATTATACGAAATTAACACACATATTATTCTTCTATTCATTCACCTCCCAAATCTGAAACACTGCTCTTTTCCTACTAACACTATGCGTTAAACTACTACACAGCTAACAAAATAATTCTATCTACATACAACTACAACATATTGTGAGAAGTTGGCCTGGTATATGCTGTCCACTAGTTATAGTGGGCACCTTGTACCAGTCCAGTCCAAAGAACCCTTATTGATGATATGTTTAAGACAACCTTTATTGAAAGCTATCCTAGTGGTAGCTATGGAGAGCGGCCTTCAGGCTAAGTCTTGAAGGAGTGTAAAGCAGCTTGGTTTACCAGATTATAACCTCTTGAATAACTAAATGAAAGGAGAACCACACAAGTTATATATATAAAATATATGTATTTATTTCTAAACACTCTCTACTAGCCTCTTTATGAAGTTAGAGAGCAAGGCACACAATAATACAGTTCTAAAATGACAGTAAATAGCACAATATACAATGGGCCCCAGAGGGAGACCAAACCATATATTAAGAAAGTGGTATAAGAACCACGACTTGACTAGACACAGACACAGACTAGACACAGTGCCTAGAGCACGTAGAATCGCTGGGACCCCAAGGAACCACCCAAGGTAGTGACACAGGGGACCCACGGGGGACGCGTGAGAACACAGCCACGAGCTCCGTACATTCCTATGGGAAAGTCGCGGTTGGAATTCTAGAGTTTAAGGACACTTAAGAGAGGACTTGAAGCAAACCCTTTTAGACATAGAAGGTTCTAAGGCCAGCACCCACGTGAGCACCAGAGTACTCGTGTTACCTAACCCAGGGAAGCCGGGTGCACAGGTGTCAAATGGTGTCGAGAATCTTCGATGTCGTCAATGGAGAGTTGCTGCAAAGTGCTGCTGCCGTGGAAAGGAAAAGTTTCTGGTGTGATCCAAGCCAGGATCGAAGATGTGAAGAACCTGAAAGCAGAGGGGACAGAGTCTGGGTCACTTGCCAGTGACCAGGGGCACGATAGACGAATGCCCACCGATGTCGGGTGTTTCAGGTGCGAATAGGTGAAGCTTGACTCCACTGCCATGGGGACCACAACCACAGTCCGCAGGTCCCATGAAGGATGTCGAGTGCTGGGGGGCCAGTTTCCGGATGGGAGACCAACAAGCCTTGGCAACTGCGACCCACGCAGTGAGAGCAAAATGGCTTCGGTGTGGACCAGCAAGGTCCTGTAGACTCCCCAAGCAATGGAGAGTCAGGGAATGTCTGGAGCAACCAGGTAAGCCCATTGAAAGTCAAAGTACCCTTCTCAGGGACCCACAAGTCAACGGACAAGGGATCGCGAAGGGACCTCGAGAGGAATCACTAGATACCAGCCCACGGGTCACTCGAGGAGTGTATGCTAGAAATCTTTGGTGGAATCACTGCTCGGGGTCTGGACTACAGGTAAACCCAAAGCACAGCCTCAGGGATTGCCAAGAAGCATATGCTGCTGCAAATGGTTGCGGTGTCCAGGGGTTCGGGTTGCACGGTCCCCACTAGGGCTTTGGAGCTCAGAGTTGCTGAGAGCACAGATCGGCCTCGGTGAAGCTTGGAAACCCACCTCCTGTGTTGCAAAATTGTCGATGTCCTTCAGGAGCAGCGTTGATGCAAACCGTACAGATGCGTCTTTGGTGCTTGTCTTGCAGGGGAGTAACTCCTTTACTCCAAGGGAGATTCTTTGGTCATCCAACGTCGTGCAGATAGTAGAAGTTCTGGGATTCTGTAGCAGAGTTTCGTCCAGGTAAATCTAAAGTCCTGCAGTCAGGGGTTCCTACTTTATACCCATGGAAGGTGTGGGACAAACTCTGGAGACCCACCTATGGGAGGTCAGGACAGAGGGGTGGTTACACCCATGTCCTTTGTCCAATTTCACGCCAGAGCAGGGGCTAAGTGCCCCTGCAACCGGTTTGAGCTGGACTATGCACAGGGACACCAAACGTGCCCCCAGTGCAGACATCAAAGCACTCCTGGAGTGCACCCACCCAGCCCCAATACACTAAAACCTATCTGGGAGGTGGTTACACCTCTCTGTGACAGGAAACCTATTGTCCAGGCCTCCCCTGCTGGAGTTTCATCCAGCAGCAGTAGGGCAAACTCGTGTCTGTGGCTGGCAGCATCCATTTTGTGATGCCAGGGTCTGTTAAGCTGGTACCGGGTGTTCTGGTGGTGCATCACAAACAACCCCGGAATAAAGCTTCCGAAAGCTGCAGAGGGGCTCTGCTCATGCATGGGCACCCTCTCACATGAAACCCAGCACCCTGCCTTCAGGATTGTTAAGGCCTGCCATAGGGGTGACTGATAGGTTTACATGTGCAGTGATATGGAGAGATATAGTTCACCTATATCTCAGTAAGGGGTGCATACACCACCTTACACATGTTGCTGTAGCAGATCTGTTGGGTCATTTTAAATGGCTTCCCAGGGGTGGCACAATACATGCGGCAGCCCCTGGTAGGCCTCTGGTGTACCTATGCCCTGGGTACATAATATACCATATACTAGGGACTTAGAAGGATACCCCAGCATCCAATCTGGAGTGTACCTATAGTACATGCAATCAATTTAGAGAGGAAGCGGCTAGGCTGAGGCCCTGAATAGCAGGGTCCCAGCCAGACTAAAGTTGAAAAACAGAGAAACATCAGCAAAAAGTGGGGGTAACCATAAGAAGCAGATCCTACTCTCCTACACATATCACAAATATACACTAAATAATGCAAAGCTAGAATACAATACCATTAGCAAAGCAAATGGCTTTAACTTAATCAAAGGCGAGATCTATTGCATTTTCAATGCTTGTTATGTATGAAGTAGAGAGTATGGGTCAAGCATTCTCTCACGTCCACCTTACCTGTGAGTACCGTGACTACAGACACTGCGGCGATTGCTACTCCTGCTAAATCCATTTGGTCTGGGGATTGGGTTGGGATCATAATCTAGTTCTCATTACACCCTTAAAATCTTATAAATATGCCAAATAGAAAGCAGGGAGAAGCCTCTATTTTGGGACGTTCTACTGGTGTTTGGTGGGGGCATACGCTTCTGGGTCAAAGCTGTTGCTATTGATTCAAAAGCACTGGGGCAGGTTTTAAAAAATGTCTGTGTTCAATCAGGAAAAATAAACTCAATGTGACCTAAAGTGCTACTAAGGCCTGCATGCCCTGCTCGGCCTGCGGTAGTGTATAATCTTTGGCCACCACATAGAACATGCTGGAATCTCAGCGTGGCCAGAAGCGAGCATCGAGGGTGCATTTATTTCAGGTACAGATGGCATCCTCTCAGCTAACGTAGCTAACGTACTCTCCAGACTTACCCACATTAAATGTCCGCTGTTTGTAGGGGAAGCAAGTGTCTTATTGAGAAAAGCAGGGGCAGTTCACCAGTGACTATATATATTAAATGACAAGTTAGTGCTTGATGAGTGGATGGGTGAGTAATTAACAAATGGAGAATTTGATTTAGTGGCGAATTTGTTTGAATGAAGAGATTGTATGGACACTGGATAGTATACGGAATAATATATGTTCAGCAGTTTGTGTGGCTGAATGTATGACAGGAGTTGTCTGGGTTTGAATGAGGATGGATGATTAGCACAGATGTAGGTGAACTGATGGTTAGTTTGTGTGTGTGTGTGTGTGTGTGTGTGTTTGTGCTGGATCAAGCATGTTTGTGTGTATGTGGGGATTGTTATAGTCAATTTCTTCTGTCACCAAGCATGAAGAGCTCTGTTAGTCAGATCTAGCTGAAGTTGCCACACACGAGCCACTGGCTAGCTGTGCACTCGGAAGGATTGGATGAATTAAACAAATATACATCTCCTTTTAAGAAAACAATTATGTTGGCAATCTAACCTAATAAATAAAGAATCTAGGGGCAGATTTATGAGCCCCTTGCGCCACTTTTGCGTCACTTTTCCCATGTTAAAAGTGACGCAAAAGTGGCGCAAGGGGCTCATAAATCTGCCCCCTAGTGTTTATTGACAACATGCAACTAAATAAATGAAAAGGCAAGCTGTCGTGCTTTGTTTCAGTTTTAAAAATCTCTCCGGTGATAGCAGTGGCTGCAAAGTGCCCTCATGCAAAGTCTAAACACCGCTGTCGAAGCATATGATGCTCGTGCAAATCGCATTCACTGAAGAAGCAGTTCCACTGCGCGTGCCTCCATTCTAGAGTTTAAGGCCTGCCCTAGATGGGCACTTCGTGGCATAAGAGTGCATGCCTGGGTGGAAGGCACACGTTCTGCTGCCTGCCCCTATCTGCACTGGCTGGCAGCCACTGAGGTGGAAAAGCACCACTGTCCCAGAATGTGAACACTTGTAAAAAAAGACTATTTTCTTATTTTTCACGTCGTTATTCAGTGAGACGTAAAAATATGAACTCGTTGACTGATAAAGACAGTCAGGTTCGGGTGCATTCCCTCTGGCATGCAGTCTTTAAGGACAGTGTAGAGATATGTCGATTTCAGATGACAGAGATTTGTTGTGAGGCAAGTTGTGGCTTGATATAATAATGAAAGAGTAAAACCTAGCCACGAAGGTGCAGTTCAGTCAGGTGCAAACATCATTTGCATAAGGTGCGCACTAGCTCCTTGCTTCCAAGGGGGAATACATATTTCTTAGTTATATGGCTTTAAAATGGCAGCACAATGTAGGTTTGTGGATATTGCCAGACTTTGTTCCGACCGCATCCATCAAGGCAATGGTGGGAGATTCATTCCTGCCAAAGGCTGGAGTAACCCCTCTTGGAGGATGAAAAGGAGAACAAATCCCCCCCACATTTGAGGGGGTTGTAGGAGAAGTGTTTTCTCCGGGAGGAAAAAGGTTTTCCCAGTGGAGAAAATAATATGCATTTGGAAAGAGGGCTGAACTCCACACCATGGGTCCCATTACGAGGCGGGCGGAGCAGAATTTGTGTGGCATTCCATTCCACCCAATCAGAAGTAGGCTGGTGTTTCCGCACCCATACACGGGACCTGATTTCAAAAACAGGCAATAAAATGGCTTGATCGTTGAGCTGCAACAATTTGTACCCGCGAGTATGTTGCAACTCATAATCAGCGCTAATGTGTAAGACCTTGTGGGATGTCACATAACATTCCAAGTAGTACGTCCGGAGACCTGTTCCTGGCACAACTTTCCAGGCATACCTCCGGGAATGTTGGCAAATAGTGAAAAGCAGTAACTCAGCACCAGCACCAGCCCAGTACATAAACACACTCCTACGGGTGAAAATTTACTTCTTTTTTGGTGAATTTGGCCCATTGTGTTTTGTTCCATCTAGGTCTTTGTGATGAAATAGGATTAAGTTGGCATGCGAAAACAAATATCCAAAGTTGTGTGAATTGGTGTGCTTGTTGGAAATGAATTCTTAGGGTTGTGTTTATGAATGTATAAGTAAGATATAATTGCTGGGACCGTGTGTTTTCCCATCCTTTGGTTGACTTCGGAAGCTTGGAAGTTTGTTCCATTCTGAAGGCCCTCAGACAGAAAAGGACCTTTCCCCAGCCCTGGTACGCCAAATCCAAGGGATTTTGGCCAGGAAGGAGTTGGATGAACGTAGGTTCCTTGAAGGGGTATAGAAGCGAGCCCTTGCCCTGAGATAGCCTGCACCTGTATGACGGAGAGCCCTGTTGACCAACACAAGTGTTTTAAATAAAATTCTCTTCTTTTGAAGAGTCCTGAAATGTGAGGACACGTGTGTTTTCAGAGGCATACCCAAAAGGGTGCGAGCCGCTGAGTTTGGACCACCTTCAATCTAATAATAAGATATTCAGGGAGTCCCAGATACAGGGTGCTGCCGTAATCCACACTTGATGCTATCAGTGCATGTACCACAAGTTTCCTGACTGTGAATGAGAGGAAATGTGAAAACTACCTTAACCTCTTCCGTGCTCTTGACATCTCCCGGCCGTCATGAGTCACGATGGGCGTGTGCGGACGACGGCCGGGAGACGTCATGACCACGCCCGAGAATGGAATGTCCAGCACTGCGGGAGCGCTGCGGCGGAATTTGCGCCGCAGCGAAGAGGTTAAAATATGCAGCAGTCCAAAACAGGTCCCAAGCACCATTTTAACTTGAGGTTGGAAGGAAAGACAGTCGTTGAATTTGACCCCCAAATTCTTCACTGAAGTGCCCTGACACTAAGGGGTAGGGGCGTCAACTGATGAAAAAGATTGCTGTATCTCAGGGGCCCCTAGGTCAAAAAATAATAGTTTGGTCTTATCTGCATTCCATTTAAGCTGATGGTGAGTTAGCTACTGGAAAACGGCTGTAAGACAGGAACTGATAGCTTAGCTTGGGAACTCCGCCTCCCTACCCCAGGAAAACAACAGCTGAGTATAGTCAGCATAGGAGATCACTTTTGCTACTAAGGCATGGGCTTCTAGTAGCTGAATTGCATATTGTGAAACTAGAAAATCTTGGGGTAATTATCGGCTTCCCCACCTCAACAAATTGTATGACCTTAGGCAAATATGTTATTTACCCTAGCCTCCTTTTCTTCGTTATGACAAACATGAGTACCTGAAAATATGTGACTTCAGGAAGTGGCCATATAAAAACTTCTTGTGTTAAACAAACTATAATTGTGCTCCATTTATAATAAGAATGTAGGCCACATATGGGGTATACATGGCAACTGACTTGCCTGCCTCAGATTTCACTGGTGGCATTGTCGTCAGGATGAGGGGAGGAACGGATATTTCTAAGATTATGTTTTAAAAATATGACTTTTAATAAATGCCTCTCAATGCAGTGATGTAATCTGAAGTGGTCAGAAGAAATGCATCCACATGTTAAAGAAATACTTGTTTAACTTTTTTTGAAAGTGACATATTTGTGCATGATATTGTTGCTTGCCTTACATACCAAATATTTTCATGTGCTTTTAGAGTCAATCCCGACCGAGGCTCAGTGCTGGCTTGACTGTCCCTGTTAATATGTTGTCTAGCCCACCCTCTACTGAGTCTGCAGCAACATTGACTTGACATTTTAGTTGCTGCAGGCAACTGATCTGGCTAACAATACACAGAAGACTAAGTAATTTTTAGGGCATTCTCTCACCCCATACACCCCCAGTGAAACTACGCCGCTGCCTGCAAATGTTGATGTGATTTTGTGTTTTTACTGGTACATCAACATTTGCACTTTTTTCAGTCAAAAAAATCCAGAACTTTAAGCAAGTGACAAAAGTCCGATCATATTTAATGCCAAAACTTTTCCCAATAAAAAAGGTACCCCAGATGTGTGAATGGGCCTATTGCTCCGGATAGAACAATATTGTGTGAAGATGACATTGACACTATATTGACTTTACATGGTCACAGATTTGGCCTGCTCCTATTAGTTACAATAGGCCTCCTCACACGTGAGGTACTTTCTTTATTGCTAGAATGTGTGGGAAAACTAGGTGGTGGGAGTTGTGCTTCTTCTCACGAATTCCAGAACTTTCCATCAAAGAAATGTGAGGGAATTTCTATTTTTTAACCAATGTTTGACCTTTATAGGACATTCTAATTAAGAAAACATGGTGACATACACCCAAACCACACCATCCTGGACTTCTCCCAGTGTCTAGTTTTCGGAAATGTCGTATGTTGGTAGGCTTCCTTGGGTGCTGCACAGGTAATGTCACCTACACATTAATGAGATGGCCTGGAGGCGAGCACCGCAAAACGTACTGTAACTCCTGTGCTTCCGCACACAGTGTTGTGAACTTGGTAGCCAGAACATTATCAGGTGCTATACCCTGGAACCCCATCATTTAAAGCCTTGGGCCCCAACCATGTCACTGACTTTGCCACAGGCCCAGAGGGTACCCATGCACCCTGCCTACCCGAGAGACTTTCCCCGTGAGTTGACTGACAAACTCATTCCAAGGTGCTCAACATCCCCTCTATCTCTTCCCTCCTGCCTTAAACCTTGCCCGCCTCAATCAATCATGGGTTTGTTGAGCACAGCTTCTCACCTAAGAGGGTCTCCAGACGCTGGGAGGCTGGGGGTGCAGGTCCCAGAGGTTCACAGCGATCAGTCAAAGAGCCCAGTCTTGAGGTCCTTTGTGGACTTGGAGAGTGTTGGCATCTGTCTGAGTTGGATTGGGAGGGTGTTCCATGCCTTTGCTGCGAGGAAGGAGAAGGAGCAACCTCCTGTTCTGGTCTTCGTGATGCAAGGCACCAAATGCTCTCTTTCCCCTGCATTACTATGCCTGGAAGCTGACTCCACCTTCCCTCCCTGAGCCACAGACAGGGCCTGCCTCCAGGGGCTACATAAATCAAGCAGCAGGCCTTGGGACTCACTGGCCCCACACACCGCAACCTTGACACCCTAACGCATCTGAAGGCCCCAGGAAAAGTAAGGCATTCTAATTAGGTGTGCACCACTACAACATGCGTGCCCTCTCTGCACGCAGGTCGCGGCAGCAGTCGTAATCGCTGCAGCCTCCGCACCGCGGCTCGCACCCTCCCTATGCCCCGAGCACCGCCGGCTGCCAGTTGCAACTTCCCACCCAACGCAGCACGGCGGATATTGCGGCT
The DNA here is from genome assembly GCF_964204655.1 of Triturus cristatus. Taxonomy (NCBI): domain Eukaryota; kingdom Metazoa; phylum Chordata; class Amphibia; order Caudata; family Salamandridae; genus Triturus; species Triturus cristatus. Next base: position 955,346,174 of record NC_140580.1, read on the forward strand.
CATGACGGCCTGCCCCCCACGCTTCCCTAAGCCTGCACATTACTCACCCGTCTTTTTGCCATTTTCATGTGGGTGAAGAGCAGGTCATAATGCCCACTGCCACCCTGCCTGCCGACCGCCTCTTCGCCCGCTCCACCCGGGGCTCACTCTACTGCAGAAGGGCCCTGTCAGCCAACAGATCCATACTGCTGAACACTTCACAGAACCTCCAGGGCCTGACGCACATCATCTCCCAAAGCCATTCTAAAACCTCTCTAAATCTAATCCAAATATCATGAAAAAACCTTCAAGTTTAGAAAATATTCTAAGGGGTTGCCTTATCAGCCTGGGTGTACCAAAGCTAAAATGGCATCCTAACTTTAATTTTCATGCCATAAGACCGCTTGGAAAACCCCCCAAAGCCAACCCTGATGCCCCTGGATCCTAGCATTCCGCCCAAAAATCCAAGGAGGGTAGGGTATTCTGTCCACCCTCTAGAACCACATTCTGTAGTACCCCTCTTTTCTGAACCTCGTGGATCCCTCCGCCTTCACAGATCACCACTTTCATGGGCTCAACCTCCTCCTTACTATTGCAGCTTTTTCCAGTTTACACGCTCATGTTTTTTATTTCTCATTCCATGTCATAAAGTAAGTGCATTTCTGTGTTTGGTGTAATATATTAAACAAATATTTAGCTTAAACAAACTCTTGCGTGGGATTTGCAAATGTGGAGATCTCCGCCCTGGTAAATGGATTTACGTCTACCAGGAATTTCTTTCTGAATTCCTGGTGTTGAAAAGTGGATCATTAGTAGTGACTTACTACTAGTAATAAGGCCACAACACAATAAAAGGATCAGTCAAGTTCTCAATATATTATCCCTTTCTCAACCCTTGGTAGCTGGCAACGAGCAGGCAGGCATAACTTAGGAAACAGTTGTGTAAAGCATTTTAAAAGCACCAGTACATTAAATAAGCAAGACATAACACGCAATAAAAATCCAACTCCAATTTATGAAAATAAATTATATATTTTTATGGACAAACAGACACCAATGACAAATATTTAATATAGGGCTTGACTGAGACAAAGCCAATGTTTGAGGCTGACTGCACTGGAGCTGTGGTCGTATACACTAAGCGGGAGTCCTTGGTCAAAGTCATACCTTCACACATAGTCGTTTTTCTGCCCACTTTTTCACTCGACGTCGAACAAGGCCGGATTTGGTGCGGGTTCGCCGGCTTGACTTTCTGCAAGGCCCTTGTCAAATCCTGGAAGTCTGGAGCGCCGAAGCTTTCAGCGGAATGAACCTGAAACCCAGGATGGGTGACTGTTGAAAGTAGCAGGCTTGACTCCTGAAGTCGGGTCGGTCACCTTATGGAGCTTTTTCCAAAACTTGCTCTATAATTTTTTTCAAAGATTCAAAGAGTCCAAAACACATATCCAAGGGTCTGGAATCTCCTAGATGGTCATTGAGATGTCTGAACTACAATTCCCACATCGCACCTGGACAAATCCTTAAAAGTACACTGGACACACTCCAGGATGGGGACTCTTTGTGGAAATGATGCAGATGGGATCTGCTAACCTGTAGGTTGCAGGGACCCCACTCATTAGACTTTCAGAATCAGGCAAAGTCCTTCTAGTGCTGAGTCCCGCAGTGTACATCAGGTGGAGTCCTGGGGAGTGCAGTCCTCTTGGTGCAGGCCATGGAGTCAGCAGGATAGTCCTTCTTTTTGTCTGTACAGGCAGCAGATCTGAGAAGCTATGCAGCTCTTCCATATTTGTTCATGGTTTCTGGGCTTCAAGCAGGAGGACACCCCTGACCAATGGGAAGCAGGGTGCCGCCCAGGTGTATGACCTCTTCCTCCAAAGTGTGGCATATTCTTGCCCCAAAAAGCGCCATTCTCTCAAAATACAACATGGATGAAATCTCTCCAGAGGAGATGGATCAGGCTAACCCAACCTAATGGTGTGGCTAAGTTTCCTAAACAACCCCTTTTCAACCCTCTACCTAATCTAATTACAGAGGCTCCTGTGTGGCTGAAAAAGCAGGATGTGGGGGTGGGCTTGTGCTATCCTAAAGTGACATTCTACCTTTGTTGAACAGTTTGGCTACCCCTTACCCCCTTCCTGCCATCTGTTCTGCAGCTTGTACTTCTCCCCCCACAGGAAACCTATTGTGTCCTCCGACAGGACACTTCACACCTCATCAGGCAGCAATAGCACAGCGCGGGAGCAGGCTGGTCAACCAGGAGATAGCAGCTGGAAAGGTGGACTTTGGCTAACAAGAAAAGAAAGTTTAATGACTCTTTACTGTAACAGGTATTACAAATCCTACAGTGGCATGTTGTTGGATTTATCTCAATTATTAATTTGATATCTTGAAGTACATTTTCTCATGACTCCTAACAATACTTATACTTCAATAAAATATTACAATGTTAGCCTTTGGAGCCATTCACTACCATGGTGGGGAAACACAACTGGCAGTTTTTCCCTCACCGGGGCTTATAAAACATATTTTATAATGTCCCTGCTTATAGTTAGAAGCACCATACCCCAAGGTCACCTAGGGAAGACCTTAGGGATGACATGAAAACATAAGGTAGGTTAATACTTTGGAAGCACCTTTAAATCCAAAGTCGAACTTGCGTGTAAAAGCAGCCTGCAAGGCAAAGCTGGCTTTTAAAATGACATCAAGCTCCAAATAGTGCATACACCAGTGCAAGAAATGTACTGGACCTCTAAACCTCTCTGCCCTATCATATACTAGGGACGTATAGGTAGTTTGAATCCCCCTTGCCTTATTATCTACTAGGGACCTACTGGGGTTTGTCATTCCCAATTGTAATTATAACAAATTACCATGTACTTTTAACACAGAGCACATGCCCTGGGTCTGGTTAGCAGAGCCCAGGGCACAGTCAGAGTCAGAAAACGAGTATCTAGTGGTCAAAATGGGGGTAAAACTTGGGGGGACACTGCAAACAGGCCCTTATTTTTCACACCTGGCCAGTATAAAAAAAAGCTAAATACAGTAATTTACGACTATTCTTAACTTTGTGAATAGTCTCTTCAATCCTTTCCCTATCAAATGGAGTCATAAGACAGCTCAAGCATAGAGGTTGATAGGAGATCTTTTCTATATGCTGATTACACACTATTGCTATTTGGGACTGAGGAAAAGTCAATAACAGGCATCTGAATCCATAGGATAGTTGTGAAACCTAAGGATCCTATTGGGGTCATTTGTGCAGAATAATAAACCAACCTACCTACCTACCTACCTACCTACCTACCTACCTACCTACCTACCTTCCTTCCTTCCTTCCTACCTTCCTTCCTTCCTTCCTTCCTTCCTTCCTTCCTTCCTTCCTTCCTTCCTTCCTTCCTACCTACCTACCTACCTTCCTTCCTTCCTTCCTTCCTTCCTTCCTTCCTTCCTTCCTTCCTTCCTCCCTCCCTCCCCCTTCCTCCCTTCCTCCCTCCCTCCCTCCCCATCCATTCTTCCATCCATTTTTTCTTTCTCTCGTCCCATTCTTTCTCTTTAGTTCTTCTCATTCTTTTTCTTTCTTTTTTTCCATTCTTCCTTTCTTAATTTTACTTTCTTTCCTTCTTTCTTAATACATAATTTCTTTATTTCATTGTTTCTTTTTTCTTCTGTTTTTCTTCAGCATTTTGTCTAGTTACAGGCCATCAAGTTTGCTTTAAAGTCTCTCTTCTCGTTTTTTTCTATGCTTCACTACCCGTTGCTATTTGCTAATGTCTCTTGGAAGGGAATTACCATTGTGCATTAAATGTGTGGTTAAATAAATCGCATTACACGCCGTAACTGTATGAGTGCTGCTTGAATGCGATCTATAATCCAGGAATGTTATTATCGTAGCTCTGGTTCAGAGAGCAGAGGTCTGAAACAGGCTTTCCATTAAAGAGGTAGGCAAACACGTGAATCAATTCCGTTGGTAATTAAATGTTTTATTGATTTGATTCTGTCATATAAATGTGCAGGCTCGCTGTTCGCCCAGCCTGTGCACGTGCTCTCCAAGGCCCAGGCCCGTCCTTCCTCTTCTGTGTCTGCAGAGCAGCGCATGTTTAATGCAGGTCCTCAGGACATTCTTTACTAAAATAAGTGGGTAAGAGAAACGTCCCATTAGCTTGTGGAGCTCTCATTGATTTTATTGTGCTGAATTTGTAATGCATTTTATATAACACTTTAATATTTTTGGGGGCTTCTGGGGTAGTGTTCTAAAGACAGTGGACGCTTGCCGAAAGTTGACTTCTCTGGAGTACAGTACAAGAGAATTTCGTCTTAGTTTAATACTTACAGGCACTCTGAGCTGCGGCGCGGAATTATAAAGACCGTTTGTTTTGGGGTAGGAGAGGGGAAGGCTGTTTTTCGCTCGCAAACCAGTATTTTCCATGCAGTGTGCTGAATATTTTGTCATAAGTCATTTCTAGACCACCATACTTACATGGTGCGTGCTTATGTGACAAGTGTTTGATCTTCTACATATAAACACTATTTTTGTTGTTTTTGAAGTAACATAGTATAATCAAGCTGTATGGCTGGCTGCCTGCCACCAATGTTCATATAAATCATGCACTGTTACTGCAGGGTGTTGCAGAATATAGTGACCTAACTTTAAATGTCTCAGTCACTTGGATCATGGAACTGTGAAGTTTTTAAAGGACTCAGCCGAGAAGGTGGGTACCAATTATTGCAAAGTTTAAAAATATCTTCTCCTGTTTTGTCCGTGCTCTTCTGGTGGGAGCTGCGTTGGTGGACGTGGCAGTGTGTGTAAGAGTCGAAGAAGAGCGAGCAGGCGCGGCTCCTCCGTAATGGCGGGGGAGTGTCGCCCCACAGCCCGCGCCAGAGGATGATAAATAAAATGACAGTTACACAATGTTATTATCGTTTTATTTATGCTGCCTTTCTGAGCCCATAATAAGTATAGGGCGGGGTCGGGTATGTCAGGGAGGCGAAGTAGTGTGCATTTATAAGTGCGCATGTGTGTTTGGCTGGCCGTCTTAGGCCGGCCAAACACACATGCGCACTATGTTTCTCCAACTCAACTGAGTTACACAGCCCGGTTTGAGAAAACCCACAGGCTCCAATTCCCTGTCTTAGTGGCGAACGAGGCTGCTCAGACCAATCCTGACGCTGCTCTCATGCTATGAGACCAGCATCTAGATTGGGTGTGGAGCCTGTGCCCTGAGGGCTCATTCCCTTCCGGCCCGACAAGAGGAGCAGCGAGGCGGCCGTCACCTGGAGTGGAGCGGCAGGTAAGTCCTTTCTTTTTCTTTTTTACTATTATATTATAACTCCTCCCCAACCCACTTCCATCCACTGTGGCGGCCATACCACTTTAGATAGGAGGTTGCCACCACTGAGCACAAGTGACCTGCCCCTAGCAATCGCAAGTGCTAAAAATTCATTCCTGCCTGCTACCTTTCTGCCTAGCCCTGACTAGCTCACAGTTTGGTGTATCAGGTCCCTGACATAGAGCAGAAATAATAAAGTCCTGAACCGAATTGCAGCCTTCACTCAGCAGTTCTAGTTGCAGCAGGGTTGCTATACAGCCTGGTGAATGTTGATATTGTGTTACTGGTGTATGTCAGCTTGCCACAGGGCCACGATGATCTTCTCTTCTTGTCAGCTGATCGAGCAATGTCAAATTTGCTTTTGTGTGATGGATCATGGATCTTGCTGATGTGTGAATGAATGAAGAGGAGAATAGCAGATATGCCGCGGTGTGCTTTGGAGCACAGATCATGCTAGGGTATGTGTACGGAGACCAATGGCAAATGTGCTATTGTGTGTGTTGGATCATGAATGGATCACAGATATCGTGGGTGGGCTACAGTATGGGAATGCAATAGCAGAGGTTCTTATGTGCGTACATGTGCATTAGAGCACAAATCCCATTCCATGCTTTATTAAACTGGGTGTGGGTTGAGACTGTGATCTTCTCTACGGCCTTCACCTTCTTCGAATGCCTCTCAAAAGCTGGAGTTGCCTTTTGACTCCACATATGCCAACAGTAGACCACTTCTTGAGTCACATGTGGCACGCACAAGCAGTTTGATGACCCTTGACAAACTCTCAGGGAGAGCAGTCTTGTATAATTGGGGGCACATATCCCCTATCTCGTCACCAGTTGTGCTGTCCTCCACAGCCCGGGAAGCATGTACCTGATCACGCTACACACAGAGCTCTGGTTTGCACATCTTTATTCTTCAGCTGGCAACAGTTAACTGAACGTACTGCTTCACAAACTTTATTAACCACACGCAGTCATACTCACCAGATTATGTAATACTTGTAAGGAGTCTGCCGAGGACCATTAGAGGCCTCATACATGCAAACACTGGACATAAAAGGCCTTGGATTAATTGGGTTAAGGTTTGACAGATGTCCTTTATTTGGTACTGAATAAGTCCGGAGTGCTAGTTGAGTGATGTTTGCAAGACACTGATTTACTTTACATTCCTGCTCTATAGATGGAAAATGCCTGTTCACATGTCAAATTATTTCGTTTACGCGTGACTTATCTCGAACATAAAGCCAGACTAGAATGTGCTTGTTAGAAATGAGATGAGTCGTTGTTTTACAGCTGTTAAGTTGTGGACGTGAATATATTGATTGGGTGGTAATATTCTTGTGTGAAGGATCATTGGTTTGGCTAATATTGTGACCAATTTGGTAGTTCTGTGATTGGTGGCTGATAGTCTAATGTGAAGTCAGTTGGATTATTGTTGTCTAGGGCAGTTTTAGAAATTCCTTGTTGGCCTCTTACTTTTATGCTGCAGTGCTAGGCGTTAAGGGGCTGATTAAGAGTATGGCAGTCTATTGGTGGTGGTCCGACCGCCACCTCCTTGTCGGTCAACCTCCCAAATACAAGGCGGGCGGTCAGACCTCCACAAGACCACCACCACCGCCAGGATCTCAGATCCTGGGGCCACAGCAGTCAGGAAAGCGGCGTGCAATGGAGGTGGTGCCGTGGCGATTACAACCTGCCTTTTCCCTGATCTTTTTATGGTGGGGTGAGCGGAAAGGCAGGGACGGAGCCCCAAACAGGGCCCTTGTGCTTGTTAGCCCATTGAAAATTGGCACTGGGGGCACATGTTGTGCCCCCCATTCCAGCACCGATGAGTGCCCACTATGTGCAAGGGTGCATGGTTAACAGTACACCTGACGTGCAAGTGGCACTGCACCGCAACAGCGTGTGCTTTAGGCTGTTTTTATTAGCCAAAGCTTGCTGTCACTGACACACCACCAGCCCAGCGGTAGCGTCCTAATATGGCGGTCGGAAGCCTACCGGCTTGGTGGCGTTCTCCCAACCGCCGAAGCAGTATTTGGACTGCCAAACTCAGAATCAGGCCCTTAGAGTGTAGAAGCAGTCTTTCAGGTCGTAGAATGGTACACTGTGTGTTCAAGTTGACAGGGATATGTGTATTTGTAGTTTTGTGTTGGCCGTCCTGGTGTATCTTCATTGGGGAGGAGGGTTCTGTGTATTACATCTTGTGTGTTCTGTTGGCTTCCTTAGCTTCAGCGATGATGCACCTCTGTAATGTTATTTGTATAATGTGAGAGTGGAATTCTTAGCAGTGCTCTCAGTTGGCCCTCAAGGCTGAGCATTGACATTCGTCTTTCTGATGGAGTATCCAACACAAATATTGTAATACTGCGTCCTCCCTCAGAGAGTTCTACCAGGCACAATGCCCAGCCAGAGGCCTGATGACTTAGCCTCCTTTTTTTTCATATTTATGAATTTCCTAAAACTCAAGAATTCCGGAACACAGCCTCTGCTCCTTAAATCAAGTCTCCTGTATCCTCTCGATATTATCGATAAATCATGTATACTTTCCACTAAATTGCTTCTGGGTTTTTGGAGTAATTTTGTCATGCCTCTGGTTACCTGTTTCTAATCCTCTTTGTGGCTAAGAACTGGCCACTGTATTTCCCATTTTTTTGTAAAATCCATTTTCATGGTGCAAAACGTATGAGTTTGGGCGAATTCACGATTTCCAAGATGGTGATAAGCCCATAAATGGTCAATTACTTTTCATGAAATATTTCTGAAGCATTTAAATCTGATTGACACAACTCGCACATTTACAAGGGCGAATTTAAAGTCCAAAACATCTTTCAATTTGGACTCTTAGATGCCCACTTGACACCTTTTTCAGTCAGCAATACCTAAAAAAAACTATTGAACAGAACTACACCAAACCGGAATCAGAACGATATTTCAGAGAAGTTCTATTTCCATGCACAAGTTTGATGTAAATACGATAAGCATTTTTGCTGTAGCAGAGAGCAAAATTTCCTATTGGAACTAAAATAGGAAATGCATCTTTTTTTACCCCTCTTTAACATTTTTCACCTGCGTTTTCACCTGAATCTGCAAAAACTATATATGCCAAAGCTTAGTTAGTTTTCCTAGGGGTGGGCCAAATTGTATGTTCAGTTGTCAAATGCTTGCAAAGCTATACGCAGTGCCACTGAAAAAATGTGATGGTGAGGCGATCTGGGCATTATTAGAGATTTTCCGCATTAGCCACATAATCCATCATCTGCCGCATAATCTGCAGACTTTAACACGAAAAACTTGTTTTTAGCTCAAATGGTTGACGCGCAGCGGAAGGCCCTTTGCAATGCTGGACTTATCACCTTTCTATTGCTTAAAGCTATATTTAGGTGACTGTTAAACAGATACTAATGAGGTTCAGTCAATACCCATACAGTGTTACCAAGTTAAAAAATTACGAACTAATGAAGTAATATTACTACAAAATTTGTCACATTATGCTGCATAATTTGACTTTTCTTGGCGCACAATTTACTCAACCCTGCCGCATAATTTGGCCTTCTCCTGCGCCATAATTTCAGTGGCTCTGGTTGTAAGTAAATCAAATAATTCATTTTCAGTTGAAAGTGTGCTGAGCCATAAATGCAATTCCGTTATCGCTAACTGTATTATATATATGTGTGAAGTAACTGTAAATGCAATCTAAGGCAGTATAACGTGTTTTGCTCAAGTCACATTTGTTGTACTCTGGTAATAAACTTGAATATGACCTTTGAACTATGTGTGTGTATCAGAAATGGGGCATTAATTTGAGTGAGGGATATGCCTACTGACTCAATAAGCCCACTCTTTTATGTCAATACACAGTTTTGAGAGAATGACAATTCTCCAATTATCATGCAGAGAGAATCTTGATTTCATTAAAGACAACTGAGGCTGACATTATGCAATAACTTGTATTGCTGCCCAAGACATGCAGCCCTTCAAAGTGTAACCATTACATCATAAATAAAAACATTCCAAGCAACATAACAAAGCGCCATAGCAACTAACTATCTTCCTCTTCGAGCTGCGAAATGATAGGACAACTTCTTCCACGTTAGACGTCCTTTAGAAAGTTGAGTCTGAAAAAGAAAAGAGTACTGGTAGAATAACATATTTGAAGAACAAAAAATCATTCATCCACCAGGGAGTGGTGGGAGGGATAATGTCAGCCTCCGTTGTCTTTAATGAAATCAAGATTCTCTCTGCGTGATAATTGGAGAATCGTCATTTCATTACAAGACCGGAGGCTACATTATGCAAGTTTAAAGCTTTGCAATGCTACATTGCTTACATGTTCTACAGGTTTAAGATAGAATTTAACAAAAGTGGAAGCATTTGACCAATCTGCTGCTTTAAGGATATCTGAAAGTGAACCTCCACCCCAGAAAACCTTGCTGGCCATAGCCCCCCTGGAAGAATGTGCACCGAATTTAGATAAGTCTATACCTGCTTCCAGCATCACCGTTCTAACCCATCTAGAAATAGTAGCAGAAGAGACTGCCCTGTAGGGTCTAACAAATGAAATCAGTAATTGGTTTTCATTTATAGGTCTAAAAACGTTCATTCTTTGTGCATAGACTTTCATGCAACTTACCACACAAAGTTTGGGACAGTCAAAAAAGAGAGGGCAGAAAATATTTTCAGACATTGTTTTGGTTCTTTTCAATATTACAAATAATACACCATCAGGAGAGTAAAATCTATTAGATATTTCCAATGCTTTAACATCTGAAACTCGTCTGAAAGATATAAGGCAAAGTAGAGTAGCTGACTTAATGGAGAGTTGTTTTTTTGTAAGGGAAGCGTTATCAGGCCAAGACGAAAAGAGCTCAAAGACGAGATTTACGTTCCATAATGAATCATATTTGGCTTTAGGTGGACGTTTGAGTCTTATTCCTTTCATCACTCTACATATTAGGGGGTCAGTACCGATAGAAAAGTCATTAAACAAGGAATGCCCTGCAGAAATTGCTGATCTATAACAATTAACTGTTCTATAGCAAAGTCCAGACTTAAAAAGGTAATTTGCTACTTCAACTACAAGTGCGTCCACGGGATCCATATTCCGTTCCAGGCACCAACGACACCATTTTTTTCAAGCCCCGGTGTATCTTCTCCTTGTTCCTGGAGCCCAAGATTCGTCCAAAAGGTTTTTAGCCTCTCCCGAAAGGCCCGAGTATCTTCTTGAACCCCTGAAATCTTCCAGGCAAGAAGGTTCATTTTTTCTGAGGCCCTGAAGGAGGTCTAAACTCCCTTGGATAAATTGTGGAGTTTCTATCGCCAACTCCATCACGCTTGGGAACCATATCTGAAAACTCCAAAAGGGAGTGATTAGAACAATGTGGCAACGCTCCATTCGAACTTTCAAGAGTACTCTCTGAATTAATGCGAAAGGATGGCAGGCATAACAATTTGGTGTGTCCCATGGTTGTAAAAGAGCGTCCACTGCAGATGCTAGAGGGTCTGGTCTCCAAATGAAGAAGCGATCTATTTGAAAGGTCAGTCTGCTGGCAAAGAGATCTATCTCGAAAGGGCCCCAAAGATCTTGAAGCCTCTGGAAGACCAAAGGGTTCAGCTTCCAGTTGCTGGAGTCTTTCAGGAACCTCGAGTTCCAATCTGCTCTTGTATTCAGATGACCTGGGATGAATTCTGCTCTCAGAATTATTTTCTGATTCCAGCAGAAATACTAAATCTTCTTGGCTAGATCTGCTAGAAGTTTTGACTTGGCTCCCCCTAAACGATTGATGTAGGAAACAGCTGTAAAGTTGTCTAATTTGATAAGAACTACGCTGTTTCTCAGTATTAGCTTGAAGCTCATTAGGGCGTTCAAGCTGGCCATCATTTCTAGGCAATTTATATGTAAGGAAAGTTCCTCTTGGGGCAATTTCCCCCCGGTTTCAAAATTCCCTAGTCTGGCACCCTAGCCTAGGTTGCTCGCATCAGATTCCAATGTGTGGTCGGGGTGTTCCCGAATATTGCTTTTCCATTCCAACTGCCCAAGTTGTTGCGCCACCATAGAAGGTCCTCTCGAGCTTCCAAGGACAGGGGAACAAGGTCCGAATACCAAGGACCTTTCTTCATACCTGAAGATTTTAGTCTCTGTAAGGCCCTGTAGTGTAAGGGTCCGGGTGAAATTGCTTGAATGGATAAAGATAACAGACCTACTTTCTTTGCAAGTTCTCTCAGGCTGACTGAGTCTTTGGATAGGACATAAGAGACTTCTTTCTTTATTTATTGAGTTAGAGGTGTGTTCACCTGAAAACCCAAGAACTCTGGGTTCTGAGAAGGGGTCATAATGAATTTCGCCACGTTGATGATGAAACCCAGACTTTCTAGGAGATCCACAGTCTATTTCATATGAGTTAGAAGTTCTTCTTTGCTTTGGGACATCAGTAAGATGTCGTCTAGGTAGATAATAAGACAAACTCCTCTTCTCCTTAGGGAGGAGACTACTGGTCTCAGGATCTTGGTGAAACACCAAGGAGCTGAGGATAGACCGAAAGGGAGGCACCGAAATTGATATGTTGTATTTCTCCATACAAATCTCAGGTATTTCTGAGATATTGGATTCATAGGGATCGTAAAATATGCGTCCTTGAGGTCTAGTTTTATGAGACAGTCTTTCTCTTGGAGGATATCTCTCAGAAGGTGTATACCCTCCATTTTGAAGTGTCTGTATACAAGAAAGGTATTCAAATCCTTTAGATTTATAACAGGGCGCCATCCCTTGTCTTTCTTTTTTACAAGGAAGATTGTGCTCATAAAGCCTGGTTCGGCGTCCGACACGATGAGAATCGTCCCTTTGATTAACATTTGGTTCACCTCTGCATCTATCAAAGAGGATTGTTCCTGGTTTAGGGTAAGTTCCCTGGGATGTTTGGTCTGGTAAGGGGTAGTAAGGAAATCTATTTTGAAACCCTTCACAGTCTCTAGGACCCAGGCATCGTTCGTTATGCTGGACCAATTGTGGCTGAAAAGGGAAAGTCTTTCCCGTACCTTTGGGAGGGAAGAATCAGGAAGAGAGGATCTTACCTTGTTGACCCTGTCCTTGGAATCTTCCACGACTGTTTCCACCTCGTGCTCGAGTGTTGTGGCCTCTCTGGGGATAGAAGTTGTTGTTTTCCCTGTAGCATCTTGAGTAGTCACGTTGGTTTTGATAGTATGAGGACCTGTTGAATCCTCGGCTGGCAGCCGGTCTTCCCCTGTCAGCCCTTCCAAAAACTCTTCCTCCGAACATTTGCCTCATATTGGATTGTGCTTTGTTAAAAGCGGAGAAGGTTGAGACGTAATTACCAAGTATTTTAATAAAGGCCTCTCCGAAGAGTAGGCCGTTTGGGTCTCCTTGAATATCTTTGCTAGCCAGATCCCCCAATTTGGGATTCATGCGCCTCTCTGAGGTCAGGTTGGCGTTGGCATTACCAAGGAGGCAAATTGCGCGTTGTCTCCAACCGCGAAGGAGTTCGGTATTCACCGGGGTACCATTTATGAAGGATTCCTCGGCTAGATCTATAATTCTAGCAAGGGGGCCAAGGGTGTCAGGGAGTTTATCCTGACATTGCTTAAGGCAACGTTCCAGGCCCTTGCAAGGATCCCTCCCAGTCTTAAACAGGAAGGTGATCAATTTAGGGTCTAGGTTGGGAGTCAATCCAGCCTTGTTGTCCAAAAAGGGTCTTGGACACTCGGACCTCATCAGGTTCCGAGAGTTTCTTTCCAGGGGTTTTCTAATCCATGCTTTAATAAATTTGGCTACGTGATCTAAAGGCCACCAATCTGAGCCTCTAGGGTGGGTAATCTTAGAAGGGTTAAACATCTCTGACGCAGATGGGTGTTTAATGATGTTAGAATTTTTAGATTGCCCCAGATCTTAATCAAGGCCATCCTCCAATTTTTTGGGGGGGTCAAAGATGTATTCATCGTCCTCACCCATCATATCATTAGATGACAGGTAGTCATCGTCATCTTCGATGAGGTCTATTGTGCCGTGAGGTGCACCTGATCTTATTGTGCCGCGAGGGACCCTCGTGCCTTTTGAGCCATTCAGGTCGCTCATCCTTTGTGTGCTGCTCGGGACACCTGGGTCTTTTGTAGTTCCCAGGCTACCAATAGATAAAATCCTGTCATCTGTAGTAGCGCTTTGGCTACTCTGTGGCTCAATATTTTTACATTTTTTAGTCGCCTTTTCGCTTATCATTGGAACAGAGATGTGTTCATCATCTGAAGACAGAGCTTGGTCCTCGCTTTGAGTATTTCTTTTCCTTTTGGCGAGTGTTGCCTCCACAGCTTCCTTTAGGGAGGTCTTCAATTGTCTCTCGAAGAGGTCCATTAGTGAGGCCTCAGTGAGTGGTGGTTCACTAATTGGTTGTGAATCACCTTGAGACATTCTTGGTTTAAGATAATTTACTATTTAATCTATAAATCAGAAAATAAAATCAACCAAACTCTCTTTTTTTTGTATCAATATGTGGTTTAGAGCTTATTTCCTAATTTAAACCACAAAAATCTTAACCAATGAAGTTCAGATATTAATACCGGTTGATTTAGTTTATCCGGCGAAGAAAAACAGCTGATGTGCGATTGAAATGCCCGATCCGTTGGCTCCGCTATGCGTTTCTGTTGGACTTGCCCTTCTGGCAGGTTCACCCCTAAACTTTTTTGCTCTTTATTATGATCTGGTGTAGTGATTTTTGGGTTTCTGCGCACTTCACCACTGTGTCTCAGGGTAAAGTGCGTGCGTGTAGTGAGGTTGGCCTGCCCTCCCATAGGAATGCATGGGGGAATGTATGTGTCCCTGGTAGTTCCTGATGCGTGGGGTGTGCAGGCTCGAGTTTGGTATGTGCGGACTCGTGTGGTTGAATGCTGCGCGATGATGTGTGCGGCGTGCATGTACCTAGTGTGGAAGTGCCACTTCTAGAAGTGGGCACTTCTGTGTGCAGTATGAAATGTGTACCTTGTCTGGCGATTGGCTGGTTGAGGTAATGTGACGGGCTAGGGAATCCCCCGAGTCAGGATGAGTCACCCAGTGGTGAATGGGGAGATCAGCAGCTAGATGGGTGGGAGGAGTACACCTGGGTCCTGAATAGGGCAGGGTTTTCCCCCACACAATGCTGGCTCCGCCCCCTGTGGTGCGACTGATGACCCTAGCCCTGCCAGTGAATAGGGAGAGGGGCTGAGCAAAACAAAGTGCTCAGGAACCAGTTGTAACTGGTTCGCCCCTTCCCTGCACCTTGAGACAAAGGGTTTTCCAGTATAAGAAGGGGCTGTGTCCCCTTACAATTTGTTCTCTTGCTGATCCTAACTTGAGGGGGGCCTGCTGCTGCTGGGCGCCAGGAGAGAGCGCCACTGGGGACTGCCTCCCTGCTGGAGGGCCCTGTGAGCTGGCCCCTGGGCCCTGTCTTTGCCCCCCCCCACTTGCACCTGAAAGACTTTCCCTGGACTTTTGCCTGCAGCGCCTGGAAGCGCTTTTATTTTACATATAGCGCTAGGAGCGCTTTATTTGGTGCCCCAGCACTTCTAGAGCGCTCCGTGTCGCCTCTGCAGCGGCGCCGAAATGCTCCTCCTGAAAGAGGAAATCCCCGGCGTAGGGATTGCCCCTCTGGTTGCCGAGATTGAAGCGGGTGCCCACCCCGCATTGCCGTGGTCGTTGGCGGGTGCCCACCCCGCTTATTTGATTATTCTTACGGCGGGTGCCCACCCCGCCGTATATCTCATCTATTGAGGGAGCCCACCCCTCTTATCGCCGGAGAAGTCACCGCTGCAGCCCGGGCCGAAGCCCCGGAAGTCAGGCAGCGCTGACTGAGACGTGGGCGCGGCTTATACAGGAAGCGGACGGGAGCCCACCCCGTGCTCCTGTGACGAGACCCGGAAGAGAGAAGGACTGCTGAGACGGCGGGGCCCCGAGGCACATTGTCGGTGCCTGCCCCGCCGTGAGAAAGCCGTCCTGCCGCCGGAGCCTCCCCCAGCGGAGGGGAAGCCCCAAAGGAGAAGAGCCCGTCGACCACCGGAGTCCCCAGAGAGCAGCCCGGTAAGTGGTGAAGGGCTGGGGGACTAGGTGCCGGTCCCGGACCTGTCTCCTTGGTTGCTGCATTGTTTACCCCGAGCGCGAGGGCGCTCCAACCCCGGGGGCATTGTTTGATTCCGAGCGCTAGTGCGCTCCAACGAGGCATAATTGTTAAAGAGCCCTGACAGGCTCTACCGGGGCACATTTGTTCACGAGCCGTGAAGGCTCCAACGCGGCATTCTTGTGTTCAGAGCCCCGTGGCTCCAACGTCGGGGGCCTTATTTTAATAGAGCCCTGAAAGGCTCTAGGGGGCAGTTCATTTGTTGTTTGAGCCCACAAGGCGCCCCCATTGTCGTGACCCTAGAGGGCTCCAAAGGCACAGTGGTGCCCACGCTCATTTTCTCCAGCTGCCCAGCACTTAGTGGGCAGCTGCATCGTTTAGGTTGTGCCCCTGTGCATTGTGCGCCTGGCTTGCGCAGCCTGCGCAGTCGCGCCCTGACAGTTGGATATTGGCCATTTCTGCACCCCTGAGAGGCCAGTTGGCCTGGGGACAGTTTCTGCTGTGTTGTGCCCTCCCCTAGGGTACCTGGTGATTTTCATATATGTACTTTTGCGCCTGCGCAATGACTTCATGATATTTTTCTTCCTAAACTGTGTTTATGCATTGGAGATTGTTTTACTAGTAGTAGTTATGCTAGTGTGTTCATGTTTCCCTGCGTGATGTTTTCCTAGGGTGGTTAGGATTGCGTAGGTGGTACTTACCTGTTACCAATAGTTACTGTTTGTGTTCTACAGTTACTTTGTGTCTCCATAGGTATACGTTCTACATTCACTATTGGTGATTTGTATCTTATGTTCTAAGTGCTCAGTCCTAAAAGTGCTAATTCCTGACAGTGGTCCATGTGGCCCTGTCCCCTGTACATATAATCCCTTGTAAATTCTGCCCGTGCCTGTTGGCACATTGTAAAGTGTGTGTTTTTATCTAATGTGTTTTGGTATAATACAAAGGCTATTTTTATATAATACCTTGCGTGTGGAGTTTCCTTTGTGGTGGGCCTTGGGTGTTGTTGCTGGGTGCGCGCGCAAACGCTTTACACATTGCCTCAGAGATAAGCCTGTCTGCTCGTGCCAAGCTACCAAGGGGGTGAGCAGGGGTTATCTTTGGCGTGTACTTTCCTTGCCCTGACTAGAGTGGTGGTTTCTGCCTGACTTTGGCGCAAGTCTTAGCCAACCAGAAATCCCATTTCTAACATTGGTGATCAGCGGTGGGATTTGGACTTGCGTTTGCGCTGTACCGCAGCAGCAACTGGCTGCACCACAAAACTCTGCATTCAGATAATCAGATTTTGGGGATTATTGTTTTTGAAGTTCCATTATTTCTTCTCCTGAAGGTATCATTGTGTAATAGTGTCCAGTACATTTGTCCCCCGCCCTGCGCCCAGAGTTGGTACCGGTGTCACTTGTGGTCAGGTTGAGGAATCAGGGGTGGTAGAAACTGCCTTACCAGTCCGAGGGGAGGGTTGTGTGTGGATGAGTGGTGTGTGGCACTAGGCAAGTGAGTGTGAGTTCTCTGGATAGAGAGCTTACTGTATCCTTTGTGAATTATGTACTCCTGTGTTAGCTCAGACCCCCAGGTTCCTTGTGTTAAACTCTTCTCGAGAACGTCCGCCAAAATGGAGCCTGCTTTTAATTTCTGTGGTCTGTTTAGATACAGTATGTTGGAGTTGGTCAGATTCTGTGAAGAGAGAGACATTGAGGTGGGTGAGTCAGATACCCAGTCCAAACTAAGGGACAACCTGATCCTATGGCAAAAGGATGAATGGGAGCGAGAGCGCAGTGAGGAAGATAGGGCCCGGGCCGCACGCCGTGAGGGTAGTGGGTCTGAGGGGAGCCCTGAGGAGTCTGAGGAGGAGGAAGGTTACCTGACAGGGACGCCAGTAGACAGTGAAGACCCCATAGATAGGGAGTCCCTTGCTGGGTCCAGTGTCAGGAGCAGCGCCCCATCCCTTTTCCTGTCCCCAGAGGAGTGGGTGGATAGGAGGGAAGAGAGGGAGCATCAGCTGGCCATGGAGAAGCTCAGGTTAGAGCATGCCAAGCTGGAGACCGAGAGGGTCTTAGCTCAGAAACAGATGGCGGAGGCTGAGAGGGCCTTTGCCAGGGTGAAATTAGCTCTAGAGGGTAAGTTGTCCCCTGAGCGCAGTGGTAGTTTTCTGGATTCCCCAGAGAGGGTGGAGTCCAGTGGTGGCAGCGATAGAGAGTCTAGTGCAGGATGTCCCATTCCCAATTCCCCGAGTATGGTACCTTGTTCCCGAGAGGAGGAATGTAGGTTGAAATTCAGGGGCAGTAAGAAGCTGTCTCACCAGTCGTGGGAGGAGTTTGTGGGAGAATGTGATGATGCACTGTGCGATTGGGTGAGGGTTAACCCGGAATGTGATTTTAGGGAACTGTTTGATCTGGTTCTCAAAGAGCAGATGCTCAGGAGTTGTTATCCCGGGTAGCGCCAACACCTGTGCGAATGTGACGCCTTGGATCCGTGGGTCCTGGCAATAGAAGCGGACCATTGGGAGAGTGCCCAAGGTTCTGATGAAGCATGGGAGAGTACGTCCAATAGTAGTGGCTCAGGTATCTTCCCGTCCAGTATTGAGGAAGAGGCTCAGAGTAGCCCAGCTAGGTCCCAGAGTAGTGAGAGGGGTGTAGGGGCTCACGGCCTATCTCAGTGGAGTAGGAGTGAGTGGGTGACTTTGAGTCCCCAGAGGCCCGAAACCCAGTCTCAGGGCCTGGATGGTTTCTTCAGGGAACACCAGGTTGGGGGCCTAGGCTGTCCTGTTAGGCCACTTGAGGAGGATCGCCTAGTGTATGGCGAACCTGGAGTCTCTGTAAATAGTGCTCCAGTGGTTCTGGTGTCAGGCAGTACCGCTCCAGTAGGGAGGGTACAGAAGTCCAGCGAGAGGAGTGGCATGGGGCTGTGTTCCCCGGTGGAGGAGCCAGTGGGTCAGGGACCAGCCGTGAGGGCTGAGTCTCCTAGAGGTGACCATGGTGACCACACGTCTGTCCTGGGGGATCTTCGCGCACTGTCAGGTGGACAGGGGATGGGAGATCTGCGCCAGGCAGACTGTCATGCAACATATGAGGCATATGTTACTCTCGGGGGGATGTGTAAGTCCCTCGAAGTCCTGGAGTGCCAGGCAATTATTCCACCGAAGGTTCTAGACCAGAGGTTGGGAGGCCAGGTTCAGGATCAGCCTGACCTGAAGGGTAGGACGACTGTAACCAGTGTCCTGACCGGTTCTTCTTCCAGAGGTACCGCCTCAGTTGGTAGGGAGCAGGACTCTGGAAGGGGGTGCAGAGGGTGGGAGAGCCCACCTCTGACCCCGGTGCAACCTGAGGGGTTAAACCCTAGGTTGGGAGACCAGTTCTCAGGGAGAGGTCCTGAGCTGGTGGGTAAATTGAGTTATGAGGGTGCCTCTCAGAGGAAGAGAGGACGGAACCCTAGAAGAAGAGGTAGGGGGAGGAGAGCCTCGCCCGTGACTGTTGGTCAGCTTGAGGGTACAGACCCTAGGCTGGAGGATCAGTGGCAGTTTAGAACTGCCCTGATGAGGGGTAGAGTGGAGAATGGCTGCTATGTGCCAGGGGTTACTACCCCCACTCTGTGGTTAGGCAAGGACCAGTGGCGCCTAGAAGGCCTAGGGCCTGGTCCTGGCCGCGGACAGCTGAGGAGTACCAGTGGGGTAGCCCAGTTGGTCCGCCGAGTTTTTTCAGAGGGAACCACATGGGTTCAGAGTGGCGTAAAACCGGAGAGTGTCCCTGCCGTTGCGGGCCTGCGTCCGTGTTTTACCGCCCCAAGCAGGGAAGACCATCACGGGGGTGATTGGCCTACCCTGCGTTTTGGCTGGAAGGGGGTTGTGTTGGACTTGGCCCTTCTGGCAGGTTCACCCCTAAACTTTTTTGCTCTTTATTATGATCTGGTGTAGTGATTTTTGGGTTTCTGCGCACTTCACCACTGTGTCCCAGGGTAAAGTGCGTGCGTGTAGTGAGATTGGCCTGCCCTCCCATAGGAATGCATGGGGGAATGTATGTGTCCCTGGTAGTTCCTGATGCGTGGGGTGTGCAGGCTCGAGTTTGGTATGTGCGGACTCGTGTGGTTGAATGCTGCGCGATGATGTGTGCGGCGTGCATGTACCTAGTGTGGAAGTGCCACTTCTAGAAGTGGGCACTTCTGTGTGCAGTATGAAATGTGTACCTTGGCTGGCGATTGGCTGGTTGAGGTCATGTGACGGGCTAGGGAATCCCCCGAGTCAGGATGAGTTACCCAGTGGTGAATGGGGAGATCAGCAGCTAGATGGGTGGGAGGAGTACACCTGGGTCCTGAATAGGGCAGAGTTTTCCCCACACAATGCTGGCTCCGCCCCCTGTGGTGCGACTGATGACCCTAGCCCTGCCAGTGAATAGGGAGAGGGGCTGAGCAAAACAAAGTGCTCAGGAACCAGTTGTAACTGGTTCGCCCCTTCCCTGCACCTTGAGACAAAGGGTTTTACAGTATAAGAAGAGGCTGCGTCCCCTTACAATTTGTTCTCTTGCCGATCCTAACTTGAGGGGGGCCTGCTGCTGCTGGGCGCCAGGAGAGACCGCCACTGGGGACTGCCTCCCTGCTGGAGGGCCCTGTGAGCTGGCCCCTGGGCCCAGTCCTTGCCCCCCCCCCCCTTGCACCTGAAAGACTTTTCCTGGACTTCTGCCTGCAGCGCCTGGAAGCGCTTTTATTTTACATATAGCGCTAGGAGCGCTTTATTTGGTGCCCCAGCACTTCTAGAGCGCTCTGTGTCGCCTCTGCAGCGGCGCCGGACTGCTCCTCCTGAAAGAGTGAATCCCCGGCGTAGGGATTGCCCCTCTGGTTGCCGAGATTGAAGCGGGTGCCCACCCCGCATTGCCGTGGTCGTTGGCGGGTGCCCACCCCGCTTATTTGATTATTCTTACGGCGGGTGCCCACCCCGCCGTATATCTCATCTATTGAGGGAGCCCACCCCTCTTATCGCCGGAGAAGTCACCGCTGCAGCCCGGGCCGAAGCCTCGGAAGTCAGGCAGCGCTGACTGAGACGTGGGCGCGGCTTATACAGGAAGCGGACGGGAGCCCACCCCGCGCTCCTGTGACGAGACCCGGAAGAGAGAAGGACTGCTGAAACGGCGGGGCCCCGAGGCACATTGTCGGTGCCTGCCCCGCCATGAGAAAGCCGTCCTGCCGCCGGAGCCTCCCCCAGCGGAGGGGAAGCCCCAAAGGAGAAGAGCCCGTCGACCACCGGAGTCCCCAGAGAGCAGCCCGGTAAGTGGTGAAGGGCTGGGGGACTCCGCGTGGGTATTAGGTGCCGGTCCCGGACCTGTCTCCTTGGTTGCTGCATTGTTTACCCCGAGCGCGAGGGCGCTCCAACCCCGGGGGCATTGTTTGATTCCGAGCGCTAGTGCGCTCCAATGAGGCATAATTGTTAAAGAGCCCTGACAGGCTCTACCGGGGCACATTTGTTCACGAGCCGTGAAGGCTCCAACACGGCATTCTTGTGTTCAGAGCCCCGTGACTCCAACGTCGGGGGCCATATTTTAATAGAGCCCTGAAAGGCTCTAGGGGGCAGTTCATTTGTTGTTTGAGCCCACGAGGCGCCCCCATTGTCGTGACCCTAGAGGGCTCCAAAGGCACAGTGGTGCCCACGCTCATTTTCTCCAGCTGCCCAGCACTTAGTGGGCAGCTGCATCGTTTAGGTTGTGCCCCTGTGCATTGTGCGCCTGGCTTGCGCAGCCTGCGCAGTCGCGCCCTGACAGTTGGATATTGGCCATTTCTGCACCCCTGAGAGGCCAGTTGGCCTGGGGACAGTTTCTGCTGTGTTGTGCCCTCCCCTAGGGTACCTGGTGATTTTCATATATATACTTTTGCGCCTGCGCAATGTCTTCATGATATTTTTCTTCCTAAACTGTGTTTATGCATTGGAGATTGTTTTACTAGTAGTAGTTATGCTAGTGTGTTCATGTTTCCCTGCGTGATGTTTTCCTAGGGTGGTTAGGATTGCGTAGGTGGTACTTACCTGTTACCAGTAGTTACTGGTTGTGTTCTACAGTTACTTTGTGTCTCCATAGGTATACGTTCTACATTTACTATTGGTGATTTGTATCTTATGTTCTAAGTGCTCAGTCCTAAGAGTGCTAATTCCTGACAGTGGTCCATGTGGCCCTGTCCCCTGTACATATAATCCCTTGTAAATTCTGCCCGTGCTTGTTGGCACATTGTAAAGTGTGTGTTTTTATCTAATGTGTTTTGGTATAATACAAAGGCTATTTTTATATAATACCTTGTGTGGAGTGTCCTTTGTGGTGGGCCTTGGGTGTTGTTGCTGGGTGCGCGCGCAAACGCTTTACACATTGCCTCAGAGATAAGCCTGTCTGCTCGTGCCAAGCTACCAAGGGGGTGAGCAGGGGTTATCTTTGGCGTGTACCTTCCTTGCCCTGACTAGAGTGGTGGTTTCTGCCTGACTTTGGCGCAAGTCTTAGCCAACCAGAAATCCCATTTCTAACATTGGTGATCAGCGGTGGGATTTGGACTTGCGTTTGCGCTGTACCGCAGCAGCAACTGGCTGCACCACAAAACTCTGCATTTAGATAATCAGATTTTGGGGATTATTGTTTTTGAAGTTCCATTATTTCTTCTCTTGAAGGTATCATTGTGTAATTGTGTCCAGTACATTTGTCCCCCGCCCTGCGCCCAGAGTTGGTACCTGTGTCACTTCTGGTCAGGTTGAGGAATCAGGGGTGGTAGAAACTGCCTTACCAGTCTGAGGGGAGGGTTGTGTGTGGATGAGTGGTGTGTGGCACTAGGTAAGTGAGTGTGAGTTCTCTGGATAGAGAGCTTACTGTATCCTTTGTGAATTATGTACTCCTGTGTTAGCTCAGACCCCCAGGTTCCTTGTGTTAAACTCTTCTCGAGAACGTCCGCCAAAATGGAGCCTGCTTTTAATTTCTGTGGTCTGTTTAGATACAGTATGTTGGAGTTGGTCAGATTCTGTGAAGAGAGAGACATTGAGGTGGGTGAGTCAGATACCCAGTCCAAACTAAGGGACAACCTGATCCTATGGCAAAAGGATGAATGGGAGCGAGAGCGCAGTGAGGAAGATAGGGCCCGGGCCGCACGCCGTGAGGGTAGTGGGTCTGAGGGGAGCCCTGAGGAGTCTGAGGAGGAGGAAGGTTACCTGACAGGGACGCCAGTAGACAGTGAAGACCCCATAGATAGGGAGTCCCTTGCTGGGTCCAGTGTCAGGAGCAGCGCCCCATCCCTTTTCCTGTCCCCAGAGGAGTGGGTGGATAGGAGGGAAGAGAGGGAGCATCAGCTGGCCATGAAGAAGCTCAGGTTAGAGCATGCCAAGCTGGAGACCGAGAGGGTCTTAGCTCAGAGATAGATGCCGAAGGCTGAGAGGGCCTTTGCGAGGGAGAAATTAGCTCTAGAGGGTAAGTTGTCCCCTGAGCGCAGT
Source organism: Triturus cristatus (assembly GCF_964204655.1). Classification (NCBI taxonomy): domain Eukaryota; kingdom Metazoa; phylum Chordata; class Amphibia; order Caudata; family Salamandridae; genus Triturus; species Triturus cristatus. The sequence goes on from NC_140580.1 coordinate 955,369,014, forward strand.
GGTAGTTTTCTGGATTCCCCAGAGAGGGTGGAGTCCAGTGGTGGCAGCGATAGAGAGTCTAGTGCAGGATGTCCCATTCCCGATTCCCCGAGTATGGTACCTTGTTCCCGAGAGGAGGAATGTAGGTTGAAATTCAGGGGCAGTAAGAAGCTGTCTCACCAGTCGTGGGAGGAGTTTGTGGGAGAATGTGATGATGCACTGTGCGATTGGGTGAGGGTTAACCCGGAATGTGATTTTAGGGAACTGTTTGATCTAGTTCTCAAAGAGCAGATGCTCAGGAGTTGTTATCCTGGGTAGCGCCAACACCTGTGCGAATGTGACGCCTTGGATCCGTGGGTCCTGGCAATAGAAGCGGACCGTTGGGAGAGTGCCCAAGGTTCTGATGAAGCATGGGAGAGTACGTCCAATAGTAGTGGCTCAGGTATCTTCCCGTCCAGTATTGAGGAAGAGGCTCAGAGTAGCCCAGCTAGGTCCCAGAGTAGTGAGAGGGGTGTAGGGGCTCACGGCCTATCTCAGTGGAGTAGGAGTGAGTGGGTGACTTTGAGTCCCCAGAGGCCCGAACCCCAGTCTCAGGGCCTGGATGGTTTCTTCAGGGAACACCAGGTTGGGGGCCTAGGCTCTCCTGTTAGGCCACTTGAGGAGGATCGCCTAGTGTATGGCGAACCTGGAGTCTCTGTAAATAGAGCTCCAGTGGTTCTGGTGTCAGGCAGTACCGCTCCAGTAGGGAGGGTACAGAAGTCCAGCGAGAGGAGTGGCATGGGGCTGTGTTCCCCGGTGGAGGAGCCAGTGGGTCAGGGACCAGCCGTGAGGGCTGAGTCTCCTAGAGGTGACCATGGTGACCACACGTCTGTCCTGGGGGATCTTCGCGCACTGTCAGGTGGACAGGGGATGGGAGATCTGCGCCAGGCAGACTGTCATGCAACATATGAGGCATATGTTACTCTCGGGGGGATGGTGTGTAAGTCCCTCGAAGTCCTGGAGTGCCAGGCAATTATTCCACCGAAGGTTCTAGACCAGAGGTTGGGAGGCCAGGTTCAGGATCAGCCTGACCTGAAGGGTAGGACGACTGTAACCAGTGTCCTGACCGGTTCTTCTTCCAGAGGTACCGCCTCAGTTGGTAGGGAGCAGGACTCTGGAAGGGGGTGCAGAGGGTGGGAGAGCCCACCTCTGACCCCGGTGCAACCTGAGGGGTTAAACCCTAGGTTGGGAGACCAGTTCTCAGGGAGAGGTCCTGAGCTGGTGGGTAAATTGAGTTATGAGGGTGCCTCTCAGAGGAAGAGAGGACGGAACCCTAGAAGAAGAGGTAGGGGGAGGAGAGCCTCGCCTGTGACTGTTGGTCAGCTTGAGGGTACAGACCCTAGGCTGGAGGATCAGTGGCAGTTTAGAACTGCCCTGATGAGGGGTAGAGTGCAGAATGGCTGCTATGTGCCAGGGGTTACTACCCCCACTCTGTGGTTAGGCAAGGACCAGTGGCGCCTAGATGGCCTAGGGCCTGGTCCTGGCCGCGGACAGCTGAGGAGTACCAGTGGGGTAGCCCAGTTGGTCCGCCGAGTTTTTTCAGAGGGAACCACATGGGTTCAGAGTGGCGTAAAACCGGAGAGTGTCCCTGCCGTTGCGGGCCTGCGTCCGTGTTTTACCGCCCCAAGCAGGAAAGACCATCACGGGGGTGATTGGCCTACCCTGCCTTTTGGCTGGAAGGGGGTTGTGTTGGACTTGGCCCTTCTGGCAGGTTCACCCCTAAACCTTTTTGCTCTTTATTATGATCTGGTGTAGTGATTTTTGGGTTTCTGCGCACTTCACCACTGTGTCCCAGGGTAAAGTGCGTGCGTGTAGTGAGGTTGGCCTGCCCTCCCATAGGAATGCATGGGGGAATGTATGTGTCCCTGGTAGTTCCTGATGCGTGGGGTGTGCAGGCTCGAGTTTGGTATGTGCGGACTCGTGTGGTTGAATGCTGCGCGATGATGTGTGCGGCGTGCATTTACCTAGTGTGGAAGTGCCACTTCTAGAAGTGGGCACTTCTGTGTGCAGTATGAAATGTGTACCTTGGCTGGCGATTGGCTGGTTGAGGTCATGTGACAGGCTAGGGAATCCCCCGAGTCAGGATGAGTCACCCAGTGGTGAATGGGGAGATCAGCAGCTAGATGGGTGGGAGGAGTACAGCTGGGTCCTGAATAGGGCAGAGTTTTCCCCACACAATGCTGGCTCCGCCCCCTGTGGTGCGACTGATGACCCTAGCCCTGCCAGTGAATAGGGAGAGGGGCTGAGCAAAACAAAGTGCTCAGGAACCAGTTGTAACTGGTTCGCCCCTTCCCTGCACCTTGAGACAAAGGGTTTTACAGTATAAGAAGGGGCTGCGTCCCCTTACAATTTGTTCTCTTGCCGATCCTAACTTGAGGGGGGCCTGCTGCTGCTGGGCGCCAGGAGAGACCGCCACTGGGGACTGCCTCCCTGCTGGAGGGCCCTGTGAGCTGGCCCCTGGGCCCAGTCTTTGCCCCCCCCCCCTTGCACCTGAAAGACTTTTCCTGGACTTCTGCCTGCAGCGCCTGGAAGCGCTTTTATTTTACATATAGCGCTAGGAGCGCTTTATTTGGTGCCCCAGCGCTTCTAGAGCGCTCTGTGTCGCCTCTGCAGCGGCGCCGGACTGCTCCTCCTGAAAGAGTGAATCCCCGGCGTAGGGATTGCCCCTCTGGTTGCCGAGATTGAAGCGGGTGCCCACCCCGCATTGCCGTGGTCGTTGGCGGGTGCCCACCCCGCTTATTTGATTATTCTTACGGCGGGTGCCCACCCCGCCGTATATCTCATCTATTGAGGGAGCCCACCCCTCTTATCGCCGGAGAAGTCACCGCTGCAGCCCGGGCCGAAGCCCCGGAAGTCAGGCAGCGCTGACTGAGACGTGGGCGTGGCTTATACAGGAAGCGGACGGGAGCCCACCCCGCGCTCCTGTGACGAGACCCGGAAGAGAGAAGGACTGCTGAAACGGCGGGGCCCCGAGGCACATTGTCGGTGCCTGCTCCGCCGTGAGAAAGCCGTCCTGCCGCCGGAGCCTCCCCCAGCGGAGGGGAAGCCCCAAAGGAGAAGAGCCCGTCGACCACCGGAGTCCCCAGAGAGCAGCCCGGTAAGTGGTGAAGGGCTGGGGGACTCCTAGTGTGTATTAGGTGCCGGTCCCGGACCTGTCTCCTTGGTTGCTGCATTGTTTACCCCGAGCGCGAGGGCGCTCCAACCCCGGGGGCATTGTTTGATTCCGAGCGCTAGTGCGCTCCAACGAGGCATAATTGTTAAAGAGCCCTGACAGGCTCTACCGGGGCACATTTGTTCACGAGCCGTGAAGGCTCCAACACGGCATTCTTGTGTTCAGAGCCCCGTGGCTCCAACGTCGGGGGCCATATTTTAATAGAGCCCTGAAAGAATCTAGGGGGCAGTTCATTTGTTGTTTGAGCCCACGAGGCGCCCCCATTGTCGTGACCCTAGAGGGCTCCAAAGGCACAGTGGTGCCCACGCTCATTTTCTCCAGCTGCCCAGCACTTAGTGGGCAGCTGCATCGTTTAGGTTGTGCCCCTGTGCATTGTGCGCCTGGCTTGCGCAGCCTGCGCAGTCGCGCCCTGACAGTTGGATATTGGCCATTTCTGCACCCCTGAGAGGCCAGTTGGCCTGGGGACAGTTTCTGCTGTGTTGTGCCCTCCCCTAGGGTACCTGGTGATTTTCATATATATACTTTTGCGCCTGCGCAATGTCTTCATGATATTTTTCTTCCTAAACTGTGTTTATGCATTGGAGATTGTTTTACTAGTAGTAGTTATGCTAGTGTGTTCATGTTTCCCTGCGTGATGTTTTCCTAGGGTGGTTAGGATTGTGTAGATGGTACTTACCTGTTACCAGTAGTTACTGGTTGTGTTCTACAGTTACTTTGTGTCTCCATAGGTATACGTTCTACATTTACTATTGGTGATTTGTATCTTATGTTCTAAGTGCTCAGTCCTAAGAGTGCTAATTCCTGACAGTGGTCCATGTGGCCCTGTCCCCTGTACATATAATCCCTTGTAAATTCTGCCCGTGCCTGTTGGCACATTGTAAAGTGTGTGTTTTTATCTAATGTGTTTTGGTATAATACAAAGGCTATTTTTATATAATACCTTGTGTGGAGTGTCCTTTGTGGTGGGCCTTGGGTGTTGTTGCTGGGTGCGCGCGCAAACGCTTTACACATTGCCTCAGAGATAAGCCTGTCTGCTCGTGCCAAGCTACCAAGGGGGTGAGCAGGGGTTATCTTTGGCGTGTACCTTCCTTGCCCTGACTAGAGTGGTGGTTTCTGCCTGACTTTGGCGCAAGTCTTAGCCAACCAGAAATCCCATTTCTAACATTGGTGATCAGCGGTGGGATTTGGACTTGCGTTTGCGCTGTACAGCAGCAGCAACTGGCTGCACCACAAAACTCTGCATTTAGATAATCAGATTTTGGGGATTATTGTTTTTGAAGTTCCATTATTTCTTCTCCTGAAGGTATCATTGTGTAATTGTGTCCAGTACATTTGTCCCCCGCCCTGCGCCCAGAGTTGGTACCTGTGTCACTTGTCATCAGGTTGAGGAATCAGGGGTGGTAGAAACTGCCTTACCAGTCCGAGGGGAGGGTTGTGTGTGGATGAGTGGTGTGTGGCACTAGGCAAGTGAGTGTGAGTTCTCTGGATAGAGAGCTTACTGTATCCTTTGTGAATTATGTACTCCTGTGTTAGCTCAGACCCCCAGGTTCCTTGTGTTAAACTCTTCTCGAGAACGTCCGCCAAAATGGAGCCTGCTTTTAATTTCTGTGGTCTGTTTAGATACAGTATGTTGGAGTTGGTCAGATTCTGTGAAGAGAGAGACATTGAGGTGGGTGAGTCAGATACCCAGTCCAAACTAAGGGACAACCTGATCCTATGGCAAAAGGATGAATGGGAGCGAGAGCGCAGTGAGGAAGATAGGGCCCGGGCCGCACGCCGTGAGGGTAGTGGGTCTGAGGGGAGCCCTGAGGAGTCTGAGGAGGAGGAAGGTTACCTGACAGGGACGCCAGTAGACAGTGAAGACCCCATAGATAGGGGAGTCCCTTGCTGGGTCCAGTGTCAGGAGCAGCGCCCCATCCCTTTTCCTGTCCCCAGAGGAGTGGGTGGATAGGAGGGAAGAGAGGGAGCATCAGCTGGCCATGGAGAAGCTCAGGTTAGAGCATGCCAAGCTGGAGACCGAGAGGGTCTTAGCTCAGAAACAGATGGCGGAGGCTGAGAGGGCCTTTGCCAGGGAGAAATTAGCTCTAGAGGGTAAGTTGTCCCCTGAGCGCAGTGGTAGTTTTCTGGATTCCCCAGAGAGGGTGGAGTCCAGTGGTGGCAGCGATAGAGAGTCTAGTGCAGGATGTCCCATTCCCGATTCCCCGAGTATGGTACCTTGTTCCCGAGAGGAGGAATGTAGGTTGAAATTCAGGGGCAGTAAGAAGCTGTCTCACCAGTCGTGGGAGGAGTTTGTGGGAGAATGTGATGATGCACTGTGCGATTGGGTGAGGGTTAACCCGGAATGTGATTTTAGGGAACTGTTTGATCTAGTTCTCAAAGAGCAGATGCTCAGGAGTTGTTATCCCGGGTAGCGCCAACACCTGTGCGAATGTGACGCCTTGGATCCGTGGGTCCTGGTAATAGAAGCGGACCGTTGGGAGAGTGCCCAAGGTTCTGATGAAGCATGGGAGAGTACGTCCAATAGTAGTGGCTCAGGTATCTTCCCGTCCAGTATTGAGGAAGAGGCTCAGAGTAGCCCAGCTAGGTCCCAGAGTAGTGAGAGGGGTGTAGGGGCTCACGGCCTATCTCAGTGGAGTAGGAGTGAGTGGGTGACTTTGAGTCCCCAGAGGCCCGAAACCCAGTCTCAGGGCCTGGATGGTTTCTTCAGGGAACACCAGGTTGGGGGCCTAGGCTGTCCTTTTAGGCCACTTGAGGAGGATCGCCTAGTGTATGGCGAACCTGGAGTCTCTGTAAATAGAGCTCCAGTGGTTCTGGTGTCAGGCAGTACCGCTCCAGTAGGGAGGGTACAGAAGTCCAGCGAGAGGAGTGGCATGGGGCTGTGTTCCCCGGTGGAGGAGCCAGTGGGTCAGGGACCAGCCGTGAGGGCTGAGTCTCCTAGAGGTGACCATGGTGACCACACGTCTGTCCTGGGGGATCTTCGCGCACTGTCAGGTGGACAGGGGATGGGAGATCTGCGCCAGGCAGACTGTCATGCAACATATGAGGCATATGTTACTCTCGGGGGGATGGTGTGTAAGTCCCTCGAAGTCCTGGAGTGCCAGGCAATTATTCCACCGAAGGTTCTAGACCAGAGGTTGGGAGGCCAGGTTCAGGATCAGCCTGACCTGAAGGGTAGGACGACTGTAACCAGTGTCCTGACCGGTTCTTCTTCCAGAGGTACCGCCTCAGTTGGTAGGGAGCAGGACTCTGGAAGGGGGTGCAGAGGGTGGGAGAGTCCACCTCTGACCCCGGTGCAACCTGTGTCGTACTTTAATCTCTGTGACCGCGTAGGGGACAGGGCCCCACCCCTGTCTATCCTGGTATTAGCAAACCGCAAATGGTTAATGCGGTATGTACGAGTGCTTTATATATCGTTCTAGCTATGAATGCACTGTGTACACGTTATTTTGCTTCACTACGCGGGTTCCATTTTGGAGGCAGTGGCCATCTTGTGATTGCCCTCACATAGGCTATAATGAAGCAACTACGGGCCTTGCAATCCATGTGCCTTTCCATGACTCTTCTGTGACCTGGGCGGCTCGGTTCTACTGCCCCAGGTCAAACTGGTCTCACGAGCTCCCCTTCCTCCAGCCACCTGTGATTAGCATCAGGGCTCAGCACACCATGAAGTCCTTTCATCATACACAAGCCTCTGGCTAATCACTTTTGCACCTGCTTGTTCCTGCTTTATGGCTTGTTTCCCAAAACAGGAGATGCTCATGTTTATTGGGGCCTATCGATTTTCTAATGTGGGATCTGAACCTTGCTGTGTAAATAATGGTGGGCTGGCTTAACTGGAATGTGGGATGGTCATCATGACTCTGCTCTTTCGTTTGAACTGTACACTTGTTTATTGCCGTATCATAAACCTAGGAATGTATGCCTGAGGCAGGGAAAACTGTATTTAAGATGAAGTCCGTTTCTATGATTTTCAGCAGTCTCCTGAGAACATACACGCTGTTGTACTTCTAGGATACCTGTAATTGGTCTGCAGCCAATAAATGAATCTTTGACTTCACCTAGAAGACTCTGTGTTTCTGTAGGTCTGGAACAGGGTGAACCCAGAAGTCATAGGGTGTGTGCCCCTGCACCGCTGGGACTAAAATACCCAGTACTTCACCTGAGGGGTTAAACCCTAGGTTGGGAGACCAGTTCTCAGGGAGAGGTCCTGAGCTGGTGGGTAAATTGAGTTATGAGGGTGCCTCTCAGAGGAAGAGAGGACGGAACCCTAGAAGAAGAGGTAGGGGGAGGAGAGCCTCGCCCGTGACTGTTGGTCAGCTTGAGGGTACAGACCCTAGGCTGGAGGATCAGTGGCAGTTTAGAACTGCCCTGATGAGGGGTAGAGTGGAGAATGGCTGCTATGTGCCAGGGGTTACTACCCCCACTCTGTGGTTAGGCAAGGACCAGTGGCGCCTAGACGGCCTAGGGCCTGGTCCTGGCCGCGGACAGCTGAGGAGTACCAGTGGGGTAGCCCAGTTGGTCCGCCGAGTTTTTTCAGAGGGAACCACATGGGTTCAGAGTGGCGTAAAACCGGAGAGTGTCCCTGCCGTTGCGGGCCTGCGTCCGTGTTTTACCGCCCCAAGCAGGGAAGACCATCACGGGGGTGATTGGCCTACCCTGCGTTTTGGCTGGAAGGGGTTTGTGTTGGACTTGGCCCTTCTGGCAGGTTCACCCCATTAACTTTTTTGCTCTTTATTATGATCTGGTGTAGTGATTTTTGGGTTTCTGCGCACTTCACCACTGTGTCCCAGGGTAAAGTGCGTGCGTGTAGTGAGGTTGGCCTGCCCTCCCATAGGAATGCATGGGGGAATGTATGTGTCCCTGGTAGTTCCTGATGCGTGGGGTGTGCAGGCTCGAGTTTGGTATGTGCGGACTCGTGTGGTTGAATGCTGCACGATGATGTGTGCGGCGTGCATGTACCTAGTGTGGAAGTGCCACTTCTAGAAGTGGACACTTCTGTGTGCAGTATGAAATGTGTACCTTGGCTGGCGATTGGCTGGTTGAGGTCATGTGACGGGCTAGGGAATCCCCCGAGTCAGGATGAGTCACCCAGTGGTGAATGGGGAGATCAGCAGCTAGATGGGTGGGAGGAGTACACCTGGGTCCTGAATAGGGCAGAGTTTTCCCCACACAATGCTGGCTCCGCCCCCTGTGGTGCGACTGATGACCCTAGCCCTGCCAGTGAATAGGGAGAGGGCCTGAGCAAAACAAAGTGCTCAGGAACCAGTTGTAACTGGTTCGCCCCTTCCCTGCACCTTAAGACAAAGGGTTTTACAGTATAAGAAGGGGCTGCGTCCCCTTACAATTTGTTCTCTTGCCGATCCTAACTTGAGGGGGGCCTGCTGCTGCTGGGCGCCAGGAGAGACCGCCACTGGGGACTGCCTCCCTGCTGGAGGGCCCTGTGAGCTGGCCCCTGGGCCCAGTCTTTGCCCCCCCCCCCTTGCACCTGAAAGACTTTTCCTGGACTTCTGCCTGCAGCGCCTGGAAGCGCTTTTATTTTACATATAGCGCTAGGAGCGCTTTATTTGGTACCCCAGCACTTCTAGAGCGCTCTGAGTCGCCTCTGCAGCGGCGCCGGACTGCTCCTCCTGAAAGAGTGAATCCCCGGCGTAGGGATTGCCCCTCTGGTTGCCGAGATTGAAGCGGGTGCCCACCCCGCATTGCCGTGGTCGTTGGCGGGTGCTCACCCCGCTTATTTGATTATTCTTACGGCGGGTGCCCACCCCGCCGTATATCTCATCTATTGAGGGAGCCCACCCCTCTTATCGCCGGAGAAGTCACAGCTGCAGCCCGGGCCGAAGCCCCGGAAGTCAGGCAGCGCTGACTGAGACGTGGGCGTGGCTTATACAGGAAGCGGACGGGAGCCCACCCCGCGCTCCTGTGACGAGACCCGGAAGAGAGAAGGACTGCTGAAACGGCGGGGCCCCGAGGCACATTGTCGGTGCCTGCCCCGCCGTGAGAAAGCCGTCCTGCCGCCGGAGCCTCCCCCAGCGGAGGGGAAGCCCCAAAGGAGAAGAGCCCGTCGACCACCGGAGTCCCCAGAGAGCAGCCCGGTAAGTGGTGAAGGGCTGGGGGACTCCGCGTGGGTATTAGGTGCCGGTCCCGGACCTGTCTCCTTGGTTGCTGCATTGTTTACCCCGAGCGCGAGGGCGCTCCAACCCCGGGGGCATTGTTTGATTCCGAGCGCTAGTGCACTCCAACGAGGCATAATTGTTAAAGAGCCCTGACAGGCTCTACCGGGGCACATTTGTTCACGAGCCGTGAAGGCTCCAACACGGCATTCTTGTGTTCAGAGCCCCGTGGCTCCAACGTCGGGGGCCATATTTTAATAGAGCCCTGAAAGGCTCTAGGGGGCAGTTCATTTGTTGTTTGAGCCCACGAGGCGCCCCCATTGTCGTGACCCTAGAGGGCTCCAAAGGCACAGTGGTGCCCACGCTCATTTTCTCCAGCTGCCCAGCACTTAGTGGGCAGCTGCATCGTTTAGGTTGTGCCCCTGTGCATTGTGCGCCTGGCTTGCGCAGCCTGCGCAGTCGCGCCCTGACAGTTGGATATTGGCCATTTCTACACCCCTGAGAGGCCAGTTGGCCTGGGGACAGTTTCTGCTGTGTTGTGCCCTCCCCTAGGGTACCTGGTGATTTTCATATATATACTTTTGCGCCTGCGCAATGTCTTCATGATATTTTTCTTCCTAAACTGTGTTTATGCATTGGAGATTGTTTTACTAGTAGTAGTTATGCTAGTGTGTTCATGTTTCCCTGCGTGATGTTTTCCTAGGGTGGTTAGGATTGCGTAGGTGGTACTTACCTGTTACCAGTAGTTACTGGTTGTGTTCTACAGTTACTTTGTGTCTCCATAGGTATACGTTCTACATTTACTATTGGTGATTTGTATCTTATGTTCTAAGTGCTCAGTCCTAAAAGTGCTAATTCCTGACAGTGGTCCATGTGGCCCTATCCCCTGTACATATAATCCCTTGTAAATTCTGCCCGTGCCTGTTGGCACATTGTAAAGTGTGTGTTTTTATCTAATGTGTTTTGGTATAATACAAAGGCTATTTTTATATAATACCTTGTGTGGAGTGTCCTTTGTGGTGGGCCTTGGGTGTTGTTGCTGGGTGCGCGCGCAAACGCTTTACACATTGCCTCAGAGATAAGCCTGTCTGCTCGTGCCAAGCTACCAAGGGGGTGAGCAGGGGTTATCTTTGGCGTGTACCTTCCTTGCCCTGACTAGAGTGGTGGTTTCTGCCTGACTTTGGCGCAAGTCTTAGCCAACCAGAAATCCCATTTCTAACAGTTTCCATGGAAACGCACAGCGCGAGTCCGATCGGGTCTACAGAGCGTGTTATTTTCGCTCAGAAGGTCACATTTAATCCCTAATTTTTGAACGCGAGTCTCCTGAGACTGCGTAACCCGGATAAACATCAAAAGGGCAGTGAAAACCTTCCGCGCTGGATCAGCATCGAAACGTTAATCTTTACATACCGTGTCTCAGTTAAATGAAAAGGTGAAGGATTCGAATGAAAGGCGCTCGAGTATGTACCTTCCCTTTTGTTTATCTTTAAATAATGTTAAAAAATATAAGGGATCGATCTTTGTAAAGAGTCCAAATGACTTAACCTTGTGTAGAAGGTTACCTAAGTGTTTAATTGAAGCGTTAAAAAAAAACAACAAGGCAATAAATTTGGAGAGTCAGTGTTAAAAGGTTATAAGCAAAAGGAAATAATGTAAAAGGCCCGACCATAAATTGGAAGGGGAGATTGAGGTAGATAAACTTACCTGTTAGGGTAGTGATCAAAGGATTAGGTTTTGAGAAAAAAATTGGTAAACCTTCTTATAAAAACTATAAAATTGATAAAAAAACTGAATCTAAATTAGTCAAATTATTCAAAAAATATGGTCAATTGATATTTATCATGTATAAATAATTATAAATACTCTATAACATAAAAGTCATAGGAGTTAATAAGAAGTTGTACTTAACTGTTCAGGAGCAGCGAACAAAAGAGGAAGATAGTTAGTTCCTATGGCGCTTTGTTATGTTGTTTGGAATGTTTTTATTTATGATGTAATGGTTACACTTTGAAGGGCTGTATGTCTTGGGCAGCAATAAAAGTTATTGCATAATGTAGCCTCCGGTCTTGTAATGAAATCTCTACTCAACCCATGGTAGCTATAGCACAAGCAGTCGGTAATCCTTAGAGATGCGTGTGCTTTAAGTTCACGCAGTACCAACAATTTTAAAGTAAAGAACATAAGAGTAAAATTAACAAACCAATTTAGAAAAATAGAGAAAAATCTAATGAGTAAATAGTACACCACCCACATCGGTTAGGAGGACTAGGGGGATAATAAAATATTAAAGTTTTGAGGAATAAAAGTGCCTAGAAAGAAGTCAGTCACTATTGAAAAAACAAGAGTTTGTGGAGGAATGTGACCTGAGCGTAATTTCAAACTGAATTAAATGGAGCGAGGTTAGGTACTCCAAGCAGGTTTTTCTCGGTCAAAGGTTTTGCCTTCAGACTGAGGGCCTGGTTCATTGTTTGATAAATGATACTTGTTAGACCTGGCATCATTGGCATGAGTCTCTCCTCCATTTTTTTCCGTTTGCCTCCTCTGTTTACGATGTTTTTGCTGGAATATTGCTTTGTGCACTGTGCCACTGCTGATCAGTGCCACAGTGCAAGTGCTCCCTATGTTAAATTGTTACATTGATTGGTGTTACCATGATTGGCTTGGTTGACTTACTGTTCAGACCCTAGTCTAGTGCACTGCGTGTGCCAAGGGCGTGTAAGTTAACTGCTGCTGGTGGGCTTGCAGCACTGGTTGTGCCACCCACAGAAGCAGCGTGTAAAATGTGTCTCAGGCCTGCCATCGCAGAGCCTGTGGGCAGTCCCTGACTGCCATGTCGACTTGGCAAGGAAACCTATTTGCCAGTCTCTAAAACATTCACTTTGCCACATTTCAGACACCTCTATGGTAGGCCCTAGGGCTGGGTGCATTGTGGGTAAAAGGTAGGTCATGCCCTGATGTGTATGGCATGACCTAATAGTGAATTACAGCCATTTTCGTTTTTCACTATTGAAGGGCTACCTGCCTCCAATAGGCCAGACTGGGCAGACTGATTATTAACTCCATTATAATCTAACTGACTCAGGGAACATGGTAGCAGATCGAGTTTAGTATCCCTGAACTCAGAATTTAATAACACACCCTTTAGGATGGATGGTTTTTAAATTCTGTGTTTGAAAATAGCCCTTTTAGAAAGTGGCTATTTTCTTGTCCAACTATCCACCGGTCTCTGCTGGTTTGGTGTGTGTGTCAGGGGCTGGGTGGCTCCAGAGGTCTGAATGAGTCAGTGTGGGGTGAATGAGGCATTTACACTTAGAGTGAGGGAAGAGTAGCCTGCCCTGCCTGACACAATGCTGGCTCCACCTCCTGCCGGGCGACTGATAGCCCTGCCCCTGCCAATGACAATACTGGCTCTGCCTCCTGCTGGGCGGCTGAGGACCCTGCCCTGCTCAGTGAATAGACCAGGTGCCTCTGCCTGGCAACACCCACAACGAACCCAGGATGGGGGGAATTTCCCTGCTTGGACAAAGGGAACAAAGGAGAAATGGGGTATAAAAGAAGGACCCCTGAACCAAGAACTCAGATCACTACTGACAAGGCAACCTCTACCAAGGACAAGAAGCCTGCTGATCTAAGGACTTGCCTCCCCCTTCTGCCAGCGTGCTGTTTGCTGGGGGGAACCTGAAGCTGCTTCTTTATTTTTGCCAAGGAACAAGGAGAGAGGAACTTGGTGTGTACTCTCAAAAGCTTGCTAGAAAATCTCCAAGAGCTGGAAGAGTGCCAGCCTCCTGTTGAAGTCACAGGGCCAAAGGACTTCACCCTCTACTGAATTGCTGGTTGCTGGAAAGTGTTATTTCCAGTACACAGGGGAAAATCTGCAGTCTCGACGCCGCCGACGCCGCCGAATCCAGCTCGACATCGTGAGTAACGGCTCCAGTGTTCCGAGCCTTCGACGCCGGCCGCCGGGCCCTATCGACGCCAGTAGCGACGCCAGGAGTAGTGAGTATCGGCTCCAGCTCCGAGTGACCCCGTCTTGACGCCGGATCGACGCCAGGGAGTAGTGAGTATCGGCTCCAGCTCCAAGCGACCCCGTCTCGACGCCGCTGCTGATCGCATCGACTCGACGCCCTTCTCGACGCCGTGAGCGCTGCTCCGGCCCGACATCCCTCGACGCCGCTGCGGATTGACCCGACTCCGAGGTACGATGGACGCCGATCTCGACGCCGTGAGCGCTGCTCCGGCCCTCGACGCCGCTGCGGATCGACCCGACTCCAAGGCACGATCGACGCCGACCTCGACGCCGACATCTCGACGCCGTGGATCATCGTTTTCTTCATTTCCAAAAGGTACTGTGTTTGTGGGGTCTGTTGCAACTCCAGGCTCGACGTAGCGCTCCTCGCGGTCGACGCCGAACCTTGGGAATCTCGTAAACTCGACGTCGTGTGACTCCTGTGGGGGTTACATTGTTGCCAAGAACTGTGTTTCAGAAGAATACTTACTTTTGTTGCTAAAGAACTATTTCCTAAGAAGAAACTTTACCTGAACTATTATTTTTCCTTCCAAAGAGTATTTATTAAGATTGTGGTATATTTTTGTCGTTATTTGGTCTTGTGCTAAGCCTTATATAAAAATACTATTTTTATAATAACTCCTGTGTCGTGTCCATCTGTAGTGTATTCACCTTATTACTGTATGTGGTCATAAATGCTTAACACACTGCCTCTGAGATAGGCCTGACTGCTCTGCCAAGCTACCAAGGGGGTGAGCAGGGGTTATCTGAGTGTGTAATCCCCTTTCCCTGACTAGAGTTGGTTGGTCCCTATTTGTCAGAAGTGCATACCTCTGCCAACTAGAGACCGCCGGTTCTAACAGTACTACATCCATCAGGGTGGCAGAGCATATTACATCTGCCGCCATGATAGACTACCACGTATCAAATTTAGAGATGCTCAGTGGTCATCTCTGTACATCAAAAAGAACCATCATCATGGGGGTTCCTTTCAATGTACAAATGTTTGGTGGATGACTGCTGTCAGTTTTGATGTTGTTCACTCAACTTTTCTCACAGGTTGGGAGGGGCCCTGGGGTTCCCGCTCGTGAAGTGTTGGGTGCAGGGCCTGGTTTTAGTTCAGGCCCCACGACCAAGCACACCAGGGGTTGTCCTCAAACAAATCATGATGCAATATTAATTTAGGTTAAAAAAAAAAAGATATATTAACTCAAAAATTACTACCAGCTAAAAACAAAAGAAAGGGACATTTCCCTATTGCATGTAACTGACATAACTTACACCCCTTTGATGCACTGCTTCTGACCTCACATATTACATGACTGATGACATCTGAAATGTATGGTAGTGCAAATTATACTTAGGTCAGTCCTCACCATGCACTGTCATTTCATCAATAATATAATTCTAAATATCATCAGTGATGCTATCAGTGATGTCATGGAAAAAGTCCTGAATGATTTAATATGTGAGGTCATTAGCATTGCATGGTGAGGCACAAGTTGTAGTTGCTACAGTAAAGTATAAATGGTGTATTTCAGTGTTTATTGTGTTTAAAATTTGATGTTATTACTAACATTTTCATGTAACTATAAGGTCCCTTTAACCACTGATTTTTCAGTGGATTTCTATGGTTTTTGTAATGTAAAGTGGCATAATATTACCACACCTAACTACAGCCTCATTTAAACCTTTGTTTTATTTTAATGAATTTGTTTTTTACGCAATGTAAGATCTTGTTACGATACCTGACATCCACCTTGGGAGGCCAACATTCTACTAGCATTGGCCAAAGGCTCTTTGGCCAACCCTCCACAGGTGACCAATCCCCTGCTGCGCATGGCTGAAGCCAACCCACAGCTGGTGGTCATGACTCCCACAAGCAGCCATCCAGCCACAGATGCCCACTCCCCATTTTGTTTTGGGCCCCAAGGGACTGTAACGAATCCCCCAATTGTTTGTAAACTTTTGTGACCCGAAGAAGGGCTGTGGTAAAGGTATCCCTACCCTGCTATATATGTATGTTTTAATTTTATTTGACTGGACTCACTGACTGCATCATCAAGTCCTGTAATGGCAGCTGCAACATTTTTCTTCCTTCAGCCATCAATCACAGGGATCCAACCACTCACAATTAGATTTTTCATGGGTTTTCCCTCAGCAGTCTCATTGCAAGAGATATCTATAAATGTTTAATCTTAATTTCTCTATCTTTCTGCTAAATTCAGTGTCATTCTTTTCAGCTGTTTTTCTGTATTGTTGTAAACATTTCCCTATGAAAATTACTTTAAAAAAAAAAGTTTTGTGAAGGTTCATCAAACGGCTGAAAGTTATTATCTAAAAAAACGCTCTTCCTATGGAAAGTCTCACTTATATATAACTACATAGTATACTTTTAACTAAAGTCTGCAGTGGATCTGGTCTCCCTTCCTAAGATATTTGAGAAGGATTTGTAAGTTGCCTGTTAAATATATATATATCTAAAAAATGATTTGACCTCTCCTTGAGGGTTAGGCATTTTGAACTAGAAGGAGACTTTTATTTTATATCACTACTGGCAGAACATCTTTCAATTTCACAGATCTAATTTGCGAACCTATTTGTATAGTGGAAGGGCTCTTTGTTGCATGGACCATCCAAATTGCTACTGCACGACTAACAGCTTAAGCAACTGTATCATTCATCATGTTAATGGCAACTGGCACAAATGTTAAGTTGAGGCAGCAACAGAGTCGGTCAGCCACTATTTCCATCACAGGCATAGATCTTCGATACTTCAGCCTCCTACTCCAACACTCACTCAACTGATAAAATGGACTGTGAGGTTGAAAACAGGACAGGTATCATTCCCAATAAGGGAAGCTTTATGGATTAGCACTTGTGCTCCAAGTTTTTTGTCTTGATGTCATGGACTATCAATAATCTCACAAGATCTCTTCCTAATGTTTGTTTCTTTAAGTGAGATATAGGAGATAGAGAGGCTGTCTTTCCTGTTAGGCAAAAGGTGATGTTACCTCTCTGCCTCTGAATGCTGGCTGGGTCTTGACTCTGCCACACATCCCCCTGATTTTGAGAGCTGCAGTTCCTCTTGGGGAATAGTCAAGTCTCATAGGCCAAATCTGCATTTGCTTGCAGGCAGGACATTTTATCTTGCCATGTCTCATTGTATTACATCATCCTGTTACATTGCTCCATCAAACACTTCCCTAAAGTAAATGGAAACATATGTATATCGAACTGTTTTCTTTAAGATGGCTGCTTTGTATGCTAATAAATGTTGTCTTATTTCTCATAGGTTTACGCGATCTTGGTTAGCCATCCACCTGCTCCAAACGATCACCTCACACCAACCCCTGTATCATATACAGCTGGCTTCTACAGGATTCCAGTCATTGGCCTGACGACTCGCATGTCAATCTATTCAGACAAGGTGATTGCATCCTGTTGGTTTTTAAGTTTGATGAATTTTGCCATATTTTATATGTTTAGGAAGAGTATTTTAAATAGCTTAATGATTAAATGTATGACTACTAATGTAAGGTTTTTAAATCAGACAACTTACTCTCCAAGTTAATTATTTAGAGTCAGATTTACTAACCTTTACGCAAACCAGCAAGGCAACTTGAACGGGAGGGAGCAGAAATGTTATGAATATTTTGGTGGACAATATTACCTTACTAAAAATACATGTTTATCTTTTTAAAGCAATATTTCTGGTCATACCAAATGCATTGTGTCACTGATTGTTGATTAATATGGCAAACAACTACCATACCCATTATTAGTAGAGGCTGGGGTATCAAAATGGAATGGCCTTTGTGATACCTGTGTAAGTTTATCATAAAAAAATATTTAGTTATATTTATATATATATTTTAAACATTACATTAAATGTACATATATTGTTAAAAAGTTAAAATAATTTAATTCATTCTATCATTAATTCCTGTTGGATTCTATTGTAAGTCCCTGCCTCCTTTATTTTCTATAGGAGGGTGTTGCACTGCCAGTGGTTGGCCATGCGTGATTCTGGACTTACTCCAGTTTGGACTGGATTAGATTTACTACTATTTTGATTGTAGAAACTTTAAAAGTACAGTTTGTGAATAGGAATTGTGCGTGTCTGTCCCTCTCTAAAGCCCTCTTAGGTCCTCCCAAAACCCCTTCTTAATCCTTCCTAAACTCCTCTTATTTAGTAGTAAGTATTTCCCATTTTCCATCCACTCTTCCAGGTCTGTCCCACATTTAATAGTAAGTAGTACTACTGTAGTACTACTTTATGTACCACAAAATGTAGTTTGTGAATTGGCCCTGTGTCTTCACCTCCGAGAAGTGGTAGATTGGTTGTATCTGCCTCACCAATCAGCAACTCCTACTTAATCCTTCGTAAACCCCTCTTATTTAGTAGTATGTATTTCCGGTTTTCCATCCACTCCTCCTGGCCCTTCCCACATTTAATACATAGGCCCTCATTACGATGTTGTTCAGGGTTGCCTCCGACTGACACCGTTTCGTAGAAGGAACCGCCCGACCATAGGTCGGTGGTTCCGACCACGCAATTAGGATGCGACCGCACATGGTGGAATATTCTAGTGGAAATTTCTATGCCATAGGTGGGTTCAGCTGCTCTGAACCGAATCCTAAAGTGATGTTAATCATCAGATTTTCTAAGCAAAACAATCAGATCTGGGATTCCCACACCAGGGTAATCTGGGTGCAGAAACACCAGGCACCTATAAATCAGTGAATTCCTATAGCTTCCACTATCCACCCACATTTAAGACCAGCTGACACATCTGGTAGACAGTCTAATGTTTAGAATCTACCTTAGGGATGACTTATATGTATTAAAAAGGAAGGTTTGGGCCGGGATTTCTTTTTATTTTGCCAGGTCGAGATGGCAGTTTAAACTGCACACTCAGGCTGCAATGGCAGGCCGGAGACATGTTTAAAATGACTACTTAAATTTGTGGCACAATCAGTGCTGCAGGCTCACTAGTAGCATTTAATTTACAGGCCCAGAATTTACAGGCCCTGGGTACATGTAGTACCACTAAACTAGGGACTTATAAGTAAATTAAATATGCCAATGGATATATGCCAATTTCGCTATGTATAAAGCACAGAGTACAAGTACTTTAGCTCTGGTGAGCAGTGTTAAAGAACACAGAGTCCTATGGTAAAAAAAAAATTAAATCAGCAAAAATGAAAAAGTTAAGCAAAAAAGGGCCGACTCGGCCTATGGTTCACAGGTCTAAGAACAGTAAGTTATATTTTAAGCTTCTGTTTTTGAAGTGTGAAAGGAAAGGTGCATAGGTATACTACATTGGTTTGTTGGAGCATTTAAGCTCTTTAGTCTAATAATTTTGTGAATATTCAGCAAATTCATAGTGTCTAAGGGATGTGTTATCACTGTTCCATTGTCATGTGCAAAAACGACCAAAACATCTAATTCTTAATAAACATTTAATTTCTACATCTACTTGCCATAATATGTTGTGCAATTTAAATATATTTCATGTAGATCTGAGACACTCACTCTTTACAGTTGTTCTACAATGGGTTTGACATTGCAGCTTTTGCATTCCGACTCTTGTGGACCTATACACAGTATTTGCATAAAAATGCCAACACACTCATCTGCCCTATAAAAAAGTGTATAGTCAGTCTATTGTGGGCCAGCCGCGGCACGTGGAGGGAGTTCCGTGGGGCGGTAAGGCGGGGAGGGGCAGGGTGGGGGGTTCTAAAAACCGGAATATGGATAATTACAGGTAAGTAAACAATTAAATAAATCAAACGAATTTCGTAGCGCGCGCTGCATCGCATTTTGCTGGCAAATCCAGCCAATGCAGGCCTTGTATGAAAAAAGAGGAAAATATGTAATAAAAACTGATGCTGAAGGTATCAGAGGAAAGAATCTGAAGCTATACATAGACAGATATATGTTGTCCAGAGGAGTTCTCTTTTCTCCAATAGTAAATTCCTAGCAAAAGAGATCAGTGGCTATTTAAAAAGGGTTGTATGAAGTTACCCTGCAGGCATTTTTCTTCACACCTTTATACCGCAGTCAGTACCCTGCGTGCAATGTTACCACATGTTACTTTAGCACGCAAGTCATTACACCGACTTGTTTTAGGTGGCGCTGGACTCTGAAATAGTATAAATTACTATTCCAACTCAGGTACTGGACTTAAAAATCCAACACCTGTCTAACAACGAGCACCCTGCAGCGAGTCGTTGCTGTTAACGTCTTGTATGCTAAAGTAGCGTGTGGTAACGTCTCATGCGAGGTACTGACTTTTCTTGTAAAGGCTGGCGTTGTAAAGACTGCGGGGTGCAGGATGCTTCCTTTTAAAAAGGCCACAGCAAGTAGCCTTATAGCTTTTCTTCCGACAAACCGGCGCCCCTGGGGTGCATTTAGCCAGGCCTAATGCACCGCTATGTCAAACAGCGCACCGGGATTTTCAGTCAGTCACCCTGTGAAGATGAAGTGCTAGAGATCACTTGCGGTGCACGTGAGGCCAGGTCTCTGAAAGACAATGGATTGCTCCATTTTAGGAGCTTTCTAAAACGTAGTAGCTTTGTGAACCGAGAACTCGATGCCGACGAGCCCACAGAATTGGAATCCCACGTGATTCGGAGGGAAACTTATTGAAGAAATACAGCGCAGGAAGTGGCGCAGGGATGGTCACGTGATGAAACTGCTTTACTTTATGGTGGAGTCCCGAGTACAGACATGCGCATGCGCTCCCCACAAACGTAGGCCATCGTTATATGCGTAGCTTAGAGTTTGGACCGAAGTTTATTGGACATGATAAAATCGGACTTTATCATGTCCGATAAATAACTCTCATTTGCAATCTTGGTCCCTATAATGGGGATTTCCACCCCGTAGCTGTAGTTGTTGCACATATGGAAATTAACTGGTAATGACGTCATTCCAGATACATCGTTTCAACATGCCTCGAATATTGATCAACTGTTCGTTATAGTTTGCTAACACGTTCTTGTTTATTGTAATAAGATCTGTGTGCATTCAGAAATTGAATAACATGCATTCAATGACTTCTGCATTAACATGTTCAGACTTGTGTCCAATCGAGTATTACATTTCAGGTGACGTATTCACGCTGAATATAGTTATCTCTGGGCGGGTCTCTTTGAACAGTTACCAACCAGCTTTTCTTGCTCGTGCAAGTATTCCCTGAGTGTACTTTGCATTTCGAATAATGTCTCTGTTTGCAATTAAATATCTTAAGACATGTCCCTTGAACATGTGTCGTGCCAGGTTCGTTAATGTTGGTACAGTGGCAGCATTATATCTCTCCGCTTATGTGTACACAATTGTGCAGCAGCCCCTGAGTAATCGAGAAGCAACTGGTAGTGAAGGACAATAAATGCAAGTTTATTTTCAAATATTATTTTCATCTTTTGCTTACTTAGCATACCCACTAATGCACAATGATAACCCAGGGAAGGGTAATTTGTTGCTTTACAGAATGTTCACTTATATTTATTTTGAAAATAAAAAAATAGAAGGCAAGAATTTGGACCACAATTAGAACATTCCAAAAGAGTGAATACAACTATAATACGAGTCAATGCTTTCTGAGATTAAAAAGTAAAGCAAATTAATGTGAACATGGTAAAGATGGAAAAACTTTTCTCCATTTCTTCCCTTTTCTTGTGGGTACTCAAATGGTCTAAATCAGAAAAACCAAGGTCAAAATGTGAATTTAGGGCTTTCCTATTTTCCAGAATGATAAGGTTCTCGCTTGTAATTTCCAAAACAGCAATCAAACACCTAAGGTTTTTTTTTTTTTGCAGAGTTTTATTTAGCACAAGCTTGACCCGAATCGGGTATCAGAGCGCTTTACATAGCGCCAGTTACGTTACATGAGGACACACATTCATTTTTATTAGGCACAGGGAGATTAAGTGATTTGCCCAGAATCACAGGATATCCAGCGTCATTGCCGAGACTCGAACTCAGTTCCCCAGATTTGAGGTCGAGCGCCCTAGCCGGCGGGGAGATTAAGTGATTTGCCCAGAATCACAGGATGTCCAGCGTCATTGCCGAGACTCGAACCCAGTTCCCCAGATTTGAGGTTGAGCGCCCTAGCCGGCGGGGAGATTAAGTGATTTGCCCAGAATCACAGGATGTCCAGCGTCATTGCCGAGACTCGAACCCAGTTCCCCAGATTTGAGGTCGAGCGCCCTAGCCGGCGGGGAGATTAAGTGATTTGCCCAGAATCACAGGATGTCCAGCGTCATTGCCGAGACTCGAACCCAATTCCCCAGATTTGAGGTTCAGCGCCCTAGCCGTTAGGCCAACTCCTCTCCCCATGTCACTTGACTGCTTGAACTAACAATGCTCCTCATACCATGTCAATTACAAATCAAGGATTACCCATGCCATGTAAAAAGGATACTCCTGTTCACAGATCCTGTGCATAGATGACACAGTTGTCAATCATAGCAGCCCTAAAGGATAGGACCTGGATGATGCCTTTCCTTTCACTCATGTGGTCTTACACCTGGCGTCAGCCCCTGCTGCCTCTATTCTCTGTTTCGCTGTTATGTGCAGGCTTCTCACAAGGTTGAGCAATAAAAGAAGACTGAAGGTCAAGTTTTGACCAGCAGTTTTTGTTTACACTTGGGGGTCCTTTAAATAGAAGGGGCTTATTTGATGGAGCGATAGGACATTGGAGGGTTGAGCACTGCAAATAAAAAGGGATGGTTTTCCAGGTGTGGGTTGTAAGTTGGGTAGCAGAGGAAAGGCCATCCTTTTGGACAATAAAGTAAATCAGAAAGGTAAATCGGAAAGAAACATATTGCGTAAACTCAACCTGGCCAAGGCCAGGGCCGGGGCAGTTGTTCAAAAGCCAGATGGAGCTCAGCGAGGTAGTGACAACAATGAATCACAAAATTGAGCCAGGAATCCAGTATGCAATCCGAAATATTTAATATCTGCAGCCGAATAAAAAGAGATGAAACTGAAGTTGGATATTAGATGGACCTCATTATTCTTTGAATTATGAATCTGGTGTTATTCAGACTTCCAGCCCTTGATGGCATCAAGATAGCCATCAAACAAAGACACGCGCAGTTATCCTACTGTTGAAAGGATACATCACCAGATCTCCCTATCATTTACTAATTATTTCCTGAGGTCAGTTTGCCTTTGATTGATGTAAGGAAATTAATCTTTTGCAGCCTCCTCCATTTATTTGCTCTATAATCTGGTATTGAGACCGCTGCAGTGATTCCAACCTGCTGAACAGTATGAGCCACACATGCTTTGTTTAAAGTTTTTATTTCCATTGCCCATACTGTAATTCTGGGAATATAGCGTTGTGTATGCCAATTCTCTGTGCCGCTGAACGATGTACAACACAGAATCTCTAGCACCTTTCCTCATTCAGAAGCGGGAGACTGGAGACCCAGAATATGTCCTGCAGGAGGCCCAGGCTGAGGGAAGAAAATGTTCTTTGAAACTCTAGGCAAACCCTTGGAGGATGGGGATTTTGGTCCACGGAACTCTGTAATAGCCACCAAGCAATTCCCCCATTATATGAAATGCATAATTTTGATGAAAAACAGGAGGTGGAAACTATTTGGCATTTTGCTGAGAGTGGCTCGATCTAGTGACCAAGGGCTGCCTGTATACCCATTAAACCACCTTTCATGATCCATATGGTCTGTTTGCAGCATCCTGTTCCGAGACTGGTGGCACTACCCTCCTTCTGACAAATGTGTTTCAAAAGGTTCAAACTCTTAACAGTGAAGCCCCTTTATCCCATTGGTAACTTCCTTGCTGAGGTCCTGAAACACAGGAAGCATCAACACATTCGAAGAATGGTCTTGGCCAGTTGACAAGAGGCATTTTCTGTGTACCAGAAGCTGAGCTGTGAGGACTCCTCCCCTGCTGAAAGAAGTGGTTTACAGTCTGAGGAACCAGTCCTGAAGATTTGAGACCTTTCCTTCAAGAGTTCCACTTCCAGAATTTGTTGAACATCTTCCAGTGGTCTACAATGGCAGCCCTGTGTACTGTATCAACACTTTACATTTTTATTATTATTTTTGTTTCATCATGTTCAGCAAAATAAAGTTACAATTCTCTAAGGACAATTAAATGGACCACTGAACAGGCCCTGAGGGTGAGTGTGTTGCCTATGCATTGGTACATCCTTAATTTCTATTCAAAGAAGGTTTTAAAGTGCAGATACAATTGAGAGAACAGTGTGACATTTGGAAATAAAACGAATAAAGTGAATTGTAACGAAATTATAAGAGTGGAATACAAAAAGTACCTTTTGATGGTTTGATGCCAAAATTGCTCTTTTGTTAGTCAAATGCCTATACCTCTAGGCAACAACTGAGGCGCCGTATGAGAGCAGAAGATGTAAGACTGACGAGCACCCCATCGAGATGGCACAGTCTGAAGAAAGAAAACAATTAGTCAATGAAAAACATAGTATTAGACTAAGGAGCAAGGTTGATAATCCAGCCACGCAGGCAGGACAAACACAAATTGGGTAGTGCTGGAAGGGAGCTGCAATCGACCCATAACAAGGCACTTGGGCACAGGAACAAGAACGAATGAATGGAAAACTTAGGTATACGATTCATTGGCAAGAGGGGCGACAGACCCTGCCTGTTAGCTCTAAGACATTAGGGTCCTTTGACAATTGAAGCCTTAAATACCAGTAAAAAAGCAGGATGCACTAAAGGTGAAATCTAAAAGTTCAGTCACACTGATTGTTTGGCTAATTGAATGGTTAATCGAATGGTGACTGTTGCCACTTTGAGTTATAAATCCTTGAGTAGTCTCCGAAAGGTATGCCCTTTGGCCTCCACCTGTGTCTGCCATAGTTTTCTGTGACTGCAGAAATGGAGGGCAGAGAAAGGGGAATGGAGTAGCACTGGACTTATTTGCTTTCGATTAGAACACGTGGAAGCAACAGAATGCAAGCATTACATGTCTGTCTGTCTACCACTTGGGGCCTTACAAGAGAACAGAAGACATGACTGTGGGATCCTTTACTCGACTGTTGAGCTTCCTATTAAACATAAAATATTCCTATTCTGCAGGGGATGAGGCAGAAAATGATCTTTGTACAGTGTGGGGTAAATGAGAGAAGGAGGTGCCAGGGAACTTGAAGCGAAACAAGACCTACAGAATATATAAAAAATCTGAACGATCTACTTGTAAAAGAGACATTCGATTTGAAGGTCATAGAAAGACAACTTCAACATGAAGCTGAGTTTTAACTCCTATTTTTGATAAAGAAATTAAAAGGAGCTTCTTACCTTGTATAATATTTGGGTACTTAGGTTTTGATTTCTCTGTCAAAGTAAGGTAGTCAGTTGACAAGAGAGGTATCTAGTATTGTTACACAGTCACCTGCATTGAGTATTATAATACCGTAAAGATTTTGTCTCGATAGCCTCCATGATGGCAGTTCCTGTTAATATACAGAGACGTCTGTTGGGGCCTGCGACAATACTACATTTGGTGGAGGGGGGGGGGGGGGGGGGTCAGGGCGGCAGAGTGATCTACTTTGTTGCCCTGATCGACATTAATCCATCTGCCAAACTCTAAACCAGCCCCAGGGTGTCAATATTCGAAGCTGTTTGTTATGTTGGGTTACAATTTTGGAGATATTTTTTTTTATACTTTCTTTTACATTTGTTTCTAATTTGGATATTGTTTTCTTTCTGTAGTATTTAGCTCCCCAACACAAAAAATTCCAATATTTAGTTTTGAAGTCTAGATAGAGGTAAGCTCTGTCCGTTTTAGAACAAGCACATCATACATTTTCTCATGTCTTGAAATTTTACATTGAATAATTACATCATCAGAAACTTAGGTGGCCATAAAATAGTGGTCTACCTATTACATTTGATTGTTTAAGGGAGTATCCCTTGCTAGGTACCTATCCTTTGTCCTTCTACTTGGCCTGGATGGAACTTGAGTGCCTATATCTAGTGCAAAGAAAATAGTAGATGGTTTAGAGAAATGGCGAGGTAAAAAGGTAAAAGGTCTAATAAAAAGGAACTGAACATTCTGCTCTACATTAGGTATAGTATATATAAAGAATTGGTTCTGTAGGGAAATGTAAACATTTTTTTGTAGTATTGATTGTTTCCTAGTAGCCTCAGAAACAGCAATGCATTGAATAATATTTACATTCAGACATACAAAAATGAAATAACAAAAGTGAAATTTGGAAAGAACATTAAAATGACACACTTAGATTTACGTACTTATCAAGATATATTCATTATTCATATATCTTAAAATGACATAGATATCAAATCACAGACAAAGGAGAGAGACACAGGACTGTTCATAAATATGGTTAACATGTGTACGTGATGTACAAATAATTATGTTTTAACACTAATCAAAATACGTGACTTTGGACATCATATATAGAAACGAAAAAAAGGAGGGAGCTTGTTCAGGGTGTCTGTTTATAATCTACATATCCACAAGCATATATCTTCATTTATTATTGATCCATATGTTGGGTAAAGACACGGAACACCTATTTTGTATTGTCAATGTTTACAAAATGTCAAAACCCTCTTTGATGGTAAAGTTGGCTTTTCAGTCACAATCCTGAAACTACCACTTATAGAAAGTTAGAACTTTGTTGCCCTAACCATTTGTGCCGCCTTCTTGCATCCCATGTCTGTGATTTGCTCTTCTATTGGGATTTATGTAGTGCTTCCAGAAGGTAACACAAAGGGTGCTTAGCTGAGGAAAGGTTGCGCCATCCTGGCAGGATGACTGGGAGGGGCTGTACCCAGCCCAACTAACATTTCATAGGGCTTTGCCTCCTGCACACACAAAGGACTCTGACACCAGGCCTGACCTGTCTTTTGTCACCCCAAACAGTTTGGAGCCTTGACAGGTAAAGAATTTTCTGGAACCTGATGTGGGGGTAGTGTACGGAATCCCCCCACACAAAGGCTGGTACCAGGTATAAATATTGGCCCTCCAGTAACACACTGCGGAAGACTCCTCGACCAGTGATTGTTACAGAAGAAGGGCTGCCTTGCTGCCAGAGGACTTCCCTACTGCTTGAAAGACTGCCTTGTTATCTAAGAAGGACAACTGGACCTGCTTGCCTTCATCCCAGGGTAACCAGAGTGACTCCAAGGGTCGGTTGGCTGACCTTCTGAGTGAACTACAGTGAAATAAGCTTCAGAATCCTTCCTGCAACTGCCTAGCTGACCTGCTGCTTTTGGCGTCTCCTGGAGTGAATCCCTGATCCCTAAGAGGCGCCTCCCCAGGTTCTAGACCCTTGACTGGCATCAGAGTGTACTTCTCCCTGCCTAACTGTGGGATCCATCAAATCTGATGCTGCGCTAAGCAACCCAATGCAGGACCTTGCATCGCAGTCCTCACAGCTAGTGATTACAACTGATGCAGAGTGATGCCACTCAATGCAGGACCTCACATCGCAGCCCTCACTGCACCTGATAGGAACTGAAGCCATGCAATGCAAACTGACGCAGGACTTTGTATCGCAGCATTGTGCATCTCCTGATAGGAACCTACACCGAGCACCACAAAGTCTTGCATCAAGGATATATGGTACAATTCTGAGCCAGACTAACCTGGTCTCAGTGAAGGGCCCCACACTCCATTGTGGTAGGACTGAACTAATAAATATTTCCAGGTCCTGCATGACTAGATAACCACAGTTTGGATTTTGTGCTTCTTGTTGCTATTTTCACTTAAACCGTAAAATTTAAGATCTTCGATTCTACTGATTGGATTTTGTTTGTTCTGGTATACATTTATTTATTCAAATGTACTCTATTTTTCTAAATTAGTTTGGGATTTTTCTTGTGTTTTCACTGTATTACTGTTTGTATGCTGCATAAATAGTTCACACATTGCCTGTAAGTTAAGCCTGAGTTCTTTGTGCCACGCTACCAGAGGACTGAGCACAGGGTAATTGAGTGACTTTTGCGTTACCCCTGACAAGGAAGGCGGCTGTTGCCTAAGTGGGGCTTCCCCCCTCCTCAAAGAATTGCCCAATTTCTTTCAGTATGTTAGAGGACAATCAGGGTGCTTAGGTGATTGCAATCGAAAATAAGGTTGTAACAGCATCTGACCAATTTTACAGAAGAAAAGCCAAAGGGACATTCTGCTAGTAACCAATGGGGGTTTGCAAGAAGGATTGGATTTAAGGGGACTCGTAGGTATGTGAACATTTTCAATAATACAGATTCTAAGAACTGTTGTGTTGTCAATATGGATCGTGGGAGATCTAGGCCAGTAGGGAAACCAAAATTAGTCCTGGCTAAAATGTTCAAACCAGACCCACATTAGAGGAAGCTGTGAAGGGCTGAGGGTGATGGTAGTGTCATGCAGCAACCTATTCAGCAGCCTACCGAGGAAATGCCAGAGTGTCAGAATAGCATGTTCCGCCATCTTGGAGATGTGGAGCTGTGGAGGGCAGTGGCTTCGCTTGGAGGTGAAAAAAGGGAATGTGGCCAGTGTTGAATAAGAGATCACCAGAAATACAGGTGAGAAGGTATTGTGAGTGGTGGGGAAAAAAAGAGTTTAGGGAGAGTACCAGAGACCCAGTGTAAATCGATTATTGTTGCATCAAACTTTGCAAACTAGTATATAATAGCGAGCTTGGACAATAGGCTCAAATTACTCAGTTTCCTTATCACATTACATGACACTACTTTTGATATTGTGAATTGGCTTATTGCTTTTAGCACTTACATACAATTTAACATGAGGGTATCAAAGTACTTTTGTATCTCACAGTGTTCCATAAGGAGTTCTTCTCGCACCAATAGGAAAAGGGACAATACGAATGGAAAAGTCTGTTGTAGAAGCTTCACATCCTCCAGTGACCACTTGTATGTGTCTCAGACTGTGGTACATGCTCCTGGTGGTGTCAAATTCAAACAGAACTGCTATTTTGAGAACGTATCTGAGACTTAATTATTTGCAATGGTTCTCTCCCCGAGCGTAAGTTGTTATTTTCAATTAAGCAGGGTAGACCACAGCATTATGAGATGCCTCGATCAGAGACAGACAAAGAATATGTGAAAGATTTAAAACATAAGTATTTCTTGTTATTGGATAAGCATACTCCGCTGGTTTGGAGGCGTTTGTCTACTTTGTCATCTTGAATAACTCTGCTATTGGCCTTCTGTCCTGCAGAGCATCCACCTGTCCTTCCTGCGCACCGTCCCACCCTACTCCCACCAGGCTAACGTCTGGTTTGAGATGATGCGTCTCTTCAACTGGAACCACATCATCCTGATTGTCAGTGAGGACCACGAGGGTCGAGCTGCCCAGAAGAAGCTGGAGACCCTTCTGGAGGAGAGAGAATCCAAGGTCAGTCCTGGAAGAGCTTGAGCCCCTTTGAATATAACAAAATAAATTTAAAGAAATACAAATAGACCAAAACATAAAATCTTCAAACTGTTTTATGTATGTAGATATCTGTACGTTACACACCTTTTCTTTCCATTGTAACATGGCTGACATTATGCTTAAAACATCAACAGTGTCTTGACTAGTACTTGACAGAACGTTGTACTTTATTCATTTCACTTGCTTTGCCATAGTCGAAATCTCCTACATGTAAATCAATCAAAATGAAGGGAATAACCTGGAGCTCTGCAAATATACAGTACTTGATCCACAATGATCCACACATTGAAGGCGACCCAGCTAGTCATGCATTATGGTTAACATTTCATTAGTATCCGCCTTCATTTTTTAACAGTTGCAATGAAAATCTTACTGAAAAAAACAGAGAAACTAATGATACAGTTATCATCTCAAATGGTTCGGAGAATTGGCTTTTAAGTCTTTCATGAGATGATTTTAATTTTGTTGCATAGAAGTGCAGTGCACCCTCTCTCTTAAGCTCCGCCACATAGCTTCTGTAACTCAGACTCACGATTCCATTCAAACACCTGCTTGTCACAGCTTTTCCAGCATCCACCCACCATGCTCCGTCGCTTCAGCTGCTTTGCCTCAGACCAGCTTATTGAGAAGATGCACTGTGCTGAACACTCCACAGTCAAATCTGGTCCTTCTGCCTCAAAGGGCAAGGGGCTGTCGATGGCAGACGTTTTGTAGAAGCAACTGTTCATTTACCCCCTACATCTCATTCACCAATGAAAAGGAGCCATCCCCATCCTTAGGAGATGTGTGGTCCAGCAAACCCAGCACACACATCTCATGGAGAGGAAGGGCAGCAGCTTATGCTGCAAGCAGTGGCCTCATGCATGTGACGTGGGGCTTGAAGACTCATGTTCTGTACATGGGGTTCTGTAATGTGTAATGAGGCACACCTCTGCCTCGCCCTAGACTGAAGCAGCACGGGGCCACTGGTTACATGGTAGAAAGTCAGCATCCATCATTAGATACTGTGTTTACTCATTCTCTTCTTGTTGTTTTGTAGAAGGGTTGATTTTAGGATTGGAGCTGAGGCATGCCACTTTGCTAACCAGCCACTGCTCTGTACTATAACCTAGAGAGACTACTGACCTCCAGCTGTAAACGGTGAAGGACTTGCCAGGTAGGAGGCAGTGGCAGTAATACTAAGGGGAGAGAGGATGTGCCTTGTTTAATCTTGGCCACCAGTTAGTCTAGGAAAACCAACAGCTAGGGCAGTTCTTGGCCCTATCTGCTGCAATATCTGTTAGTACACAATGTCTCCTTGCATGCACCTCTTGACAGTTCCCGCATGCTTTATCCGTTATATCCCATTTTACCAACACTCCTTTACTTTCACCACCAGCTACCCAGCTCTGCATTAAATCTGCAGTCTTAAAATCTATTGACAAGTCCAAAGGTTCATAAGTGTGCCAAAGACTTCAATTAATTTGCAAACTTATCTGTTAGAGAAACATTTAAGGGCTTCAAAGAAGCTTGAATGTAGGATAGCTTTTCTCACATTCACTAAAATAAGATAGTAGGCGTAGTAAGGAAAAATCTACCTGTGCATTCACATGCCCATTAGTTGCTTGCTTAAAGAAAGGCTGCAGTCTAATGCTTCCTAACCAGTCCCAGATGCCCAAGGTCACTGGTTGGTGAAGAGAGCCAGTGTACTGGAACTACGTTCCTCATCTGCTATCAGTATACTGAATTTTTTTTTTAAAGTCTACCAAAGCACCGCTTTGCAGTAATTGTTTCTGAAGTGTAAAGAATTGAGTGGGATTCATGACTTTAATGGTTTCTTTATTTAAATAATCTGCTGTCACGTCTTGGTTACCCTAACCAGCAGCATCTATCTTTTGCAGCCCGAATAACCATCTTTGCCTGACTCCAGAGCAATACCTAAATTACTGTTATTATCCCAGGTCTGCTGAAATGTTTCAGACCATGGCGTTTTCCGTAAAATTAATTATAGATTTGTCTAATTTGCTATATAATCCATCACCTGTTGCATAAACTGCAGATTTTACAATTTTTTTCAACTCAAACGAATCAAAAGTTACTGAAAACTCAGTAACATGGATAGCCTTGCAGAGGAAGGCCCTTAACATAGATTAATTTATCACTTTCCTTTTGGTTATTGCTATATCTGGGTGTTAAACTGGCACTAATGAGGTGAAACCTAATGACATACACAGAACACGAAGATCCTAGTCGTAGGTGCATCCATTTTCTTTCTGGTCCAGTTTAAACAGAGAGGGTTCTTTCAGAGAAGCATCCATAAGAGCGGGGAGTAGTACTGCGGGAGCGCTCTTTTACGTACTCTTTCATGTCTTTCGGAATCGTCACTGAGAATTGCAAATAAGGCAAAGTCTTTTTGATTTGCAATATCTGCTTATGAATATTTTTGTTCCAATTGGGGAGAGGATGTAGCCTTACCTCACAAAAATGAATGTGTCCATCTGTTACGAAACTGGTGCTCATGTAAAACGCTCTGATACCTGATATCCTTGGGTCTAGTTCACGCTATGTAAAAACTCTTAAAACCCTTGAAATCTATGTGAGGCGCGCCCTAGGTACACGTGAAGGCAGCAGTAAGCTGTCGCGCCCACTGTTCACAGCTGCAGTGCACGGGGAGACAGTCGTTGTGCAAAGATAACTGTGCTACTCGGCAAGGAAATCAGGCTGAAAATGAGTGGATGCACTTTGGTAAATTTGCCTTTCTCTCTGGCACTAAAATGAAATCCTTCTCGGTGTTTAAAGGTCGCAAAATTACACATTTGTATGAAATGAGATGTATCAAAGGGTTTTACCCATTCTGTATCTATGGGAAAATGTGTTCATACATACGGCCCGTAGCATCTCCTACTTCTTGAAGTAGGAATGAAGTCATTTTTAGCAGAAGTGCCAAGTGTCCCACTCAAAATATTAGCTTTTTGCTGTTGAACATCCAGGGGTGCTAAAATAAATTCAGTATAATTTCATTAGGAGACATTTGTTCTGATATGAAGAGTGCCTTCGTGGATAAAAGCGGAGAGATGTGACCCTCTGCTTCATGGCTGCCTCACAGTGAAGAAATCTCCAGGAAGGGCTGCTGCCACACTACAGGGCACCATGGTTGGTGGGCCGGTCACTTGGCAGAGGAGAGAAACCTCCTGATCCACGTCATCGGAGCAGGAGAACCCTCTCCACAGTATATTTTGAATCCTCACATGGAGTTTCCTTCTACTGGTCACTCGCACATGGGACAGAAGGGACTAATGCCCTTTTCCACTCAATGATTTTAGTTTTGATTCTTTTTTGTGCGTGACAATTAGGGGAGGAGCACATGGGGACATGTCTAAAAGAGTCAACACGGGGTCAATTTGACCTTAAAAATAAGGGTCTTCAGCTGCATGGCTTGAATTAAAATAGGCATGCCATCACCAGGGGTTCTTTCTTAGGCCCAATTCGCTCAAGATCAGTGCTCAGAACTCTTATCTGTTCCATTTGTCTCTCTGACTTCCAAAAAGGTAGAACAATTGCCATCTCTTTTCTTGGTAAGAGATTCGGCTTCCTCCATGGAAAGATACGGATCTACTTTGAGACTTTGGTTTCATCACGCAGGGGTGAAGTGAAACCTTCTCGTTGTGATGGTGGTCCATGAGTCTGGCTTTGTTGCTCATACAAAACAAAACATTTTCTAATGAGTCTCTGTTTCTCATTATTGAATATTGATCGTGGTTTTGCTATTTTCCTTGAAGGGATGTTTATTGTAATTCAACAT
This sequence comes from Triturus cristatus, assembly GCF_964204655.1. Taxonomy (NCBI): domain Eukaryota; kingdom Metazoa; phylum Chordata; class Amphibia; order Caudata; family Salamandridae; genus Triturus; species Triturus cristatus. The sequence continues at coordinate 955,401,522 of NC_140580.1, forward strand.
ATTCCCATTATCCCAGGAAGGAACCCAGTACACATTAAAACAGATTGCTTAAAACACATTTTACGTATGCAAAAACAATCTGAAATTTAATTATACTAGCCAAGGTCTCTTCCCATTTAGGGCCGAGTTCCGGCAGGGCAGGCCTCCAAAACGTATGCTTCTGTACAGCTCATATTTTTGCAGGTTCGTGGAATAATGCCGGCTGATCCCTTGCTTGTGTGCACTTATCAGTCAAAAAACTCAGTTACTGTGTCACCAGTCAATCGAAAGCGGGCCTATCAGCGTGCTGCTTCTGAGGCTTCATGGTCAGAGTGACCAACATGTGAGACTTTTCTGGTAGGAAAGTTTGAGGTCTCTGTGCTTAAGACTTATGCACGGTGTAAAAGCCACACAATCCTAGCAGAGTATGACATACTCTTCTGAGATACAGCAGTTTGTGTTTTTTGCCTCAAGATAAATCAGGAAACGGTCAGCAGACATAGTAGCAGGATCACAGTGTTTTAAATGGATCCATTAGGGTTTCTGTTGATTGCGTAGACTTTCCCTAGAGATGTTGCTTGCAGTGTTGCTTATAGTTCTGAGTGCCTTCAGTAGCTGCTCCTGGGATGCAGTATGAAGTGCTGCGTTAGATGTTTTAGGGTTCTTCCTTGTTTGGACTCATCTGTATGAAGAGATACTTATAAATCAATTGGAAAATGTGACGGTGGATCTCTTCTTGATTTTATTGGAACAAAAGTGCTTCCATTGAAGAGCACATTTTTGTTTCTGGTGAACAAGATTTTTGATGTCTGAGCAATGGTGTGAACCGTAAAACTGCTACAATGCGGAGTAGCTTCCATACATTTCTCATCTGTCATGCCTTTCCTTCTTATGGGATCTCTACATGGATGATAAATGCCAGTAGATATTAGCAACTGCGATTTAAACGTGGTTACTTCAGTAAAGATAGATGAAGAACTGAACTAGTGAAGTTCAGAAGTAAACACAGTGGGACCTTCTGTTCAGAGAACCTTCACAAAAAATAACACAGTGGGACATTCTGTTCAGAGAACCTTCACAAAAATTAACATTACTATGAGATGCTTAACTTCAAGGCTGGTAGCACACATAATGTGATTCATGGTGGTGTGAGCCAAAGACTACTTTACAGTTCAGAGTGGTCAGCTGAGAACAGTCCACCTCATTCTGAAAGTCTTCCTCTTGTTGAAAACAAAATAATACTGATGCAGAGGAGGAAATTTGATTATAATGAACTAAATAAAAATGAAGGAAGGTCGCAATCACAAGCTTTAAACTTTCTCTGCTGCCCTTCTAACACTCAGACATATAAAATAAATAAAGAGATGATTTGAGCAGGAGTTTCTGGTAAAAAGAAAAGTGTTGTCTGGAAAAAAAAGTCCAGTAGGATACTGGATGTCTCACCAACACATAAAATGAGTGATGAACTTTTAATGTCAAGATTAAGAAAATGTGATGTTTTCTACAGTGTCCATCAAATGCCTTTCCACCAGATCGTTGGAATCTCAGGGTCATTCAGAAGCACTGCACGTTATTGTAATAGCACTCTCGTTGCCAAGACAATGCTGATACCTAAAATGTCCCTTGACCACAGAGCAATAGGGATGGCTCTTCTCTGTAGGAAAGGAGAGTGGACCTTCAACCACAATTTGACCTCACTAAACATGGTGACTTAGTTCCTGAATATGGGTACAGGAATTCCATGTTCCAACCAACTTTACTCTATTAAATATATCTAGCTTTCATAACATTGTATTTTGTACCCTTGAATGCTCACAAATATGTTGGTAAACCCTTCAATCAAACATTTTTAGAAATATTACAGAAAATAATGAAGCAGCACTAATTTTGAAGTTGAATGTGATTATTTATGTGTTTATGGGTCTTTGGAGCCTATGCATCGAGGATTTGCAGCATGCAAAGTTGCCCCATCTATCAGTCCTATGTAATATCCTATGACAGATATTACTTAGTATGGAATCAGAAACTATTTACAGAAACTACTCACTGCATTCTAATCTTCATGATGACTCTCTGTCAGGACAATTGCCACTCAAGAAATGATTTTCCTTGGGCTTAACTGAAAGGCCCAACTACCCATATTGTCTAATTTGTGAAATTCTAATATTAGAGTTATGAGCTATCATGAAAGGCTAAGGATGAAGAAGAAAAGGCCACTTTGGTTTCTACCAGGGATAGTTTTATCATATAACCACTTGCCATTCTTACCTTTCACGTTTTGGAGGACATTCCAGTACTTTCAACCAAAAATTGTTAACTAGCACCTCATTCTGGATGTTAGTGTCCTGTCTCAGCATAAAATAAGCACACAGAACTCCTTAATAAAGTGTAATGTACTTAATTAAGTTGCTTATTTAAATCCCATTCAAGAACTTTTCTTCTAAGAAAGTTTTAAGGAGTTGAGACAAAAGAAACCTAAGTTTAACATAAAAAATCCAAATTCTCAATATATATCCATTCCATTACAAACCTAAAGCCCTGCAATAGAGAACCCAATCATTAATATTATCAATGCAACCCCGGTTTAAATGTGTTTTTATCATTTAGAAAATTTCATCCGAGGGCAGCTCATATTGTACAAGGTTTATAAAAATGCATTTATAGTTCCTGTGCTTAGGTTGAGTAGAAAAAGCTCCATGGTGGAAAAAAGTCTCAGAAAACAGTCACCGCTTTCAAAATTGCTCTAGGGAGGCAGTTACTTGCAGCCGGGTGGAAAAGATCATTTCATCCATGCCCGACCACATCCCATTCTTCAACTGTCTTGCCAATGTGCTTCCTTTCGTGCCTTTAAGTTTGGCTATTTCCTGTGTGTTCCTCTCACTACTGTGTGTTTTTGTCTTGCTTCTAGAAAGTTAAATCAGAACTGAGGTCGTGGCCAGCCGGATGCTTCCTCTGTCTCTCATGATGGGGGAGGGGGACTGTTCAGTGCACTCAAGAGTATCTTGTGCCCAAGGAGAGGGCGGGGGACATATACGTTTCCCCTCTATCCCTTTAAGAAGGGTAGCAAGTCTCACCCTAAGTACCATATGCATGGGGAGGAGTATGTTGTCTGCGTTGCATGTTATCTTCTCATTAATGATAGGGTCCTTAAGCCAGCAGTGTGTTGACTATGCTGCTTTTATTGTGTGGTACTGGTGTGTCACTTCCATAATTTTGTATCATCTGTAGATCTGCATGTTCCGTGGGAAAATTATTGGGAAGTAGTACTGGTGATGGGCGTACAGAAAAGTTCTTCTCGTTATACGTAGGAACCAACATTTCATACATCAAGTGCTTAAGTTAAGGTCAGGGCACAGGCCGAAGGGGGCTACATTTCAAAAGATTGTATTATTTGATCAAGTTAGTGCAAAAACTATGCTACTACTGAACAATGAGTTTAGTGATTTTAATGCCCTCTTTCTGAGGCAGTGCTATAGGAATGTTGCTGTAGGATGGTGGAAGTAGTGGTGAGCTATTGATATACACTTACTAATGCTATTGGGATGAGATGTTTTATTTCCCATCCACTTACATATGTTTTAAAGTCTACACATATGGATATGGTGGTGTACAATGTCTGAGCTATAGAGGTCTCATGACCTCAACATGCAGTTTTAGGGCTTGCACCAGGGAATAAATGTTAGTAGAATACGAGTAATTTCATATATGAAGAACTAATACATATATGATAGGGACATGAGGAAACTGAGTCGTTCAGAAAAGGATACTTGCTACATTTATATTTTAAGGCCGACGTTTATGAAAGGAATATCTGTGCAGAAGTGCAAGGGAAGGGGTGCAGGATCTGGTATTACTTCATGACAATTCAAATTTTTCTCCACTCATTTCCTCAAAGGAAGAGGGTGGTCCAGAAGTCTGATGATGTCTGAACAGAAACCAAACGCCTCCGCATCTCTGAGGTCCCTCCTTTCAAGACACATTTCCAAAAAACAGCTATATCTCTTGATCCTTCCATTCTTTCCTTGTGTTTGGATTCACACTGTAACATTTCTCCGTTCTCCCCATTCTGTCCGGCTCCCTTCTTCTCATTCTGCTCTTACTTTACACTGAACCTACCATTCCATTTCTTTCTCACTATCTTACACTCGTTCTTTCTCGCTGTCTTCCTCTCTGTCATTCACAGAGTCTCCCTGTTATTTTCCCTCCATCCTTTCCAGCTTGTTCTCCATGTCTTTCTCTAGACGGCTTCTCCAGTGATCCCACTCCAGTGTGCAGCTGCCTCAAAACTCCCCACTCACATTTATACTCATTATTCTGCTCTACACTGGGACTGAACATCACGTCCTTAAAATGCACTGTCCATCCCTTCTTCTCAAGGTCCTCTCACCTGCTCTTCAGTAGTTTACTGGCCCCACTGCTTGAAACAGTTCATGGTCAATCTATTGAGCAGATAATTAAAGAAATATTGCTAACCTCTGGTTCTGGAATCACAGAAAGGTAACAGAGATAAGGATCTAGCTGGAACCTAAATCCTCAAGTGCACCTCTGCACCAGGCACCATTCTCAGCCTGAGCTAGTGTTGTACAGGCAGCATCCTCCTGAGAGCGCCATACCTTGTCTTCCATAAAGCTGCACATTTATCGCTCTTCCAACTCGGTGGAGCAAACAGGAAGTGTGTTCATTCGATTTCTTGCTTCAGAAAAGTAGGTCAACCATTCACAAGAGAAATAATTCAGAGAGACACAAACGCATGTGCTGTGCGTTACAGCGGAATGGAGCTCTCTCAGGCTCGCTTCATGCAGGGTCTGCACCGTGTGCTAATGGAACAGCGTTTCATCTTGCAAATTATAATGAACCATCATCCCCAAAGGCAGTGGAATTGCCTGCCTAAAAACTGTACTAGTTCGCAACACAGTAACCTGTCTGAAAGCAAGTAGGTCTGCACAAGAGTTGTGAGTCTGATGTGATGTGACAGACTCTTTATGTCCCTTCCTTCTGAAACACTGGCTTCAACAGTTCTCAGAAGACAAGTGTGTACTTATTCAAAAAGACTAGAGAAACATCATATTCTGACATGATCTCTTCTACTTGGAGACTCTGGCCTGGGAGAAAGCGCATCTTGAACATTGCATTGTGGTTAAGTAGCCTCCAATCTATTCTGATAATATTATGTCCTTGTTTGCAACACTATAAGACTGCTCAACCGACATAGCTGTAATCAACCTGGCATAGTCGGATATGGCACCGGAGCCAGCCTTTTTCAAGACCCTCTTGGCTACCCTCCTGGCTAGGGTGGTGTTTCCCGTTTATAGATTTTTTGCAGCGGAACACAACACACTCTAGGAACTTTGACATTGCTTCTCAGTGGCGAAGGTATAAGCATGGTGCCATATTTGGCTGTCCTATAATTATACTGATTGAATGGTGCACTGTTGCATCGACTTATATGTCAGCCTTCTCCTGGACATCTTTGACCTGTGGCTCTAGACCAAAGTGTACCTGGTGCTGTGAGATTTACAACCTCTCCAAAGCGAAGAACAATTAGGACTCTTGAGAATTCCTCTATCTGGTTTTTGTCATCAGTGCTATGACAAAAGGAATCTCAATTGGATTTTACTTCACCCCAGTTCAAAATGGTAGTAGGGCGCAGCGGCCAGAGCGTCTGACTCCAGAGCGGGGCTCATGGTTCGATTCCCGGCACCGGTGGCAGCTCAGCTCTGCATCATGTGACTCTGGGCAATAGCTCACTTTTTTGGGGAAGGGGGGAATAGGTCACTTAATCTCCCCGACAGTCCCCAGTTCCTGGATATAATTAGGGATGATAAGTCGCGCTTTATGAATCTGGAATTATTATAGTACACTTATTTGGTTAGGGGTTTACAAGCAAACTATTCCTACGAACTTGGATTGGCAACATCCGGTGCTGGGAATCCGTTTTTTATTTATTTATGTATTCAAATTTTTAGATAGCACGTACAAAGCCTTAGAGTGTCAAAAGGCTTTTCAAATAATGCAAAAAGAATACAAACAAAGAAAACTCAAACAAGACAAGGAAAGGATAACAAGTAGAGAGGGGTAAGACAATGATGAGCTGAAAAGTTGGAATTTACAAGTTACAAAGTGTCTGTAAAATGAGAGAATGTTTGCACATGCCAAAGAATTCCACCCATAGCCAAACAACGTCCATCAGAATGTATTCAACAGAAACTACACTCAGAAGCTAAGTATGAGAGTTGTTCGAGAACATTTTAATCATGAGAAAGTTCTTCAGTTGTTTCTTGGAAGCTGTATATGAGAATATAGTCCTGATGAGAGGCGGAGGTGAGTTCCAAAACTTTGGGGTACAGCCTGAGAAGGACTGAATCAGAGTGCGCACTTTCTTGAATGTGGGGACTTGAATATGAAGAGTCAGTGCTCAGAAGTTGATGAGTGAGCACAGATTGTCAGTAGGCGTGGGGGTAACTGACATAATTTGGTGTAGGCGACATTTTGCAAACGTACTCAAAATGATGCAAAACTACACGTAAATACGTGAAATGCATCTTACACTCAATAAAATACCCAAGAGGTCCGTTCAGGTAAACATTCAAATAGAAAATGTAATTTCGAGTTGATTTCTGGTTGCTCGTGTTCAAAACATTGCCACTTACGTTCAGATTTGTAGTTTTGCGCTCACAAATTACCTGATGGTCTGCTTGGGGTGTGAGCAGGTGATGTAATTTTTAACACATCCGTATTGCTCATAATTTTATAAAACCTTATTGCTTCTTTTATTACTTTCCTTACCTTGATTCCTATGAGTAGTTAATATCTGCCGAACATGAAGGCGCCACATGGTTCCCTTCCAAGCTGCACTGCCTAACAAATCTAATGAATCAAATGTATATTTCACTCCTTAGTTAATCCACATTTCAATTCTTTTTTATTCTTCTTTTTCACCTTTAATTTATTCAATCCATTTTACTCATTTTCTTCACCATTCACGATTTTTTACAAAATACACAGGAGCATCGGATGTTCCACACGCCACGATTTATTAAAAATACCCAATGCATTTCGGGACAACCCTTCATCAGGGGTAACATGGCATGTGCTTTTCTAGCTTTTAAAAGCTTAGTTCGAGGTCATGTCTTGACTGACAAGGGTTGTCCCGAAATGCATTGGGTATTTTTAATAAATCGTGGTGTGTGCAACATCCGATGCTCCTGTGTATTTTGTAAACAATCGTGAATGGTGAAGAAAATGAGTAAAATGGATTGAATAAATTTAGGGTGAAAAAGAAGAATAAAAAGGAAGTGAAATGTGGATTAACTAAGGAGTGAAATATACATTTGATTCATTGGATTCGTTAGGCAGTGCAGCTTGGAAGGGAACCATGTGGCTCCTTCATGTTCGGCTTTATAATTGCAGCGCAATTGGGGAGAGCGCTAACAAGCATGCACGCGTTCACAAGGCGCAATGAAGAAATAGAAACATGAAAAACGAAAAATTAAATTGGGTTACACGGGAGTGCATCTCACCACCTTTGTCCTGTATCATAGTTTATATCTGCGACATTTGAAAGACCTCACAAGCATGATTTGCCTGCACATGCCTAAACCTTTTGTACATAATCTGTGTTTAGCGTCATAGATCTGCGGGTCTTGTGAATGTGCTGTGCACTTTACTAGTATACTGTGCCCCTTTGTGCTAATAACCACCTATGCACAGAGCTGCAAAGAGATGGCAGTTCGGGAAGGTGCTCCTTCCTGGTTAGGAAGAGCATAGCAAGGCTTTGTTAGATATCTAATCATAAAGCTCAGCTGAATATGCAGGTCTCAGTGTGCACGTTCCAACTAGTGCCTTCAGAATTCCACGTGTTGATTTGCTCTTTGCTCAATTGAATCCAAAATGCACAATCTCTATGGATCATTAAGAGTTAATCTGGAGAAGTTGACCAATCTAAGCAGTCACCATTCCTAGTCCTGTTCAGACATCATCAGACAAAGGCACACCCTTCTCTTTGTTCGTGAATCCTTACATTGGCAGTATTGGCAGGACAGGGATCAGTAAATCATATGAAAAGCTTGAAGATACATTTTGAAACTGGGTGTAATGTCAGATACTAGCATCTTACCCCTTTTCCTTATTTTCGTTCTTACCTGCTATTACCCATTAGCGGTGTAGAGTTCAATACACCAAGTAACAGAGAAAGCCTTTTCAGAAGATAGGCACAAAGTTCAGCATTGTGGTATGACTTATGAGTACACGATCAGAATGTCAAGAAGAGTTGGGTGTTGTCTCTTTAGATGCTGTCCTGGGTACTTCGTGGCAATCTGGGTGTTGTAGCAACAGGTGTAGTTTCTTGTGCACCACAAAGGTTGGGTGTGGTATTCTCAGATGATGTCTTGTGCATTGAGAGTTATTTCCGTCAACTTTCTTCTCATCCTTCTGAATAGAAATGGGACATTGCTTATCTGGAAGACAGCACTAACACTGCACAGTCTGACTCCGTAGCAACCCAGACTTGTCAATGCAAAGAACTCGGTGCATTGCCTCTAGGGCAGCTCACACACCAGTGATGTCACCAGAGTCAGGCCTGCAACCTCGTTTCTGCCACTTCTTTGGTGCAAACACACCGTAACTACTACAATGACAGGTCCTCTTTGGGGGCTCGGATTCAGATGTGCAGTATTATTGGTTCTATTTGGGCTTAAGTTTTAAATAGTAGTAAAATTAACATCATATTAGCTTAGTTATACGGTTTTAGTAGAATGTGAGCCAGTTAACTGAAATAGATTTTGAGGTCAAATATGCAAGTTTTCCCCACTTATTTTTGGCAGTGTTCAAAAGGAAATATGATATTGCAGGTACTCGCTGTGTCACAGTGCTTTCATCCTTCGGAGAAGTGCCAGAAGTGTCCTACTAAAGTATTGGACCCTAATCAGAAGAGCCTGTAGGTTCTCATTAAAAGTGCACATACTAGCTCATTCAAAGTGGCAGGGAAGCCTCAACTAAACCAATGAGGAAATTTTAAGAAACACTGTGCATAAGTGTTGGGGTAGGTAGAGATGCCCCCCCCCCCCCCCCCACTATCCCATTAAAGGTAATGGTGAGAAGTTAGGAAGTGCACCTATCACCCTCTTTGACTTAAGAGGCCTCACTGATAAGTAAGTGCCGGGGCTCTTCTGAGAAGTGCTAGTACTGTCCTAGTAAAGAACTGAGGCGCTGTTGGGAAATGCAGGTACTGTACAATGAAACCGATTGTACCCCTCTTTTAAAAGTGCACGTACTGCCTCGTTTAAAGTACTGGCCACTTAAGGAAAACGCGTCTGGACCATTTTTTAAAGTGACAGTATTGTTTTAGTGCCATAGCCCTTTGCAGTACAGCCGTTGGTCGATTTAAAATGTTGGGCGCCTGCTCTGATCTGCCAGTAATGTCTCATTAAAAGAACTGAGGGTTCAGCAACTCCGTCAGTACAAGTAATGGAACCCTATTTATGCCTCCTTTGGAGCACTTTTCACAAGTTCTATTACAGTGCTTCCGAAAGAACTGGGGCCCTGCTAAGAGATATTTTCACATTAAACATACGGCAGCATATGGATAGAGACTAGCACTGCTAAAGAGAGGTTCCAATATTGTCAGGCTAAAAGTATAGAGGCATTACTCAAATCAATATCATATTAATCATTTGGTATTATTAATATTAATATTCTTCTGTGAATTCCTAATTGTATAGAAGTCTGTAATGAAAAGTCCCTGTGCATTTCCAAATAAGCCTAGCAGTACCTTCCTGAAAAGTAAACAATCTTTAGGAATCTCTCTGAGATGTGTCCGTTCCTTACTATTACATGTATAGAACGGTTTTTCATAATTGGCAGTACTGGAATATTCAAAGTAATTAAGTCAATCTGAGAAGTGCCATTGCTGGCCTGTCCCAATAAAAAGATTGTCTCAGTTGAGAGTTGCTATTGGAACATTGGAATGTTGAGAGCACCAGTAAAGACAGTGAAGTGACAATGTTAATAATGGCTGATACACACCTCTTGTTCCAACATTCCAATGTTCGTCTTTCGACTTCTCTCATTTTATTGCAGTACACTCTACCTTCAGTGGGTGGAATGTTCTAATAGCATTATAGCCCTTCTGCAGAGAGCTATGCCAGTTATTAAAGGGCCTTTTCCTCGTTGCATGTCCTACCCTCCTGATTGGGCCTTTAATTTGAAAAGATAGCCCTTTACAACAGGTATAGCCCATAGCAGCAGGCTATAATGCTACAATATGGTACTATTCAAAATATGGAGGTCAAATTCAAAAATGTAACTACTGTTCTGCCGGGCTCTGCTGAGAAGTGTCCTTACACTTGTTTTTAGAAAAGTAAGACGTTCTGGCTCTTCTAAACTAACTGTACCTGCTCCTTTTAAGCATTGCCTTTTAGTAACTGAGGAGTTATAAGTCTGTAGCAAGCCTTAAACATTCACTAACATCAGTAGTGCGTTTTTGCAAGCTCCAGTGTTATATGTACCCTTTATAGAGAGCAGTGGAGAAAGGAGGTGGATGTTGGATTGCTTTACTACACGTCATTTTCAACTGTTTATAATATTCTTCTGTGTCTACATATTTTCTCTGTGCACATTATTCATCAGAGTAAAAAAAGGAACTATGAAAACCTCGACCAACTTTCCTATGACAACAGGCGTGGACCTAAGGTATATATGCATGGAAAATGCACGTCGCCCATCAAGTCTAACTAGCAAAATGACAAATAACCACGAACACCCAAAAAAATTCAAAACCCCCCAAGATCCATGACTGTTTCCGGAAGCACGTCTTTTATGTTGAGATAGTTTTGGATTGAACTTGAGAATGGATACTCAAAAGACAAAATGGTCCCGCTTCCCTCCCCACCCTACCCGGACCCTCCGCGCCAAAATGATTTCTTTACGAGGATTGCATGTGAACCAATTATTAACTTGCAAGTTTTTTTTTCTTTGGAAACAAAATTTCTTTGGTGTAAGATAATCACTTTTACTCTCAAAGGTAAAAAAAACCTGTGCAATACTTGTTTTTTTTAAAATTAGTTTTCTTAAGTTTTCTTCTTTAATTTTTTCAGTTTTCTTTTTAAAAAACACTGATTTGACTTTTCAATTGCATTTTCCAAACTCTTTTTTTCTAATTATCTATAGAATGCACGCCTTTAGTTTTTTTCCGGTCTTGACTGACTTCAATTTGCATGCACAGTGCAAAAAAGGGAAAGAAACAGAACAAAGGACTAGATAAAAATTCTATCAATTTGACATAAAAATACATTTCTCTGGAACCTTTAATCTAACTAGCATGGCTCACGCTAGGGGATATTTTTCTACTGCACTAATTCATTTTGCTCACACTAATCACAGGCAGAGAAAGTGCTCCAGTTTAACCCTGGGATCAAAAATGTGACCTCATTGTTGCTGGAAGCAAAGGAACTGGAAGCAAGAGTCATCATCCTCTCAGCAAGGTAACGTATTGCAGTTTGTTAAACTTGTTTATTCTGTATTCATAGTTTGTACATGAACTATATGTTAATAGCATGCACTTAGAAACAAACAGATCTAACTTATGTTTTTGACTGATCATGCCTTTGAGAATTGGGCAATTTCTCCTTTACTCCATAGGGAAAATATTTTTCCTGTGGAGAATTCCCTTCCCCTACCTTTGAGAAAATTGACTTATTTTGCCAGCTTTTCCACCATGTACACACACAACCACCCCCACACCCACACCCCCACACACTTGCTCAATGTTAAAAATGGCTGAGGTATGCACCGGGGCCAGGCAGGAACCCCCACTCTAGTCAGGGTATTCTAAATACACACTAAAAGATAACCTGTGCTCACCCTCTGGTAGCTTGCACAGAGCAGACAGGCTTATCTAAAGAGGCAATGTGTAAGTATACACAATGAATACACCACAAAAAGTCTCCACACAGGTTTAGAAGAATATATTCTGAACAAAACAAGACCAAAACAACAAAAATTCAATGTAAAGAAGTTGAGACATTGAATTTTAAAGGAATAAATGCAGTAAAGCGCTTAGAAGCAAGTAGTGCTTAAAAGGTTACTTTAGGTCACGCTGGACCAGTGCAAAGTCAAAGTCTGGGCCAACCGCGATGGAGCACCGGCCGACTGCAGGACCCACGCCGGCCCCAATGAACAAAGTACCTTTCCTTGTCGCAAGCAAACAGCGAGATGCGTCGATCTTCTCCACACAGTGAAGGCGATGCGTCAGTTCCAAAGATGGGTGCCAGAGCCGAGAGATGTTTTACGATGCGCTGGATTCTGCCACACAGTCTAGGGGACGCGTGGACCTCAACAAGGTCCAGAGACGGCATTACGCAGTCCGATGCGTCTAGCTGTGGAGGCAAAGCAATGGTTCTGATGCAACGCAATGATTTTACTCCTGCAACCGGGGCGATGCGCTGGTTCTGCTACACACAGACAGGAAATGCACCGAAACTTGTGTTCAAAATATCTGGACCACATACAGTGAGGCAAGCACAGGACCAGGGGTAGAGACTTTGATATCTCTGAGTCTCAAGCAACAGAAGGCAAGCCAACTAGCACTTGGAGATCACATGGAGTGAAGGCAGAGTCCAGCTGTCCTTCCTCAGAGAGCAGCAGGCAGCAGGGCAACAAGCAGAAAAGTAGGCCTTCCAGATCAGCATTCCAGTTGAGCCCTTTAAGCAGCACAGCAGTTCTTCTGGCAGAGCTTCAGTTACAAGTCCATTAGTGTCTGATTTTATGGGGTCAGAGACCCAGTACTTATACCTAAAAGTGCCTTTTCATGTGGAGGTGACTTCAAAGCAGTTTATTGAAGTGCACATTTATTCCTTTCAACCCAGTCCTGTCTGCCAGGCTATCTGTGGGAGGTAATTAAACATTTGTGTGGGGACAAGACACGGCCTACTGAAGTGAAGTGATGGCCCCATCCTTTCATCCTGCCCTGGCACGGCCATCAGAATGCAGATGTATTCAGACGGGTACTCAGACACACCTATCCTTCCTGTGTTGTGGCTGTCTAAAGGGAATGCACAAAATGTAGCTTTCATCCATTCCAGATGTGTATTGGAGAAAGGCTACAAAACACACAGACTTATAAGCACAGAGAAATGTCCACTTTCTAAGAGTGGCATTTCTAAAATAGTAGTGCCAAATCCAGCTTTACCAGTAAGGAAGATTTGTAATTACCATTCCAAACATATGAAACATGACAAAGCTACTCATCTATGATCAGGAATTACAGGTTAAAAGTGTATTAAGAAATTCCCAATGCTAACCTTTGAAAGGAGTAGGTTTCACAGTAGTGAAAAACAAAATAGGCTGTTTGTTACTACCAGGATATGCAAAACATACCAGTACATGTCCTACCTTTCATGGACACAGGAATCTGACCTTATGGCTACCTAGAGCCTCCCGTAGGGGTGACTTAAGTGTAATAAAATGGTAGTTTCAAGCTTAGCAAGTATCTTTAAATACCAAGTGTTAGAACTGGGAGTCTCAAATTGGCAGAGGTAGGTACTTTGTCCAAGTAGGAACCCTAGCTTCTAGTCAGGGTAAAGGGTGTACACACTTTAGATAACCGCTGTTCACCCCCTTGGTAGCTTGGCACGGGCAGAGAGGCTTATCCCAAAGGCAATGTGTAAAGTGTTTGTACTCAAAACGCACAGTAATATAGTGAAAACACCACAAATGGACACCACACCAGTTTAGAAAAATACGGTACATTTATCTAAACCAAACAAGACCAAAACGACAAAAATCCAACAGACAGATATTAGGATATGACTTAAAAACTTTTATCTCAAAGATAGCACTTGTAGAAAACAAATAGCTCCACTTGGGGCTATTACTACGCCGTGACAGCAATAAATCCAAAGTAGGGCACCGACCGCGAGGTGCGTGGCATCAGGCATAGAGTCATATGGACCCCCAAACAAACAGTAAGTTGGAAAACGAAGTCTATGACAATGCACGGTGTCGCGGAGGGGAGGCGTAAGTGCTGAGGTCGGGGCCGGCACACTGGCTGCCACCGGGGAGGTGAGGCATTGTGTCCCTGAGGAGTCGACGTGTCGAATCCAGGACAGGGGAAGTCGGTTGTGCCGGTTCCGGTCAGGAGATGGGAAGTCGGCGAGTTCATGGAGTCACCCACGGCAGTTATTGGCGATGTGATAACTCGATGCAGGCGCTGGCGGTGATGATGGTGGTGTGAGCACTGGTGTTGGGAAGGCAGATAACTGCAGGCATCAGCAGGTGTTGAAGGGCTTTGGAGCTGTGGTGCAAGGAGGGCAGTGCGTTGTGAACTTCACGAGCCGTGCCCCTGGCCTCGGTGCAGGTTGTAGCATCACTGCAGTGTTGCTGACACATCGGAGACTGCTTTTCTTGCTTCTTTTTAGTTTCTACCAGCTTCCAACAGCAGGAACAACCTCCAGAGGCCCAAAACTGGAATAGGCACCTCCTGGTAGGTCAGAACTCCCGGCAATGGAGCTCAGGGGATCTGGTGGTGAAGTCTTTTTGTCCCTGAGACTTCACAACAGGAGGCTACCACACACAAGCCCTTGGAGATTCTTCTTCAAGTAGGTTTCTCAGCAAAGTTCCAGTCTTTGTCCTTTCCTTGGCAGAAGCAGCAACTGCTGGCCAACCCCACACAGCACACAGCAAAGGGGCAGTACTCTGCCTCACAACTCTCCAGATCTTCTCCTTGGCAAAGGTTCCTCTTGAGTCCAGAAGTGATATAAAATTCTGGGATTTAAGGTCCACTACTTATACGCCATTTTGTCTTTGTTCCTCTTTGTGTAAGGGTCTCTGAGCTCAATCGCAGTACTACCACAGGGGGTGGAGACAGCATTGTGTAATGGAGACAGGCCCTATTCAGGTGTAAGGAATACTCCTCCCACTTCTCCAAATGCAGCCGTAGTCTATTCAGCTCAGCTCTGAGTCATCCAGAAAGGGCCAGGCACACCTCAAACCCCCAGTGGCTGTCTACAGTGAATGCACATCCCAGCCCCTGTCACTCCAAAACCAGACAGTTAATCTACAAACAGGCAGAGGCTCACAGAATGGTTAAACAAGAAAATGACATCTTTACTAAATGATGTACTATTACATTCTGAGTTCAGAGAGCCCAAACTTTATTCCTCTATCTTGTTCCAATGTGAAGTTATACTTGTAAGGTGTTACAAAGTATCTCCCATGCTAAACTATGGAACAGACAGTCTTTCAATAGTGAAAAAAAAATTGGCAGTATTTCGCTATCAGGACATATCACACACACACACCCCAGTACATGTCCTACCTTTCACCTACACTGCACTCTGCTCATCGGGGTACTTTGGGCCTACCTGAGAGCTGTCTTACATGTGAGAAAAGGGAAGGTTAGGGCCTGACAAGTGGGCACACTTGCCAGGTCGACATGGCTGTTTAAAACTGCGCATGCAGACACAGCAGTGGCAGGTCTGAGATACCTTTACAGTGCTCATCGTGTGGGTGGCCCAATCAGTGCTGAAGGCCCACTAGTAGCATTTGATTTACAGGCCCTGGCACACTCAGTGCACTTTACTAGAGGCTTACCAGTAAATCAAATATGGCAATCATGGATAACCAATCATGATAACAATTTTCACAGAGAGCATGTGCACTTTAGCACTGATTAGCAGTGATAAAGTGCTCAGGGTCCTATAGCCAACAAAAGCTGGTCACAAAAAATAGGAGGAAGAACCAAAACGTTTGGGGATAACCCTGCAAAAAGGGCCATTTCCAACACCAAGTGGAAGTGGCAGCAAACTGCACACAGAGACGCTGCAGTGGAAGGCCTGAAACAGGTTTGAAATGCTACTTATGTGGGTGGCCCAATCAGTGCCGAATGCCTACTAATAGCATTTGATTTACACGACCTGGCACGCTCAGTGTTCTTTACTATGGTCTTACCAGTAAATCAAATATGGCAATCATGGATAACCAATCATGATAACAATTTTCACAGAAAGCATATGCGCTCTAGCACTGATTAACAGTGGTAAAGTGCCCAGAGTCCTATAGCCAATAAAAACAGGTCAGGAAAAATAGAAGGAAGAAGCAAAACGTTTGGGAATAACCCTGCATAAAGGGCCAGTTCCAACACCAAGTCAATATGGCAGTAAACTGCACACAGAGACACTGCAGTGGCAGGCCTGAGACAGGTTTGAATCTCTACTTCTGTGGGTGGCACAATCAGTGCTACAGGCCCACTAGCAGCATTTAATTTCCAGGCCTTGGATATATGGTTCACCACATTACTAGTACTTACAAGTAAATCAAATATGGTGTAAACTAATGTAAACTAATGTTTAGAGGGAAGAGCACATGCACTTTAGCACTGCCCAGCAGTGGAAAAGATCCCAGAATCCTAAGCCAACAAAAAGAAGGTCGGAAAAAGAAGAGGAGTAAGGCACAAAGTTTGGGGTGACTCTTTGGAGAGGGACCTTTTCCAACACTCACAGACTTAGAAAAAGGAACTAAAACACAGTCAATATCTAATTAGCACAACTCATGCATTGCTGTTCGACCAAAATCTAAATTTATAATTTAATTATTGATAGTAGTGTTCCTGTTAAAATATTCATAAGTAGAAAACCACTAACAAAGTTAATTTTACCCTTTCACCTTAGGGATGTCAGGACAGCATAATGTTGGTTACATCCTATTTTGAAGGTCACCGGTTTTCTTTCCCCTGTGACTTCTACCCTGCAGGGATTCATGGAGGAGTCTTGATGTATTAAATAGGCAGAGCCTGGTTCCAGTTTTTATTAGTTCCTTTGATTTATGTTGAGGATTGTCAGAAATTGAGTTACTGGTCTAGACGGGTGAATCCCAGCTTAAGCAGCAACCATAATCCTTGTCAGGGTGAAGCACAAGCAAACCTCAAATTAACCTCTGGTAGCTTAGCACAGAGCAGTTAGGCTGAGCCTAGAGGCAATGTGAAAAGTATTTCTGCAGCACTTCAAACAGTAATTAAGTGAAAACACAAAACAAGAAAAATCCCCCATCAATTTAGATAAATAGAGCAAGAGCAAATTTTATAAATAAATCAAGATCAAACAACAAAAACGCAAACAGTAGAACCATAGACATTCAATTTTAAAGATTTAAGTGAAAATAGCCCAAAAAGCCCAAAGCACCACTTGCAGCTATCTGGGTGTTTGAGACTGGGAGAAAGTCACAAGTGCAGGCCCACTGTGATGGAGCGTGGCTTGGAAACAGGGACCAGTTAAGTCCAGCTGAACAGTTACCTTCTCAGTCTGCCACAAAGAGTCCCACTTCATAGTGGCAGGGCCGCTAAGAGCAGAGAAACATCGTGGATGGTCATCAATGTAGCATGGAAAGCAGACCTGGCATCATGGACAGTCATTGTGAACGGTCAGGCCGGAGCTACATGGTGGTGCTTCCTGTTAGTAGTCAATGCTGTAGCGTGAAGAGTCGGTATGATGGTACTTAGAGTTGGCGGGCAGTGAGAGCGAAAAGGTTATGGCACCAACTAGCCCCTTAGTGGGCCCATAGAGCCAAAAAACTTCAATTCAGATCCACTGAGGCTACACCAAGGGTCCCGGACCTGAGGAGCGCCACTTGGGGGTCAGGGACTTTCTCCAGCTGGACATGGGGGGGAGCATACTATGTCCGTATGAAAATAAAGGCTAGACCCATTGATCCCTGAGCAGTACTCATTTATTCCCACAGTTAGAAGTACTGAGGAGATAATAAAAAGTTAAAACGTTCAAGGGCCTAAGGTGTAGATGGGCTATCAGTGTCCAGGCATTTATGTCTTCATAAAAAGAAATTGACTCTACTGATTCTTTTTCCATTAAACTTGCCTTCAAATCGCCACCTCTTGGATTGGGCTTGATCACTCTCAGGATTGTCCATTTAAAGTCATTCTCTGTGTGTCCTTTGCTGATAAAGTGGTTGACTGAGGGGGCTGAGACAGTTATAGTCCTTATGCGCGATTTGTGCTGGACTATTCTTTGCTTGATTTCTTTGTTAGGTTTTTCAAATGTATATTTTGTCACGAGGGCAGATGATCTCATATACCACATTTTTGGTTCTGCACTTCGAGAATTCCTCATGTTTCCATTGGATCTGGTCCTTCTGAAATACTGAACCTTCAATTGCCTGGCCACACACTGTACAAGTCCCACAACTATGGTGACCTTCAATAGGTTTCAAATTACAATTGGAGCGTAGATTATCTCTTTTAACTTTTGGTTGCTGTAGGCTTGAACGAGTTGTTTCCCAAAACTTGCATCTTTCTTCATTGCAAATAAAGGTACATCCAAGCCCCCCACTGAATTTCTGATCAAATGGCAATTAGATCGAATTATTTGTTTTAACATAATTTGTTTGAAGGCAAAAGGTGGACACACAAACCAATTTCTCCAATGTTTTGTTTTATTTTTTGACTGGTAAACACTTTCATGGCACATACCATGCTCTTTTCAAGGAATGTTTTAGACGTTTGTGCGGATATCCTCTCTCATTCAATTTGTCTTTTAATATCGAAAAGTGGAGAAAATAGTCTTCTTTCCTGGTGCAAATTCTACAAATTCTTAAAAATTGTCCATAGGGTAAATTGTGACGTAGTTTGCGAGGGTAAAAACTCCTATAGTGAAGTGTATTATTCATGTCTGTGGGCTTACTGTGCAACGTTGTCACCAATTTGTCTTCTATTGACCTGGTTTTGTTTTTTGCCCTACTGAATTCAATGTCCTGACTTTTATTATTCAGCCAATCAGAGAAGGCATGCAGATTATCCTCATCCCCACGCCTTAGGCACCAAATGTCATTGATATACTGCAGCCATTGTGTGATATAGATGGAAAATGGAATATATTTAAAGATATATTTTTATTTGAACATTGCCATAAAGAATACAGCCATTTCCAGTGCGGCGGGACAACCTATGACAGTCCCCTTCAGCTGGAAAAAATACTCATCTCCTAATCTGAAATAGTTCCTTTTGAGGGCTATGGCAGCCAACTTTAAAATAAATTGTGTAGGAACTCGATGTGGTCTTGTCTTGTTTTCAGGAAGAGTTCAATAACCTCTAAGCCTGCATCTTAGAGGATCTGAGTATACAGTGATACCACATCGAATGTCACCATCCATTCAACTTGAAGGGTGAATTGATGGCCTTCAACTTTATTGATGAGAGGACCTCTTTATGAAACGGTTTAAAAAAAATGTCCACATATTGTGAAATAGGCTCTAAGATAGAGTCGCAAGCAGAAACAATCAGACGGCCTGGAGGATTTTTGTCATCTTTATGAATTTTAGGCATGAAGTAGATCACAGGGATCCTAGGGTTCAATTTTTGCATGTATTCGATTTCCTTTGGGCTTAGAACATCCTGATCGAATCCTTCTTGAATGACTTTAGAAATCTATCCTGATTTTCTTTAGTTGGATCATGCAAAATAGGACAATACCAATCCTTGTTGTAGACATGGCTTTTGCCTTCATTCAAATACTTATCTTTAGCCCAAATGACCACAGCTCCACCCTTACCAGTTTGTTTAATCACTACTGAGTTATCATTTTTAAGTTCTTGAATAGCTTTTGCTTGATTTTTGGTAATGTTGTGTTTGAAAAAATCCTTTTTATTTTCTATTAAAATGAGAGATGAGAGCACTGCTTGTTCAAATGCCATGATTGCCCTAGGAATAGTGTGAGGGGGTAGGCCAAACATTGACTTTCTAGATTACCCTGAGGCCTCTTTGGTCGTCCGTTCTTCTTTGTTGGCAAAGAAGGCCTTTAGTCTAATTTTTCTAAAGAGCTCAAATGCTTCCATTTTTAATCTCACAAAATCTGTATGTTTTGTAGGAACAAAACTCAATTCTAATTTAAACACCAAATCTTCGTCTTTTACTAGAACTTTAGATGATAAATTCTCAATGGAGTTTTTTTAATTTTTGTAAAATTGGTGTCTTGTGTGCCTTTCCCATGGCTGATTCTTGTATCGTCCTCTGTTTTTGTTTGTTGGGCTCTGGCTAAAAAATAATTTTGCACTTGTGTGATTTGATTAGAAGAGCCTTCCCCTGGATCAGGTTCTCCAGTAGATTCTGATGATGAAGTTTCAGAAAAAGTAAGAAACCTATTTTTTGATCTCCCTTGGTATTCACATAACACTCTCCGTGACTCAGCTCTGGTGTAAAAATCTTCTTTCAAATATGGATAGACTGTTTCAATGTTGAATGTTTTCTTATCCTTTTCAAATTTATTGATCTTAAAATTGATTGTGTTGTCTTTGAATGTGTTGATTTCTTTATCAATTTTCTCCACTAGGGCCTTTGCTTCAGTTGCGGTTTGATTTTCTTTAATGGCTTGTTCCAAAGCCACAATTTCTTCTGATTGCTTTTTGCAAATCCTTTGGGCTGTCTCAATCGATTGGACCAGCAGGTGTCTACTGCATTTTGTATTTTTATAGCTAAAGCCTTTTTTATACTCAGTAAAACTAACTGGTGTATTCTTGACTTGGACGCCCCAGCGGATCGTACCTGCTTTTAAATGTTTCAATATAAAATGGCCATGTAGCTCCATTCATATATGCTTTTTCCTTAGTCTGTTAAGTTTGTCCGTTTCATTCTGTTGCTTAGCAGTTGTGCTCAAAGAAATGGAGGAGAAGAGAGAAGGAGTGAAGATCCATTTTTGTAGGTGATCCTCTGAAGATGAGTCCTTTTCCGACATTTTCTTTAGGCTGGCCTTGTGGAGCAAGCCTTTCGATGGATGTTCCAAAATGATTTTCTACTCTTTATTTTAATGGAAGAAAACCCTAGTGGGTGAGTGTTTGCTCACAAAGTAACGTACTAAGGGGTTGGGCCCAACCCCTTAGTACATAACTTTCTAAAAGTGGTATTTTCAAAATTCCTTTTTTTTATTTTTTAAATCTGACTTTACCATAAGAGAGGATTTTTTATTATAATTCCAAAGACACCACACATGAACTGGTTACCTGTTCCAGTTTGGAAGCTATCACTAATTAAATCTTATAGGGTGACTCCAACGTTATCCTGTGGAAGAGGTAGGCCTTGCAGTAGTGAAAAATGAATGTAAAAGTTTTTCACTACCAGGACATGTAAACCTTAAATGAACATGTCCAACTTTTTAAATACGCTGCACCCTGCCTTCTAGGCAGTCCAGGGCCTACCCTAGGAGTGTATATGTATTAAAAAGGAAGGTTTGGACCAGGCAAAAGGTTTGTTTTGCCAGATTAAGATGGCAGTTTGGACCTGCACACAGAGGCTGCACTGACAGGACTAAGACAGGTTTAAAGGACTAAAGTAAATGGCACATTCAGTGCTGCAGGCCCACTAGTAGCATTTAATGCACAGGCCCTGGCCATAGAGTGTGCCACTTTACGAGGGACTTCTAAGTAAATTAAATATGCCAATTGAGTGTAAGTCAATTCCACCATGTTTGAAGGAGAGAGCTCAAGCACGTTAGCACTGGTTAGCAGTGGTAAAGTGCAGAAAGTCCTAAAAGCCAACAAAAACAGATTCATAAAACAGGAGTGAAGGCAAAAAGTTTAGAGAAGAACTGCAAAAAGGCCAAGTCCAAAGCGGACATACCCTAGAGCAGGAAGTGTGGTCCTGGTCTTTGCTAGTCATTAATCTGAGGGTGAGTGCTGTTTAGCTTCATCTAGTTAACTGAGAATCAAATTCAGGTCATCAGCCCTTCTCATTAAAATTGAGAACAAACAAGGAATCTTTGAGAAAGCGGATAATTCTAGGGTACTATAGGTAACAAAGATCTATGCTTTTCTATCTTTTCCCCAACTGGAAATTCCAACAACCGTATGTGAGTTTCCCTCATAAGTGCAACAACAACTCCCCTTATTTAAAAAAATGATCTGGTGCCATGGAAGGTGGCGAGGGCGTGCCAGGTCCGGCTTTAGTGCTGGTTGCACACGGTGCAACAATGTTTGTTGGCGCCTCCCAATGACATCCTTCTCCATGGATTCCCTCACTACAAGTCTTTAACAGTGCCTCTCAAGGCTCCATAGCCACGCTCTTACATGCATTTGTGCAATCAGCTCTTTAATGACAGGTAATAGCTCACTGCGTTATATTAGGATCTTAACTAATACACTGCAAGTAACAAAACGATCTCTCTGACAAAGGCAGTAACCCACTGAACTATTTACCTTATATGCAAGTCTGTGATTTGTATGGAACACGTTCTTTGCAGCAGGCATATTAACCCACTGCACTACTTTATGATGAGTCAAAACTGCCACTAGAGTGACTAGACAAAACCCTATCTCTCTCCAGCATGTCCATTAATCACCCGAGTTAGCCTGACATTTTTTATTGTTGCTCGACAATTGCTGGAGGCAAGAAAAGTGTTGTTAACTCCATAACACATTTGAAAAAACGACGCCCCCCTAAGTCAGCACCCAGTGCAGTGGCACCAGTTGCACTACCCCAGAGCCTGCCCTGGGGTGTGCCTCAGTACCCACAGTGTGAAGTTGAAGAGAAGAGATAAAGAGGGCAGATGCATGGTATCTATATAAAAGGGGGAATACCTCCGAAGAGCTGCATTTTGGTTCGGAATCTTAAGGTTGCGAAAAAGGATTACAGTGTGTTCTTTGAGCCAAGAAAATACTAGTACCAGATGATGAGGCTTTCCCAGCCATGTTGAGGTTAGTGATAGTGGGAGTGGATTTTGGTTGAAAGTAGTATAGTACGATTTTTAAGTGAGGCTCACAAATGGAGGCAAGAAGAGAAGGAGTTTTGACATTAACCTTAACTTGCTGTATGACATAGCAATAAGAGGAAGACTGCAAGATGATTAAAAGACTATGAACACTTATGTGTCACTCAATTGTTTTGAAGCTATGTGAGGCTAGTATTTTATCATCTTTGTTGGGGTCGGGGGATTAGCAGTACTTGGGAGGATAGCTTGGGCTTTGAGGTACAGGGAGAATGAGAGCTCACTGTGGGTTGGTGGAATTCTGCTTGACCTTTATTTGGAGCAGACACTTTGTACTAAAAGAGAAGATAGTTGAAGAACCATATTTGGAAAGAAAGGCTTCCAAAAACTATTTGGCTTCATCACTTAATCCTCTACTACATTATGGGCTGGATTTCCGATTCTTGATAGTTATAGTTTACCTGTTACCTTGAGCATCATATTTTTATTAATATTGTTTACCGGTCATCCTCTGTTTCATCACATTTTAAATACAGTATTTACTTTTCAACACACATACGTTGGCTCTGTGTTTTATTCTATAGCATAGCACTTCTACTAATAAATCTATGAATTCCTGTTTATTTTCAGTGAGGAAGATGCAGGTGCAGTGTACAGATCAGCGGCATTCCTTAACATGACTGGGCCAGGCTATGTCTGGCTGGTGGGAGAACGAGAAATATCTGGAAGTGCCCTGGAATATGCACCTGATGGTAATGTGCTCTTTTAAGTCAACACTGTTGACAATGATACACTGTACTAACTAGTCTGCTGAATTGTTTGTGTGAGACAATTCATTTTAATGCCCTGGGGCCACCTATTATCAATTAAAAAGAAATGTCTGAAACTTCTACGATGCTCACTAATTGGAAGGTGTAAGAAATTGGGTTACTGGTTGACTGGGGTGTGAGCCCCGGTCTAGCAGCAACTACAGTCCTTGTCAGGGTAAGGCACAAGCAAACTCCACATGAACCTGTGCTCAACCCCTTGGTAGCTAGGCATCGAGTAGTCAGGCTTAACTTAGAGGCAATGTGTAAAGTATTTGTGCAACACTTCAAACAGTAACACAGTGAAAACACACCACAAAGAGGCCCACAACAGAGTAAGAATAATAGCGTAGTTTTTAATAAATAAAACATGACCAAAACGACAAGAGTTCAATTAGTAAAACTGGAGATATTGAATTTTAACGTTTTTAGAGAAAATATGCCAAAAGGCGAAGAGCTTACTGTGGACATCTGGTCATGCCAGACCAGGCCAAAGTCACAAGTTCATGCCGACCGTGATGGAGCGCTGGCTGGCTACAGGGACCCAGTTAGGTCAGCTGACCAGAGTACCTAAAGTCCTGGTTTGCGTTGCTTTGTGTGGATCAACGTCAGAGAGGCATGCGCAGCCGAAGTGATGCATCGTTTCCGAGATGTGGTGAGACCGCAGTGAGAGGTCCTGTTGCATCGATGTCGAGGATCCCATTGACAAGGGTGTACGATGCGAGGTCCAGAGTCGGGGATGCAGCGCTAAGTTGGGACGATGCGTGCGTCGGTTCTGAGGAGCTGCAAGACTGCAATGCAGAATCCGGCGTCATCATTGAGGCTCTCATCGACGAGAGAAGTAAGGGTCTGTGCCATGGATGCATCGCGAAACCACGGTTCCGAAGGTGATGTGGGCTGCGGCAGTGATGCGAGTCTTTGCGATGAGTCCAATCCATGCAGCAGCGGAGATGCATCGGTTCTGCTTGGGGCTGCGCCACCCAGCAGATGAGTTGCGTTGGTTCTGCTAGGTCCACAGACGCTGGCAAAGCACCTTAAGCCCACTTCCAAGGTTTCAAGGCTGGAATGGTACCACTTGGCAGGGTAGACTCATAGATGGCAGAGTCCAGGTGTAAATTTTAAGTTGTTGGAAGCCTATAATGTCCCTGAGGCTTCAGAGCAGGAGGCCAGCCAACTAGCCCTTGAAGTCACTCGGGGTTCAGGGTTCAAGAGATGCAAGTCCTGTCCTTCTGACTCAGGCAAGAGGGCAGCAGGCAGCAGGTCAGCAAAGCAGGAGTCCAATAGAGTGCTGTCTATCAGAGTGGCAGCCCTTAAGCAGCACAGCAGTAATTCTTCCTGGCAGAGTATTCACAGGTCCAGAAGTGTATTAAAGAGTTGGTGTCTGAGATCCAGTATTTATACCCAGTTGTGCCTTTGAAGTGGAGAAAAGCTTCTACAGGTTTCCCTTTGAAGTCCTCAAGCATCCGGACTCCCATGTCCTGGCTCCAGATTAACCACAAGGGGTATGCAGCCCTTTTATGTGGAGGAAGGGAACAGCCTATTCAAGTGAAAGTGGGGCTGTGCCCAGCTCCTTCCTCCCATCCTGCCAGTGATGGCACACATAGGCACACCTCTGCTCCCTATTGTGTGTGTCTGTCTAGGAGGAATACACAAAGCTTAACTGTCCGCTACACCCAGTCATGTGACCAGAGACAGGCTACAGCACTACACCGCTAAGGCAAGAAAATGCCAACTTTCTAAAAGTGGCATTTTCAGAATTGCAATTTAAAATCTGACTGCGCCATAAGTTAGGATTTAAAATTGTGATTTCAGAGACAGCAAACATAAACTGAGTATCCCTTCCCATTGGGGAGTTACATTTATAAAATATAATAAGGCAACTCCAATGTTATCCTGTGGGAGAGATAGGTATTGCAGTAGTGAAACAAGAATTTAAGAGTTTTTCACTACCAAGACACGTAAAACTTAAAAGTACATGTCCTGCTTTTTAAATTCATCGCACCCTCCCCTCTGGGAAGGTTTGGGCCTGGGAAGAGGTTTACTTTTGCCATGTCAAAATGGCAGTTTGAACTGCACACACAGTCTCTGCAATGGCAGGCCTGACAAATATTTCCCTGGCATTCCTAGGTGGTGTCACTCTCAAGAGTCTAGTAAGCCACTGATTTGTCCCTGTCGCATGAATAAGGGGGTTCGTAAAAGAGCAGTGTTACACATGTCTTAGGGAGAGTTAGGCACAAGAGATAGGCGGCAGAGGCAGAGTGCAAACAATGGGAAACCTCGAATTTCTTGAGAAAATCAAAAATCCAACATGGAATGCACGTTTAAAGTCTTTCTCTATCCTCCATCACCAGAGCATGGTGGAGGAAATACCGCTGGAAGATTCTCTTAAAGATTTAGTATCATCTTCACAAGAGGAAATCTACTGTCCCCTAAAATCAACTTGAAAGCTATGCTGCTCCCTGCCTGCCTGGAGGTGAGCAAGAGAACACAGAGCAACTCAGATCAAAACATTAAATGTGAGTCTGAAACAAGATTGCTCAGTGGGCTTGCTGCTATGTGTCATCAGAGGGTAGTCCAGGAGAGATACTTCACTGCGGCGGCCGACAATGTGAAGGTCTGATGAACGCAACTCTTCATGCTACAGCGACCACCAGCAACGGCCAGCAACATGAGGTCTTCGCGCTACAGCAACCACAACCTGCGGTGACGGCCAACACAAAGCTCCCTCAATAACTGTCTGGGACGCGCAACCAGATCTTCATGCTACAGTGACGACTGACAGTAATGTCAGGCCTGCTCTTAACAATACAGTGACAACCATCTACAACGCTCTCCGTGCTCCTCGTGGCCTCCTCCACCGCAAACAGAATCCTTCGCTCCAGACTTTGAGAAGGCAACTTTTTTAACAGGACTAACCTCAGTTTATATTGTTTTTGTGCTGCACACATACTTTACACATTACCTCACAATTAAGCATGACTGCTTTGTGTCAAGCTACCAGAAGGTTCAGCTCATGCTAATTTAGTGACTTTTGTGGTTCACCTTGACAAGGATTGTGGTTGTGGCCTGAGAGGGGCTTCCACCTCTCTCAACAAATAACCCGATTTCTTACAGGAATGTATTTATTTTGGGACATAAAAACATTCTTAAGTGTGACACAAATTCTAATGAATTAATATTTAATGGTTAGAGTCTAGCAACAGCTTCTGTTATTGGCACTGTTATTGTGATCTATGATGCCAGGGTTGCCAGGGAAGAACTAGGGTAGCATGTGGCATGCCATGTACCCCAACTGTGATCTCTGGCGACCCCTAAATGACATCCATGTCTGCAGATCCTATTACTGTGTTTGTAATTTTCTTTTTGTGTTCTCAATCTGATGTCCTATGATGGCTGTGGTATGACATCATCTGCTCTGAGTGACTATGGATCTGGTGGAGGTAATCGGAGTGTAGAGAAGGCGTGAGGGGAATCAGAGGTCTTCCAGGGCATGTAGGCAGTGTTATATTATTTGTTTTTATTAGTGACATGATAGGATGTCAGTGCTCAGCAAATGTTACTATTTGTGACTTCAAAGATTTGGGATTCTGATGACCACCAATTTGTGACAGATTTCTTCTGTCTTTGCAGGCCTGCCAGTTTAGGATTGAGTGATTAGTTTGGTGGGCTGTCATAGCTCGTATCTGTGCCCTCCGGTTGCAACAAGATTCCACTAGTACTTTCACACATTAAATGCTATCCCCATTGATTATAATGGATCAAGTAGTGAATTAGTATTTAATATCACATAGTGACACCAAATATATCAGATTAAGACAGGGAAGTACATCAGAAAAACTAGAGTTACTATCCTCTATTTTTTTATAGGAAGCAGGGCATACATTGGTTACTATGTCTGTGATGTGTTGGGGAGACTGTGGTTAGAGTCCTCCTTCTTATCAGTCACGAAGTGGGTCTCTAGGGGCAAAGCGGTAGTGGGTATTTCTAAAATTGCGTGGAGAGGAATATCATTTAGTTGGATAGCGTGTATCTATATGTCAAAGTCATGTTGATGCTATGTTGGGCGAAGGCCCCTGCTTAAGTCTGTCATCACAGCATGGTGTGCTGGTCGAGACTGTTCCTTAGCTCTGGAACATATCTATATTGATAGGAGGAAGTATCATTCTGGGTCCTGTCCCATGGTCAGCGGTAATATAACTTGGCTCCTGAAAAAACAGGTTTTCACCACTCTTCTGAACTTTATATGATACTGAAAGCTTACAATCTTAGCTGCCAATGAATTCCAGAGATTGGTGGCTCGTACTATAAAAGTGGATGTTCTGTTACTTTTTTAATGTTATGGGTATATGTAGAGCACACAACTGAAAAGCAGGAGCGGCGTGGGCCGAGCCAGGGCAGAGTAGGTGAAAAAACATGGTTTGAGTTTCTTTCGAAAAACAAGAACGGAGGCGGTGGTTCTGATGCGGAATAGCAAGTCATTCCAGGCTTTGAGAATGGGGTAGGACAAAGCCTGACTGCCAGGGTGGGTTCTGCGTATGCGGTGGATGTGTGCGAATAGGAGTTCGGCGGGGCAGAGGTATTAAGGGCGTGGAAGTTAATGTCATTGTTGAAGTAGGTGGCGCTGATGTTGGGCAATGCTTGGTATAGGTGTGTGAGGAGTTTGAAGAGTGCCTGGTTCTGGATGGGGAGCCACTGGAGGTCTTTGAGGAGTGAGGGGTGATGAGGGTGTGTGGTTGAAGTCTCAGCCTGACAACTGAATTCTGTATGGTTTGGTGCCTTCTGGTCAGTTGCTTGTTGATTTCTACGTAGGGTGCTGTAGCCTAACTTTATGGTTATGCGTGCCTTTGTGACAGTTCTGCGGATGTTGAAGAATAGATTCTCCTATAGACCTTGGGGCAGATTTACAAGCCCCTTGCATCTCATTTACGCCGCCGTTGCGTCACTTTTGTGACACAGCGGCGGCGCAAATCCTGCGACATGGTGTGGGGTACTTACAACGTGATGCATCTGGGAGATGCGTCACGTTATAAAGCCCTGCGCCACATTTAGGCGTTCCTGCACAGGGGGGGGGGGGGCGTTCCGGCACAGGAACGCCTCCTAAAAGTGGCTGAGTGAAATCTACAAGATTTCACTCAGTCACTTTTAGACCCATGCTGCGTCAAAACCCTGCGCTTGCCTGAGGCAGGCGTAAGGATTTGACGCAGCATTAACAAGATAGGGCCCCCCAGAGTATTGCTGGAGCTGCGTCGTGCTTGCGACGCAACTTCAGCAATGCGCACCATGGGGCAAAAACGGCACAGATGCGTGACGCATCTGTGCCGTTTTTGCCCCATGGTGCGCCGCATTGTAAATGAGCCGCATCCATGGTGGCGGAGCTGTGGCGCACAATAACTGGCGCATCCCTGCTGATATGCAGGGATGCGCCAGTTATTGTAAATATGCCCCTTCTTATTTTAAGATGGTGTGATTATCTGTGGCGCTAGCCGGGAGCGCAGTGCCAAATTGATCTATTGTGTCTGGACATCATTTTCATGGTTTTTAATGTTTTGTGCTGGCAGATGCAACAAATCTTGCTCTTCTTGTGCTCAATTAAAATCCACACATAATTATAAAAGAATAATAGAGTGATACCTTTATATACCACTAAGCTACAATCACAAGCCATTGTACCTTCAAGAACAATTGAACAATTCCAAGCAATTAGTACACATAGTAGTAGCAATATCAAGAGGGAGATAACTTGTTGCTGAATTAATAATACACATGATCGGTTCTCTTTCGATGACCAGCAGATCAATTTCTGCACTATATCAGAACTTAAAATGTTATTGCTTTTGAAAAACCCTGCAAATTTGCAGCCTTAAAGAAACATCTCCTATTCTGACTATGCATCTCATTGGGTCACACTATCAGTTTGTTGAGTATGTATGTCAGTTTAGTTTTCTTTATGCCGTGCCAGGGGCCTCCAGTAAGGGTGACCACCTCCTTTCAGGTTATTTTGTTCACTGTTTCCAGTCCTGAACTTTTGTATGATCACCTGATGCATTCTGGGTGTTGTTGTCTTGCTTTGCTTACATTGAACTTATTAAGCTAACATATCTACAAACAATGATTTGTAGGTGAACGCTTCAACACTGAAGCCAGTGTCTGTAATGTTATGTTATTGTGATTTGTATAGCGCGCGATGACCAAGTAGGTGTCTTGGCGCTGTAATGAGGTGGAGTGAGGTGATCACCCTACTGGCAGTTGTGAGTCAGAGGGTTTAGCTACACTAAACGGCAGCCTGACCCCCTAACTGTTGGTCTCAAGCCAACTGTGGTAGAGCATGGCTGCTGTTAACACATGTTAAATTACTTGTGCTGATAGCACATGTTAAATAAGTAGTTAAACAGGTACTTTATCCTTGTTAGACTGTGCACGAAGACCACACAGCCCTGTTGCAAAGTTTAATACATAGTTTACAATGCCAACTTATTTTGTAGCTGCCTGCTGCTGGGTAGTGCCGTGCACTGCCATTTCATAAGCAACATTGGTGTCAAAAGTAGAGAAGGGGCAAGTGTGGCCCTGACCCACACCAGTTGCTGGAGACCGCTGAGTTTTCTCTGTCCCTGACTAGCTAGTTAAACCATAATCCCTGTCTTCCTATATAACTGGTTGATTTAGTCTTTCATCCTATAATGAATACGACTTAATTAGGTCATAATAATACTTGTGAATCTCACCAGGAAACAGTTCCACTTGTGACATACACTGTGAAAGATATCAGCCTTCACTCTATTAAAAAAAAAACAATTGGCCCAACCTATCAAATGTTTTTGACTTGAAAAGTATGTTTTGTTCTCGTATACACAGAATTGTCTGCTCACCTGTTTGATTTTTACAGCTTGCAAAAAGTAACCCCTGTATATATATTTTTTTAACTTAAACACTTGTTTGCTGCTTACATATAAACATACCCCATGCTATCTCCACTAGATCGAAGCTATGTACATCTAAAAAATCTTGTATGGTCACTAGCATAGACTTCTTGCTGGTGGATGTGCCTCAGTAACGGGTTAAATACTTCAAGCGCCAACAATTCTAATCTCTTATAATCGTTCAATTGCTTAATTTAATCCTCTCGTTCAACTGGGCGTAACTATTTAAGATTACTTACAGGGTTACCCAGTTATGAAAGCAAATATCACCTGTGTGTGCTGCATGTGATAGTGCCGAGTATATGCCAAAGGGAGGAGGAGTCCGTGAACCTTAGATTACCAGATCCTCAATACATATCCATGGATTAGAGAACTTTGGCACTGTCACGTGCTTCAATGACCAGCTTTACTCTTTACCTCTTAAACTGATGAGTCAGTATGAGGCCAGGTTTGCTTACGAGTACCATTACCCGACTCTCTTCAAAACATACTTTGTTCCTGATTCACAAAGGTAAGCTTACACTTATGTGTAAATTTACGTTTGTTGTGGAATTCACAAAACTGCATTTTAATGGTAAATTTGCGAGTGTGGAGCTGGGGCGGAGAACTCTGCACATAAAAGATATTCATGTTGTATCTTTTTATAGGTGCAGGTCTCCTCCCTGGCAACTCAGTTTCATATTTTCTCTCTCTATCAACATCTACTTTTTTTACACAAACTTTATTGAATTTGTTTTTGTATTTTGCATGCAGGTGTGTGCTATGTATTACAGTGGAAAAAAGAAGGATAGCATGCACTTGCTTGCGATTACAGAGAGATGAATAAAAACCAATCTGCTACTCACATGGCTTACCATAATGCAATAAAAACACTTTCAGCAGTCTCCCACCCACCCCTGAACTCAGCTTTGTCATGGTATTCACATGTATTTACATTGTGCAGCTGGGCGGAAATATCCTTGTGGGGACATTACTTGTGTAACCATCTATTTTACAGAGAATGGGTACCAGTGTCTTGTTGTGCCCAGATGAATGTGTCATGACATAAGGCCTATGGTATTAACGCCAAAGGGTAGCATAGGGTTGTCCTAACTAGGGTCGGGTTCACGGTATAGGACCGTGGGAGAGGAGGCAGACATCAAACAATGCCCGACCTGTTCAACGATAGCCATCATCAATCTCCTGAGCCCTGAGGGATTAAAGCAGTGTATCCCATTACATAGTTTTGGGCTGCTTCCACAATCACTGGTATTCCTTCCTTTACACTGTGCTGCTTTCAGCCGCGCTCCATCTCAATACTTCCTCTCGCCACTGGGGACTTCCAGCATCTTGTTAGGAGCCGCTTCGCCAATAAAAACGATAAATCAAAAAAATATGCCACTACCTTGGAGCCTTTAGTCCTAGGGTACAACACTAGAATACATTGCTCTGCCATACTCCAGTGGTCCAAGTCAGTTAACTCTGACAAAGCGGTCCGAATAGTCGCCCAATAAAAAGAGAGTGAAGAGCAGCCCCCTAACATGTGCAGAAGGTCTGCATCTGGCATGAGGCAATGGGCGTAGGCAGAGGGCATGGTGAGGAACATGGACTGAAGTCTCTGTGACGTATGATAGGCCCTATGTAAAAATGGAAAACTGTATAAACTTAAAGTGGAAGTTGCTGGAAATTTTAGTGGAATATTCGATAAGGAAAGCCCATTCTTTATCATGCAGAATATGTGCGAGGTCCCCCTCCCAGTTGGTTCATAGGGAAGATAAGGAAAATGCCAGGTGTGCACGCAGGCCTCTATACACCAATCGGATTAGATGACTACCATGACCCATAATATGTATTGCCTGTATAAATGTGTGGGTGTCTGGTTCAGAGCCGCGTGGAGCCCTTTGTTGGCGGACATAATGAGCAATATTGGCATATGTTAAAAAGAGCACCTCCAACAGACCATGAGTCTCGGCAGAGTCCTGATGAGTCATGAGGGTATGGTCCTCGAAGAACACACCAACCGTTGTGACCACTGCTTGCTCCCAGGGCAGCAGCTTCCTAATTGCCAGCATACCTGAGGACATAGGAGACCCTGTAGGGATATGTTTAGAGCATAGTGTACTTATGGCACACTGGATCGTAGGGCCACCCTAAAGTATGTAAGAGTTATGCGCAATAGAAAAGGGCAAGGTGAGGACAGACTGGAACACTGGCAGATCAGGTGATGTAGTTTAGCCTGAGGAAGCATACTATTTGTATACCCTATTTCAGACAAATTATGGCCAGCCAGACAATATAACAGCCATTGCAGTTGTCCTGCTAAGCAGTAGGCCTTGAAATCCGATGCACCCATCCCATCTCAATCGGGGTGTAGCTGCATCATTGACAAACTGACCCAGTTCCTCATATTAGATCAATTAAGAGTGCATTCAACAATCTAAAAAGCTGAACTGGCACAATCACTGGTAAATTGACAAAATTAGCAGCTGGGGCAACATGACCATTCTTGGTGCAGGCCCTTGCATCCCCCATCAATGGCAGCCTCGACAACG
This sequence comes from Triturus cristatus, assembly GCF_964204655.1. Classification (NCBI taxonomy): domain Eukaryota; kingdom Metazoa; phylum Chordata; class Amphibia; order Caudata; family Salamandridae; genus Triturus; species Triturus cristatus. Next base: position 955,434,452 of record NC_140580.1, read on the forward strand.
ACACAGGACCTCGCACCGTAGCCTCGCTACACCTCAGAACTGATGCATCGCTTTGGCTGCTTCGATGCAGAGCCTCTCAATGATCTGCAAATCAGGACTTAAGGTACTTTGTTTAAGGGGCCTAACTGGATCCCTGCAGCTGACCCCACTCCATTGAAGTTGACCTGAATTTGGAAGTTAGTCCTGGTCTGGTGCGACCACATATCCGCAGTTGGCACTATGATTTTTGGAGCTATTTTCACTGAAATCTTTACAATTGCATATCTCCGGTTCTACAAATTTGATTTTTGTCATTTTGATATTGTTTTATTCATTACAAATTACTCTATTTTGCTAAACTGGTGTGGGATCATTTTTGTGTGTTTTTTTCAATTTATTCCAGTTTGAAGTGTTGCACAAATACTTTACACATTACCTGTAAGATAAGCCTGACAACTCTGTGCCAAGCTACCAGTGTGTTGAGCACATGTTAATTTGGGGTTTGCTTGTGCCTTACCCGACAAGGATTGGGGTTGCTTCTTGACTAGAACTTCACACCCCCAACCAGTAGCCCAGCTTCTCACAAAATGTTATAAAACAGCATCATAAAAGAGCACATAACATAGAGAGGTGAGACAAAAGTGTGCGGCTGCTAAAATCTAGAAAGCAGGGCAAAATGGTTCTTTGTTATGCTAATCAGTAATTAAATTGCTCATTAATCCATCCTGGGTAGTCGATATTTTGACCTAAAGGGTTGTATCAATCCATGGGTCATCATCAGGACAAACTTAAACATTTCAAGCATGTCTTCCATCTTCATTTCTCTTGAGGGTACGGTTGAGTCTGACAAATTAACAGTCTGAGAAGGGGGCCAAATGGAAATGTCTAAGCCAAGATCAGGAACCGGAAATAACAAATCAGTATCCGTGGAAGGGTGAAACTGCTTCTTGTGCAGTGAGTGCTAGCGCAGTCGCTAAAATCTAACGCTTTCGCAGTAGTATTGAGCACATATGTTTTCCCCCAAATGCAAAGCGCCGGATATTCTCGCTGATTTAGAGGAGTGCAATAACGAAACGTCTGGCATGAAAAAGGAAAAAGGTCAGTCCGCCTTCTTCGGCATTCCCTGCGCATTTATGATGACAGGGAAAGGTCTTGGATCCGCAGGCTATGGTGATACCACTGAAAATTGTGTCAGCTGTCCAACTTAGGTTGACTGGTAGCCTAGTACATTAATATTTTCAGTGCTGTTACCTCACCAAAAGATCCCCTTATAAACCATGACAGTTTCCCACTGAAGTCATGCCAGTGTCCTTGATGTGCTGACAGAATAAGGTGCACACTAGAAATGCACCCCTACTTTTGGGGACTGTCGGTAGAAGAGTTGTACCCCTAAGGAGTCCATTTCCGATTCTTTTAATTGATGGCTGCAAATTCACCATGCCCCACGTCCTTGGTAAAATTTCTGTCACTGAGTTTTTCCTCCAAGGTACTCTCATCATGGAGGTGGACGCAGCCTCAGTGGCATAAAGAGCATATCCCCACTTCTGAGGCAGACCCATTTAAGTATGGCAGACCTTTCCCCACCATGTGGCAAAGGTGGTTCATCCATCACATAGGTAGCTGGAACTTCTGCCCATAAAACTTAAAATTATGCTCACTGACTTACACTTGCTTATTGCCAAGAATGATAAATATACTCATTTCGCTAAAGTGTTTTGCCAAAATAAAATGCTAAACTAAATTAATTCCCAGTAAAATTGAATCTCTTTTTTAAATAAATAAATAAATATTTTAAAACTAAATATAAATCAAGTTGCTGCAAAAGCGAATCTGTTCAATGCAACATTTGTTGAATTGAAAACAGCATAAACTATGCCTGATGTACAACTTGACGCATCGAAAAAAATGCAAATGTTTGCAGCTGAGTCACGGGTAATTTCAAGTAAACAGCTCTATTTAGCAGCTCTCATTATTGCCTGTCTCTTAGCTAATTCCTAACGTGGGTCATATGCCTGAGGCATCCAATCTTTTAATTAGATTCATTTAATTACAAATTCTAACATACGAAACTCTTTTCATGACTTTATGTACACAGTATACAGTATTACCGGATCTGCAGGCTGTTAGACAAGTAATGGCAAGAAGTCTGCAATTAAAATAGACTTCTGTTCTCCATGCTCTCCCTGTAAGTGAAACTGGGCCTTTAGGGCTCTCTACAATTTCAACCCCTAAACAATAGACGATTTGAGTAAAAGAATCAATCTTTGGGTCCTTTCTTGTACCAGGCATGAGCCTATCCTCGGACGTCATTGAAACAACATACAGGCAATAGCACTGATACCACTTTGGTTTGTGTTTTTAATATAGTGTGGACTAAGCCCAACCCACCAGCCAGCCCAAGGGGTGCAGAGGACCCTACGCCTTACTTAGAGACCTACACCCAGTGTGTCATGGGTTCTAGTGCTTGAAAGGAAACTGGCCCTCTGGCTACTGTTTGAATTGCAGAATATACCAATAATCATGATTCAGTGGGTCACTCAGGACTTCCTGACCTCAGTTGGTGCTGTTTGGCAGATGGGCCACTATTTCAAAGCAGCAGCAGTCAGTGGAGTGTCTGCTGATGTAAACCTGGTCCTTCTCCCCAGTCTAAACAGAGGCACGGAAATATGAGTTTCGCAGAGCGGAAGAACCCTCGATTTTATGGTAGTGCTGCCACTCCGCCAGACTTTAAATGAGGCCCTAAGCCTATGCCCAGCATTGCTTACATTCAATAGATTTATTTTATTTTATTAATTTATTTATAAAGTTTTATATGGCGCAAACAAGATCCCGAAGGATATCAGAGCACTTTACAAACGGATGGAAGGAAGGACAAAATGCAATATCGACAACAAGTAAGAATAATAACAGTAATAATCGCATAGTTACAAGACAAATGAATCAAGGAGAGTAATGCAGTGAACAGGTATATAGTGGGCTACGAAGGGTGGCACGCTATGTGGTAGAGAAGAGCAGCATCAAAATTATGGTAACATGGTTGTAGGATCAATGACTTCGGGCAGGTGAGCCTGGCCCAATTAAGGTAAGAATGTATTCATTAGGAATCTTTTAGCTTCCAGTTTGAAAGCAGTTGTTGAGGAGGTTCTGCGTACTTCCGGTGGAAGAGAGTTCCATATCTTTGGGGCAGCGCTGGAGAAAGCTCGGTGACAAGTTCTCTTTTTGCTAAGGTTGAGTGGTTTCAAGAGGAGAGTGTTAGCGCCTCTTGAGGCTCTACCACCACAGGATAGTTCAAACTTTTGCGCTAGGTACCTGGGAGTTGTGAAATGCAGGGCTTTGTGTGTCAGAACGGCAATCTTTAACTGAATTCGAGCTTCGTAGGGCAACCATTTAAGAGATTTTAGGACTGGGAGATGTGCTCATTTTGTTTGGTACCTGTAACCAGGCTAGCCGCAGAATTCAGTGATGCCCTTAGTGGACCCAGGGTGTATTTGGGAAGGCCACAGAGTGTAGCGCCGCCGTAGTCTAGCCTTGGCAAGACAAGCGCTTGGACCACCTGCTTGAAATCAGAATGTGGAAGGAATAGTTTGATATTTTTAAGTGTCCTCATCAAGTGGTTAGCTCCCTTACACACATTGCTGATGTGATTGTTCATATTCAGGTGCTTGTCCAGGGTGATTCCGAGAGATCTGGCTGAATCAATGATGATAGGGGTGCAGTTGAAAGCAGAGAGGTGATTCAGCCAAAGGTCAGGCTTGGGGATGTGGTTCAGAGGAGAGATGAGAAGGAATTCAGTTTTGGAGGTGTTGAGCAGGAGATGGTTCTCAGTTAGCCAATTTTGAGTAGACGTTAAGGTAGTGTTGAGTGAGATGATGCTCTCCGAGGATGAGATTTTCAAATAAAGTTGCGTATCCTCCGCATACATATGGAAGAGAATGTTCGTGGAACTTAGTGAATTAGCTAATGGTTCCAAGAAAAGGTTGAAGAGGATAGGAGATAGGGCTGACTCTTGGGGGACACCCATGAGTACTGGAGAGGGCTGGGAGAGGGACTGGTTTGCCATGACTCTTTGTGATCTGTGGTGAAGGAAGGACGAGAACCGTTGAAGCACCTGACCCAAGAAACCCATCCTATTCTTCAGAATGGATAGGAGGTTATCATGATTAACCATTTCGAATGCGGGGGAAAGGTCAAGGAGGATTAGAAGGCAGGATTCATTTTGGTCAAGCATTTTTAAAATGCCATCCATAACATAGGTGAGAGCCGATTCAGTACTGTGCCCCTTACGAAAGCCGGATTGATGCTGGTCTAGGAGTTGGAAGTTCTCTATGTGAGCACAAAGCTGGGATTGAATGCATTTTTCTTAAGGTTACTGTGTATATTGTTCTTATTGAGATATATATATATAGGAGTTTGGTTAGGGTGGGGATGTTGGAGATAGGGTGGAAATTATTGAGGTCAGCTTTATCTGCGTCAGGTTTTTTTAAAAATAGGAGACAACTGAGCTGCTTTTAGGCATTCAGGGATCGTGCCTTGTGATAGAGAAGCGTTTACAATCCTTTCCAGGTGGGGATGAGTAAATTCTTGATTTCTTTGAAGACTGATAGGCTTGCATTTTTGTAAGAGGTGAAGGGGTGGTGCAGAACCAGAGGATGGCAGAAAAGCCTTCTTAGAGGTGACTTCAATGGTGATGATTTCTTGATTTCTCAGTGAAGAAATCAGCAAGTTTGTTGCATTCCTAGGCCTTTTTTTACTTGCTTCACACATAGATCCTTCTGCAGTTACTTCCAGCAGACAAGAGGAAAAAAGTGCTGAATTTTGTAAGACTCATAAAGGATACATAGTACCATTGAGATGACTGCATACACAGGTTTAGAACTCCCTCTTGTGATAGACAGAGGATCCAATGGTCACTTGTAATGCATGGAAAAAGACTTACTGGTGCTTGCGTAGTTTCTGACCATGTTTAGAAGGGGATCTGAACTACATTAAAGTAACTCCAACACTTTTCAATTGAAAAGTAGCAGTTCAGTCTTCACATCAGATATTTTTTTTGATGATAAAGTAACTCATTAAAGTGCATGAATCGTTGCCCACCACGTCTGAACACTTGCCTTGGCATTCTCTTTCCCTAAAACGTTTAGTAAAGTATGCTTCCCTTTTGCTGCCATGTTATCAAATGTGACTTTAGCGATGGCCAAACTAAACCCAAGCCTAGAAGAGGTATTCCTTTGAATATATGTGAACACGTCAACAAACAGAGATTTGCATGTTTCCCCCAAAACAACTTTATCAAACTCATACTGAGGTTCTGCAGTCCACCTCTGTGTGCGCTGAAGATCTTAATTCAAATTCTTTCTCACTATTTCTGAAATGGTCTCGAAATCTGGAATTTCTAGAATATTGTCATCATTTACAGACAAACCTAAATCAGTCCTTCCATGAAAAGCTCATCTGTTGAAGACCATGCCAGTCCACATATGAGATTTTCACTCATCTTCTCTGCACTCATTTGACAATGTTCATCTACTTTTTCCTGTTCTCTATTAAAATTTCTGCTTCTGTCACAATTAAAACCAAATCTGGTACGTAGGAAGTATTTACACATTTTCGTTGGCTACAATGCACACTTGTTGAAATGCCAACATTATGAGTTCAGAGATATAGTCACATAGTATTTTAGTTATTTGTATCTACCTACCTATCTGATGTCTTCACACACCTTCATTTTACCATCTGGGAATGCACTTTCAGTATCTGTGAACTCTATCCCCAACCGTTTTGTGGAGCCATGGGTGTCTCCACAACAGTGAGTGCTGTCTGGGGCTGCACCCAAATTTATGGTGGCTTTCATAGCTTCCCTTAAGGTGGGGGAGAGCTCCTTCGTAAGTCAAGGATAGGCCTAAGCCTTCATGCACACACTGGATTAGTATGAGCCCTGGGCCAAAACCCGAAAAACAGGATAACAGATATTGACAGTTCAGGCATTAGAGGCACACAACAGTATACCACACAAGGGACATCCCCATACCATGAGTGCTAGCCCTTAATTCATAATCTGATCTTTCTTTTCTACTGGATTTGTGGTGAAATCTCCCATGCATTGTTGCACCAGAAATCAGGCTTCCTAGATAACTCCTACCTGGTGATAGCTTTTCAAGTTCTGTTCCATTGGTCAAGGGGCTCAGCTGGCATTAATTCCTCCCTGTTACAGGCGCTGTCCTTCAACTGTGCAAGAAATGTGTAATCAACCCTTTAACCAAGAAAGCTGGATTTAACCCTGTTGATTTAAAGAACTCTCACCCATCATGTTTCTCCCTGAAATGTTTGAGATTACGGACAAAAACTACTGGCAAAATGGCTTGCTGGTTCTTCTGCACTTTTGCCTTGTGTGAACTTCAATCCACTATAGATAAGTGAAAGCTGGCAGGACTGTTGTTAGATCTGTCAGCAGCATTTGACATGATCAATCATGATATTCTGATTGGCCGCTGCAGTGCTGCGAAACATGCAGGCTTGGCTCCATGCTAATTTATGTCCCTTTTGACATAACACAATCAGGTTGTTTACATGCCTCCTTTTAGATATGCTGAGGTATGTGTCGCCTGTGAAGTACCACAGGGTCACTCTCGTCATCCTGTTTAGTATTCAGGCCCAACCACACAGGCGGAGCTGGTGCATTTCCTGGGATTGAAAACCTTTTTATACATGAATGACATCCACCTATTTCTTAAATTTGATTAACAGTTGTCAGACTATATAAGAAAGCTAATGAAAGTTTGGGGGCTATTCAGTTCTGGATTAGAGACAATTGTTTTTGAAGGTCAGTGGAGACAAGACTGAGGCCTTAATCATTGGCACGAGTGTTTTGCATTGATCGCCAGGTGTTGGTCACATTACATAGCATCTATACCATCTTCAGTCCCTACATCCAAAAACCTTGGCATCTTCAAAGTGCAGATTCAGAAGGTGTGATCTGTGGGTGTTCTGCGGCTCAGGCCTCTGACAAAAATTCCTTCTTTTTCTGTGGTCTTCGAGGCATGTTTCATTGGTTTATGCCTGCGTTCTCTAGCATTTGTACTACTGCAACACCGTCTATGTTGGACTTCCTTGAATTCTGATCAAATAAGTGCAAGGACAGTAGAATTTGAAACTTGGTTTGTACCACCACATGTCCTCTCCCCATCACTGCCTTCACTTAATGCTGCTGAAGCAGCACATTTAGTATAGAACTCAGCTCTCTCCTTATCAGGCCTTCCATGTGACGGCTATGCCTTTTTTAATATCAATCCTATTACTACGTTAGATCCTTAGAAGGTCCTTAAAATTGGCCTCTCTCCCTCCTCTCAGTGACACATTATAGAGGTCGGGTTTTCAGAGTCTTGGGAAGGCAGCTCTGACACTTTTTACCCATTGATCTACATCACATTACTGACTAAGCACGGTTCAAAAAATGTTTGAGACCCACATTTTCTATTCGTTTTCCCCCCTGTTTTAAAAGTAATATAATCTGTAACGTATTATACAAAGTACATATGCCAGACCCAAGCAGTCTGCTGAGTTTCCTAAGTGCAGGGAATGAGGGCCCTCTTGGGGTGAGGCAGTACCAATGCAAAGTTTTTCTTTTTTTTACCTTTTAGCGATGGGTCATTGACAAACCGGGCTCCCGTTTGTGAGATTTGGAGTGGAGCAATTTCTTGCTGCACTATGGTATCCATGACATATAGGTGAGCTGGTTCCAGCAACGAGGGAGCTTATATTATCAATGTGGTCCAAAGGAGGTGAATTGACCTTTAGCGGAGATCTGTGCATAAGCTTCCAGACACTGGTTCAAATTCCAGCTTTTCATTCTTTCAGAGTAGAGAAAATTAGCAATTTTGAGTTTAGTAAAAGAAATCTGTGTTATTTACATTGATATAAATACCTGCAGCTTGAGGCAGTATTAAATCCCGTGGTGCCTCCTCCCCAATGGCAGCGGAGCGTCACCCCACTGCCTGGCACAGAGCCAGCAAACGAAAAATAAAATGATCTTCTAGCCTCATTTTAGTTTTCATTTGCCAGCTCTGAGCCAGCTTGTGCAGGCAGGGGCGGGCATGGGAGGAGGACTGCGTCGAGCACTCCCTGGCCTGATCAGAGCATCTTTTCAGCCCGCTCAGGCCTGAGCGGAGCATCTTTTCAGCCCGCTCAGGCCTGAGCGGAGCATCTTTTCAGCCCGCTCAGGCCTGAGCGGAGCATCTTTTCAGCCCGCTCAGGCCTGAGCGGAGCATCTTTTCAGCCCGCTCAGGCCTGAGCGGAGCATCTTTTCAGCCCGCTCAGGCCTGAGCGGAGCATCTTTTCAGCCCGCTCAGGCCAATCCCAGCACTGAGAGCAGTGCAGGGGTCGGATGGGAGTCTGTCCCAAGGGCTGCTGGGAACAGGAAGAGCAAGGAGGCATGACGCAGGAGGCGGCCGGCACCTTAAGGTGAGTTTATTTCTTATTATTATCATTAATGCCTCCCCACTTCATGCCCCCCCCGTGTCCCCTCCACCCACCCCTCCACCCTTTATTTATGGTGGCTGCCACTGATAAAACCCTCTCACCTACATCATTCTGACACTCACGGACGGGTCTGTTAACTTTTCCAAAATTAACAAAATACAGCAGCATCCTCGTTAAAAATCTTTTCATTCCAGGATTTTAAAGGACTAAATCAAAAGAACACTTTCCAATTTGGTACGTGTTGGTTCTCTAAAGAGCAGACTCCAAACAAGGAGAACATAGAGATATGCTCTGTTCCTGCAGATGCTGCTGTATTATCTATCAGGTATATGTGCTTTCAGTGTCTTTTTCCTTGAATTTGACTCAAGTTCAAGAGCGGTAGCCTCAAGAACTGGACATAATATTTTAGGAAGTTGTCTCTAGAGCTGGATGCAACACAGTGAAAGTGGACTTCAGGAATGAGCACTATACTCAAGTTCTTGCCAAGGATGTGTACACTGAAAAGTGGTGATGCATGCTCCCTTTTCTGGTGGCTGTTTCTCTTCCTCTACAAGACAAAATGCATGTTTTTTACTGGCATCTTTGTTATATTGTTCACCACCTTTATTTAAGGAGATGCAAAATGAAAATTCCCAGATGTTCAAGGGAATTAAACATGTACTGCTCCTCTCCATGATTTAATCGTTCTATGTATGTGAAAGAAACTTACATTCCTTTTACCTCGGCTATGGCCACTTGTTTGTGTCTGTGTGTGGGGGGGGGATTCCCAAAATGCAGCTGATGCCTGGGCACTGCTTGAGGAAACATGTGGCCTTAAGTACAAAGGGTTTATTCATGTGTAAACCCTTTGAATTGGTAAATCAGAGGGTCTGTGAACACTAAAATTATTTATCAAATGTACTAAGCTCATTATTCGATTCGGAAAAGGATTCCAAATAACTAAATGGGTTGAACTAATTTCAGCCTCGCTATTTGGATGTGACGATTCTGACCCTGATGTATCAAATTTAATCCAGTCACAAAACATTGGAAAGTTAACTGACTCCCAGGTTGGGGTGATAACTGATTTGCAAAAGGGAAGGGATCCCCTTTGGACCCCTTTTTCCTGTGCAAATCATGCAAAAGATGTCAGGGCGAGTGAGCAGCTGTCCCATCTCAGTGAACATTTTTGAAAAAACAAAAATATTTTTAGACGTGTTTGCTTTAAGGAAAAAAAGGTTGTTCCTTTAAAAAACAAACGTAAAAAACTTTATTTAAACACAATAAAAGACATTTTGGATTGCTGAGCCTTGCAGACCTCCATCCCTATGACTGTGGCCCATTGCAGGGGGTCGAAAATTGCGACCTGCGTAATGAATATTTGTGAGGTAGGACCCCATGCAGTTCAGTATTTTGTGAAGTGACCTAATGGTTTGTAGCTCAGTTTGGAAAATCAGAATTGAGATGCAAAAAGACAAACACCGACACATTCTTGATGCTGGTTTGCCCAGCTGTGATTGCCATTTTTTTTCTTGGGGTCCCACTCCCGTGCCTCTACTAACCTCCCCACTGTGCCCACTCTTCACCACCTGCACTCTATCTGGCTCTGTGGGGGACGGGAGTAGGGGTGGAGGGAAGTTACTATCTTTGCATTGTTGTTTGATTGCAAAAATCAATAAAAGAAATATGAGATGCAAAAGGGATTTGCAGACTTTTAACCACAGGACAAACACCAACACATTCTTGATGCCTGTGTTTGCCCAGCTGTGATTGCTATTTTTTTAAAACTCTTTTTATTAAATATATATGACTTGAAAGCATCATCCGACATTCATTTAGGTACATGTATACAATAATCCGACTTTCTGTTCCACAACCGATTTTCTAACATACGTGTTAATTTCTCCAATATTCAGTACAATGCATCATTCAGCTATTTTCCGGCAAGAATCCCGTTGGTGGCAATGTACAAATATTCCCCCAGAGTTTATTCCACGCTCCCCACACCCGTTCCCACTTCTTGGGGCATCCTCTATTCACATATAATACCTTTTCGGCCACCATGACCCAGTCCAGTCGATATCAGTACACCTTTCTGCATATGTTTGGCAATATTGTGTTTCTCTATCATCATGCCCAATGTCGCCCAATCTTGGGCTTTACAATTGAGGTCTGTGGCTTCCCATATGTTTAGGAGGCATTGTTTGGGTTCTGGTGGTAGCGGAGCCCACTGACCTGTGTTATTGTGGTCATGATTTGATGTCCGGGCGCTCCCATATTGTATGGAAGAATGTACCTGTGGCCCCACATTGTTGCAAGCAGAGCTGGGTGTCAGCTCTCCCCATTTTGGCTAATGTTGCCCTAGATAAATATATCCTGTGGAGCACCTTGAGCTGCAGCAGTCGCAGTCTAGAGGGTATTACCACTTCCGGTGGGGACTCTAGCGCTTCGTGCCAGTCAGTGTAGTCTAATTCCCCAATGTTTGCCTGCCATTTCTCACGTAGACTCAATGTGGGGTCTGTTTGATTGTTAATTAACTTCTGGTAGGTTAGGGAGATAGCCCTCCGGTCAATACGTTCCATGAGTAACCTATCCTCCAGTGGTGAAGCCTTTGAGAGTGTAGTGTCTGGTGGAATAGTGGCCATGAGTGCATGTCTAATTTGGAGATAGCGGAACTTTTCCGTTTATACCATGTCAAACTTTTCTTGAAGTTGTGTAAATGGGATAACTTTCCCCTTGACCCAGAGATCACCGACCCTTGGATTCCTATTAAGTCCCACTGTTTGAACCCTTTACAGCTGCTCAGTCTGCCTAATTTCCCAGTCTCCCAGAGTGGGGTAAACTGCGTCGTCATGTTATGCCAGCCCAGCTTCCTGAGGACCGTGTGCTATATGTGGACTTTGTGTGCAGTGGGTCCCGAGAGGCGTTCCCTGTGAGTCTTGTTATAGAGTGCCCTCATGACCCCTCCTTCCCCAAAACGTATTGATGCATGCGGAATGCGGGTTCAGTCTGGGGAGAGTGAATCCACTGGTTGAGAATGATAAGCTGGGAGGCCCAATAGTACACCTGTATCTTTGGGAGTGCTATACCACCATCGTACCATCCCCTGACCAATTTGTTCATGGCTATTGGGGGCGGCTTTCCTTCCCATAGGAGGCTGCGCACTTCCGTCTCTATCGCCCTGAAGTACGATGGGGGGACCGGAAATGGAGTATTCTGCAGGGCATAAAGAAATCTGCCTAGTGCCATCATTTTAGGCTCGTCCTAGTAGAGTTAAGGGGAGGGACTGCCAGTATTTGGTCTCCCTTCGTAATCGTTTCAGGGGCTCCTGAAGGTTCTTATTCATAAAATCCTCCGAATTTACTGTGATGAAGAGCCCAAGGTATCGGAAGCCGTCCACTACCACTCCCACCTCACAGCCCCTGGGCATGACTGGAGGGGGTCCGCTCAAGACATATAGGATGGACTTACTCCAATTAATTGTAAATCCAGCGTACCTCCCATAGGTCTCGAAAATGTTCAGTAGTCTAGTTAGGGAGCGCCTCGGGGATGCCATGTATGGCAGGACGTCATCCTCATATAGTGATATCCTGTCCTCCCACTCCTCCGTCCATCGGAGTCTGTGGATAATGGGATCTCTCCTGATCCAGGCTGTAAGTGGTTCTAGCATTAAGGTAAAGAGGAGCGGGGACAATGGGCAACTCTGTCTTGCACCTCTTCCCAGGGGAAATGTGTCAGAGAGTCTGCCATTCACCGCCACCTGCACCAATGGCTTTGTGTATAGTAGCCATACCCAGGATCTAAATTTGGGCCATAGCTCCATGTGTTCAAGGACTGCAAAGAGGAATGGCCATTCGATCGTGTCAAAGGCCATACACGCATCGAGAGAGAGGATGATGGCATCTTCCTGGATAGTATGTCTACGACCTAGCACTCCGTGTAGGCAAAGTAAGTTGAGTGCCGTGTTTCTGCCCGGCCTGAACCCAGATCGGTCTGGGTGTAAGTTTAGTGAGGTGGGGGGGTCAGTCTGTTGGCCAGTACTTTAGCCAAAATTTTAGCCTCCGCGTTGAGCAACCAGATGGGACTATAAGAGGTGCATTATTGGGCCAGCTTTCCTGGCTTGCGGATGGTGACTATTGTTGCCATGCGTTGGTCTCTAGGGAGCTCTCCCACCTCCAAACTGACCTCATACATACCTAGTAGTTGTGGCGTTAATTTTGTTGCTGCCTTTTTGTACAGCTCAATTGGAACACCGTTTGGTCCCAAGGCTTTTCCAGACTGTATGCTGCCTATAGCTGTTGCTATTTCCTCTGGTGTTAGCTTGGTCTCTAGTAATTGGGTTTCTTCTGCAATAAGTGTGGTGGTGCGGATATCTCTGAGAAGACCAGCAGATTTGCCTGGTGTTGCGGTGGCTACAGGAGTATAAATCTTTTCATAGTGGTGCGCAAATGCGTCCACTATATGTTGCGAGTCCGTAATGATCTCTCCCGTATCAAGTTGGAGCCTAGCCACCCATATGTCATCCCGTTCACATCTATCTAGCCGGGCAAGGAGCTTGCTTGCTTTGTTCCCTACTTCGTAGATTTTGTGACGGTTGGATGCTAGCTTAGCCTTGGCCCCCTCCCACATATGTTCTTTGTATTCCTGTTTCTTCGGATTCAATCGGGTCTCATTGAGCTCAGAGGGGTAGGGAGTGTATGGTTTCTAGATTATGTACCTTCTGTTCTAGGGCTTCCGGTACCTTTGTCTTCTCTTTATTGTGGCCTGTGAAATTGCTTGTCCCCTAATGACTGGCTTATAGGCCTCCCACATGGTAAGGGGGGGATGAGACCGAGTGCTTGTTTTCCTCGAAATAATGTTGGGTGGCCGCAGTAAGACCTTTCCAGATCTTGGGGTGCTTCAGATAGCCTGGATAAATGGGGAATATAGTGTGTTGGGCTGGGGCATTCAAGGTGTGTTTGATTAGGATGGGGGAATGGTACGGAATGCCCCTCGCTAGGTGACGCATCTCGCTGAACCTCCTCACTTTATCCGCTAGTGTGAGCACATAGTTCATTCTGGAGAGGCTGTTGTGTGCGCCTGAGTGGAATGTATATTGCTGTTTCTGAGGGAAGCGGGAGCACCAGATATCCGCTAGGCCCAGTGCCTCCAGAAAGTCAGCGAGTCGGGATGTTGTTCGGTGTTGCTGTCTGGTGGGCATCCGGGCTACTGAGTCATTTAAAGTAGTGTTGAAGTCGCCCCCTACTATCAACTCACCCTCTGGAAGCTGAAGAAGGAACGTGCTTAGCGCAGGGAAAGCTATTGAGTGAATCGCTGGGAGATGTATACTGTGACTATAATGAGTTGTCGCCCCTCCCATTGGCCTGAGACGGCTGCGAATCGCCCTTGGTCATCCGTCCACGTTCGTTGAACAATGATTGGAAATTGTTTTCTAACCAGGATCTCCATCCCTCTTGCGCCTGATGTGAAACCAGAGTGTGGCACTAATTTAAAGCCCCACCTATCTAGGGCCTTACACGTTGCTCCCACCAGGTAAGTCTCTTGAAGTAGGGCCACCGCTGGCGCTTGTCGATTGATGTACTGTAGAACGAGCCCCCTCTTCAATTTGTCCCAGAGGCCATTCACGTTCCATGAGAGGAGCTGTAGGTGTAGGCTACCTGGAGGGTGGAAAGTGGGTGTAGGTATAGCGTGGTTAATCGGTGTGGGCACATGTGTCATATAAAAAGTCTTCTGTATGAGTGAATTTGGCAGGATATCGAAGCTGAATTGTTGGGTGATGTCTACCAAGTCGTGCCGTGAACAATGTTGAAATGTCGTAGCTAAGAAGACAGTAACTATCTACCTCTACCACCCGCCCCTCCCTGCATGACGGATTTAAAACTACCCGTCTCCCCAACAGTGCAAAGTGCCTGATACCCCTTCCCTGGTACCTATGTGTGGGGAGCATTTCCAGTATCCCCCATGTCCATTCCCGTATCACAGATGTACCTTGCCGGCGATGAGTTGGCAAACCTAGACCGATACCTATAGGTGGAGAAATCAACAGAACCAATAATAGATTACATTAGTCTGGGTCTTGTCCCTTAACAACTCTGGGGCGATGTCAGTTCTCCATAGGTTCCTGGACGATCACAGTCTCACTTGGAGCAGTGTGCCGCTCCCTCGGTATTGTCTGACCTCTGTGTTCTTTTAGGAGTCTTGTTATCTGGGCTTTTCGCATCACTTCCTTGTTCTTTTAATAGAGTTTCCCAGGCCATCCGCCGCGTTCATGGATGTTGCCTCCTCTGTTCCCAAATTTGCAGGCGCTGACTGGTGTCTGCCTTGCTTTTTCCCGGACTTTCCACGATTCGTGACTTGGCTCCACACTTCGAGCTACTCCTGGGCCTCCTCCAGTGTCATGAAGAACCATGCCTTCCCCTCCGCCTCTACTCTGAGTTTTGCAGGGAAGAGCATGGAGTATTTGAGCTCACGGTTCCTCAGTTCCTTTTTTTTTTTTCGAAAGAACTGCGCCTTTGTTTTGTTACTGCCGCTGTATAATCTGGAAAGAAAGTTATCGTACTTCGCTCAAAGCACAGCGGTCGAGCCGCATGTGATTGCCACTTAAAAAATATATATATATATTGTGGTCTCCCTCCCGTGCCCCTACTGCCCTCCACACCCTGTCCACTTTTCGCCCCCTACAACTACAGCACTGTTTAAGTAAGTGCTGCAGTGCAGTCAGTGAAATGCCTATCCATGATAAATGCAATACAAAGTCCACAAGCCAGCAAAAAGTTGGAATCCAATTTGCGTCAACTTTTTGGAAAGGGCCTTGCTATTGCTGCTGCCAGTGCTGTCCCTTTGTTTTCACGTTGTCACTTGAATTTAGGGAAAATGGAAAAGCACAAATAAAAACATATTAAAAAATAAATATCTTTATTGTAATAGTATATTATTATCTGCATGTTTTACATTACATATCCTAACGCTTCTCTTTTTAGTTCGAGCCTAGAGCAGCGCATGCGCTGCTTGCTCGTCTTTTAGTAAGGGGGTTTTCAAAGTGCTGCCACAGGCTTTTGGTGGCCTAGCGCTTGCGTTCACGCGAGCGTGCACACTCACAGCCGACATGTGGGTTTCTGTGCGTGCCTCAATGAGCTTTCACTTTCGTGCTTGTTTTATTCTTGCTCGCGCGCGCGCACACAACTTCCGGTCGCGGCCGCACGTTTCCTTTCAGCCTATCAATGTTCTAAAAGCCTCGAGCGTGTTGGTGTGATGTGCACTGGAGAAATCTAGAGGGTGAGTGTGTCGCGTCTCGCTGGTCCGGGCAGAAGCGCTGCTGTCAGTTTCAGCAGCAGTGCTTCGACACGCAGAGCCACGTTACCAGCCCTGTTTGAGCAACCTGTATTTGAATACTTGCTCAGCCTGATGCCCGCTCGCACGCGGGTCCGTATTTCACAGTGATCGGCTGATAGGGGCCAGCAGGGCGAGTCGCCCCAGGACAGAGGCCCTCTGTTGTTGCTAGCGCTCAGCGCTCAGCGCACCAAACCCCATCATTTTTAAGTTGCCAAATCAAGCCTCAGGCTGTCAAGAGACTTGCGTATCTATCGCAGTAACAGCACTTTGTGCCCACTGAATGCAAGCCTCGAGCTGCCATAGACTTTCACCCCTAGTGAAGGGCATCTTCTTTTTACTGGCTTAAAGCCTTTTAATCCTTGTTTGAATATTATTTTCCATCTGTTACCATGGAAGAGGAATATGCAGGGGAAGAATCTCTACAGGTCTTGCCCTTAGATGATGAATTTTGTGAAGCGATAGATGCTTCCATTCATCGGGCAGTACCGGCGGCCATGGGGTCCTTTGAGCACCACATTATAGAGGTTGTATATGCCTGCCAAAATGCCCAGTTCCTCACCAAAACAAGCATTAGCATAGACAATAGGTCTCTCCTTTGGGACCTTATAAATGTTTAGCCATGCAACAGTTGATGTTGTTGCACCAAGGATATTATGCTGCATAACTAAATACTTATAAGGTCCCAAAGGAAAGCCCTATTGACTATGCCAATGCTTGTTTCACCTTAGCCTCTATACTTCACCATATACCTTATTATCCATCAGACAGCCGCAAGATGTACATTTTCTAAATATCCTCTCTTTGTCCCGCCCCATGAACACTGCTGGTTTTAACAAATATATGCCTACCTATACTCTCTTCTCAACATCCACTTTCTACTGATTGAATTATCTCTGTTACTATACCTAAAATTACTATTCATTTTACTTGAATCATACCGTTTACCAGCCGCGGCCTGTGCAGGTAAGAGCGGTAGGGCAGGGTGGGGGCGAATTTCGATGGACGATGACGAGGGAAAATTGTTTATTTTTTCCTGTCAACGTCTGTCGAAATCCCCCCCCCCCCCCCTCTACCCAGCCCCACCGCTCTTACCTGCACGGGCCGCGGCTGCCGTTTACACTGTTTCTATTTTTCTTTGAATGTGTCTCACACTGCTTACTTGACCACGTGTCCATTATTTTGTGCTTTCACTTTATGCCTGCAATACAATGTTTCTTTGTAAATGGTTCTGTACCTGTAAGGCCTTGTATGCACTAAGCACAACTTTTAACATTTTAATTATAGTTCTCTGATGAGCCTTGAGTTTGATGGTGTCCTTACTGTTTGCTTTAGGAGTTATTGGCCTGCAGCTTATCAATGGGAAGAATGAATCAGCACACATCAGTGATGCTGTTGCTGTAGTGGGACAGGCTGTCCATGATTTGTTTGAAAAGGAGAACATTACAGACCCACCAAGGGGCTGTGTTGGAAACACCAACATCTGGAAGACCGGTCCACTTTTTAAAAGGTAAGTTGTCCGCTAATGATCACGATTGTTTCATTAATTAAAACATGGGGTATTGAGAAAGCGGTTAATAGGTGAAAGACAGTATTCTGTTTCACAACAGACTTCATAGGTGGCAGTGAAGGCATTGTGCATGATCCAGTACTTGTATTTGTACATCAGTCAGCCTATGTGTTGTATTATGTTACTTTGTATAAATGCTTCATGGCCTACCTCTGCTATTGTTAGATGAAGGCTTAAGGCCTCTCAGCACTGTACGGTTGTGTGTACATATATATATGTATATATATATATTATCTACTGGCAGTCGCCAGTAGATAGTTATAGTTAGGACCCTGTTTCCATAGGAAATCCGCAACATTCTATTTGGAATAACTTTGGCGCCGGTCGACGAATCCTCGCGAAATTTTCAAAATAGGTGGGGTGCTACGCTCCGCTCCTACCCTGAAAGTCTCGGGCGGATTCGTCAAGCGGGGGCTGAGATAAAAGGGGGGTCCCAAAACGCGCTTTTCCCATGCATTTTTCCATAGGACCTTTAGACACAGCTACAGCCCGAACGGCTGAACAGAGTTACTTGAAATTTGGCAGAGAGGTAGTCCTCAGGTCAAGGAAGTGCCTTTTGTAGGTCTGGTGTAAATCTGTTCAGTAGTTCCTGAGAAAATAGCATTTAAATCAATATATATATCTGAGCCAGCTTACGGTGCGCTTACCGTGCGCTTACGGTAAGCTTACCGTACGCGTACGGTGCCGTGCGCGAGCGCGATTCTGATTGGCTGTTAGATCTTAGTAAACATTCGAATCGGTCGAAACCAGGAAGCGGCGGCCGCCATTTTCTCTCTCGCACTCTGAAGGGGGGAGGAAAAACAAAGGCAAAAAACATGTAAAGGGACTGTTTAGACAGCTCCTAACCATCTAGCCTTGATGAATGTGTCCCCAAAGAACCCCCAAGGCCAAAAATTCTTTTTTATTTTTTTACGAAAAATCGCCGATTACGCTTACCGTACGCGTACGGTAAAAAAAATGTAAACAAAAAAAATGATCCACACTCTCCCTACCCCGTGTGCAAATGGTGCCTGCAGTGCATATTTTGTGCATGGCATATAGTACCTCATAATTCGAAAATTAAAAGCTTACCTTTCACAACGAAGCGCATAATATGTCCTGCATGTGCGCACGGTGCGCGAAGCGCATCGTGCGTACATGGCCCATCCACGGCACTAACTGTGTAAAGTGGGCGCGCGGTGCGCAAAGCGCACCGCGTGCTCACTGTGCGCGCACGGTGCGCGAAGCGCACCGTGCGCGCACGGAACGAACTGCGTTAAGTGGGCGCGCACGCCACGAATGGCGTAAAGTAACTTAGCATTTAAAAAAACGTACAAATTCACTGAAAAAACCATAGGTTTCACACACGTTATAGTTAGGAATTAGCATTTAAAAAACCTTGCAAATTCAGTGAAAAAACCATAGGTTTCACACATGTTATAGTTAGCTGGACATTTTACTGATAAAAAACCAATGAAATTCCCCCGTTATAGTTAGTGCAGGCAACTATAACTCACGCGACCGCAATCCTCTGCTGATGACATATGTGTCTTTATGAAAAAAAAATATTTGTAATATATGTATAGCTAAAATTTGATGGAAGAAGACATGGGCAAATAAGTGTCTAAATACAGGATTAGCATCAGCAGAGGATTGCGGTCGCGTGAGTTATAGTTGCCTGCACTAACTATAACGGGGGAATTTCATTGGTTTTTTATCAGTAAAATGTCCAGCTAACTATAACATGTGTGAAACCTATGGTTTTTTCACTGAATATATATATATATATATTTTACAATCACCGTCACACTCCAATCCTGGCGGGAAAACACGGACACGGACCACAGGTTTCGCTGAGATGTTTTTAATCAGCAGTCACCATTACGCATTTCAACTCCCACGGAGTCTTGTTCACATATATATATATATATATATATATATATATATATATATATACACACACATTTATTTAAACACATATATATAACTCTATTTCTGCCCCAAAATGAAGTTGTCCTCCTCATGAGGTTTTTTTTTCAATTAAAAGCAAAGCATACTTTGTTGAACTCCATGTATTTGTACCTTACGTGTTTCAGACTCTCACGAGTCCTTGATCACAGGCTGCATTATCGAAATCACAAATAACATGAAATTTCAGTTCTGTTTGCATTTCTATTGGCCAAGGTGGGGCGATTGCCAACTGAATTATGGTTCTTGGTAGTTTCAATTTTACTTTCCCTCCAGTGGGAGTCTGCTGGTGCCAATTCCTAAAACATTTCAGTCGTCCTCCAGTGGGCTGTCAGCTTTGCCATTAAAATATTGATTTATACTGTGACTATAATGAGTTGTCGCCCCTCCCATTGGCCTGAGACGGCTGCGAATCGCCCTTGGTCATCCGTCCACGTTCGTTGAACAATGATTGGAAATTGTTTTCTAACCAGGATCTCCATCCCTCTTGCGCCTGATGTGAAACCAGAGTGTGGCACTAATTTAAAGCCCCACCTATCTAGGGCCTTACACGTTGCTCCCACCAGGTAAGTCTCTTGAAGTAGGGCCACCGCTGGTGCTTGTCGATTGATGTACTGTAGAACGAGCCCCCTCTTCAATTTGTCCCAGAGGCCATTCACGTTCCATGAGAGGAGCTGTAGGTGTAGGCTACCTGGAGGGTGGAAAGTGGGTGTAGGTATAGCGTGGTTAATCGGTGTGGGCACATGTGTCATATAAAAAGTCTTCTGTATGAGTGAATTTGGCAGGATATCGAAGCTGAATTGTTGGGTGATGTCTACCAAGTCGTGCCGTGAACAATGTTGAAATGTCGTAGCTAAGAAGACAGTAACTATCTACCTCTACCACCCGCCCCTCCCTGCATGACGGATTTAAAACTACCCGTCTCCCCAACAGTGCAAAGTGCCTGATACCCCTTCCCTGGTACCTATGTGTGGGGAGCATTTCCAGTATCCCCCATGTCCATTCCCGTATCACAGATGTACCTTGCCGGCGATGAGTTGGCAAACCTAGACCGATACCTATAGGTGGAGAAATCAACAGAACCAATAATAGATTACATTAGTCTGGGTCTTGTCCCTTAACAACTCTGGGGCGATGTCAGTTCTCGAATCGGTCGAAACCAGGAAGCGGCGGCCGCCATTTTCTCTCTCGCACTCTGAAGGGGGGAGGAAAAACAAAGGCAAAAAACATGTAAAGGGACTGTTTAGACAGCTCCTAACCATCTAGCCTTGATGAATGTGTCCCCAAAGAACCCCCAAGGCCAAAAATTCTTTTTTATTTTTTTACGAAAAATCGCCGATTACGCTTACCGTACGCGTACGGTAAAAAAAATTTAAACAAAAAAAATGATCCACACTCTCCCTACCCCGTGTGCAAATGGTGCCTGCAGTGCATATTTTGTGCATGGCATATAGTACCTCATAATTCGAAAATTAAAAGCTTACCTTTCACAACGAAGCGCATAATATGTCCTGCATGTGCGCACGGTGCGCGAAGCGCATCGTGCGTACATGGCCCATCCACGGCACTAACTGTGTAAAGTGGGCGCGCGGTGCGCAAAGCGCACCGCGTGCTCACTGTGCGCGCACGGTGCGCGAAGCGCACCGTGCGCGCACGGAACGAACTGCGTTAAGTGGGCGCGCACGCCACGAATGGCGTAAAGTAACTTAGCATTTAAAAAAACGTACAAATTCACTGAAAAAACCATAGGTTTCACACACGTTATAGTTAGGAATTAGCATTTAAAAAACCTTGCAAATTCAGTGAAAAAACCATAGGTTTCACACATGTTATAGTTAGCTGGACATTTTACTGATAAAAAACCAATGAAATTCCCCCGTTATAGTTAGTGCAGGCAACTATAACTCACGCGACCGCAATCCTCTGCTGATGACATATGTGTCTTTATGAAAAAAAAATATTTGTAATATATGTATAGCTAAAATTTGATGGAAGAAGACATGGGCAAATAAGTGTCTAAATACAGGATTAGCATCAGCAGAGGATTGCGGTCGCGTGAGTTATAGTTGCCTGCACTAACTATAACGGGGGAATTTCATTGGTTTTTTATCAGTAAAATGTCCAGCTAACTATAACATGTGTGAAACCTATGGTTTTTTCACTGAATATATATATATATATATTTTACAATCACCGTCACACTCCAATCCTGGCGGGAAAACACGGACACGGACCACAGGTTTCGCTGAGATGTTTTTAATCAGCAGTCACCATTACGCATTTCAACTCCCACGGAGTCTTGTTCACATATATATATATATATATATATATATATATATATATATATACACACACATTTATTTAAACACATATATATAACTCTATTTCTGCCCCAAAATGAAGTTGTCCTCCTCATGAGGTTTTTTTTTCAATTAAAAGCAAAGCATACTTTGTTGAACTCCATGTATTTGTACCTTACGTGTTTCAGACTCTCACGAGTCCTTGATCACAGGCTGCATTATCGAAATCACAAATAACATGAAATTTCAGTTCTGTTTGCATTTCTATTGGCCAAGGTGGGGCGATTGCCAACTGAATTATGGTTCTTGGTAGTTTCAATTTTACTTTCCCTCCAGTGGGAGTCTGCTGGTGCCAATTCCTAAAACATTTCAGTCGTCCTCCAGTGGGCTGTCAGCTTTGCCATTAAAATATTGATTTGTGTCCTCTCATGTTCCAAAAGTGCCTTCCCGGCTGGAGGAGGAGTGCAACTTCATTTTGGGGCAGATTTACAGGGCAGTCCAGTGGAGAAGTATGCCGAAGTCAAAGGGTAGCGGGGATTTGCTACCCTCGGAGGATTGGGCGCAGGGAACATATGGGTGTGGTCTATGATTAAAAAAAGCATGAAAAAACAAATGTTAAAGTGAAGGTATTGTTTGCTTTGGTTCTAGCGTCACAGCGTATATTTAAAAAAAAGAAAAGAAAAACGAAATTCACCCAAAGAACCACAGTTAAAGTGCAGTTATGTCATGCCAAGTGTATTGCTTATAATGGAATAATATTTATAGCAATAACTAACAACACCTAGAAGCAAAAAGTAATTAAAAATCAACATATAATTAAACCATTCTTGATTCTAAATTCATTTTTGTGTGTGTTAAAGTGGTAAGGCTAATGTGATATGCAATCTCATATATAAGGTTAAAATTACATTTGTAGGTGTATCTGTTTCAGTTAGGGTGAACATTGCATTTGGTGTGCAAATTATGTACTGTACAGCTGTTGTGCGTGTTATAGATTGTGCTCCAAACGATAGCATGCACATTTCAGTGTTTTTTTTAATTAATTTTAATTTGCAGCCAAAATATATATTTATATATACACACACATATATATTTATGTATATTAATGTATATGTATATATTTCATAGATACTTAAATGTGCATATCACAACTAAATACCAATCCCTATCTCCATGCATTTAAGAGACTATATCATGTAATTAACCTACCCGCTCCATACATTTAAGCGAAACCTATAATTGACCGCAATTCTGCGTTCTTGCTGCGATAAAATAGTGGCAGGCCTTTATTCTACTGTCAAAAACTCTTCTTATAGACTGTCTTTTTACAATACCGCCGTGTCATGGTGGCGACAACCTTGTCTTATTGATAGTAGAGATTCGTATTCTGCATCGGCAAACATACGTGTAGTTACCACGGCGATTGAACAATGCTATCAACGCGCGCACTTGCTGCCCTCTCCATTAAAGAACACAACAAAGGCTTGAAGGAGGAAATAATTTGCAGTGCTGCAGAGTCCGAAACAAAAGAATGAATGGCTCCGAAGCACACCCTGAGCAGAGCGAATCCTCCCCCTCACCCACTCTTTCCTCTTAATTCATAGGCCAGTGTTGCACATTATTTCCTTTTTAGGAAAAATGCGTGCCTATGTTGCAATCGCGGCAGTGATCAACAGCCGGGCACTGTTGGTCGCGCTCACAGGTTAGAAGTTGACATCTTTTTATTCAGCTCGGTGAAATCGAGGGATGTTTGCAAAACGAGCTTATTCGGGCTTAGGTCAGGGGGAAGGGGAGGGAGTGGCTGGAACTCGTTAGTTTTTGGTGCCAGGACATGTTCAAGACGCAGACAATCAATGCGCCATCAGATCTGGGAAAACACCTATACAGTAATTATCCTATGGTCAGTTTAATTAACTCAAACCCTCTCTGTCTTATTTACTAAGCAACATGTTTGGCAGTCTTGAATATGCTTCAATCCGTGCTGCAGGAGGCCCACCTACTTACGAAGGGTTGGTTGTTGTTAAGGGCCAAGTTGCCAGTGCCAGATTGAACCCCACGGAGGCCCCTAGGCCGTCGAAATTTCGCCCCCCCCTCGCAACCTATCTCCTAATACGTTTTTAGGTCTCGCCTGACCCAGCGCATGCGCTGGTCTGGCCAGGCGCGCAACACCCATTGGGCTCACCGGGCTTCAGCCCCCCCTCCCGTCGTGTGTGACAGCCCGGCTGAGACAGCCTAGCGGGCTGGCGTCCGTCTAATTGCAGCCGGACCCGAGTACTTCACGGGTCTTTAAAAGACCATTTACTCGTTAATGAGGCTTTTGTTATGTGTTCACCCCTTCTTACAGCCATTCTGCCTATGGCTGGAAGACTTAGCCCCCCCCAAATCTTTTTCAGCCCCCCCCGAAACTTGGCTCTAGTTGCCTGCCTGGGTCTGGCGAGACTTATTGAGAGGGCTGCAAAAATTGGCATAACCAACAGTTCTCGCTTTTGGGACCTTATAAGTATTTAGTTATGCAACGGTTGCATGGCTAAACACTTGTAAGGTACCAAAGGCGAGACCTATTGGCTATGCCAATGCTTGTTAATTCTCACAAACCAAAAATTTTAATAAACCAATTTTATTACACAACATCACACTCATCACAGAAGGAGGGACTGGGGCTTGGCAGGCCCAGGATACGGGCCCTGTTGGGCATTGCAGCGTCGGCCCAACGAGGAGCTGCCCTATGATGAAACATGACACCCCCTGGGGGGTGTGAGGGCCCTTGCTCCAAATTGGAGCTACTCCACCTTTACCATCCTTTCCCCTTGTGGGCACCTGACCCCCCCACCTTCTCCCCCCTTCCCCCTCTTCCTTTCCCCTCAGGAACTGCATACTCTTGCTTTCGCTGCTATTACACAAAACGAAACATTAACAATTATTAAACAATAATGAATTGGAAACAATTTAGGAAAGCTTGATTGTAATTTTCTTTCAAGATTAAATCAATATTATTTTGATCAGTTGTTGCAGGGCCCCTAAAAGGTGTGGGGCCCATAGGCCGGTGCCTACTTTGCCTATTTGGCAATCTGGAACTGCAAGTGGGTTCCCCGGAAGTACTTCTCTTCTAGTCCTAATAAATTGGGGAAGCGGTGCAGCAGTGCTTCTCAGTTGCAACTTCCTGTGTGATGTGCTATAGACACTGGTAGGAGATCAGTCACACTTTTGCTATGTCTAGACTTTTACACCTTTACTTTGGCTTCCACATACTCCACCAGAGGAATATAGCACCTTACATTGCATGCGGTTACAACGCGGTTGTTACAACGACTGCGTTGTTACATCACAGTACATTACAACGCAAGTCGTTACATCGACTTGTTGTAGTGGGCGCGCTGGATTTAGGAATAGTATAATAGTATAATTTACTATTCCAACTCCAGTGTGTGCAACAGTAGGGAAGGTGTTGGAATAGTAAATTATACTATTTATTAGGTTAGCGCGCCCCCTACAGCAAGTTGATGTAAAGACTTGCGTTGTAATGTACTGCGATGTAACAACGCAGTGGTTGTAACGACCGTGTTGTAATCGCATGCGTTGTAACGCATGCGATGTAATAGCTGTTTACCCACTAGAGTCTTGAGGACTTGAGGAACGTGATTACAGAGTTGTTGAATGGAGCAAAGTGCAATGTCATTGTTGAGGGAGACATGCATCTAATTATTGACGGAAGGAGGGAGAATGCTGCTTAGAAGGCCAAACAGGCTCCCTTTCAGTGGAGGAGAAAACATGGCTCTAGCATGTTGGGCTGGAAGATATCTGCACCCCACTGACATAGACTGTATGTAAGGCTTTTTCATAGTTTGGTATCTGCCAACATTTTCTCAAATGTCTCCACAAACAAGATAGGGCACGTTTTGCTTTCAGACAAGGCCCCTATCAATCTGACATTGCAGGTACCCCATGAATGGAAGGGCTGATTTTAGTGTTGGTGGCACTCGGTGTAACAGTCTTTGTTGTTGCCCCCCTCCATTGACCTCCTTCATCACAGATTCTGTCATTATCACCCTCCAATGGTGCCCCTCATCTCTCCTGAGCCACTCTCTCACATTTATTTTCTAGCTCTACTCATCCCAATATAGACTCTCAGAGCACTGTATATCACAAGCATACTATGCAGAGACAATGCCTCATACAAATGGGCAAATCAATGTATAGGAAATGTGCTTAAAACAATGTGGACTACAAAGTGTAGGAGTCACATGTCTACCATGCAGGTAGGCATTATATGTTAAGCGTACTTGGTCAGGAGAAACAAAGGGGCAGATTAATTAAGTATTCATGTTGGGCTGTAACTAAAGTTGCTGTGCTACATAATTTGAAATTGAGAGCACACAACAGCGCCATATTTTGTACGATATGGTGCTAGCGCTATCTCTAGAGCTAGCGCACCTGGCCCCCTTGTGCCAATACACACCCTTGCACCATAGCTTGCTTTAATTCTGGAAGGGTACTCTTTCAGCACTAAATTCTATGCTTTGACTAGGTTTACCACATTACCACTTTGTATGTGTGCTGTACTGTGCAGCACCCACGCAAAGTTGCAAAGGTTTGGAGAAAAATATTTTCTCCAACTTTACACCTGACTCGAGTAGGTGTTATTTATTGATGCAAATCCCTTCTACTAAAGTTAGTAAATAGGGATGACACTATTACAAAATCAATGGGTGAGTGCATGGGAAGATCCATGTACCACCCCTGGTATGTTTCCTTGACAGAAAGGGCGCATAGTGCTACGTTGTGTTTCTTTAGGGCTAATGTCCAATGCAATTCAGGATTTGCCCTAGAAAGTAAGTCCCAAAACCAGGTTTGCATCCCTTTTGGTGTGTAATCCAGACACAAAGTGTTTGTAAATGTGCCCAATAAAGGTAACATGGTGATTAGTGTGCCATGCAAATAAAATTGTAATGCTCCCCAAAGGAACCCTTTTTAGCAACCTTAGAATAGCAAAGATAGGTAGAATAAATCATTAATGTTCTAAATCTATGCCTTTCAATTTGCATTCAGAGTGTTGATGGCAGTTCATAGGTTAATATGTTATGGTAGAAGGATTGTTACTTATGAACTCCAAGTAACAAGAGGATCTCTGTGACAAAAGCAATAACCCACTGAGCTATCTATGTAAAATACTAATCTGTGATCTACTTTTCACAGGTTGTGATCTCTCGATCAAGTACAATAACCACCACAGTTTTCACGCCTTTGTAATTATCCTCTGAAAAAATGATGTACATGCTCTTCTCTTGTTCAGCCTGTCATGCAGAAGGTGCCCCCTTCACCTTGGCACCAGGTGAAATGAAACCAAAGATTCAAGAGTTATAGGGGGTCGCCCCTAGCGGTAAGGCTATTTCTAGCATCTAGATTGAAGATGAATAACTCCCCTGAGCCAGATGGCTTGCAGCAATTTTCTATAAGAACATTCCGCTAGGCCCTCGTTCCACGGGTTCAACTCGCTGTCAGATTTTAGGAGCATTATTGATTATATATCACAGGCTATGATATCAGTCATTTCAAAGCAGGGAAAGGCAAATTATTGTGTATCTTTGAGAAAACCAATATAATTTCTGAATGTAGACGTCAAGCTGTTTGCCAGCATTTTGACAAAATTGCTTGTGGGGTTCTGCCAGGTCTGGTCTACTGGGATCAATAAGCCTTGGTACATGGTAAATGTTGCTGAGACAACACAAAGAAGATGTTGCTTCTGATCAATGGCATCTACAGGTCCCACAAAAGGCTGTCAATAATTTCGATCTATGTAGAGAGAGGGTGTACTATCAATTGGCAACGAGCCCTTACGACTTTTGCTATGGGCCCTAGGTTTAGAAGCTGGGTGCTTAGTAGTTAGAAAAAACCTGCAGATTTGGGCAGGGTGAATAATGCTTTTCCACATGGTAGCAGGTCAGAGGTGGACCAAGAAAGGCTGCCCAATGTCCCAGCTGCTTGTCAATCTGTCCGTAGAATCGTTGAAAATATGCAGGAATGCAGCCATTCATGACTTACTGGTGGGAAGGGAGATGCACTAGTTGGTAATGTATGCAGAGGACATTATGGTCTCGCAGACAGAAACATCAGCACCATATTTGCACTAATGCTTGAAATGTTGTAACATAGGATGGTCACAGGATTTAACATTTACTTTGCCAAATCACAAGTACCGAATATCTCGATCCCGTCTGACCAGGTTGCAGAGCTGATAAAAAGGTTTTCATTTCCATGAGTGATAGATTCCATAACTTAGGTGTTCATAAAAACGTTTATTTGAGACAATGTCCCTTAAACCATAATTTCAATACCATAATTTTGAGATTACAATACTCTTTAGGATAAAAATATTCATACATTTTACCATCTAAAAACAGCTAAAATCACTTATCGCAGGCATGACATCTTTTAAAACCATTAAAAATCTAGCCGATGTGCAGGCTGTGTTGAAATTGTTTATTAGCATTTTATAAATATAATACGATACAAAGATTTATAATACAAGAGCAGGGATTTCATTACAATAAGAGTATAAATAGTGAAGTATATTAATTCATAAAGGTATATATATGAATAAATCGGGAGAAAAAAGGGACGTTCGGATAGAAAGACATCAGACAATGAATGATAAAGGTGAAAAGTAAATAATTTGAAGCAGAAATAATTTTGCTTTTAATCTCATTCTTATATTATATTTTAAAAACTTAAGTTTGCAAATTTTCTGCTGTGCACTTAAAAATAGAAACAATCCAATGCAATATTTGAGGCCATAAAATGCCTATTTAGCCCACAACTGCACAAACCTACAGCATTTTTAAAGAATGCTATGCCAGCAGGGTGAGATTGCAGTTGGTACAAACCAATTCTTAGCCTTAGAATTACATTACGTATTGCCTGATTGGGCAGTTTATGCAAATACGGGAGAGTAATTTTGGACTCCCAGACTTCACAGATTTCAACGACAGATACCTTTTTTATTCCAAATCTTTTTCCATCCCAACCCTCTGCCCCCTCATCTTTAATTCATTCTTTGGTAGGGTTGCAGAGTAAGCAATGCTATAATTGTTTAATCTGAAAAGACAATTCGTTTTTGTTAGAACTGGGGGTCTCTAGTTGGCTGAGGTAGGTACCTTAGTCCAAATAGGGACCCTTGCTTCTAGTCAGGGTAAGGAGGGACACACTCTTAGATAACCCCTGCTCACCCCGTGGTAGATTGGCATGAGCAGCCAGGCTTTTCTCCAAGGCAATGTGTAAAGTATTTGCAACCACACTCCCAGTAACACAGTGATAACACCACAAATGGACACCACACTGGTTTCATAACAATAGCGTTATCTTTATAAAAAGGAATACGATGAGACCAAATGATAGAAATCCAACATATGCGTATTCGCAATATTTCGCTTTGCCGGTTATTAGGCCTGCAATCACTTGTAGGTTCTTGCGATATTAATGAGCAATTCACGATCTCTAATGCAGTCCTACTGCAATGCTATGCAGTTCGTAATGCAGTAAGTAATGTAGTAATAAGACAGTCCTTAATGCAAGAATCAGGCAGTTCGTAATGCAAGAATAATGCGCTTCGTAGTGCAAGAATCAGGCAGTTCGCAAAGCAAGAATAATGCGGTTCATAATGCAAGAATCAGTCAGTTCGTAATGCAAGAATAATGCGGTTCGTAATGCAAGATTCATGCGGTTCTTAATGCAAGAATCAGGCAGTTCGTAATGCAAGAATAATGCGGTAAGCAAATCTGCGCAGTCAACTCGGGCACCACTAGGCCCCAACATCAGAGACAACGGTCATGAGGTTAAAGGGGCGGCCCCAGTACCGCTAGGCAGGTACGGGCCGCTCGGGGACTCAGCGCGTCTAACGCCGTGCAGCGGGAGAGAGATCGTAGCACTCCGGTACTCCTCCTGCATGCCTCCCCAGGCCACACACGCTTGCGGCTCCCGACCGGAGTCTAAGCCTTTCCTGAGGGGGTGTGCTGCCTCGCTCTCTCTCTTCGCTCGCCGGACGTCCTGCTGGGCAATCCCGATCACGTTGCAGCTCTGTTGCTAGGCGACGCTGTAGCCGGATGGGTTACGGCACTGCCTTCTCCTTCGTTGACGCTCTTGGGCAGATTCTTTTCGACAAACAGCAATCACGATCCCTTTCACCTTGTAGCTTCCTTAGCTTCAAGAAATCCTTTAGCATGTTGCGGTTCGGGCCGGCGGCGGCGATCTTTCCTCACAGCCTCAGTTACGATGACGGCTCGGGCCACTAACAGCAATGCAGCAGCGTGGACAATGTTCCACGCTGCGGGTGCAATGCAGTCACGGGGTGTTGGACCCGGCCTCGTAGTATGGCCCTATGTGCCCCCGCACCACCGAAACCTGGTACCTGCAGCCCCAAGCACACGGCCCAGCCGACCCTCCCCACCAGGACACACGCACCCGACCCGGACATCCCCGTCCATGGCCTCTCTCCTTTCGGCCACCCCGGGCCCGCGTGCCCACTTCATGCACCAAGATGGCCGCCCGGCCCCCAGCGCGACCCGGGCCTAGAGGCGCCACTCCGGCTGGAGGACATCACGCTTCCAGGGGATGAGAGAGGGAGGAGCAGTTTCTATCGCACCTCTGAACTCCCCTGGGACGATGGGTTTCGATCGGCCCTCCGGCCTCCCTGAGGGCTGGCTCCATGCCTGCTGGGTGTCTGGGACTCCTCCCGACCCGGCCCTGAAAGGATCAAAAGACAATGACAGGAAATCCCGACAAGCGACCCCCAGGTGACAAGACCCCTGCCTGCACAGACTCCGGATATCAAAGAGGGGTCGACATATAACAAGGGGTGCTCTGGGTCTGTCCGAGAGATTCGACGCTGGAACAACGAGAGCCTGCCGACGTGGTCGCGGCTCCTGGAACTTGGACCCTCCTGAGCCCTGCTGAGTGACTCGCGGCTCCCTGAAGATCGTAAGACCTCCGAACTTGTACCTGAGCCTGCTGAGTGACTCGCGGCTCCTTGAAGATCGTAAGACCTCCGAACTTGTACCTGAGCCTGCTGAGTGACTCGCGGCTCCTTGAAGATCGTAAGATCTCCGAACTTGTACCTGAGCCTGCTGAGTGACTCGCGGCTCCTTGAAGATCGTAAGACCTCCGAACTTGTACCTGAGCCTGCTGAGTGACTCGCGGCTCCTTGAAGATCGTAAGACCTCCGAACTTGTACCTGAGCCCGCTGAGTGACTCGCGGCTCCGACAGACTCTCACGGTCCCGCCGGACCCCGACTACAACAACGTATCCCCCAGCTCGAGGATTGTGAGCTGTGCGCCGGATACGTCCCTGCCTTGAACCTTTGCCAGAGACTGTCCCGCTACCCCCTACCCCTTCCGAGACTCATTGAGCCCGTGCTCTCCTTGTACATATTTGCAGTGATAACCTACTTGATAAAGATTGATTTCTAAGAACACACGGTGTGGTCACTCTGTGTCGCGTGGTGCCAGAAGTACGATCCTAGATACGAGATTCCTCCCCCTGGGGAGTCTCCCGCCAGTGCCCGGCTACGATACTTCGAGGGTGGGTCTCAGGGTAGTCAGGACCCCTTTCCGGGCTCCTCTGAGGTCGCCGTCTAACATTGGTGGCAAGCGACGGGATTCGGGCCCATCACCTAGAGATCGTACCGTGAACGACGGACGCACTACCGACAAAGATGGCAGAAGGAAGCGCCATGAGCCCCGCAGAAACCAACGCCAACAGGTGGAGCATCTAGAAGAATACACACACAAAGAGCTAAAGCAATTTTGCAAAGAACTTAAAATCGCTACCACCGGTCTCAACACTAAAGAAGATTTGCAGAAAGCACTGAAAACTTGGGTGGATACCGGGGCCTCCCGCCCGGAAGGCACGGGGGAGCGCCCCGACGAAGCCGAACCCCCCCAAAGTGAAAGCAGCAGCAATCAGGTGCGAGGCATCGTACCAGATGGGGGCCTATCCCCGGAAGAACTCGCGGACAGAGAGAGAAGTCGCAATCATGAACTCGAGTTAGCCAAACTCAAAATCGAAGGCGAATTGAAGTTAGCGGAAAAAAAGCTAGCAGTAGAGCAAATGCGTGTACAAGGCGAACTGGAAGAAAAGAAGCTCCAACGGGAGCACGAAGGAAGGAAGCTCCAACTGGAGCACGAACGCAGCTTGAAGGAACTCGAGCTCAAGGCCAGAAACGAGGAAGGGAGGCCCCGGGAAACCGAGAGACGGCCTCCCCAGCGGAACAGAAGGTCCACATCCCCAAGGACGTGGTCAAAGAATATTATAAAAACGATGACATTCAACAATGGTTCAGGGCCTACGAGGTCGCCATGACCTCCCATCGGGTCCCGCAGAAGGACTGGGGGGCGGGGTTGTGGGGGCGGTTTCTGAGCGAAGGAAGGGACACCCTGCTCGACCTACCCCTCTCCCTGCAGACCTCCTACAGCCACATGAAAGAGGCTCTACTCACACGATACGGCCTCACCCCAGAAATGTACCGTCAGCGATTCCGGGACTGCAGGAAGATCCCGGGCACCACCTGGGTGGAGTATGTAAACTTTTTCAGTCGGGCCTTCGATGGGTGGATCAAGGGCAGCAAAGTCACCACCCTGGCCGAACTCACCGACCTCATGTTGTGGGAACACCTGGCTGCGAACTGCTTCATAGAACTACGTCAGCATCTGCTTGACAGCAAGCTCACAGATCCCAGGAAGCTGGCTGTGAAGGCCGACCGCTGGACCAACACCCGGGTCTCCCGGGGCATGGTAGGAGAGTACCCCCGAGCCAGTCAGGGACCACCCCGCCAGAGAGGGGGAGGGAACCAGGGAGGGCCGAGAGAGTCCCAGCCTAGCCCCCCGAAAACACAACCTCCACCTTTCCCGGCGCCCCCCCCACCAGTGACAGGGCCCCCTGGGAGACGGGGACACCGGGTGACCGTCACGTGTTTCTGTTGCCAGAAACCCGGGCACTACGCCAATGACCCAGAGTGCCCCATGGCCCCCCAAGTCTCCCCTACCCCCCCTGCGAGACAGATAGCCAACGTAGCCCTGGGAGAGGAGGTTGAGGAAACCGAGGAGTGGGAACCCGCAGCGATGGCCCTAGTATCCCTGGGAGATAGGGAGATGATCCCTGGTAGCCTCCTACCCTCCAACACAAAGAAATACGGGCAGCTCGTCAAGATCAATGGCCACCAAATAGAGGCCCTGCGGGACACCGGGGCCAGTATCACCGGTGTCCTCAGGCACCTAGTCCCCGAGGAGCAGATCCTCCCCAACGTCTTTTGCCCCGTAATTTCCGCAGACAATAGAGAAAGTATGTGTCAGGTAGCCCTGGTGCCGTTTGAGTGGGGAGGGGTGATAGGTAAACTCAAGGTTGCCGTAAGAACCTCCCAGCCGGTCGACTGCCTCTTAGGGAACGACCTGGAGAGTTCTCCCTGGAAGCACGTCGAGCGCAAGGCCCACCTAGGAATGATGGGACTCCCCGAGTGGGTGTGCGCCACCACCCGATCTATGTCAGCCCGACTCACTCCCCGGAGAGAAGTCGAAAGCACCCCGATCGAAGAGACCACAACAGTCCCCGCCGAGGGTCCTCCCGTCCCCCCATCAGAAGGGTCCGTCGCCAGCGACGAACCCGCACCATCCGACCCCGCCCCGGTCCCCGAGTTGGGAGATCTACCCGAATTGGCCCAGTGGCGCCACGAGGGCGGGCCCACCCGGGAAGAATTTTGCCGGGAGCAAGCCACTTGTCCTTCCCTGGTCGGGCTGCGGCGCCAGGCCGAGGGCCAAGCCGCAGGTGACCAGACCGGGACGCACCGAATCTATTGGGCAAATAACATCTTGTACAGTGAGCAGAAGTCGGTGGAGCTGGGATCCGGACGGGTACTGGTGGTACCCCTCCGCTTCCGAGACTTCCTCCTGGGCTTAGCCCACGACGTCCCCCTCGCCGGCCACCTGGGTCAGGACAAGACCTACAGCCGTCTCGTGACCCATTTTTACTGGCCTAGAATGAGAGCAGCGGTAGAAGCCCGCTGCAAGTCCTGCCCCACGTGCCAGGCTAGTGGGAAGAGTGGGGGGAAGCGCAAGGCTCCCCTCCAACCCTTCCCGGTCATCAGTACCCCTTTCGAACGAGTCGGAATCGACATCGTGGGACCACTGGACCCCCCCACCTCCCAAGGTCACCGCTTCATCTTGGTCCTAGTGGATCACGCCACCCGCTACCCTGAGGCTATTCCCCTACGCACCATCACGGCCCCCGTGGTGGGCCGGGCCCTGATGGGGATCTTTTCCAGGGTGGGTTTTCCCCGCAAGGTCATGAGCGATCGCGCCACTAATTTTATCTCGAAATATATGACGTCCCTGTGGCAACAATGTGGGGTGTCCTATAAGTTCACCACCCCGTACCATCCCCAAGGGAACGGCCTAGTAGAAAGGTTTAATAGGACTTTGAAAGGGATGATCACTGGCCTAGAAGAGCCCCTCCGGCGTAAGTGGGACGTCCTGCTCCCCTGCCTCTTGTTTGCTTACCGGGAGGTTCCCCAGAAGTCCTTAGGGTTCAGCCCGTTTGAATTACTCTATGGACACCCCGTCCGAGGTCCCCTCAGTTTGGTTAAGGAAGGGTGGGAGGCAGCACCCCAGACCACCCCCCGAGATGTGTTCCAGTACGTCCTGGCCCTCCGAAACCAGACCAGGAAGTTCCGAGAACTGGCCGAGGCCAACCTGGAGGCAAGCCAAGAAGAGATGAAGCGCTGGTACGACCAGAATGCCACTCTGGTCGAGTTCCAGCCGGGCCAGCAGGTGTGGGTCATGGCCCCCGTGAAGCCTGGCGCCCTCCAGGACAGGTGGACTGGGCCCTACAAAGTGGTTGATCGGAAGAGTCAAGTCACATACTTGGTGGACGTCCAGTCGCCTCGGGATCCCCTCTGGGTCCTTCACGTGAACCGCCTCAAGCCTCACTTCGTGCGGACAGAACTGAGCCTCCTGCTGGCCACCGATGACGGGGCCGAAGATGAGTCTGATCCCCTCCCGGACCTCCTGTGTGACAAGGAACAGGATGGCTCCGTGGAAGGAGTGAACCTCTCCCCAGCCCTCACTGCCCAGCAACAAGCGGACTGCCGCCAGCTCCTAAGACAATTTTCCGACCTCTTCTCCCTGACCCCCCGGGTCACCGACTGGTGTGTTCATGACGTGGACACTGGGGACAGCCCGCCGGTGAGACACCGAGCCTACCGAGTTCCTGATCGGGTCCGGTCCTGCATTCAAGCGGAAGTCTCGAAGATGTTGACCCTGGGGGTGATCGAGCCATCTGACAGTCCCTGGGCCAGCCCCGTGGTCCTGGTCCCGAAGGCAGCGGCCCCCGGTGTCGCCCCCGAGCTCCGATTCTGCGTGGACTACCGGGGGCTCAATGACGTTACCCGAGCCGATGCCCACCCCATTCCACGAGCCGACGAACTCATTGACCGACTAGGGGCAGCCCGGTTCCTCAGCACATTCGACCTCACCTGCGGATACTGGCAGATTGCGCTCACCGAGGGGGCCAAGGAGCGGTCCGCTTTCTCCACCCCCGATGGGCACTACCGCTTCCGCGTAATGCCCTTTGGAATGAAAAATGCCCCGGCCACTTTCCAGCGACTGGTGAATAGAGTCCTGGCCGGGCTAGAGCAGTTCAGCGCGGCATATCTGGACGACATCGCTGTTTTCAGTTCAGAATGGAGTGAGCACCTCCAGCACCTCCGGAGGGTGCTAACCGCCCTGCGCCAGGCAGGCCTCACAGTAAAAGCCAGCAAGTGCCAGATCGGGCAAGGCTCCGTAGTCTACCTGGGGCACCAGGTCGGGAGCGGCCAGGTCGCCCCTCTACAGCCAAAGATCGACGCCATCCTAGCCTGGGAACCACCCATCACCCAAACGGAGGTCCGAGCCTTTCTGGGACTCACTGGCTACTACCGAAGATTCATTCGGGGGTATGGCAGCCTTGTCGGCCCCCTCACAGAACTCACGTCTAAAAAACAGCCAAAGAAAGTGCAGTGGACGGCTGCCTGCCAGGAAGCTTTCGATGCCCTAAAGAAAGCCATGTGTACTGCCCCCGTCCTCCAGGCTCCCGACTACTCCAAGGAGTTTATAGTCCAGACTGATGCCTCCGAGCATGGCATTGGGGCCGTCCTGTCCCAAGTGAATGACCAAGGCCTAGACCAGCCCGTCGCCTTCCTCAGTCGGCGGCTGTTGCCCCGGGAACAGAGATGGAGCACCATAGAGCGCGAAGCCTTTGCCGTGGTCTGGGCACTCAAAAAACTACGACCCTACCTGTTCGGCACCCATTTCAGAGTCCAAACTGACCATCGGCCCTTGCGATGGCTCATGCAGATGCGAGGAGAAAACCCCAAGCTACTGCGGTGGTCAATCTCCCTCCAGGGGATGGATTTCACCGTAGAACATCGCCCTGGTACGGACCACGCCAACGCTGACGGCCTCTCCCGGTTCTTCCGCCTCAGCGAAGAGAACCCCCCAAGATGATGGGCAATTCTCTCCGGCTTTCAGCTGGGGGGGACGCGTGTTGGACCCGGCCTCGTAGTATGGCCCTACGTGCCCCCGCACCACAGAAACCTGGTACCTGCAGCCCCAAGCACACGGCCCAGCCGACCCTCCCCACCAGGACACACGCACCCGACCCGGACATCCCCGTCCATGGCCTCTCTCCTTTCGGCCACCCCGGGCCCGCGTTTCCACTTCATGCACCAAGATGGCCGCCCGGCCCCCAGCGCGACCCGGGCCTAGAGGCGCCACTCCGGCTGGAGGACATCACGCTTCCAGGGGATGAGAGAGGGAGGAGCAGTTTCTATCGCACCTCTGAACTCCCCTGGGACGATGGGTTTCGATCGGCCCTCCGGGCTCCCTGAGGGCTGGCTCCATGCCTGCTGGGTGTCTGGGACTCCTCCCGACCCGGCCCTGAAAGGATCAAAAGACAATGACAGGAAATCCCGACAAGCGACCCCCAGGTGACAAGACCCCTGCCTGCACAGACTCCGGACATCAAAGAGGGGTCGACATATAACAAGGGGTGCTCTGGGTCTGTCCGAGAGATTCGACGCTGGAACAACGAGAGCCTGCCGACGTGGTCGCGGCTCCTGGAACTTGGACCCTCCTGAGCCCTGCTGAGTGACTCGCGGCTCCCTGAAGATCGTAAGACCTCCGAACTTGTACCTGAGCCTGCTGAGTGACTCGCGGCTCCTTGAAGATCGTAAGACCTCCGAACTTGTACCTGAGCCTGCTGAGTGACTCGCGGCTCCTTGAAGATCGTAAGATCTCCGAACTTGTACCTGAGCCTGCTGAGTGACTCGCGGCTCCTTGAAGATCGTAAGACCTCCGAACTTGTACCTGAGCCTGCTGAGTGACTCGCGGCTCCTTGAAGATCGTAAGACCTCCGAACTTGTACCTGAGCCCGCTGAGTGACTCGCGGCTCCGACAGACTCTCACGGTCCCGCCGGACCCCGACTACAACAACGTATCCCCCAGCTCGAGGATTGTGAGCTGTGCGCCGGATACGTCCCTGCCTTGAACCTTTGCCAGAGACTGTCCCGCTACCCCCTACCCCTTCCGAGACTCATTGAGCCCGTGCTCTCCTTGTACATATTTGCAGTGATAACCTACTTGATAAAGATTGATTTCTAAGAACACACGGTGTGGTCACTCTGTGTCGTGTGGTGCCAGAAGTACGATCCTAGATACGAGATTCCACCCCCTGGGGAGTCTCCCGCCAGTGCCCGGCTACGATACTTCGAGGGTGGGTCTCAGGGTAGTCAGGACCCCTTTCCGGGCTCCTCTGAGGTCGCCGTCTAACACGGGGCATCTCGTAAACAGCACCACGGACCACACGGCAGTCACAGGCGTGCAAAAAGCACACGCACACAGCGTCACTGAGACACGATCCTTAGTTTCAAGTAAGCCTTTAGCTTGTTGCGGCTCGGGCCGGCGGCGTGGATCTTTACTCACAGCCTCAGTTACGATGACGGCTCGGGCCACAAACAGCAATGCAGCAGCATGGACGATGTTTCATGCTGCGGGGGCAATGCGGTCATGGGGCACCTCGTAAACAGCACCACGGACTACACAGCAGTATCAGGCATGCAAAAAGCAAACGCACACAGCGTCGCTGAGACACACTTGGAAACTTTTATGTTCCTGAGTTTCCACAACAGGGGACCAGCTCTCCTCGGGCCCTTGGAGGCAAGTTACTTCAGGACACAGCACACAGCAAAGTCCTCTCAAGCAAGGGGACACAGCACACCCCACAGTCCCTTTTCCTCTGCTCAGTCAAATCAGCAAACTGCAGGCCAGCCCCAGAACACACAGCAAGGGCAGTCCTTCTCTTCAGTCTCTTCAGCTGTTCTTCTTTGGCAGAAGTTCCTCTTGATCACAAATTAGTTTCAATCCTTTTCAGTATGGATTTCAGTCTTGAGTTCAGGGGTTTCAGCTCTTACATTTATACCCCTAAATGCCTTTGAAGTCTTTGTGTTCAGGGGGCTCTGACCCCAGTCGAAACCAGACCTGGGTGTCTTCCTGCCAGTGCACACCCTCTTCCTCTGATAGTCAGGGTCTGGGGCCCAGACGTTCAGCAGGAGGTCGAGCCATCCTCTGGGGGCAGCAACACAGCCCTCTTCACATCCAGGGGGCTACCCCTCCCCCACATCAAACGCAGGCCAGCCTGTTGCTGTCTCACCTACTCCTCCCTGGGGTCAGGAAACTTCCCAGACACTGTCACATCCAAACCCAGACAGGCAATACACAACCAGGCAGAGGCACACAGGCAGGAGGGTTTAAGACAAGAAACCAGCCACTTCTAAAAGCGTGGTTTCTAAACACACAATTCAAAAACCATCTTCACAAAAAGATGTGTTATTAAATCCTGAGTTCAGGCACACTAAACTTCTTCTCTCCATCTTACGCCTATGGGAAAATATCCTGGAAACATGGGACACAGCATTCCCCATTCTGTCCTATGGGCAAGATGGCCTTGCAACAGTGAAACACAAATTTGGCAGTATTTCACTGTCAGGACATGGTATACACCTCAGTACATGTCCTACCTTTCACATACACTGCACCCTGCCCATGGGGGTACCTTGGGCCTACTATAGGGGTGTCTGATGTGCATAAAAAGGGAAGGTAAGGACTGACAAGTGGGTGCACTTGCCAGGACAACAAGGCAGTTAACAAACTGTGCGCAGGCACTGCAGTGGCAGGCCTGCGATCTCTCCTTAGGGCTACTTGTGTGGGTGGCAC
Organism: Triturus cristatus; assembly: GCF_964204655.1. Classification (NCBI taxonomy): domain Eukaryota; kingdom Metazoa; phylum Chordata; class Amphibia; order Caudata; family Salamandridae; genus Triturus; species Triturus cristatus. The sequence continues at coordinate 955,473,320 of NC_140580.1, forward strand.
AATTAGTGCTGCAGGCCCACTAGTAGCATTTGCATTACCAGCCCTGGCACACATAGTGTACTTTACTAGGGACTTTACTAGTAAGGCAAACATGTCAATTATGGACAACTAATTACCATAACACTTTATACAGGGAACACTTGCACTTTGACACTGATCAGCAGTGGCAAAGTGCCCAAAGCACCTAAGTCGGCAACATAATGTCAGAGAAAGGTCTAGGAGGAAGGCAAAAAAGTTCAAGGAACTTTATCCAAAAAGGGCCAAGTCCAACAGTTTTAGATTCCTTACCTTAGAATTACCCCCAGGCATCAGACTGGATCCGGATAATTTTTCGTCAGCAGTACCCCTGTGCGTCAAAAGGTGGCGCCGGTCGGCTCCGTGTTCGTCGTCGGTGTCATGGTCGCCGGGATGATGTTGCGGTAGCTACTTAGACGCCGCCCTCGCGCGCTGACGTCAGTTCTTTCTTTTTTCGCGCCAGCCAGCGCAGATCCAGAGAGAGCGGTGCCTCCAGTCGCTTTTTGACTGACTTTTTGTCGACTTTTGTCGACACTGTTTTTGAGTCTTTGTCTCCTGGTGCATGTCAGGGATGCCCGGTTTCAAGGCTTGTGGCTCCTGTAGCCGACTGAAGTCGGTGACGGATCCGCACCGCATGTGCCTGTTTTGCCTGGAGCACGACCATGACCCCAAGTCGTGCTCCGACTGCCGGACCATGAATCCAGAGTCTTTGCGGGAGGGGTCCTGAAAGCTTCTCGAGGCCCGGCAGTCGGCTCCGTGCCGTTCAGGGTCCCGGTCGCGTTGGAGATCGAGGGACCGGTCGCAGAGTCACCAACACCAGTCTTCTTCTAAGTCTTTGCACTCCTCAGGTAAGTCAAAGCACAAGAAGAAGTCAAAGACACATCGTCGCTCTTCAACTTCTCCCCGTCGGTCGGCCGACACGATGAGGTATGCAGGTGGTGCCCTTCCCGCGGCTCCGCGTGCGGAGCCCGAAGGGTCGACTCCGGATTTCCCTCCCTTCCCGGGACCCGGTGCGACCCTTGCCCAGCTTCGCCAAATTTACTGAAGCGATGCATGCCATTTTTGGGCAGCCCGACTCCGCCGGCGTGCCTTCGGGCCTTGAGCGGACTCGGCTGGGGGCCCTGGGCCTTTGACACTGGCGGCTCAGGCACCACAAGGTCCCCTGGGATCCAGGCCTGGATCCGGATCAGCGTTGGTCGATCTGATTACACCTCTCCCGGCGTCAATTCTACGGGCACCATGTCTGCAGCCGACGCCGGTTGTGTCCCCAGCCAGCGTCGACCCTTTTGGGCACGTGGTCCAGGTCCAACACAGGGGCTTCTGTGGATAGGATGATTGCCCGATGCCACCGCCCTTCCCCCGGCGACCACACTTTCCTCTCCCAACACCGCACCCCTGAGAGCTTGGTGGTCCAAGCCTCCACCTCCAAAGGCGCATTCCCTACTGCACCACCTGATAGGGAATCCAAAAAGCTGGACCATCTTGGGAAGAAGATGTTTTTTCCTCCAGCTTGGGACTGCGGTCGGTAAACACTGCATGTCTGTTGGGCAGTTACACACACTCTGTGTGGGATACGGTGGCGCAAGTGCTGCCCCAGTGGCCGGAGGAGGCCGGGGCCGTTCTCTCCCATGCAGTTGCTGAAGGGAGAGATGCCTCAAAGTTTACCATCCACTGTGAGCTGGATACCACCGACTCACTAAGCTGGACGATTTCCACGTCGGTAGCCCTTTGACCCTACGCCTGGCTGAGGTCGACTGGTTTTTCAGGGAATGTGCAATCCACTCTTATGGACATGCCCTTTGATGGCTGTCACCTGTTCAGCGACAAGGCAGACAGTGCGCTGGTGCGCTCTAAGGACTCTCGGGCTACGGTCAGGTCCTTGGGCCTTTCCATCACCCGCCCTGTGCAGTCTGCTTTTGCCCCTTTTGTGGCTACGGAAGGGGTGCCCCGCCATGTCCCGCCCAGAGCCACAGGCCGGTGCAAGCTGTTCAGGCCCTGCATGGCCAGGGACGTAGGAACCAGGCCATGGTTCTGAGGGCCAGCGGGCGGGCCAGTCCACCACAACCCCCTCTGCAGCAGCCTCCAAACCCTCTTAGTCCGGCCTTTCAGGGCCGCCAATCGCCAGTGGGCGGCAGGATTTGCCATCACCTCCCCCACTGGCGCACCATCACATCAGACAGGTGGGTTTTGCAAATTGTCCAAAGCGGCTACCCCTCCCCTTCGAGACTATCCCTCCATCTATGCCACCTCAGTGCCATTGCATGTCAGACGATCATCTGGCCCTTATCCAATGAGAAGTTTCGGCACTCTTGGCCAAGGGAGCCATCGAGTGAGTTCCTGTCCCAGAAGTAGGTCGTGGTTGCTATTCCCACTACTTTCTGGTGCCCAAGAAGGACAAAGGCCTGCATCCTATCTTGGATCTCAGGAACGTCAACTGCTTCCTACAGAAGGAGAAATTCAAAATGTCGATGCTAGCTCAGGTCCTGTCTGCCCTCGACCATGGAGACTGGATGGTAGCATTGGACTTGCAGGACGCTTATTTTCACATCCCCATCCTGCCGTCCCACCGGTGTTACCTGCGGTTCACGGTAGGCCACGAGCACTTTCAGTTTACCGTGCTCCCCTTTGGCCTTACCAGTGTCCCTCGGGTGTTCACGAAAAGAAAGGCGGTGGTGGCAGCTCATCTGCGCAGATCAGGGGTTCCAGTCTTCCCCTTTCTTGATGACTGGCTGTTGAAGGCGGGCTCGCCCTAGGCTGTCGTCTTCCACCTCCAGACTACAGCGGACCTCCTGCATTCACTGGGGTTCTCTATCAACATGCCGGAAGCTCCTCTTTATCGGAGTGGTTCTGGACACGACACAGTTTCGGGCTCATCCTCCCGAGCAGCAAGTCCGGGATATTCAGGCTATGATTCCTATCTCCCAGCCTCTATCCCGGTTTTCAGTCAGAATGACCGTGAGGCTGCTGGGCCTCATTGCCTCCTGCATCCTGCTGCTAGATCATGCCAGGTGGCATATGCGGGATCTGCAGTGGGACCTGAAGTTCCAGTAGGTACAGCATCAGGGGAATCTGTCCAATTGCGTCCAGATCTCAGAGGGCACTGCACGTCAATTGCAGTGGTGGCTAACGAACGGGGATTGGGTCAACGGCAGATCCCTCTCTCTTTCCCAACCAGAGTTCACAGTGGTGACAGATGCATCGCTGCTGGGATTGGGCGGCCACATGGGAGAGGCAGAGATCAGAGGCCTCTGGTGTCTGGCGGAGTATTGGGTCCACATCAACCTTCTGGAGCTTCGGGCAATCTGTCTTGCACTAAAAGCATTCCTTCCCTCTGTCCGGGGAAGAGTAGTGCAGGTGTTCACGGACAACACCACCGCCATGTGGTGCTGCAACAAACAGGGCGGGGTGGGGTCGTGGACCCTATGTCAAGAGGCTCTCTGTCTCTGGACATGGCTTGAACATCAGGGCATATCCCTGGTGGTTCAACACCTGGCAGGTTCACTGAAAGCCAGGGCGGACTATCTCAGCCGCAGGTGCATGATGGATCACGAAAGGCGTCTTCACTCGGAGGTGGCGTAAGGTCTCTTTCAGCAGTGGGGAGAACCTTGGTTAGATCTATTCGCCACCAAAGAGAACACGCAATGTCAGCAATTCTGCACATTGGAATTTCCAGGCGGCACTCGACAGGCAACTCTTTTCATCGCAAGTGGTGTTGCGGTCTTCTATTTGCTTTTCCGCCTATATCACTTCTGCCCAAAGTGCTGAATAAGATCAAGCGCGCCGGGCCCAAGTCATCCTTGTGGCTCCGGATTGGGCACGAAGAGTCTGGTATCCCGAGCTGTTACACATGGCTATCGATCCTCCGATCCGACTGCCTCTTTGGGATGATATTCTGTCATAGCAGCAGGGGACATTCCTTTACTGAACCTGTTCAGCCTCCACCTCCCTGCGTGGGGATTGAGCGGCGACAGTTGACAGCCTTTGACCTTTCTCCCAAAATCTGTAATGTTATCTTGGCAGCCAGGCGTCCCTCCACTAAGACAGTATATGCCTGCAGATGAAACAAATTTGTGGCATGGTGAACAGCAAAGGCTGTGGATTCCCTTTCTGACCCCCTTTCCGAGGTTCTCTTGTTCCGCCTTTCTTTGGCCCAGCAGGGCTCTGCTCTGGACACTCTTTAGGGCTATTTTTCAGCCATTTCAGCCTTTCTTAGGCTTCCCGATCAACCTTCTCTTTTCAAGTCCCCTGTTGTGAATCGCTTCCTTAAGGGCATTACTCATCTTTTTCCTACTGTTCCCTTCGTAATGCCTCAGTGGGAATTGAACTTGTTTCTTACCTACCTGATGTGCGCTCCTTTTGTCCCGCTTCATAACTGTCCTCTCAGACTTCTTAATTTAAAGACTGCCTTTCTGGTTGCCATCACCTATGCTCGCAGGGTGACCTACAAGCTCTTTCTTCAAAGCCTCCTTTTCTGGCTGTTCATCGGGACAAGATCGTCCTCAGAACTAGACCTTCCTTTCTTCCCAAGGTGGTTACTTCTTTTCACATTGGTCAAACCATCACTTTGCCCACCTTCTTTCTGCCTCTGCATCCTTCTAAGGAGGGAGTGAGTCTCCACCGTCTGGATCCAAAACATGTGCGTTCCTTTTATGTGGATCGCAACAAACAATTCTGGGTGGATGACCAGCTCTTGATGGCTACGTGGACGCCAAAAAAGGTTGGGCCGTGCACAAACGGATCATCTCCAGGTGGGTCATTTTGTGCATCAAAGCTTGCTACTCTTTGGCAAAGAAGGAGCTTCCAGTTGTACTGCACGCTCAGTCCACTAGGGTGACGGCAGCTACCACTGCTTTGGGACGCGGAGTCCCCCTTAATGACATCTGTCAGGCAGCTACGTGGGCATCTCTGCACACGTTCACCAAACACTACTGCCTAGACAGCCAAGTCCGGAGAGACGGCTTCTTTGGCCATTCTGTTCTCCAGGACTTTCTGGTGTGAACTTAGTTCTCAGACACACCTCTGGGGTTGGTATTGCTGGGGTATCTATTCTGAGGTAGGAATCTATAACTAATTGTCTCTTTGAGATGAACAAGTTACTTACCTTCGGTAACAAAATATCTGTAAGAGACATCGATTAGTTATAGATTTCTTACCGCCCCGCCCATCATCCCCATTCTGCGAACTGATTTCTAGGGTCAGGAAATTCCTTTCAGGGACCTAGTTTTTGTGTCAGTGTCTTGCATGGCTCTGCGCTTCTGGCGTGGAATGTTGTGTAAAAGAACTGATGTCAGCGCGCGAGGGTGGCGTCTAAGTAGCTACCGCAACGTCATCCTGGCGACCACAACAACAAACGCGAAGCCGACCAATGCCACCTTTCGACCCGCAGGGGTACTGCTTACGAAAAATTCTCCAGATCCAGTTTGACACCTGGGGGTTATTTTGAGGTAAGGAATCTATAATTAATCTATGTCTCTTACAGATATATTGTTACCAAAGGTAAGTAACTTGTTCTTTACCGCCATATCAACGAAAAGCATTTTAACCTCTCTGGCCCAACCTAATTCACTTTTCATTACCTCATCTCCATATAACAAGGCTACTTTGGGTTGCTCAGGCTGCATTAATTTATCTCAGAATCTCAACAAACAAACCAGAGCAACCATTGACCATGGTTCTAATCCAGTCTCCATCCCTATTGGCTGGGCCATGGTGCATTTTGGTAGGGAGAGCAAATTCTTTAGACACAACCCTTCTATCTTTTTCCAATATAGAAATCTGCTCAAACCCAGTACCTCCACACAACATTAAAAGAGAAGAAGTCCTAAACACAGCAAGGACTGGATGAAGTGAAGCGCCTTTCAAGCCACTAATGATTGAGCAGTTTTTCGATTGCAACATATCGAAGTGCAAACTCATGGAAAGAGATTTAGTAAAAACCATCCCCAGATACTTATATTGTAACACTTCCCAATAACCCACCCCTCACCATTTTCTTTTTGCCAAATGTCATAGTTTTAGTCTTATCAAAATTCACTACTAAATAATTGTTTTCACAATAGTAGCTAAATCCTTCCAATTTCCTTTTAAGACCAATTGGATTAGCATTTAATGTTATGAAATCAACTGCATAAAGGAGGTGGATAGGTGGGTCCCTCCAATTTTTGGTAAGAACTACGGTGAAGACTGCAACTTTTTGGGCAAATCTGCTACATACAACATGAGGGGTCAGATGTAGGTAGAAGCATTTTTGCGAGTCCTTAATAGTGAATTTTAGGCAATCGCTATTAAGGACTTGCAAAATGCCATGTAGGTAGGAATCGCACATTTTTTTGCGATTCCTTAATATTCCTTAATTGTGAATTGCGATTCGCAATCAAGGAATAACTTCCCATTCATTCCTATGAGCCAAGAGGCCCATTGAAATAAATGGGAATTGCGCATGCAATTTGCGAGTACCCTATAGGTACTCACAAATTACGTACGCAATTTCAAGGGTGCAAGGGTTCCAGAGGGACACCCTGTTGCACCCCTGGAATGTGCATGTGTGCACATGTGTCGCACATACATGCCATAAGGGGATGAATATGTGCCACATGGCACTTTTTAAAGAGCAAGAAAGTGCTTTTTTAGTATTAAATCTGTTTTTATTGACAGAACACAATCAGAGGAACATAAGCAGGATGCCTACAACCCAGCAGGCCGGCTACCTGTGATTTGGCTATATCAGAAAGGCAACGATCAAAGCAAAACTTCTCAAAATTAAACACAGCATGCTGCCTACAACCCCCATTGGACGGCCGCATCTGAAAAAGGGGGGAGATATTAACCGTTAGGTAATGCCATGGACAAACAGGCAAGTCAATCAAAAAGCAATGAGTCCATGTCCTCGGAAAAGCGACCCGATGAAGTCCATGGGCTCTAGGAGGAGTTCCATATTTGAACAATAAACATAACCGAGAAATAATATTAAAACAGTAAGAAACCCCTACAACCCATCCCACCCCCACCCCCTCTCCTCAGTTAAAGGAAAATAGAGGCACGTGCATCACCCCGTGGGCCTTGGGTGCTACAATGGGGATATCACATCCAGGGGAAGGACAAAGCCGACAATACACACTCTTATGGGGTGGTTTCAGTGGCATCCGGAACTAATTTCAGGATATGGAGGACTTGCGGGCAAGTCAATTCACGGAATTCAGTGGAAAGAATTGTTAAAAAAGGGCCCCACATTTTGGCATAATCTTTACTCTTCCCTGCCACTACCATGGAAAGTCTCTCCATCGCTAGAAGATTCCATAATTGGTGTAACCAGTGTGTGTGATCGGGTACTTTGTCAGATTTCCACCTTGTCAGTATTACCCTAAGCGCAGCGTTCAGCGCAAGTGCCATCTGTTGCCCCCAAGTCGAGCGCAAGGGAAAGGTTAACGCATTGGGGAGGCCTAGGAGTGTGTAAGCAGGGAGCCGGAGTATGGAAGTATTGAAGGCCAAGTCGATGTCATCTATGATCTGTTCCCAGTAGAGGGTTAGTTAGGGGCAATGCCAAAGTAAGTGCAAAAGTGTCCCGGGATTATCGCACCCCCTCCAGCAGAGGCCGTCACATTGGGGTTGCCATTTGGATAGCCTTTCGGGGGTGTAGTACCAATAGGTAGCAATTTTAAAAGCTGTTTCAGTGTGGCTCGAGGAGTAGGTAGTGTGGTGTGCCCGATAGAAAACGTCTTCCCACTTCTTATCAGACAACGTGTGCTCTAGTTCTGCCTCCCAGCGCCTCTGCCCGGCAGTGCGGGTCCTTGGGAGGGCTGAGGTAAGGAAAGAGTATATTTCGGAGATAAGGCTTTTATCATCTTTTTTGTTAAGTATCCATTTTTTGAATGGCTTCATTGGTCAGAAAGCCAGGTGACGCGTCCCAGGTTCCAAGATCCAATGTATCATCTGGAAGTGTAAATAAATATCAGTGGCAGGCAAGTTATAGTCCGATTGTAGTTCCTTAAAAAAGAGAAGGCCCTGAAAGTCAAATAAGTGCCCTAAAGGTTTACAACCCTCCTCAACCCATCGTGATGCAGCCTTGGTGGTCATTCCCGGCGGGAAGGCGGAATTTGAGAAAAGCGGGGTCAGGGGAGAAGGGAAGGAGGTCAGGTTGGCCCTCTGACAAAAAGTGCTTTTAAAAGGAAATCACAAATTACAACCAACTTGAAGTTGGTGGTAATTTGCGATTACCTGAGGCCAAACTGCTCTTTCTTTTGTGCTTCTTACATTGCATTTCAGGAATCGCAATTTGCGATTCCTTAAATGCAATCGCAAAATAGGGAATCTCAAATTTTGAGATTCCTTATTTTGCGAGGGGGTTTTTGTGTGCTACATTGCACACTGCTAATTGGTGATCGCAAACGCTGAAATTCTGCGAATTTCAGCGTTTGCGATCGCAAATTGGCTTCCTACATCTGGCCCAAAGAATGTTAGAGCCTACACACATCCCTGGTGCAAACCCTTCTCCAACTTTATTTTCCTTGAGAGGCTCCCCACTTTATCCACTATTACTCTGGCCCAGTAATTGGTATAGAGTTCTCTCAAGATTCTCAATATATCTTCTGGAATTCCTCTGTTTTTTTTATTTTGTCCATAGGATTTCATGATTTACTAAGTCAAACACTGACCTAAAATCCACAAAACACGCATGAAGGTCTCTCCCCTCTTCTTTTGACTTATGGGCAATTGCCAAAAGACTAAAACAGTGATCAGTGATTGAATGACCTTCTTTGAAGCCGCCCTGTTCTTATGGAATCAGATTACCTTCTTCGATCCATATTTTAAGACTGTTCAAAAGGATCTTCCAGTAATTCTTGGTCCCAACATCCATAAGGCTAAAAAGCCTATAATTTTTCAGGACCATCGGATCATCTTATTTGTGAATGGTTCTAATAATGGCCCCTTTCCAATTAACAGAATACACTCCTGTGGATGTTAAGGTTTTATATGCCTCCGAGTAGAATTTTGCCTACCGATCCTGATTGAATTTTATAACTATTGCTGGAAGATCATCAGGCCCTACTGCCGAATGAGGCCTATTTCTAGAGATTGTGGTGCCGATCACGAGCCTGGAAAAAAATTCCCCGTACGACTCGTATCCGGTCTTTTTACCGTACGAATCGTACAAGTGCCGTACAAACTGCCAATCACGATTCGCATGGTAAAAAGTCCATACGAATCGCATTGGGAATTATTCCCCACACGTCCTCGGGTCGGAAAATGTGTCCGACACGTCCCCGGACGATTTACCGTACAAATGTGAAAAGTGAAGTCCGACCGCGGAATCACGATCCATCCCGTGCGTCCGATGTTACAACCGGATGGAAAAAACACCGTCCGCACCGAACTCCCATAGCAACCATGGAGACATGTGCCCGCATACACGCCCAACACCCCCCCAGCCCTCCTATGTACGAGTCGAATCCCCACCCGTGTATGTACACCCGTGTATGTACAAGACGTACCCCCACCCATGAATGTATGGAGCGTACCCCCACCCCAACCGTGTAAGTACTACCCGTACCCTCACCCGCGTACGTATGGAGCGTACCCCCACCCCAACAGTGTAAGTACGACCCCTACCCACACCCGCGTACGTATGGAGCGCACCCCCCACCCCAACAGTGTAAGTACGACCCCTACCCACACCCGCGTACGTATGGAGCGCACCCCCCACCCCAACAGTGTAAGTACGACCCCTACCCACACCCGCGTACGTATGGAGCGTACCCCCACCCCAACAGTGTATGTACGGACCGTACCCCCACCCCAACTGTGTATGTACGACCCGTGCCCTCACCCGCGTACGTATGGAGCGTACCCCCACCCCAACCGTGTATGTACGGACCGTACCCCCACCCCAACCGTGTATGTATGACCCGTACCCTCACCCGCGTACGTATGGAGCGTACCCCCACCCCAACAGTGTATGTACGGACCGTACCCCCACCCCAACTGTGTATGTACGACCCGTACCCTCACCCGCGTACGTATGGAGCGTACCCCCACCCCAACCGTGAATGTACAGACCGTACCCCCACCCCAACCGTGTATGTACGACCCGTACCCTCACCCGCGTACGTATGGAGCGTACCCCCACCCCAACCGTGTATGTACGACCCGTACCCTCACCCACGTATGCATGAAGCGTACCCCCACCCCAACCGTGTATGTACGGACCGTACCCTCACCCGCGTACGTATGGAGCGTACCCCCACCCCAACAGTGTAAGTACGACCCCTACCCACACCCGCGTACGTATGGAGCGCACCCCCCACCCCAACAGTGTATGTACGACCCGTACCCCCACCCCAACCATGTATGTACGACGCGTACCCCCACCCGCGTATGCATGGAGCATACCCCCACCCCGACATTCTAAGTATGGAGTGCACCCCAGGCCCCAACACCAGCACCTTCACACAACATCGCGCATGTACGAGTCGTACCAAGCCAGACACAAGGACAGCACTGTACAACAAAATTGCCGAAGTACACACCGTACACACGCTAAAAACGCATGTACACAACCAGGACAAAGCAAAACAACACAAGAATACACCATTCGAATGGCACAAAGCCACAAAACATGTCCAACAAGCACAAAAACAACACATTCACTGACCTGCAACTGCCAAAATCCCAAAGAGAGGCCCAAAACACAGCTACTCCTTATAACACACCCACCCAAACTTCAAACACAGCCACACCCACCAATGGACCAATAAAAAGGGCCCACACACACAAACCATGAGCCTTTGCAACAGACTCACTGCTGCCAGACCCCACAGACAACCTACAGCACCATACTAGAACTTTTACTACACCTTACACTTGCACACCTTCACACACACACCTTCACAAACACCCCCTCATCACATTCACACACACACCTGCACAACCACACCCACACACCCAAAACCATCCACACACACCCCCCCCAACCATCCACACCCACACCCCTCACCATGCCCACTAACAAGAATCCAAAGTTCACTAGCCGAGAGTTGGAGGTCCTTGTCGATGAAATCCTCAGAGTCAAGCCACACTTCTTTGGAACATTGGTCAGACAGACCAGCATTTCCGAAAAAACAGCCATGTGGCAGACGATCGTCGATGCTGTGAATGCTGTTGCGGACACCAGAAGGACCAGGCATGAATGCCAAGCCAGGTGGTACGATCTGCGGAGGAGGGTCCGAGCCAAAATGACCGACGAACACAACCAGGCCAACGTCACTGGAGGAGGGCCGCCCCGCAGACGCGTAGAATACCATCCCTGGGAGGAACGTCATCCACAACCAAACTCACAAACAGGCACGCAACCACCCCAAGCCATCGCATGACTCAACCACACTCCATGAACACGCACATGCCACTGGCACCACCATGCCCCATGCACCCAGCTGGACAATGCCAAGTCACAGGCCACAGAAAACACCAACACAAGACACGGTAAGCCGGATGGCGGGAGTGTGGGCCCCAAAAATCACATAGTGCAACTCAGAAGCAGACAACAATGCCCCCTGCCCATATGGCCTAGGTCACAGCCAGACAAACAGTGTGTCCCCACACAGGAAAGACTTGCCAGCAAATGGCGGACGCCTTGCATGAACACATGGGGGTGACGGCACGTTCTTGCACATGACAGCAGCTAATGAACAGCCAACACTGTGAAAGAGTGGCAGCACACACCACCACAGCAGCAGCGCAGACACAGACACTACACCCAATGGGTGCCTGGAGATCAGAAACAAACTCACATCAACAATCCAAGGGCCATTCAAAGATCTGCTAACAGTGTGTGCCCAGGAAGCTGGGCTGAGGTGACAGAGGGTGACACACAGAGGGAGGGAGAGGGGGACAGAGAGGGAGGGAGACACAGGGAGATGGACAGAGGGAGGAGGCTGACACACAGAGGGAGGGAGAGGGGGACAGAGAGGGAGCGAGAAAGGGACACACAGGGAGAGCAAATCAGCCTTGTGGGGTGTGGGAATGTCTGCTCGTCAGCAGGTGGACTGCGTGCATGTAGACAAGGGTGGCCAGTGCCAGAACCCCCCCTCTTCTCCATGGCAAAACACAGGGCCATGTCACAACCTGTGCACGAGCACAACGACAGCTACCTGCATTATCTAAGTGTGTGGAACCACTCCATGTGCCCACGTACAGTGCAACACGGAAGGCGCCAATGCATGGCTCGCCACACCTGCCCACTCCACTGCTGACTGCAGTCACAATTGACGCAGCAAGTAAGACTGTGCCACACATAGGTAAAGTCGCAAAAGCTGTGGCCAAGGGACATACCCATGCACAAGTGCACTGTGAGTGGAATGCAGGACATATCCAAATTCCCAGAGGAAATGTGCCAACTTAGAAACCAATGAAACATGGATGTTGCATGGAACAAAATTAACATTGTCTTTCTCACACACAGGTCAACGTCGTGGATCACCCCCCAACACTGGGGGGGAAGACTCACAGGACCTGGCTCTGCGGGATGCCGATCCCACCGGCAGCGACGACTCTCACCACTCTGTGGACGAACCCGACCAACCTGGCCCCTCTGGTGTCCAACCACCTGCAGCACCTGCGTCAGGTACAACTGGGCCAACCACCACCCCCACTCCTGCCACATCCCAGGAGACACCCAGGATCCCTGCCCCACCACCACAATGCAGCCAGGCTGGCCAGGAGGGACACGGTGTACCGGGCACCCAGGAGGATGCAGGTGACAACGCCAATGCCACCCCTCAGGGGTCCCGGAGACCCGATGTGCCCACAAGGGCAGGCCAGGTGCAAGTGGGCAGGGGTGGTGGGACTGGAGGACGGCGGAGGCGCGAGCCTGACCTGTTGGCTGGGGAACCGGTATATTCCCATGTCCGAAACATCCTGGACACATACCGGCAGGACACCACGGGCATGGGCCAGGTTGTGGCCACCCTCAACGAGATGAAGGGGACCCTCGAGGAGATCAAGACCCAGCAGGCCCAGCAACATGCGGAGCAACATGCCTGTCTACTGCGACACCAACGGCGGATGGAGGACAGACAGGCTGAGCTCGTGACGGTGTTCACGGGAATTCACAGTACACTCCGTCGGATGGCCGACAACATGGGCAACCCTCCCTGTGCCATCAGGCGTAGAACATCACCACCCACAGGGAGGGATCAGGAGGAGGAGGAGGAGACATCCGACGGAGCATCCCAAACATCGTCACGGCCTGCTTCTGAGGGTCCCCGCAGGAGGGCGGGTCATCCACGGAAAAGACCGTGAGGGTCGGCGCAACAGCACCATCTCCCAGGACACCTGGCCTGGCACCTGGCCCACTGGAGCAACAGCAGCACAGCAGCAAAAGACATTCTCTGCCACATGGACTTGCTGGTCACTGTCTGACCAATGTTGACAAAGACTGTGGCATGGACTCTGAGGATTTCAAATGGCAAGGACACCAACTCCCCTAGTGCACTTTGGATTCCACACACCCGGAAAGCCCCTCATGTCATACCCCCCCCCGTACCCCAACCAAAATAAAAAGTTACACCGTAAAGAGAAGATGCCTACATTTTGCATTATTACCTTACATGTGTCTTGTAAAGTCTAACCATGCCTGAGTTCTCATTTGACTTCAACCATCCACACCCTGGGGCCTGAGTCTGGCACAGGACACACATGGGTCACATTGTATTAGGCAAGACAGACATGGAGCACCATACACACCCGTGATGGGCCCAACCAGCTGAGGGGGTGGCCGCACAACCGTGCCGACAGACATTTTGAGTACAGCGACAGCCATGCGCAGAGGTCAGGGATCATGTGGAGTGTCCTGTGGGGCACCCAGGTATGTGTGGACAGGTGGCAGAACCATGTCCTGCAAGCTTGAGTCAGGTGGATGCAGAGAATGGTGGCCTGGCCAACGTTGGATGCATGGGGATGGCAAATGTCACAATACCCACACAGTCATGGACATCATGCACAATACACAGTCTAATCCCACACAAACAGCTTGCATCTTGCCACTCGACACATAGACACATAGCCACTATCACGGAAAACCATGCCAGACATGCCGGATGCACCGTGGCAACACACCAGCATTGACTGAGAAGAGGCACCTTGGAGGCATAGGGACACCTTTATTAGTCATGTATTCGGGATTGCAGAGGCAACTCGGAGTACACATGAACGGGTCATGTGGAGTAACATGTGGGTCCAACACTGGAACCCCCTTCTGCACCACAAATGCGTGATAGCCATGGAACTGGCACACAAGTGTCGGCTAACAGATAATCACCCCCTGCTGCTCACGGAGAGACTGCCATACACCATTGATCCGCTGATGTGGAAGTCCCACACCATGTCAAGCCAATGCAAACCGCATGTGTCCGAGGGCAGTGTAACACACATTGATGCCATCATCACACTCCACAATCCCATCACTGATGACTGTCAACAAGTCTGACCATCTATTCAGGTGTACACAGCTGCATGTCATGCGTCCCATGGTGATGCGACATGTCTGCAGAGGAACCAAACATCGACAGGGGCAGTGTGCATACATCGTAAACAACTGCCACACCCAATACACCCCTGATGCATCTCTTACCCTAAGGAGAGTTCCAAACGTGTCCGTGCGTGTAACGCTGAGTCAGCACACGATGACGTGTCCATGAGGAATAGCAGTGCCACAACAATGCAACCAGCAGACGGCATGCGCAAGTACCTGGGGATGAGAGACACACAAGAAGTGTGCCACAAAAAGCACAGCCACTTGCATGTGCATGTACTCGACACATGTAAGGATGACAACATGCTAGGTCACAATTATGATTGGGGAAATACACTCATCAATGGCACCATCACTCCAGTGACACATACACACACACCTCTGACTCACGTGCCATACATGCAGATGGACACACACATCGCAACACATGCCACACGGGGACCAATGCGTGCACACACAGACACTGGTACTCACCACTAAGCAAAGAAGTCGCGTATGAGCCGAGTCCGGATGTCCCCTTGCGGAACCACATCCTCCACATCACTAGCCCCATTGCCAAGACCTTGGTCCTCCACGGGTGGATGGTCCTGATCATCTTGATCCAGGATGAGTGGCACAGCTTTCTCAACTGCCATGTTGTGCAGCATGCAGCAGACCATGAAGATTTTGCAGACCTTCGCCGGGGCATATGGGAGGGCGCCGCCGGTCTTGTGGAGGCATCTGAATCGGCTCTTCAGGAGGCCAAATGTCCTCTCTATCACTCGCCTTTTCCGGCCATGGGCGGTGTTGTAGCGGAGCTGGGCCGGCGTGATGGGGTTGCGGAGAGGTGTGATCAGCCATGGCATGTTGGGATAGCCAGCGTCCCCTACATGGAAAGCACATGGACATAAGTAGGACAGGAGAAGCGGTCGTGCTGGAAGTCTACGCAAAATACAGGACAGACAGAGTGTACCCACCAACAACACATGCTCGTTCGTTGCGCAGCTGCGTCATCATTTCAGGCACCCTGCTACGCCTCATGATGTAGGCATCGTGTGCTGATCCTGGAAAACGAGCACAGACATGTGAAATCACCATGTTGGACAGACACACCACAAGGGCATTGATGGAGTGGTAGTGCTTGCGATTCCTGTACGCTACCACCTGTGCCTGTGGTGGTACCAAAGCCACATGTGTCCCATCTATGGACCCAATGACATGGGGCATCCCTCCCAGGTCATAGAATCCACGCTTGACACCAGTCAACATTTCAGGGGTTGGGAAATGGATGAACTCATCCAGGTGAAGCAACATGGCCTCTAAGAAATCATGCAGCACACGGCAGAACATGCTCTGGGACATGCCACCAACATGAGCTATGGTATTTTGAAAGGTACCCGTGGCAAGAAAATGTAGGGCTGCCATTACCTTCAGCTTGGGTGTCAGTGCCGTAGGATACCTGTGCAGCGGTTGCAGGTGTGGTGCCAGCCTCGCCGTCAACTCCACAATCAACGGTTGGGGGAAGCGGTAGCACCGGATACAGTCATTCTCCCGCACGTCAGCCAAGTCCGGAATTGCTCGGGGAAGAGGCGGCGCTCTGCAGTAATTTGGAAGTGACAAGGAAGAGTGAGTGCACTACAACAACAATTTATTGGTGCTGAGCACATGTTAATCTGTCAATACACATATGCGACATACGGAGTCAGGTATGTGCCACATGCCCTGTACACGTATGGCTGCCAGGTGACACTCCTACCAAGACCCAGCTACACACGGAGATTGTGAACCTCCACATGCCATGGCATGGGATTAGCTGTGTCCCAGTGCAAGTGAACAGCCAGACGCAACACAGGAGTGACATACATCCACACATCAGCAGAAGTAGGATGTCGATTGCAGAGACTGGTAGCGGAACACTAGAGCCACAGGTCACATGACATTACACTAGGACAGCCCACACACCTTGCCATGAAGGTGTACATGTAATGACTCACCACACATTCATAGAGAGGATGCAGACATGTCCTTGTTACGATACTCCGTGTCCCATGCATACATACGCACCTCACAGCCGATACCACATGTGGCCTGGTGTGCGGAACAGTGTGCCATGTCCATCTACACACAGACACATGTTGGTTGCTGCAACAGTTGATGCTTTTGAGGGAGCTCCAACATCAAGCTAATGGGAACCCCCCACACATACATGTCATAGTCACATCGCGCACCGTGGGTAGTGACATGTGTGGTGTGGTAACCCCTGTAGCGGGCATCAGGGGACACTTGCGTGTGTTGTTGACTGTGCCATGCCAGTGACGCTCATCCCAAGTGTGCAGTACGACATGCACACATGTCAAAGGAGTTAAGGGCATGCCTGGCACACATTGCACCGTCACACATAACATCTGTACACATCTCATCATACATCTGGTGCCTTCTCGACTCAGGAGTAATGTGCCACATCACAGCCTTTCACACCTGTGCCCCACACATGTAGTACTGCCCAGACAATGCCTTGATGTCCATCCATGGACAAGTATGTCAGCCCTATTCCTTCCTGTGTGCTGCCTGTCACCACTGTGATGTGTGAAAGGCACCGTACTTTCGCTCAGAGGGCCTGTGTACGTTCCCTATCACTATGGGAGTGCTGCCGTATGTGTACCCATAGTGATAGTGAGCGTACGCACGCGTGTACGGTCCGTACCACTATGAGTACGCATACGCGAGAACACCCATAGTGATAGTGAGCGTACAGGCGTGTGTACGGTCCGTACCACTATGAGTACGCATACGCGAGAACACCCATAGTGATAGTGAGCGTACAGGCGTGTGTACGGTCCGTACCACTATGAGTACGCAGACGCGAGAACACCCATAGTGATAGTGAGCGTACAGGCGTGTACGGTCCGTACCACTATGAGTACGCATACACGAGAACACCCATAGTGATAGTGAGCGTACAGGCGTGTGTATGGTCCGTACCAGTATGAGTACGCAGACGCGAGAACACCCATAGTGATAGTGAGCGTACAGGCGTGTACGGTCCGTACCACTATGAGTACGCATACGCGAGAACACCCATAGTGATAGTGAGCGTACAGGCGTGTGTACGGTCCGACCCACTATGAGTACGCATACGCGAGAACACCCATAGTGATACGGACCGTACACGCGTGCATGCGCTCACTATCACTCCTGGTGTTCTCGCGTATGCGTACTCATAGTGGTACGGACCGTACACACGCCTGTACGCTCACTATCACTATGGGTGTTCTCACGTATGTGTACCCATAGTGATACGGACCGTACACGCATGCGTACGCTCACTTTCACTAGGGGTACGCATACGCAAGCACACCCATAGTGATACGGACCGTACACACGCCTGTACGGGCCGTTGATATGCATTTGTGGTGCCCTAGGGCCCCGGGACGCACTGTACCTGTGTGTGAAACTCCAAATTACATAGGGGACATATGAGGGACAAGTAGAAAGGCCTACATGCATGCTGGTTGTCATGGAGACCAAGTTTAAAGTTTGATTTTTTTTAAGCAGGTGCACAGCAGTAGTCAGTTTGAATGAATCTACTTTGTTGCAATGTGGTTCTGGAGTTGACATCATGCTCAAGAAAAAAACACAATGAGAACCCACTGACTGTGCTAGGTTTGAAGGGATTGGAGGAAACATAGGATGCAAATGTGAGTGACCAATCACTCTGTACTCCTGTGCATGAAACAGGCCAGCAAGGCAGATATAAGGCAGCCAGGTCCCATGAGGGAGCACTTGCCTGCACATCTTTGGATTCGACGACCCAGCTGCTGCTACTGATTCCCTGGAACCATGTCAAGGTCTGTGGAGAGGTCACAGCCTTTCACCCTGGAGGAGAACCTGGCTTTGCTGGATGTGATCCTCCCACAGTACCCCCTGCTGTATGGGCGACCAGGGTATCAGGTGAGTGCAGAGTCTACTAGCACAGACTGTGTCCCTTGTTTGTGACTGTGACTTTTGGCATTGTGTCCAGGTGTGGCACACATGCTATGTACTGTAGGGGGGGTCCCAGGGGGGGGAATGCCTGATGTCTCCCAGCCAGTGCATGCTGTGGTGCATGTCTGCCGTCCTCACTTGCATTGTGTTTACTGTGACAATCACTGCATGGTGCATGCCACATTCTGCCTGTCTTGTCCTCCTGGGAATGTGGCCTCTACAGTCCTCATGTGATTATGTGGTCAGCCCAGTGTGACAGGTGACTGTACCCACAGATGTGTGTTAGTTTTGTGTACCTGTGCTGAGAGTGTCCACATGATGTGTTCATACCCTGGACATCAGTGTGTGTGTAAGTCCCCTGTCACGTGGGTGGGTGCATATGTGGAGTGTGGCACCCGGGCTGCATGAGGGATGGATATACCCTGCCCATGTGATGTGAGCAGGGAGCAGTGCTGTGTGTCTGATGTGCAGGGCCAGCCCCACACCTGTGAGCCCCCCCCGTCTAGTGGCACATGTGCAGAGTGAGGTTTGTCGCTGCATTTGGCAATGGCAGGTGAATGTCCTGTGCCTGTGTGTGTCTGTGTACTCTGCTGCGGTAGCGTCAGTGGCCTGTGGCATGTGACTGCTTAGAGGTGCTGCACATTATACTGGTGTAGCTTGTGATGCACAGTGTGAGCCTGGATCAATGATTGTGTTGTTGCCCTCATTCCACCTGTGTACTTTCAATGGCACGTACTGCATTTGCCCTTCCCCAGAGGATCATGTCCCTATGACAAAGGTGCAATGCGTTGGATGCATACTATGCCTTGTTGTAAACATCAAATTTGTTCAAATATGTCTCTCTGTGACATGTGCCTGGTGTATTGATGTAGTGTCACTTGTTCATCCTCACAGGTAGGCGCCTCTGCCAAGAAGCAGATATGGATGACCGCCGTCAGTGCCGTGAGGAGTGCGGATGGTCGCAAGCGGCGCCTGGCCCAGGTGAGGAAACGCTGGCAGGATATCCGGTGCTGGACGCGGAGGATCGCACGGGTCCTGCTGGGGGACTCACCTGAGTCCCATAAGAACCGCGGGCGCCGCCGTCTGACCCACATCCACAAGCGTGTGCTGGCGGTGGTATTTCCAGACTTGGACAGGCGCTTACAGGAGAAGCAGCAGCAGGAAGGGGGTAGGTACATGTGTGTTTGTTGTGTGTCAACAGCATTTGTAAGTGCACAGTTGCATGGACACACTGCCAGTGTTTAAAGGTGCTGTGCAGATCCTGTTACCCACAGTATAGCGGTGCTCTCCTGCCTCCCTTCCCCTCCTTGCAATGTGTTCCCTGGTCTGTGTGTAGTCACTCCTTCACAAGGTAATGTAGGCTGGCGCTTTCTCCACGTGAACTATGCCTGTAACATCATGTGTGGGGGTGGTGTCTAACAGGTTTTGGGACCTTGCCTGTGCCCTGTCCAGTTCAGTACTTGTGGTGTCCATGTCAATTGGCACTGATGCTGAGTCCAGACATAGGAGTATGTCTCTGAAGTTTAATGCCTTACAGCAAGCATGTCCTATGTTGTGGTCTGTGACATGATGTGCATGAGTGTGCGATACGCATAGTGCAGGGATGGTGGCGTGTGTTGCAGTCATTCCCATTCAGGACCATGGAGTTGTGTGGCCAATACTGTCCCCTGGGGCATATTTTCCCAGGTGTCATGTGTGTCATCACAAAACGTGGACACTCTCAGTGTCTACAGCATAGGTTGTGCTCTGTGCCATTGTCCCCTGGCACCATGTATATTGACGTAAAATGTAGTACAAGTGTCCACTGTACAGCCCGACCTGATTTTCCTTGTTCATACTCACGGTGGCCAGTGCCTGTGTGTCTTGTTACAATCATCTGATGATGGCCATTTGTACATGATTATTTGGACAGGCGCACCTTGGGTATTTGGCGTCCAATCTTGCATTTATGCAGCCCCTATGTATTTCACCCAGACTAAGAGATGTAAGTGCCACCTGTGTCTCAACAATTTGTCTCATGTAGGGGGTGGTTGGTGCGGTCCAAGCCTACATGTCAAAACCAGAATTCTCCTTGCTAGGTCTGGCCAGTGTGTGATGTTTGTCTGGACATACACTCAAGGTGCAGTGAGCCAGTCATGGTGGGCATGTTTTCAGTATTACCTATGCAGCATGTGCCTCAAGTTCATGGATATGGTCGCTGCTCATCCCTATTTTCGGCAACGCTGTGTGGTGCAGATGCAGTGCTGGATTGTCCCCAGGGCCTGGCTCCTATGTCAAACTCCATTTCATGTCATTTGCTATTGTGTCATGCTCTCCATGGATTTTCAGTGGCATGGTGGGTCAACCAACTGTGTGTTGCATGCCCTATATCTGTACCTTGTTTTGTAGATGTTACTGATCTTTCTTTTCAGGCTATGCACTGTAACCTATGTAGATTGGACTCATGTGACATATGTATACAGGTGTGTGATTAATTGCTGTCTCTTCACCTTGCCCACAGCATCGTCGGGGGACACGGAGGGAGACATGAGCACAGACGGAGCGGAGGGACCGAGCACCAGTGCCAGCGTTGACATCGTGGCTGGCACATTGAGTGGAACTGAGGCGGAGGAGAGTGAGGCCGAGGGCCTGTCCACTGGCACGACAGAATATGAAGCTGACGGGTCCGAGGATGATCTCTCCGAGTGGGCGGAGGCTGCACCAGCAGCTGACAGCGGCACAACATCTCACCCCGCCCCCTCCATTGCCATCAGCCGCCTCCCACTTGCTCGTGTCCCTTCCCAGCGTGCCCGGTCACCACATGTCTCCTTCCTGCCAGGCACCGCACCCCCTGCCCCTGTCTCCACTGCTGCCGCCAATGCCGAGTCTGTGGACATCCAGCGGCAGTTGCAGGTTGGTCAGGCTGCGATGCTTAATGTCCTCCATGGCCACAGCCAAGTGCTGAACAACATGGAGGCATACTTGGAGGGCATTTTTTCATCGCAGGCTGACCAACGCAACTTGCTGAGGTCCATAGACTCGACACTGACTGCAGCAGTGGGTCTCCTGCAGCGCTACGTCCCACCCCCTACCCCTGCCCCATCCACACTTCCCACTCCCATGCCTGTCCCACGTACACCCAGACGTCAGCATGCACCCACCACAACAGACACAGGCACCACACCAGCAGGGAAGGTCATACGCACACCTCCTGGCACGCACACACAGGGTGAAGTAGGCACACCCACTGGGTCGGGTGGCAAACGTAAGTCACGCAGCCAGAGTGGGAGTCCGCATTCCACCCAATCCACTCCCTCCAAATCCCCTCCCCTCAGCTCTCCTGGCCACATATCCGGCAAGGACTCCTTCATGGCCGCTCTGTCCCTGAGCCCCACTGTGACACCACCCCGCAAGCGGTCAAGGGAGTCCCCGGTCAGGGTGGTTGAGTCCCCCCCCTATCCACACCCTCCCCCAGTGGCGCTGTGACCCATCCCTCCGACCCCCCCCCTCCTTGGGGCCTGTGGTTCCTTCGGGTGCAGGGGAGTCTCTGGAGGACCTTGCTAAGGTGTGCAGCGACATCCTGGCCTCCGCCTTTGGCCCTGCCCCACCCCCTGTGGTGGAGTCCTCTATCCCTGCACCCACGACGCCTAGCCTTCACCCTCACGTCCCTGCGGTGCCTGGTCCTTCCCCCCCACATGATGCCCTCCCCGCTGTGGAAGACGAAGGAGTCTGAGGTGCAGGCAAGCTAGGGGACATGCGTCCCACTGTGTCCCCCATCCAGCTGTGACTCATGGACTGCCCTATGGGCTTTGTAAATATTGAACTTTATCCACACACACTTTATTTGGAAATGCTGAATAAAGCCTTTTGTTTTTTCCTTAGAACACTACTGCTTTTGTGGTATTGCTGTTGGTGGGGCTGCTACATGATTTTGGGTGGTGATCATGTGTTGGGTGTGTGGGAAATGTAGTAGTGTGCTGGTCATAGGGGGTACCCTGGTATCTGTGTGCCATCACAAGGTGTTAGCTAGGTTTCTCTGTTCATGTCAGCAGTTACTGCATGGTGAAATTGTCCCAAGGTGTGTTCCTTCCTCTGTGTACCCTGACATCTTCCCTGCAGGGTGTTCCCAATATTTAGCGCTGAGCTGTGTCTACATTAGCTGGGTGTGTGACGGACCCCTTCAACTTTGGCCATGCATGCAGAGTGATGTCTCCACCTGCATCATTCGTGGCATCCTTGGTGATCAGTGTACTTGTGTATGTAGTCTGTTGACATGACTTCATGTGGACATGTTCCCTTTTAGGCTGTATGCATGTGTGTACTCCCAGCCTCGCACACATGTGTTACATGTACTGCAGTCTCTGGGCACTGCTGGGAGTGATAGGCACACACCCCTCCTGTCTCTGGGCACTGCTGGGAGGACTCTGCACCCACCCCTCCTGTCTCTGGGCACTGCTGGGAGTGATAGGCACACACCCCTCCTGTGTCTGGGCACTGCTGGGGGCCTCTGCACCCACCCCTCCTGTGTCTGGGCACTGCTGGGAGGACTCTGCACCCACCCCTCCTGTGTCTGGGCACTGCTGGGAGGACTCTGCACACACCCCTCCTGTCTTTGGGCACTGCTGGGAGTGATAGGCACACACCCCTCCTGTGTCTGGGCACTGCTGGGAGGACTCTGCACACACCCCTCCTGTCTCTGGGCACTGCTGGGAGTGATAGGCACCCACCCCTCCTGTCTCTGGGCACTGCTGGGAGTGATAGGCACACACCCCTCCTGTGTCTGGGCACTGCTGGGGGCCTCTGCACCCTCCCCTCCTGTGTCTAGGCACTGCTGGGAGGACTCTGCACACACCCCTCCTGTCTCTGGGCACTGCTGGGAGGACTCTGCACCCACCCCTCCTGTCTCTGGGCACTGCTGGGAGGACTCTGCACCCACCCCTCCTGTCTCTGGGCACTGCTGGGAGTGATAGGCACACACCCCTCCTGTGTCTGGGCACTGCTGGGAGGACTCTGCACACACCCCTCTTATGTCTGGGCACTGCTGTGAGTGTTAGGCACCCACCCCACCTGTGTCTGGGCACTGCTGGGAGTGATAGGCACCCACCCCTCCTGTGTCTGGGCACTGCTGGGAGTGATAGGCACCCACCCCTCATGTGTCTGGGCACTGCTGGGGGACTCTGCACACACCCCTCCTATTTCAGGATATGTACGCTTAGAACATACACGGGTGTGGGTTCGCTCCATGCATACGAGGTGGGGGTAGGGTCCGTACATACACTGTTGGGGTGGGGGTACGCTCCATACGTCCGCGGGTGAGGGTACGGGTCGTACTTACACTGTTGGGGTGGGGGTACGCTCCATACGTCCGCGGGTGAGGGTACGGGTCGTACTTACACTGTTGGGGTGGGGGTACGCTCCATACGTCCACGGGTGAGGGTACGGGTCGTACTTACACTGTTGGGGTGGGGGTTCGCTCCATACATCCGCGGGTGAGGGTACGGGTCGTACATACACTGTTGGGGTGGGGGTACGCTCCATACGTCCGCGGGTGAGGGTACGGGTCGTTCTTACACTGTTGGGGTGGGGGTACGCTCCATACGTCCGCGGGTGAGGGTACGGGTCGTACTTACACTGTTGGGGTGGGGGTACGCTCCATACGTCTGCGGGTGAGGGTACGGGTCGTACATACACTGTTGGGGTGGGGGTACGCTCCATACGTCCGCGGGTGAGGGTACGGGTCGTACTTACACAGTTGGGGTGGGGGTATGCTCCATACGTCCGCGGGTGAGGGTACGGGTCGTACTTACACTGTTGAGGTTGGGGGTACGTGCCATGCATACGGGGGTGGGGGTACGGGTCGTACTTACACTGTTGGGGTGGGGGGTACGCTCCATATGTACGCGGGTGAGGGTACGGGTCGTACTTACACTGTTGGGGTGGGGGTACGCTCCATACATACGCGGGTGAGGGTACGGGTCGTACTTACACTGTTGAGGTTGGGGGTACGCTCCATGCATACGGGGGTGGGGGTACGGTCCGTACATATGCGTCCCCACGCTATGTGATGCTTGTGCGGCCCGTACCCAGGCCTTTTCCACGTGGGTACAGCCGTCCCGCCATTGTTGGGATGACGTAGGTGTGGGCGTGGTACGACTCGTACCCACGCTCTTAAGGCGTGGGTACGGGACGTACCTGTATTGTTGTGTTGCCGGTTCGCGTCGTCAAGCACTTCCGTTGTGGCGGACGCTGGCTTTGCTGGACACGCCCCTACCCCCTCGTAGTGACCAGGGCCTGGGGGTCAGGTATGTCCAGGGCATGTGTGCTGTGTGACTTTGGTGGGGGTTTTGTGGCCTGCCCCTGGTCCTGCCCCCCCCACCTTCCCCCCTCCCTTTGTTGTTCTGACCTTCTGCGGCGTCTGCGTCGGAACCTGTAGAGGAGGTCGACTGCTATGAGGGCCGGGATGACACGTAGGTTCGGGTCCATGTCTGTCCGTCGCGTGCAGGTACTCCTTATTCGCGTCGTCCTGATTTCCCGGCAGTTTTTGGCTGCCGGAAAATATTCACCGTGCGGGATGACGTCGGTGCGAATCGTGATTCCTGGTTCGTGAATGGCAGGCTGCGTGCGTCCCGACGTCACGTTGGCGCTTTCCCGGATCACATTTGTATGTTTATTTTCGTCGGTCGGGGTTTTGTACGATTCGTACGGAAATGGTGTTTCCGTGCGAATCGTAATTCCATGTTTGTATATTTTTAAGACCGGGTACGCGTCGGACGGAGAATATGCTCCGTCCGACGGTTCGTACCCGATTTTTACAGGATCGTGATCGGCACCTGTATCTTTTAATGAAGACTCGGAAAAGAAAGCCAAGCTCTCATTGGCTATGGGGCCAAAGACCTAGGGGGCAAAGTCATCCTTTCCCTTATAAAGTGTAGTTATGAACTCATCCCATGAATCTTCTGGTGACAAGTTAATTTTGCCGTCTCCATTCCCTGGGTGCCATACTTTACCAATTTCCAACATTTTTAGACATCTCTCCCTACAATGGCTGACATCGTTTCCTCCCAGTTTTCCCTGTACAATATTGCTTATTAGACCTCATCCTGCTTTTGTACTGTTTTAACAATTTAGAGTATGACAATCTATTTCTAATTGACTGCAGGGCTCTCCGTAACTTCCACTTCATTAACTAGCACTCCATATCAAACCATCTATTCCTTTTCTTCCCCTTATAAGTGCAAGACTTTAATGTTTTTAGTTTCTTCCGCTCGTCTAGAACTAGGCATGTAACCAATGATTCTATCAGATTTACAAATTTTCTTTTGGATTTCCCTCTTGCAATAAATTACAGTGTGGGTTGATAATGGTTTGTAGTTCCACTAGTGCCTGTATATGTTGAATACTTATCCTGGTTGTAAGGTGCTTAGGGAATTCAATATCTGATGTCAATAATCACTTCCACTCCCTGCCATTTTTAAATGCAGGTTGACTGTCAATGGGTAGTAATCACTGATTCGTTGTGGCAAAACCTGACATTCTTCAAGCAGGGAGAAATGCCACGTTTGAATGAAAATATAATCGATCAACCCTTCTATGTTCCCATGCCTAAACGTCCACTTTTTCTGGGACATCTGAAGCACAGCAGCAGCTTAGGCAGACAAAACAACAGCTTTGTAGAAAACCCTGTAATATTGTACCTCGAAGTACAACTGGTTCCCAACCTGGATCAAACCTTACAGGCCAACTACTGTTGCTTATGACAGTCTGATCAGTGAGAATTCCAGATTTGGCATATAGAGGGCCTGAATATGTGTTGGAGAATTGCAGAAGTCAACATGACCACAATTCACAAAATCATGTTACCCCTCTAAACCCTATCACTGTCTATAGCTGCCTTAACACTACACATACTACAAGACATTGTAGTCTGTCTGGGTAGAGAAGAAGAAGGGCTTGTCCAGAGTTATGATTGAAAGAACAGATGGTGAAGATGGCCTTGGGCTTCCCCATACCTTAAGATGTTACAAGGCAGCACAGCTTCACTATCTCTTCAAACTGGAGCGGGCTGAATCCTAAAATAAACGGTGCCTTGTAGACCAGCTGATTGTTGAAATACATATTTGAAATGCTCCCTGGATGCCAAAGAGGTATAGAGCTTGAGGTCTGAATTCTTCCATAGTTACCAGTATTTCTTCGGAAGCATGAGACAAGGCAGCCTCCAAGTTGGGGTTGACTATATTCTGGTCTCCACTGACTCCTGTAGAGGGAAACCTGAATTTACCACATGTATCGAAATTAACCATTGCAGGAGTGAAGTTTGATGGTGTCTAAAATGATCAGAGCTGTTCAATATGAATGACATTAAATCTCCAGATTAGCCTAAAGTGTGATTTTTCCTGTTCTGAATACAAACATTTTCACTATGTCCCGCTATGGCACTTGGTGTTGCACCTCACAATTAGCGCCTTTGCTAGTCACCCAAGTATGTCACTGGGTGTTGCAACCCACAACAAGGCCCCTGGTTTGCAGCTTGTTGAGTTTGCAAGCCATCGGCACAAAGGAACTTAAAGGTGGAGATTGTTTTAGGGAACAGGAATGTGGTGGTATGAGGTATATGTCACAACCCCAAACACAGAAAAGTCAGTCATAGCAATGGATGTGATAAATAAAATAGCGACATATATATACCACATTACTGTGATGCTTTTGGAATGGGATAACCCTAGATTTGAAGAATGCTAGAGATTTGTTTGTAACCCTTATATTCTTGTTACTCAACAAGTTATCAATTCCCTATTGGGAAAGACAGGGGACTCCAGAGCATAGCAATTGACTTTACAGACTCTAGGACCTGCTGGATGTGGAGAATATCTCATACTAATTGTGGGGAATGGTGCTCTGCTGCCTGAGCTAATTCAGAGTACTAAGAATTGCTGTTGATCATTGTTGATCATGCGGCGAATGTCCCTCATGAACCACACATGGAAGTTGCATGATTCAAGATACATGAACTGGTCAGATTTTTAATGACTTGTCCGCCTCTTTTGCTGGTACTGTGCTGAGGGGTGGGTGATAGGGGGCAGTTTTGCTTATACCTGGGTAGGTTTACTTAGGTAATTTCCTTGCTGGCCTTTGTTGTATTCAAGGGTATGTAATTCCTACCTTTTAACAAATAAAATAAATGTGAATCATAGAAACCTTATCCTTAAATACAAGGGCTTTAGTAAGTTGTGTACAGTTTTTACAACTTTCATGTTGGGCGCCCATAATATGTCTCTGCCCATAAGTTGCCAAAACCGGTTTTTCAGCCTCTGAGGTTTTTGCAATTAAGTGCTGGCAGTGACAAATGTTGCCATAGCACATTATTGCAGTGCATTTCTTGATGACTTGAGAGAGCAGTCTTAGTACTCTACCTACATGATCAAACATTTTTTAAATTGGCATTCTTGAAATTCTACTGAGCATCACGAGTACTTGCAAATAAACATGCTTAATAAATGTCAGGCAGTGATATCTTAAATGCTTAACTAGGACAAAGCTTAGGTGTCATTATTCTGTCATTGCTGTAATCCATTGTAGGTTAAGAAGACAATTCATAGCCTGACATATGAGGAGAGCCGTTTGACCTTCCAGTTCTTGCCAATCAAACAATTGTATGCTCAGGGGCCAATTTATCGCCTGGCCTTTGAGACCAAGAGATTCTTTCACCTTCCAATGCTTGCCAACTAAACGACTAAGGGGCATATAATGAAGCACGGCGATAAAATTATCGCTGCTTTAGCGGCAGAAAACTGCCGCTAAAGTGGCGATAATGGGCTTGATAATATGCCTTTGAGAATTCCAATAGAAGCCCATGTTGACACCAGAACATGGGCTTCTATTGGAATCCCCAAGGGCATATTATCAAGCCCATTATCGCTGCTTTAGCTGCAGTTTTCTGCCGCTGAAGCGGCGATACTTTTAACGCTGTTTGTTGATAATATGCCCCTAAGACTCTGACAAAAGCCTTCTGTAGAGCCCCCGACCATTTTTTGGACCACCCTACCTTCCAAGTTGTATACTACCCCAGAAATATTCCATTCCATCAAATAGTTGAATCCTCTGTCCATGTCTCACCAAATCAACCATAAGGCCACCCTACCACAAACCGCCTCTCTGCTCCCATTTTGATATCCTGCCACTTGAATTTCTGTACCAGTGATGAAAAATGAGGCGGGCAAGTTAGCAAGCCTAAAATGAGTGTTGCAAGAATTAAAGAGGCTGCTAGAAACTCAACAACAGGCAGAACTACTGTCACTGTGATTCCACCCGTAGCTCACTTTCTCCAGATTCATTACAGCTCATGAGGGACCTTGCTGCTCCTCTGTATCATGAAACAGTTGCCTCCTTTTCCACATAGTAAAGATTAGTTCCTCATTTTAATATAGCACTTTAATTTGTATATCTCTTTTGTACCTCTGACATTTTATTTTTCCCTGATGATTACCCTCCTGCTCATGACAAGGTCAAAATGCCTTTGATTAAGCAGCATTTGAACCAGGGATAAAAACTTTATAGGATTTATTGCTGTTGTATTGACCTATTTAGGTACACTACTATATAACTCATTGACTGTGGTTTTATTTTTCCATTTCCACCCACTTATGTTTTTTTACACAACACTGTGTGTTTTAATATTACATTATGAAAATTCTCTTTCTTTTATTAATTTGTGGCAAAATGTGAATATATGTCTGTACATTGCCTCTGCTTATGGACTACTTCAATATATTTGATGCATTAGCACTGCAAGATCTATGGTTATCTTAAAATACATCTAGGTGAACAAATACAACATGGAACCACATCCTTCTGATATAGTATATAACGAAATTCCTTAGATACTTTGAGCAGCCCTTATTTTCTATCATACTAATGATACTAAACCATTGATGTTACTGAGAAAGTAAGGATAATGAAACATTAATAAAAGCAAAGTTACTATAATGTATCACTGATTATACTGCGCTACCATCAATACTAGGCACTCATCACACTGTTCAAATTTATAATACAGAGCTATGATGACAACGAACCATTCATTGATAATACTACGTTATTGATGTCGCCACATTAAACAATGACCCCTGATTAGGAATACAATTTGCTATTTCCACTCCAGTCTTTACAACAGTAGGGAAAGCATTAGATTTCAGAGGAGTGAAATTTACTATTCTCATTCCAAACAGGGCAAAAGTAGGGAAAGCATTGGATTTCAAAGGGGTAAAATGTACTATTCCCACTCCAAACACCGCAAAAAGTATGGAAAGTGTTGGACTTTGGAGGGGTTAAATTTACTTTTCCTACTCCAGTATGTGCAACATTAGGGAAAGCGTTGTATTTCTGAGGGGTGAAATTTAGTATTCCCACTCCAGTCTAATCAACAGTAAAGAAAGCATTGGATTTCGGAGAGATAACATTTACTATTAAACTTCAGTTGACACAGGAGTAAGGGAGGGAAAGTGTTGAACTTTGTAGAGGTCAAATTTATTATCCTCACTCCAAACAACACAACAGAAGGGAAAGCATTGGATTTAAGAGTGGTATCATTTACTATTCTGACCTCAAAAAGCCCAACAGTAGGGAAATGGTAGGATTTAGGAGGGGTAAAATGCGCTATTCCCACTCAAATCTGTGCAAAAGTAGGGAAAGGGTTGAACTTCAGAGAGTTGACGTTTACTATTCCCATGCCACACAACTTGTTCTATGGCCCAGTATTGGAGACATTCCCACTGACTGTCATGTTCCTTTTCCATATGTTTCGCTATCGCATTGGAGCGATCCTTATGTTTGGTGGCTCGAATGTGCTCGAGAATTCTTTTCTTTGCTTCAAAGATGGTGCTTCCAATGTAGCGTAGCTTGCATGGACACTCCACCATGTAAATTACATAGTTGCTTTTGCAAGTCAGGTGTTGCTTGATTTTCCAGTGGGAATGTCTACAAGAAAGGGGAAGAAACCATGAAAAAATCCTACGCCAAAAAGAATCCAAACATATAGTGGCGTTCAGAACCCACTATATGTTTGGATTCTGTGGTCGTACTTACACTGTTGGGGTGGGGGTATGCTCCATACGTCTGCGGGTGAGGGTACGGGTCGTACTTACACTGTTGGGGTGGGGGTATGCTCCATACGTCCGCGGGTGAGGGTACGGGTCGTACTTACACTGTTGAGGTTGGGGGTACGCGCCATGCATACGGGGGTGGGGGTACGGGTCGTACTTACACTGTTGGGGTGGGGGGTACGCTCCATATGTACGCGGGTGAGGGTACGGGTCATACTTACACTGTTGGGGTGGGGGTACGCTCCATACATACGCGGGTGAGGGTACGGGTCGTACTTACACTGTTGAGGTTGGGGGTACGCTCCATGCATACGGGGGTGGGGGTACGGTCCGTACATATGCGTCCCCACGCTATGTGATGCTTGTGCGGCCCGTACCCAGGCCTTTTCCACGTGGGTACAGCCGTCCCGCCATTGTTGGGATGACGTAGGTGTGGGCGTGGTACGACTCGTACCCACGCTCTTAAGGCGTGGGTACGGGACGTACCTGTATTGTTGTGTTGCCGGTTCGCGTCGTCAAGCACTTCCGTTGTGGCGGACGCTGGCTTTGCTGGACACGCCCCTACCCCCTCGTAGTGACCAGGGCCTGGGGGTCAGGTATGTCCAGGGCATGTGTGCTGTGTGACTTTGGTGGGGGTTTTGTGGCCCGCCCCTGGTCCTGCCCCCCCCACCTTCCCCCCTCCCTTTGTTGTTCTGACCTTCTGCGGCGTCTGCGTCGGAACCTGTAGAGGAGGTCGACTGCTATGAGGGCCGGGATGACACGTAGGTTCGGGTCCATGTCTGTCCGTCGCGTGCAGGTACTCCTTGTTCGCGTCGTCCTGATTTCCCGGCAGTTTTTGGCTGCCGGAAAATATTCACCGTGCGGGATGACGTCGGTGCGAATCGTGATTCCTGGTTCGTGAATGGCAGGCTGCGTGCGTCCCGACGTCACGTCGGCGCTTTCCCGGATCACATTTGTATGTTTATTTTCGTCGGTCGGGGTTTTGTACGATTCGTACGGAAATGGTGTTTCCGTGCGAATCGTAATTCCATGTTTGTATATTTTTAAGACCGGGTACGCGTCGGACGGAGAATATGCTCCGTCCGACGGTTCGTACCCGGTTTTTACAGGATCGTGATCGGCACCTGTATCTTTTAATGAAGACTCGGAAAAGAAAGCCAAGCTCTCATTGGCTACGGGGCCAAAGACCTAAGGGGCAAAGTCATCCTTTCCCTTATAAAGTGTAGTTATGAACTCATCCCATGAATCTTCTGGTGACAAGTTAATTTTGCCGTCTCCATTCCCTGGGTGCCATACTTTACCAATTTCCAACATTTTTAGACATCTCTCCCTACAATGGCTGACATTGTTTCCTCCCAGTTTTCCCTGTACAATATTGCTTATTAGACCTCATCCTGCTTTTGTACTGTTTTAACAATTTAGAGTATGACAATCTATTTCTAATTGACTGCAGGGCTCTCCGTAACTTCCACTTCATTAACTAGCACTCCATATCAAACCATCTATTCCTTTTCTTCCCCTTATAAGTGCAAGACTTTAATGTTTTTAGTTTCTTCCGCTAGTCTTGAACTAGGCATGTAACCAATGATTCTATCATATTTACAAATTTTCTTTTGGATTTCCCTCTTGCAATAAATTACAGTGTGGGTTGATAATGGTTTGTAGTTCCACTAGTGCCTGTATATGTTGAATACTTATCCTGGTTGTAAGGTGCTTAGGGAATTCAATATCTGATGTCAATAATCACTTCCACTCCCTGCCATTTTTAAATGCAGGTTGACTGTCAATGGGTAGTAATCACTGATTCGTTGTGGCAAAACCTGACATTCTTCAAGCAGGGAGAAATGCCACGTTTGAATGAAAATATAATCGATCAACCCTTCTATGTTCCCATGCCTAAACGTCCACTTTTTCTGGGACATCTGAAGCACAGCAGCAGCTTAGGCAGACAAAACAACAGCTTTGTAGAAAACCCTGTAATATTGTACATCGAAGTACAACTGGTTCCCAACCTGGAACAAACCTTACAGGCCAACTACTGTTGCTTATGACAGTCTGATCAGTGAGAATTCCAGATTTGGCATATAGAGGGCCTGAATATGTGTTGGAGAATTGCAGAAGTCAACATGACCACAATTCACAAAATCATGTTACCCCTCTAAACCCTATCACTGTCTATAGCTGCCTTAACACTACACATACTACAAGACAATGTAGTCTGTCTGGGTAGAGAAGAAGAAGGGCTTGTCCAGAGTTTTGATTGAAAGAACAGATGGTGAAGATGGCCTTGGGCTTCCCCATACCTTAAGATGTTACAAGGCAGCACAGCTTCACTATCTCTTCAAACTGGAGCGGGCTGAATCCTAAAATAAACGGTGCCTTGTAGACCAGCTGATTGTTGAAATACATATTTGAAATGCTCCCTGGATGCCAAAGAGGTATAGAGCTTGAGGTCTGAATTCTTCCATAGTTACCAGTAATTCTTCGGAAGCATGAGACAAGGCAGCCTCCAAGTTGGGGTTGACTATATTCTGGTCTCCACTGACTCCTGTAGAGGGAAACCTGAATTTACCACATGTATCGAAATTAACCATTGCAGGAGTGAAGTTTGATGGTGTCTAAAATGATCAGAGCTGTTCAATATGAATGACATTAAATCTCCAGATTAGCCTAAAGTGTGATTTTTCCTGTTCTGAATACAAACATTTTCACTATGTCCCGCTATGGCACTTGGTGTTGCACCTCACAATTAGCGCCTTTGCTAGTCACCCAAGTATGTCACTGGGTGTTGCAACCCACAACAAGGCCCCTGGTTTGCAGCTTGTTGAGTTTGCAAGCCATCGGCACAAAGGAACTTAAAGGTGGAGATTGTTTTAGGGAACAGGAATGTGGTGGTATGAGGTATATGTCACAACCCCAAACACAGAAAAGTCAGTCATAGCAATGGATGTGATAAATAAAATAGCGACATATATATACCACATTACTGTGATGCTTTTGGAATGGGATAACCCCAGATTTGAAGAATGCTAGAGATTTGTTTGTAACCCTTATATTCTTGTTACTCAACAAGTTATCAATTCCCTATTGGGAAAGACAGGGGACTCCAGAGCATAGCAATTGACTTTACAGACTCTAGGACCTGCTGGATGTGGAGAATATCTCATACTAATTGTGGGGAATGGTGCTCTGCTGCCTGAGCTAATTCAGAGTACTAAGAATTGCTGTTGATCATTGTTGATCATGCGGCGAATGTCCCTCATGAACCACACATGGAAGTTGCATGATTCAAGATACATGAACTGGTCAGATTTTTAATGACTTGTCCGCCTCTTTTGCTGGTACTGTGCTGAGGGGTGGGTGATAGGGGGCAGTTTTGCTTATACCTGGGTAGGTTTACTTAGGTAATTTCCTTGCTGGCCTTTGTTGTATTCAAGGGTATGTAATTCCTACCTTTTAACAAATAAAATAAATGTGAATCATAGAAACCTTATCCTTAAATACAAGGGCTTTAGTAAGTTGTGTACAGTTTTTACAACTTTCATGTTGGGCGCCCATAATATGTCTCTGCCCATAAGTTGCCAGAACCGGTTTTTCAGCCTCTGAGGTTTTTGCAATTAAGTGCTGGCAGTGACAAATGTTGCCATAGCACATTATTGCAGTGCATTTCTTGATGACTTGAGAGAGCAGTCTTAGTACTCTACCTACATGATCAAACATTTTTTAAATTGGCATTCTTGAAATTCTACTGAGCATCACGAGTACTTGCAAATAAACATGCTTAATAAATGTCAGGCAGTGATATCTTAAATGCTTAACTAGGACAAAGCTTAGGTGTCATTATTCTGTCATTGCTGTAATCCATTGTAGGTTAAGAAGACAATTCATAGCCTGACATATGAGGAGAGCCGTTTGACCTTCCAATTCTTGCCAATCAAACAATTGTATGCTCAGGGGCCAATTTATCGCCTGGCCTTTGAGACCAAGAGATTCTTTCACCTTCCAATGCTTGCCAACTAAACGACTAAGGGGCATATAATGAAGCACGGCGATAAAATTATCGCTGCTTTAGCGGCAGAAAACTGCCGCTAAAGTGGCGATAATGGGCTTGATAATATGCCTTTGAGAATTCCAATAGAAGCCCATGTTGACACCAGAACATGGGCTTCTATTGGAATCCCCAAGGGCATATTATCAAGCCCATTATCGCCGCTTTAGCTGCAGTTTTCTGCCGCTGAAGCGGCGATACTTTTAACGCCGTTTGTTGATAATATGCCCCTAAGACTCTGACAAAAGCCTTCTGTAGAGCCCCCGACCATTTTTTGGACCACCCTACCTTCCAAGTTGTATACTACCCCAGAAATATTCCATTCCATCAAATAGTTGAATCCTCTGTCCATATCTCACCAAATCAACCATAAGGCCACCCTACCACAAACCCCCTCTCTGCTCCCATTTTGATATCCTGCCACTTGAATTTCTGTACCAGTGATGAAAAATGAGGCGGGCAAGTTAGCAAGCCTAAAATGAGTGTTGCAAGAATTAAAGAGGCTGCTAGAAACTCAACAACAGGCAGAACTACTGTCACTGTGATTCCACCCGTAGCTCACTTTCTCCAGATTCATTACAGCTCATGAGGGACCTTGCTGCTCCTCTGTATCATGAAACAGTTGCCTCCTTTTCCACATAGTAAAGATTAGTTCCTCATTTTAATATAGCACTTTAATTTGTATATCTCCTTTTGTACCTCTGACATTTTATTTTTCCCTGATGATTACCCTCCTGCTCATGACAAGGTCAAAATGCCTTTGATTAAGCAGCATTTGAACCAGGGATAAAAACTTTATAGGATTTATTGCTGTTGTATTGACCTATTTAGGTACACTACTATATAACTCATTGACTGTGGTTTTATTTTTCCATTTCCACCCACTTATGTTTTTTTACACAACACTGTGTGTTTTAATATGACATTATGAAAATTCTCTTTCTTTTATTAATTGGTGGCAAAATGTGAATATATGTCTGTACATTGCCTCTGCTTATGGACTACTTCAATATATTTGATGCATTAGCACTGCAAGATCTATGGTTATCTTAAAATACATCTAGGTGAACAAATACAACATGGAACCACATCCTTCTGATATAGTATATAACGAAATTCCTTAGATACTTTGAGCAGCCCTTATTTTCTATCATACTAATGATACTAAACCATTGATGTTACTGAGAAAGTAAGGATAATGAAACATTAATAAAAGCAAAGTTACTATAATGTATCTCTGATTATACTGCGCTACCATCAATACTAGGCACTCATCACACTGTTCAAATTTATAATACAGAGCTATGATGACAACGAACCATTCATTGATAATACTACGTTATTGATGTCGCCACATTAAACAATGACCCCTGATTAGGAATACAATTTGCTATTTCCACTCCAGTCTTTACAACAGTAGGGAAAGCATTAGATTTCAGAGGAGTGAAATTTACTATTCTCATTCCAAACAGGGCAAAAGTAGGGAAAGCATTGGATTTCAAAGGGGTAAAATGTACTATTCCCACTCCAAACACCGCAAAAAGTATGGAAAGTGTTGGACTTTGGAGGGGTTAAATTTACTTTTCCTACTCCACTATGTGCAACATTAGGGAAAGCGTTGTATTTCTGAGGGGTGAAATTTAGTATTCCCACTCCAGTCTAATCAACAGTAAAGAAAGCATTGGATTTCGGAGAGATAACATTTACTATTAAACTTCAGTTGACACAGGAGTAAGGGAGGGAAAGTGTTGAACTTTGTAGAGGTCAAATTTATTATCCTCACTCCAAACAACACAACAGAAGGGAAAGCATTGGATTTAAGAGTGGTAACATTTACTATTCTGACCTCAAAAAGCCCAACAGTAGGGAAATGGTAGGATTTAGGAGGGGTAAAATGCGCTATTCCCACTCAAATCTGTGCAAAAGTAGGGAAAGGGTTGAACTTCAGAGAGTTGACGTTTACTATTCCCATGCCACACAACTTGTTCTATGGCCCAGTATTGGAGACATTCCCACTGACTGTCATGTTCCTTTTCCATATGTTTCGCTATCGTATTGGAGCGATCCTTATGTTTGGTGGCTCGAATGTGCTCGAGAATTCTTTTCTTTGCTTCAAAGATGGTGCTTCCAATGTAGCGTAGCTTGCATGGACACTCCACCATGTAAATTACATAGTTGCTTTTGCAAGTCAGGTGTTGCTTGATTTTCCAGTGGGAATGTCTACAAGAAAGGGGAAGAAACCGTGAAAAAATCCTACGCCAAAAAGAATCCAAACATATAGTGGCGTTCAGAACCCTGGATCCGAGAGGTCTCAACCAAGATGAAGAACTCTATGTACATCTCTGAAATTCTTTCCATATCATTAAAATCTGAACAAGTCATCAAAAATGTTATGGAAGCAAAGTGAAAAGAAGATAAAACACAAACAGCAAACATGAAAATCGATCACAGAATCGCCATGATTTTGACCTTGCAATTAAAACCGAGGCTAAATATGCCCACTTGAGAGCATTAAAAAATATTAAAAAACATTGTAAATAAGGGCCACTAAAGGCCACAAAACAGACATTTAAGCAGGACTTGCCGAAAGAACAACAAATAAAAATTAAAAATTAAAATATAGAGATAAGAACACTCAAATCACTTTATTAAATTTCACTATGTTTTTTCTAACAGTATAAACCACATTAACCACAATGCACTGGTATGCAAAACAGGAAGTAACTGTGTGGTGGTAGAAATAAAAGAAGACTCTTATCTGTATTGCACCATCCCGTGAACAAGGTCACAGTAATTTGACCGAAACGCGTAGGGCATGGCAGACTTTGAATAAATCCGCCTTTTACTTCAGAAAACGAGTGAGTGCGTTGTTTACCTTGTTGTAAAGCAAGAATTGTTTCATGAATACCGGCGGGGCTCTACCGGAAGAAACGCACCGCCCCTCACATTTGCAACGCCAGCGTCAAACACTTGGGCTGAAAACTGATATATATATATATATATTCCTCCAAAGACCCCCAAGCTTTTCAGAGACGCACTCCACAAGAAACAGCTCATCCGAACCTTTTAATTCACAGCAGACAGCATTTCCAACCTGATAACTTCATGTCCCTGACGCGTTTCGATGCCTCCGGCATCTTAATCATAGGGTGGGTGATTTGGAAATTCAGATACGGACTTCCGCTTCTTTTCATCTAGCATACTTTCTCCAGTGAAAGGCATGCTGGTAGCGGTGGTCCCAATTAATCCCCTTCGGTGGGGTCCGTTTCTCCAACACTAATATTGTTCCCAATTTCAATTGTAATATTGTCTCTGCCCTCCGGTGGGCCCCAGGTTGGTAATTCTGTCTCTTAATTATTCAGTTCCTCGTGCTGAAAGGCGGCTACAATAGCGTTTTGCAGCCGCACAGACCTTCGACTGATGTCAGCGGCGGTGCAGTCTCCCACGACCGGAGCAGCCGTGTCAAACATTCCTCCAAAGACCCCCAAGCTTTTCAGAGACGCACTCCACAAGAAACAGCTCATCCGAACCTTTTAATTCACAGCAGACAGCATTTCCAACCTGATAACTTCATGTCCCTGACGCGTTTCGATGCCTCCGGCATCTTAATCATAGGGTGGGTGATTTGGAAATTCAGATACGGACTTCCGCTTCTTTTCATCTAGCATACTTTCTCCAGTGAAAGGCATGCTGGTAGCGGTGGTCCCAATTAATCCCCTTCGGTGGGGTCCGTTTCTCCAACACTAATATTGTTCCCAATTTCAATTGTAATATTGTCTCTGCCCTCCGGTGGGCCCCAGGTTGGTAATTCTGTCTCTTAATTATTCAGTTCCTCGTGCTGAAAGGCGGCTACAATAGCGTTTTGCAGCCGCACAGACCTTCGACTGATGTCAGCGGCGGTGCAGTCTCCCACGACCGAAATTGGGAACAATATTAGTGTTGGAGAAACGGACCCCACCGAAGGGGATTAATTGGGACCACCGCTACCACAGGGGGAACAATTTTCACTACCAGTCCCATAATGCTGAGTGCTATGTTATGCCAGAAATAAAAGAGGGGACTTCACTGGAAGTGTTTGTGCCGTTTGTCATTGGGATTTGAAATGCTCATGAGGAAGGGCGACCAAGCCCGAAACGCGTCGAGCAGCGAAGTGAGAGGGGCTGTGAGTCGCATGGTTGCTGCCTGCGTTGGCGAGCGGATGCCCTGTGCGAGTGCTGGTCCACCTAGGGGCAACCCGTTTCCTTCAATGTTTAGTGGCCTGCCCGGTCACAGACTAGCACCACCACGGGACTGAAAGCGGGGCCGGTGCTGTTTGTAATGGACAGCGTGATCGGCGCACGAGGTGCTCTTGTTAAGCTGCAGGGGCCTCTTTGCGGCACTAAAACCCCTGGAAAATCGTGATGTTCCATGAACGACAGCAACCCACAGGGGGAGCAATTTTCACTACCAGTCCCATAATGCTGAGTGCTATGTTATGCCAGAAATAAAAGAGGGGACTTC
Source organism: Triturus cristatus (assembly GCF_964204655.1). NCBI lineage: Eukaryota > Metazoa > Chordata > Amphibia > Caudata > Salamandridae > Triturus > Triturus cristatus. The sequence goes on from NC_140580.1 coordinate 955,512,447, forward strand.
ACTGGAAGTGTTTGTGCCGTTTGTCATTGGGATTTGAAATGCTCATGAGGAAGGGCGACCAAGCCCGAAACGCGTCGAGCAGCGAAGTGAGAGGGGCTGTGAGTCGCATGGTTGCTGCCTGCGTTGGCGAGCGGATGCCCTGTGCGAGTGCTGGTCCACCTAGGGGCAACCCGTTTCCTTCAATGTTTAGTGGCCTGCCCGGTCACGGACTAGCACCACCGCGGGACTGAAAGCGGGGCCGGTGCTGTTTGTAATGGACAGCGTGATCGGCGCACGAGGTGCTCTTGTTAAGCTGCAGGGGCCTCTTTGCGGCACTAAAACCCCTGGAAAATCGTGATGTTCCATGAACGACGGCAACCCACAGGGGGAACAATTTTCACTACCAGTCCCATAAGCCTGAGTGCTATGTTATGCCATAAATAAAAGAAGGGACTTCACTGGAAGTGTTTGTGCCGTTTGTCATTGGGATTTGAAATGCTCATGAGGAAGGGCGACCAAGCCCGAAACGCGTCGAGCAGCGAAGTGAGAGGGGCTGTGAGTCGCATGGTTGCTGCCTGCGTTGGCGAGCGGATGCCCTGTGCGAGTGCTGGTCCACCTAGGGGCAACCCGTTTCCTTCAATGTTTAGTGGCCTGCCCGGTCACGTACTAGCACTACCTGGGACTGAAAGCGGGGCCGGTGCTGTTTGTAATGGACAGCGTGATCGGCGCATGAGGTGCTCTTGTTAAGCTGCAGGGGCCTCTTTGCGGCACTAAAACCCCTGGAAAATCGTGATGTTCCATGAACGACGGCAACCCACAGGGGGAACAATTTTCACTACCAGTCCCATAATGCTGAGTGCTATGTTATGCCAGAAATAAAAGAGGGGACTTCACTGGAAGTGTTTGTGCCGTTTGTCATTGGGATTTGAAATGCTCATGAGGAAGGGCGACCAAGCCCGAAACGCGTCGAGCAGCGAAGTGAGAGGGGCTGTGAGTCACATGGTTGCTGCCTGAGTTGGCGAGCGGATGCCCTGTGCGAGTGCTGGTCCACCTAGGGGCAACCCGTTTCCTTCAATGTTTAGTGGCCTGCCCGGTCACGGACTAGCACCACCGTGGGACTGAAAGCGGGGCCGGTGCTGTTTGTAATGGACAGCGTGATCGGCGCACGAGGTGCTCTTGTTAAGCTGCAGGGGCCTCTTTGCGGCACTAAAACCCCTGGAAAATCGTGATGTTCCATGAACGACGGCAACCCACAGGGGAAACAATTTTCACTACCAGTCCCATAAGCCTGAGTGCTATGTTATGCCAGAAATAAAAGAAGGTACTTCACTGGAAGTGTTTGTGCCGTTTGTCATTGGGATTTGAAATGCTCATGAGGAAGGGCGACCAAGCCCGAAACGCGTCGAGCAGCGAAGTGAGAGGGGCTGTGAGTCACATGGTTGCTGCCTGCGTTGGCGAGCGGATGCCCTGTGCGAGTGCTGGTCCACCTAGGGGCAACCCGTTTCCTTCAATGTTTAGTGGCCTGCCCGGTCACGGACTAGCACTACCTGGGACTGAAAGCGGGGCCGGTGCTGTTTGTAATGGACAGCGTGATCGGCGCACGAGGTGCTCTTGTTAAGCTGCAGGGGCCGCTTTGCGGCACTAAAACCCCTGGAAAATCGTGATGTTCCATGAACGACGGCAACCCACAGGGGAACAATTTTCACTACCAGTCCCATAATGCTGAGTGCTATGTTATGCCAGAAATAAAAGAGGGGACTTCACTGGAAGTGTTTGTGCCGTTTGTCATTGGGATTTGAAATGCTCATGAGGAAGGGCGACCAAGCCCGAAACGCGTCGAGCAGCGAAGTGAGAGGGGCTGTGAGTCGCATGGTTGCTGCCTGCGTTGGCGAGCGGATGCCCTGTGCGAGTGCTGGTCCACCTAGGGGCAACCCGTTTCCTTCAATGTTTAGTGGCCTGCCCGGTCACGGACTAGCACCACTGCGGGACTGAAAGCGGGGCCGGTGCTGTTTGTAATGGACAGCGTGATCGGCGCACGAGGTGCTCTTGTTAAGCTGCAGGGGCCTCTTTGCGGCACTAATACCCCTGGAAAATCGTGATGTTCCATGAACGACGGCAACCCACAGGGGGAACAATTTTCACTACCAGTCCCATAATGCTGAGTGCTATGTTATGCCAGAAATAAAAGAGGGGACTTCACTGGAAGTGTTTGTGCCGTTTGTCATTGGGATTTGAAATGCTCATGAGGAAGGGCGACCAAGCCCGAAACGCGTCGAGCAGCGAAGTGAGAGGGGCTGTGAGTCGCATGGTTGCTGCCTGCGTTGGCGAGCGGATGCCCTGTGCGAGTGCTGGTCCACCTAGGGGCAACCCGTTTCCTTCTCTCTCTATATATATATATATATATATATATATACTCCACATAGTCCCGCTGTTACGAGAAATGCTCGGACACCCAAGTTGAATGCAGCTCGTTTATTAACAAGTACAAAAACGACGCGTTTCGCCTTTACGGCTTGGTCACGCTCGAGTATACAAACTTGCACCATGTTTAAATCTCTTAAATTCAAAGACGGACTATTCACAACAGTGTAACAAACCCAGTGCGACCATCGCGGCCATCTTACAGTGATGTACAAACAGGAGGTTTTCCATATAACGGGTAACAGTAGATCACATAATGGTTTGGTGCATATGTAGCATTGTTGTTAATCCATAAATTAATAAATACATTATACAAAAATTGTACACAATGCTTTGGGGCAATACTGTATATTTTCGACAGCTAATTAGCGCATATCACTACAATTCATGTACTAAGTATTCCATCATGCCCAAGTGGGCGGCATACCTGATTATGTCTCAGATCTCACTGTGCTCCATATGGGATGTCTATTGTATGTCACTAGAGCACAAACTTAATTCGGAGCATATTAAATAACTGCTCTCGTTCTACATGCCAATAAAGTTATGAACTTCAAAAACGCCCAAGTGGGCATGAACAAACATAAGAAGATATCCCAAAAGAAAGGGGAGAGGAGAATAATGGCAGAGCATAAACCCTATGCCATAGCACCAATAAACATGTCCAATATTTAACATAGCACGTTATTAACATACTGTGTATAACCACTTCCTACTATTTTACGGATACCCCACAATGTATATATCTTCCTTTAATGACTGATGTTCATGTTGCACAAAGTTGTGACTCCATCTAAAATAAAACGAGATATGAAAAGATATGTCAAACTTTAAAACAGCACTGCAGAGCAAGTATAATCTCATTATTCTTGCAGATGTATTGCTAACTCCTCGCTCATGTTCAACCCTTTCGGTGCGAGGCTTTCCAAATCCACAATATAACGGAATTCCAATTTTCTTAGTGACAGTTCCCTGTTACCCCCTCTCACTCCCAAGTCGACGGAAGCAATTACCACCATTCGAACTTGAGTCTCATCCTGTAAATGTTCCTCACAAAAGTGACGGGCTATAGGGTGCAATTTGTTGTTGTTCCGTATAGCACAAAGATGTTCTAACACACGTTTCTTAGCTGTATGTTTCTTACTTCCCATATACCACTTGGCACACGGACAGATAAGAACATACACACAGTGTGTAGTGTTGCATGTAAGTCTCTTCCTAATGGTGAATTCCATTTTAGAGTTGGGTACCTGTAACTTATCACAATCCGTGCTATTCCTACATGCTTTACATTTATGACAGCACCTAAAACCCACACTGCCAGAATTACAGTTTACATCCAGATCCGTGATGTGATTGTGGCTTAGTTCATCTCTCAGGGAACGCCCCTTTCTGAACGTAATCTGTGGATTGCTGCCAAGATCATTTCTTAGATGTTCATCGGTGAGTAATACATGCCAATGTTTTTAAATTATTATTTTTTTTTTCGTACCTCACTGGCTTGCCCTGAAAAAGTGGTGATAAATCTAATATTCTCTTTCTGAGTTTCTTTTTGTTGAGGATATATGAGTTCATTGCGAGATTTCATCTCTACTCTAGAAATTGCATCTTTCACAGTTTTAACACTGTAACCCCTCTACCTGAATCTTTGACATTTGATTGCCTCTTCAAATTTATACGGACAGACCGTTCTTTCGCACCGGAACTTGTGGATATATATATATATATATATATATATTCACTTAAAAAACCATAGGTTTCACACATGTTATAGTTAGGTGGATATTTCACACACGTTATAGTTACGAATTAGCATTTAAAAAACCTTGCAAATTCACTTAAAAACCATAGGTTTCACACATGTTATAGTTAGCTGGACATTTCACTCGTAAAAAAACCAATGAAATTCCCCCGTTATAGTTAGTGCAGGCAACTATAACTCACGCGACCGCAATCCTCTGCTGATGACGTCAGATATTACATCACTGATGACATATGTGTCTTTATGATAAAATAAATATTTGTAATATATGTATAGCTAAAGATTAATGGAAGAAGACATGGGTAAATAAGTGTCTAAATACAGTGATGTAATATCTGACGTCATCAGCAGAGGATTGCGGTCGCGTGAGTTATAGTTGCCTGTACTAACTATAACGGGGGAATTTCATTGGCTTTTTACGAGTGAAATGTCCAGCTAACTATAAAATGTGTGAAACCTATGGTTTTTTAAGTGAATTTGCAAGGTTTTTTAAATGCTAATTCGTAACTATAACGTGTGTGAAACCTATGGTTTTTTCAGTGAATATATATATATATATATATGTATATATATATATATATATACACACATACACACACATACACACACACATATATCTATATATTTATATATTATATATATATGTATATATATATATATATATATATATACACACATACACACACATACACACACACATATATCTATATATTTATATATTATATATATATGTATATATATATATATAAACAAAACTAAAAACAATTACTCAATTTACGTAATTACAATTCAATAAAAAATTGATTATCAATACATTATGGTATTCAAATAATAATTAATTACTTCTCATCCTGTACCCCTACAAACTAGGCAGCCCGCACCTGAAATAAAACAAAATAAAAAATGATTCCATAACATACATATTTAAAATACAGATAATAATTAACAAGTAATAGTTCATTGATAATTATTACTTAATTAACTTCCCACTCCCTACCACTACACACACAGCATTCCACAACTAAAAAAAAAGAAAAGAAATCAGTATTCTAAAATTCACATATTTAAATTTAAATATAATATATAATTTTCAAATTAATACTTAATTCACTTCCCACCCTACACCCCTAAAAACCTAGCATCCTATAGCATTCAGCAAGTAAAATATAAGTAAAATAAACAAGCATTCCAGATTTTACTTAAATAAAAATCAGTCAAATATATAATTAACCATTAAGAATAAATTGGTAACTATTTTATTACTTAACTTTTCACCCTATACCCCTACAAACCTAACAGCCCTCAATTAACATATAATGAATATAAATCAGTATAACATAAATTACATATTAAATATCAATCATATAATTAAATAAAATTAATGAAATAATTCCTAATTATTTATTACCTAATTAACTTCCCTCCCTATCCCATTACAAACCCAACAACCCGCTACAACACTATAACTTACTATTACAAATTTATAAAAACTCTAAATCACTTAAAATTACAAGCTATATATATTGTTTTAAATAATCACATTTATATAAACAGCAGTAACATAAAATTACCATATATCCTAAAACACAGAATAATTATAAAAGAATATTTTTAACCACTATACTAGTGAGAATGACATTAGAAACATCTATATTATTTACAATGATATTACCTCAAAAACGATCTTCTTGTCAATAATATTGTGCATCATGTTATTTGTGTCAAGATATTTAATTTACCATATGTCTGTTTCCCGATATTTATAATAACAATATTTTGTCCAAACACCTGAGCCATTAATGAATTTGAGCTATTGCTGAAATGAAACATCTTTGATTTTGAGCCAGTGCTGATAGTGAGGCATTAATGATCTTAAAAAAACACTAAGGAGTTATTCATCAAGGTGAACCACTACTTATACTGAGACACCTCTGATAATGAGCCATGGATCATACAGAACCCTTTATGATACTGAGCCATTAATGATACCGAGCCACTACTGATACTGAGCAATTAACGATTCTGAGTCATTGATACTAAACCATTAATGATTCTGAGTAATTAAAGAGACTGTGCCACTACTGATACAAGCCATTAATAATGCTGGGCAATGACAGATACTGAGCTATTAGTGAAATCGATGCACTACTGATAATGAGACAACTTTGATAATGAGATACTGCTGACACAGTCAAGTTTCAAGTTGATTTATTTATAAATGCATAGTTAATTAAAACCATTACACTTTATTGTAAAATTCTGAAGAATGAAGTAACAATAAAATACAGCATTCTCAATTGATTCCATTAACAAGGCCTTAAAATACAGTTAAAATACTAATGTGCCCATAAAAAGGTAAAGTTCACTGTGCAATTATGCAATGAAAGTTCTCACAAAAAAAGGTAAAGTTCACTGTGCAATTATGCAATGAAAGTTGGCATATTCCATTCTCCCAAGTAATCTACTCATTACATTATGACTTTAAAATCAAAAGTAGAATATGAAGACCTCACATTACAGGATAAGATTCTCTATGTAGTTGTACAAGCTTGTAGCTACCTATTATTGGGCTCAGGGATGACCATCCTGGCCTGAATCAATTTAATTATTCATATACCTTCTTTAGGGTTATGGCGATGAGACCTGCAGGCAAGTAGTGGCACACTTGTGCACAACAACATCCAATTGTACATGCCCATTACTACTTAAAAGGGTGCATATATCCAAGGTTTCCTTATCATTTAAGAGGGATCCCACTCCTTCAATTTGTTTGCTGCTTGAATTAAAAAGTTTGAAAAACAGCGGTTCAGGATTTTGTCCTTCAGATTAGAGCATGACATAACTGCCTGTCTGTAGGAGCGAATGCCTTGTTGATTCCATAATGCTCTCAACAAATTCCTTCTTTCCCTTATGAGGCCCGGACAGATACAGAGTAGATGGACAACATTCTCCTCAGCTGCATGACACAGTCTACATATGCCTAGCTTTTTGTTCGGAACCCAGAGGACAGCATGAGTGTGACCAGGAAGAAGGGCAATATGATTTCTAATGAATGACTCCTTTAACCACATGAACCATCCAGTGTCGAAGTACGGCTGTGGTTTAAGAATTTTAAAGTTATTATGACTTTCCACCATATGATCTATTGGTAAGGGACTCTTTATCCATGGCCACAGTGATCTTTTTAACTAACTCGTTTATTACTTTTTTAAAGGCCACCAGCGAGAGTGGTAGGTCCCATGACGATTGAACTACGAGGTCATCAATGGCTGTATTTAAGTACAGAGCAGCTGGAGCGCTTGGATTATTTTGTATTTTGTGCCAGAGGGCTTTGTACAATGGGCTGTCCATTTAGATTTTATTCCTTCCCAGATTTCAAAATATGCCTATTTTCTCGCACGTTGCTGATTTCCTTAACCAAACTCAAGTCTAATCTGTGCCTGGGATGTATTAGGGGGGAGACATAAGAGGAGCCTATATGTTTTTGCAATAATTGTGTTCAGAGTCACAGCGTCTCTGCCATGAATGGCCTCAATTCCATATGAGAAACTTGGTACATGTTTTGCAGCTTTTACCTTCAGAAGTGACATGCACGTTAAACCGTTCAGGGACCTTCTTAATCTTTGAAACAATAGGGTTAATGCATTGCACTTCTTTTGTAGCTCCTACCTGTGTTGGTTGAAGCTGCCTTTATCATCGAACAGGACCCCAAGACATCTATGTGTTTTTGTTAGTTCCAGTCGATAATCTTTCAGGTACCATTGGATATGTATGTGAGTCTTCCTACTCACTGCAGTAACTTTTCATTTATGGTCATGCCGTGATTCCCGAAGTAGTGGGCTAAGTTATTAATATTGTAAGCCAATTTCCGTTTGGCTGAGGACAATCACATTGTCCGCGTATAGAAGATTAGAGATTCGAAGGACCCATAACTTTGGGGAGTGAGCGTTCATCTCATCAAGGACTGAAGTCAATTCCACCAGAACAGATTAAATAAGTATGGTGCCAGAATGCAGTCTTGTTTTAGGGCCTAGGAGGTAAATATTTTTCGAAATAGGCTAGAGCCATCACAAGTTCTTTTTTTTGTCCACATATCTGGGTATAGCATCTGGATTGAGTTGAGGAGACTTGATGGAATGCCCCACAGTGACAGTGTATGCCAGAGCAGATTATGCTGAATGCAATCAAATGCTGCCTTGAAGTCCACAAAGCAGAGGTGGCAAGAATATTAAATTGAATTCAATGTATCTATTATGATTGACAGTGCAAAGATATTAATTAATGTACCCCCACCTTGTGTGATCTCAGATTGATTTAGGGGGAGAGATGTTTTTCCTTTCTGCCCAACCAGTTAACTCTGTTATTAGGAGACCTGGAAAGTGTAGACTCGGGTGCCGATCACGATCCGGTAAAAAATTCCCCCGTGCGACTCGTATCCGGTCTTTTTACCGTACGAATCGTACAAGTGCCGTACGAACTGGCAATCACGATTCGCATGGTAAAAAGTCCATACGAACCGCATTGGGAATATTTCCCCACACGTCCTCGGGTCGGAAAATGTGTCCAACACGTCCACGGACGATTTACCGTACAAACGTGAAAAGTCAAGTCCGACCGAGGAATCACGATCCATCCCGTGCGTCCGAGGTTACAACCGTATGGAAAAAACACCGTCCGCACCGAACTCCTACAGCAACCATGGAGACATGTGCCCGCATACGCGCCCAACACTCCCCCCAGCCCCCGTACGTCCGACACGTACCCCCCGTGTATGTACACCCCCACCCGTCTAGGTACACCCCAGTACGTCCGAGTCCTACCCCCACACCTGTACGTGTCATACCCCCGTGTACCCACACCCCAGTACGTGTCGTACCACCGTCTATGTACACCCCAGTACGTTCCAGTCGTACCCCCACCCCAGTACGTGTCGTACCACCGTCTATGTACACCCCAGTACGTTCCAGTCCTACCCCCACCCCAGTACGTGTCGTACCACCGTCTATGTACACCCCAGTACGTTCCAGTCGTACCCCCACCCCAGTACGTGTCGTACCACCGTCTATGTACACCCCAGTACGTTCCAGTCCTACCCCCACCCCAGTACGTGTCGTGCCACCGTCTATGTACACCCCAGTACGTTCCAGTCCTACCCCCACCCCAGTACGTGTCGTACCCCCGTGTACCCACACCCCAGTACGTGTCGTGCCACCGTCTATGTACACCCCAGTACGTTCCAGTCCTACCCCCACCCCAGTACGTGTCGTACCACCGTCTATGTACACCCCAGTACGTTCCAGTCGTACCCCCACCCCAGTACGTGTCGTACCCCCGTGTACCCCCACCCCAGTACGTGTCGTGCCACCGTCTATGTACACCCCAGTACGTTCCAGTCCTACCCCCAACCCAGTACGTGTCGGACCACCGTCTATGTACACCCCAGTACGTGTCGTACCACCGTCTATGTACACCCCAGTACGTTCCAGTCCTACCCCCACCCCAGTACGTGTCGTACCAGCGTCTATGTACACCCCAGTACGTTCCAGTCCTACCCCCACCCCAGTACGTGTCGTACCACCGTCTATGTACACCCCAGTACGTTCCAGTCCTACCCCCACCCCAGTACGTGTCGTACCCCCGTGTACCCCCACCCCAGTACGTGTCGTGCCACCGTCTATGTACACCCCAGTACGTTCCAGTCCTACCCCCACCCCAGTACGTGTCGGACCACCGTCTATGTACACCCCAGTACGTGTCGTACCACCGTCTATGTACACCCCAGTACGTTCCAGTCCTACCCCCACCCCAGTACGTGTCGTACCAGCGTCTATGTACACCCCAGTACGTTCCAGTCCTACCCCCACCCCAGTACGTGTCGTACCACCGTCTATGTACACCCCAGTACGTTCCAGTCCTACCCCCACCCCAGTACGTGTCGGACCACCGTCTATGTACACCCCAGTACGTGTCGTACCACCGTCTATGTACACCCCAGTATGTTCCAGTCCTACCCTCACCCCAGTACGTGTCGTACCAGCGTCTATGTACACCCCAGTACGTTCCAGTCCTACCCCCACCCCAGTACGTGTCGTACCACCGTCTATGTACACCCCAGTACGTTCCAGTCCTACCCCCACCCCAGTACGTGTCGTACCACCGTCTATGTACACCCCAGTACGTTCCAGTCCTACCCCCACCCCAGTACGTGTCGTACACCCGTCTATGTACACCCCAGTACGTTCCAGTCCTACCCCCACCCCAGTACGTGTCGTACCACTGTCTATGTACACCCCAGTACGTTCCAGTCCTACCCCCACCCCAGTACGTGTCGTACCAGCGTCTATGTACACCCCAGTACGTTCCAGTCGTACCCCCACCCCAGTACGTGTAGTACCACCGTCTATGTACACCCCAGTACGTTCCAGTCGTACCCCCACCCCAGTACGTGTCGTACCCCCGTGTACCCCCACCCCAGTACGTGTCGTACCACCGTCTATGTACACCCCAGTACGTTCCGGTCCTACCCCCAACACAACCTCCTAAGTACGGAGCGCACCCCAGGCCCCAACATCACCACCGCATGTACGAGTCGTACCAACCCACACACAAGGACAGCACCGTACAACCAAATGGCCCATGTACACACCGTACACACGCTCAAAACGCACGTACACAACCAGGACAAAACAAAACAACACAAGAATACACCATTCGAATGGCACAAAGCCACTAAACATGTCCAACAACCACTAAAACAACACATTCACTGACCTGCAACTGCCAAAAACAAACAGAGGCCAGATACACCACCACTCCTTATAACCAACCCACCCAAGATTCAAACACAGCCACACCCACCAATGGACCAATAAAAAGGGCCCACACACACAAACCATGAGCCTTTGCAACAGACTCACTGCTGCCAGACACCACAGAACCACACTACAAGCTACACCACACCTTACACTTGCACACCTTCACACAACCACCCTCACAAACACCCCCTCATCACATTCACACACACACACACACAACCATCCACACACCCCCCAACATCCACACACCCCCCCCACCATCCCCACCCACACCCCTCACGATGCCCACCACCAAGAATCCAAAGTTCAGTAACCGAGAATTGGAGGTCCTTGTTGATCAAATCCTCAGAGTCGAGCCACAGATCTTTGGAACATTGGTCAGAAGCACCAGCCTGGCAGCAAAAACTGCCATGTGGCAGACCATCGTCGATGCTGTGAATGCTGTTGCGGACACCAGACGGACCAAGCAGGAATGCCAGAACAGGTGGTACGATCTGCGGAGGAGGGTCCGAGCCAAGAGGCAGGATGAACACGACCAGGCCAACGCCACCGGAGGAGGGCCCTCCCGCAGACCCGTACAGTACCATCCCTGGGAGGAGAGGGTGATGGCCATACTGCCGGTGGAGGCAGTCGAAGGATTAGAAGGACTCCGAGACCCGGGTGAGTACACAAACAACGCACCTCACAAGGGGGGAACGGCATCCACAACCAAAATCACCAACAGGCACGCAACCACCACAAGCCATCGCATGACTCAACCACACTCCATGAGCACGCACATGCCACTGCTGCCACCATGCCCCATGCACCCAGCTGGACAATGTCAAGTCACAGGCCACAGAAGACAACAACACATGACATGGTAACCCGGATGGCGGGAGGCTGGGCCCAAAAAAGCACATAGTGCAACTCAGAAGCAGACAACAATTCACTCTACCCATATGGCCTAGGTCACAGCCAGACAAACAGTGTGTCCCAACACAGGAATGACTTGCCAGCAAATGGCGGACGCCTTGCATCAACACATGGGGGTGAAGGCACTGTTTAACAGCCAACATTGTGAAAGAGTGGCAGCACACACCACCACAGCAGCAGCGCACAGACACAGACACTACACCCAATGGGTGCCTGGAGATCAGAAACAAACTCACATCAACAATCCAAGGGCCACTCAAAGATCTGCTAACAGTGTGTGCCCAGGAAGCTGGGCCGAGGTGACAGAGGGTGACACATGGAGGGAGGGAGAGGGGGACAGAGAGAGAGGGAGACGGACAGAGGGAGGAGGCTGACACACGGAGGGAGGGAGAGGGGGACTGAGAGGGAGGGAGAGGGGGACAGAGATGGAGGGAGAGGGGGACAGAGATGGAGGGAGAGGGGGACAGAGATGGAGGGAGAGGGGGACAGAGATGGAGGGAGAGGGGGACAGAGAGGGAGGGAGAGGGGGACAGAGATGGAGGGAGAGGGGGACAGAGAGGGAGGGAGACGGACAGAGGGAGGAGGCTGACACACGGAGGGAGGGAGAGGGGGACTGAGAGGGAGGGAGAGGGGGACAGAGATGGAGGGAGAGGGGGACAGAGATGGAGGGAGAGGGGGACAGAGATGGAGGGAGAGGGGGACAGAGAGGGAGGGAGAGGGGGACAGAGATGGAGGGAGAGGGGGACAGAGAGGGAGGGAGACGGACAGAGGGAGGAGGCTGACACACGGAGGGAGGGAGAGGGGGACTGAGAGGGAGGGAGAGGGGGACAGAGATTGAGGGAGAGGGGGACAGAGATGGAGGGAGAGGGGGACAGAGATGGAGGGAGAGGGGGACAGAGAGGGAGGGAGAGGGGGACAGAGATGGAGGGAGAGGGGGACAGAGATGGAGGGAGAGGGGGACAGAGAGGGAGGGAGACGGACAGAGGGAGGAGGCTGACACACGGAGGGAGGGAGAGGGGGACTGAGAGGGAGGGAGAGGGGGACAGAGATGGAGGGAGAGGGGGACAGAGATGGAGGGAGAGGGGGACAGAGAGGGAGGGAGACGGACAGAGGGAGGAGGCTGACACACGGAGGGAGGGAGAGGGGGACACAGAGGGAGGGAGAGGGGGACACAGAGGGAGCGAGACACAGGGAGAGCCAATCAGCCGTGTTGCGTGTGTGAATGTCTGCTCGTCAGCAGGTAGACTGCGTGCATGTAGACAAGGGTGGCCAGTGCCAGAAGCCCCCCTCTTCACCATGGCAAAACACATGGCCATGTCACAACCTGTTCACGAGCACAAGGACAGCTACCTGGATCATATAAGTGTGTGGATCCACTCCATGTGCACATGTACAGTGCATGGCTCGCCACACCTGCCCACTCCACTGCTGACTGCAGTCACACTTGACGCAGCAAGTAAGACTGTGCCACACATAGTTAAAGGGGCCAAAGTGGTGCCCAAGGGACACACCCATGCACAAGTGCACTGTGAGTGGAATGCAAGACCAATCCTAATTCCAAGAGGAAATGTGCCAACTTTGAAAATGATGAAACATGGATGTTGCATGGACAAAAATTAACATTGTCTCTCTCACACACAGGTCAACGTCGTGGTGCACCCCCCAACACTGGGGGGGAACACTCACAGGACCTGGATCTGCAGGAGCCCGATCCCACTGGCAGCGACCACTCTCACCACTCTGCAGACGACCCCGACCAACCTGGCCCCTCTGGTGTCCAACCACCTGCAGCACCTGCGTCAGGTACAACTGTGCCAACCACCACCCCCACTCCTGCCACATCCCAGGAGACACCCAGGATCCCTGCCCCAACACCACAATGCAGCCAGGCTGGCCAGGAGGGACACGGTGTCCCGGGCACCCAGGAGGAGGCAGGCGACAACGCCAATGCCACCCCTCAGGGGTCCCGGAGACCCCATGTGCCCACAAGGGCAGGCCAGGCGCAAGTGGGCAGGGGTGGTGGGAGTGGAGGATGGCGGAGGCGCGAGCCTGACCAGTTGGCTGGGGATCCCGCATTGTCCCATGTCCGTAACATCCTGGACACATACCGGGAGGACACCACGGGCATGGCCCAGGTTGTGTCCACCCTCAATGAGATCAAGGGGAGCCTCGATGAGATAAAGACCCAGCAGGCCCAGCAACATGCCTGTCAACTGCAACACCAACGGAGGATGGAGGACAGACAGGCTGAGCAAGTGACGGCATTCCAGGGGATTCACGCTACACTCCGTCGGATGGCCGACACCATGGCCGACCCTCCCTGTGCCAGAAGGCGGAGAACATCACCACCCACAGGGAGGGATCAGGAGGAGGAGGAGGAAACATCCGACGGAGCATCCCAGACGTCGTCACGGCCTGCTGGTGAGGTTCCCCGCAGGAGGCCGGGTCGTCCACGGAAAGGACCGTGAGGGTGGCTGCTACATCACCATCTCCCAGGACACCTGGCCTGGCACCTGGCCCACTGGAGCAACAGCATCACAGCATCAAGAGACATTCTCTGCCACATGGCCCTGCTGGTCACTGGCTGACCAATGTTGACAAAGACTGTGGCATGGACTCTGAGGATTTCCAATGGCAAGGACCCCAACTCCCCTACTGAACTTTGGATTCAAACATCCCGGAAAGACCCTTACTTTGCCCCCCCCCCCACTAATAAATCACACTATGATGAGTAGATGCCTGCTGGTAGCATTATTAACTAACATGTGTCTTGTAAAGTCTAAACATGCCTGAGTCATCTTTTGTCTCCAACCATCCACACCCTGGGGCCTGAGTCTGGCACAGGACACATGGGTCACAGTGTATTAGGCAAGACAGACATGGAGCACCATACACACCCGTGATGGGCCCAACCAGCTGAGGGGGTTGCCGAACAACCGTGCTGACACACACATTGAGTACAGCAACTGTCATGCGCAGTGGTCAGGGATCCAGTCCAGTGTCCTGGGGGGCACCCAGGCATGTGTAGACAGGTGGCAGAACCATGTCCTGCAAGCCGGAGTCCGGTGGATGCCGAGAATGGGGGCCTGGCCAACGTTGGATGCATGGGGATGGCACATGTCACAATACCAACACAGTCATGGACATCATGCCCAATACACAGTCTCAGCCCACACACACAGCTTGCATCTTGCAACTCGACACATTGACACATAGCCACAATCAGGGAATACCATGCCAGACATGCAGGATGCACCGTGGCAACACACTAGCATTGACTGAGAAGAGGCACCTTGGAGGCATAGGGACACCTTTATTAGACATGTATTCGGGATTGCAGAGGCCACTCGAAGTACACATGAACACATCATGTGGAGTAACATGTGGGTCCAACACTGGCACCCCCCTTCTGCAGCACACATGCGTGTTTGCCATGGAAGTGGCACACAAGCGTCGGCTAACAGCTAAATACCCACAGCTGCACACGGAGAGCCTGCCATACACCATAGATCCGCTGATGTCGAAGTCCCACACCATGTCCAGCCAATGCTAACCGTATGTGGCTGAGGGCAGTGTCACACACATTGATGCCATCATCACAATCCCCTATCCCATCACTGATGCCTGTCAACCAGGCAGACCATCTATTCAGGTGTACACAGCTGCATGTCGTGTCCCATGGGGATGCGACATGGCTGCAGAGGAACAACACATCGACAGGGGCAGTGTGCATACATCGTGAACAACTGCCACACCCAATACACCCCAGATGCATCCCTTACCCCATGGAGACTTCCAAACGTGTCCGTGCCTGTAACGCTGAGTCAGCCCACGATGTCATGTCCATGATGAATAGCAGTGCCACAACAATGCAACCAGCAGACGGCATGTGCAGGTACCTGGGGAAGAGAGACACACAAGAAGTCAGCCACAAAACGCACAGCCACTTGCATGTGCATTTACTCGACACATGTATGGATGACAACATGCTAGGTCATTATAATGACTGGGGAAATACTACCATCACTGGCACCATCACTCCAGTGACACACCCACACACACCTCTGAGTCACGTGCCATACATGCAGGTGGAGACACACATCACAACGCATGCCACACGGGGACCAATGCGTGCACACTCAGACACTGGTACTCACCACTAAGCAAAGAAGTCGCGTATGAGCCGAGTCCGGATGTCCTCTTGCGGCTCCACATCCTCCACATCACTAGCCCCATTGCCAAGCCCTTCGTCCTCCACGGGTGGATGGTCCTCGTCATGTTGATTCAGGATGAGTGGCACAGCTCTTTCAACTGCCATGTTGTACAGCATGCAGCAGACCATGAAGATCTTGCAGACCTTTGCCGGGGCATAAGGGAGTGCACCGCCGGTCTTGTGGAGGCACCGGAATCGGCTCTTCAGCATGCCAAACGTCCTCTCTATCACTCGCCTTGTCCGGCCATGGGCGGTATTGTAGCGGAGCTGTGCCGGCGTGATGGGGTTGCGGAGAGGTGTGATCAGCCATGGCATGTTGGGATAGCCAGCGTCCCCTACATGGGAAGCACATGGTCATCGTTAGAAGTGGTGAAGCGGTCGTGCTGGTAGGCGATACAGAATAGAAGACAGACAGACTGTACCCACCTACAACACATGCCCGTTCGTTGCGCAGCTGCATCATCATATCAGGCATCCCGCTACGCCTCATGATGTAGGCATCGTGTGCTGATCCTGGAAAACGAGCACAGACATGTGAAATCACCATGTTGGAGAGACACACCACAAGGGCATTGATGGAGTGGTAGTGCTTCCGATTGCGGTACGCCACCTCCCGTGCGTGTGGTGGTACCAAAGCTACATGTGTCCCATCTATGGACCCAATGACATGGGGCATCCCTCCCAGGGCATAGAATCCACGCTTGACCTCAGTCATCTGTTCAGGGGTTGGGAGCTTGATGAAGTCATCCAGGTGAATCAACATGGCCTCCAAGAAATCATGCAGCACACCGCAGAACATGCTCTGGGACATGCCACCAACATGAGCTATGGTATTTTGAAAGGTACCCGTGGCAAGAAAATGTAGGGCAGCCATTACCTTCAGCTGGGGTGTCAGTGCCGTAGGATATCTGTGCAGCGGTTGCAGGTGTGGTGCCAGTCTCGCCGTCAACTCCAGAATCAACGGTTGGGTGAAGCGGTAGAGCCGGATGCTGTCATTCTCCTGCATGGCAGCCAAGTCTGGAATTATTCGGGCAAGAGGCGGCGCTCTGCAGTAATTTGGAAGTGACAAGGAAGAGTGAGTGCACCACGACAACAACTCATGTCTACTGAGCACATGTTAATCTGGCAATACACACATGCTACATAGGGAGTCAGGTATGTGCTACATGGCCAGCACACGTATGGATGCAAGGTGGCACTCCTTCCAAGACCCAGCTACACACGGAGATTGAGAACCTCCCCATGCCACGCCATGGGAATAGCTGTGTCCCAGTGCAAGTGAACAGCCAGACGCAAGACAGGAGTGACATACACCCACACATCAGCAGAAGTAGGATGCCGATTGCAGAGACTGGTAGCGGAACACTGGAGCCACAGGTCACATGACATTACACTAGGACAGCCCACACACCTTGCCATGAAGGTGCACATGTCATGACTCACCACACATTCCTTGTGAGGATGCAGACATGGCCTTGTCACGCTACTCCGTGTCCCATGCATACATGTGCACCTCACATCCGATACCACATGTGGCATGGTGTGCGGAACAGTGTGCAATGACAATCTACACACAGACACATGTTGGTTGCTGCTACGGCTGCAGCTTATGAGGGTGCTACAACATCAACCTGATGTAAATCCCCCACACATAAATGACATAGTCACATTGTGCACTGTGGGTAGTGACAAGTCAGGTGTCATAACCCCTGTACCGGGCATCATGGGACACTTCCGTGTGTTGGTGTCCGTGCCATGCCAGTGACGCTTACCCCAAGTGTGCAGTACGACATGCACACATGTCAAAGGAGTCAAGGGCATGGCTGGCACACATTGCACCGTCACACAGTACACCTATACACATCTCATCATACATCTGGTGCCTTCTCCACTCAGGAGTCATGTTCCACATCACAGCCTGTCACACCTGTGCCCCACACATGTAGTAATGCACAGACGATGCCTTGATGTCCATTCCTGGACAAGCATGTCCATCCATGGACAAGTATGTCCATCCATGGACAAGTATGTCCGCCCTATTCCTACCTGTGTGTCGCCTATCCCCACTGTGATGTGTAAAAACCGCCGTACTGCTGCTAAGAGGGCCTGTGTACGTTCCCAAATCACTGTGGGAGTGCTGCCGTATGTGTACCCATCGTGATGGCGAGCGTACAGGCATTTGTACGGTCCGTACCACTACGAGTACGCATACGCGTGCAGACCCATAGTGATAGTGAGCGTAGATGCGTGTGTACGGCCCTATCACAATGTGTGTCCTCGCGTATGCGTACTCGTAGTGGTACGGGCCGTACACACGCATCTACGCTCACTATCACTATGGGTCTGCACGCGTATGCGTACTCGTAGTGATAGTGAGCGTACATGCGTGTGTACGGGCCGTACCACTACGAGTACGCATACGCGTGCAGACCCATAGTGATAGTGAGCGTAGATGCGTGTGTACGGTCCGTACCACTACGAGTACGCATACGCGTGCAGACCCATAGTGATAGTGAGCGTAGATGCGTGTGTACGGTCCGTACCACTACGAGTACGCATACGCGTGCAGACCCATAGTGATAGTGAGCGTAGATGCGTGTGTTCGGCCCTATCACAATGTGTGTCCTCGCGTATGCGTACTCGTAGTGGTACGGGCCGTACACACGCATCTACGCTCACTATCACTATGGGTCTGCACGCGTATGCGTACTCGTAGTGATAGTGAGCGTACATGCGTGTGTACGGGCCGTACCACTACGAATACGCATACGCGAGGACACCCATACTGATAGTGAACGTAGGCATGCGTGTACGGGCCGTTGCAACGCATTTGGGGTGCCCTAGGGCCCCGAAACGCACCGTACCTGTGTGTGATGCTCCAAATTACATAGGGGACAAGTATTAAGGCCTACATGCATGCTGGTTGTCATGGAGACCAAGTTCAAATTTCGAAATTGTTCTGGAAGGTGCACAGCAGAAGTCAGTTGGAATTCTTCTACATTGTTGCAATGTGTTTGTGGGTCTGACATCATGCAGGAGAATGAAACCGATAGAGAACCCACAGACTGCTAGGTTTGAAGGGATTGGTGGAAACATAGGATGCAAATGTGAGTGACCAATCACTCTGTACTCCTGTGCATGAGACAGGGCAGAAAGGCAGATATAAGGCAGCCAGGTCCCATGAGGGAGTACTTGCCTGCACATCTTTGCATTCGTCGACCCAGCTGCTGCTACTGATTCCCTGGAACCATGTCAAGGGCTGTGGAGAGGACACAGCCATTCACCCTGGAGGAGAACATGGCTCTGCTGGATGTGATCCTCCCACAGTACTCCATGCTGTATGGGCGACCAGGGTATCAGGTGAGTGCATAGGCCACTGGTACAGACTGTCCCTATGTTGTGACTGTGACTTCTGCCATTGTGTCCTGGTGTGACACACATGCCATGTACTGTAGGGGAAGTCCCAGGGGGGGGATGCCTGATGTCTCCCAGCAGTTCCCTGAGACAGGAGGGGTGGGTGTGGAGTCCTCCCAGCAGTGCCCAGAGACAGGAGGGGTGTGTGCCTATCACTCCCAGCAGTGCCCTGAGACAGGAGGGGTGTGTGCCTATCACTCCCAGCAGTGCCCTGAGACAGGAGGGGTGGGTGCCTATCACTCCCAGCAGTTCCCTGAGACAGGAGGGGTGGGTGTGGAGTCCTCCCAGCAGTGCCCAGAGACAGGAGGGGTGTGTGCCTATCACTCCCAGCAGTGCCCTGAGACAGGAGGAGTGTGTGCCTATCACTCCCAGCAGTGCCCTGAGACAGGAGGGGTGGGTGCCTATCACTCCCAGCAGTTCCCTGAGACAGGAGGGGTGGGTGTGAAGTCCTCCCAGCAGTGCCCTGAGACAGGAGGGGTGGGTGTGGAGTCCTCCCAGCAGTGCCCTGAGACAGGAGGGGTGTGTGCCTATCACTCCCAGCAGTGCCCTGAGACAGGAGGGGTGGGTGCCTATCACTCCCAGCAGTGCCCTGAGACAGGAGGGGTGGGTGTGGAGTCCTCCCAGCAGTGCCCAGAGACAGGAGGGGTGTGTGCCTATCACTCCCAGCAGTGCCCTGAGACAGGAGGGGTGTGTGCCTATCACTCCCAGCAGTTCCCTGAGACAGGAGGGGTGTGTGCCTATCACTCCCAGCAGTGCCCTGAGACAGGAGGGGTGGGTGTGGAGTCCTCCCAGCAGTGCCCTGAGACAGGAGGGGTGTGTGCCTATCACTCCCAGCAGTGCCCTGAGACAGGAGGGGTGGGTGCCTATCACTCCCAGCAGTGCCCTGAGACAAGAGGGGTGGGTGTGATGCACAGTGTGAGCCTTGATCACTGATTGTGACATTGCCATCATTCCACCTGTGTACCCACTATGGCACGTACAGCTTTTTCCCTCACCAGGGGATGATGTCCCTATGACAAAGGTGCAATGCGTTGGCTGCATGACATGCCTTGTTGTAACCAGCTAATTTGTTCTCATATGTCTCTCTGTGACATGTGGCTGGTGTATTGATGTGGTGTCACTTGTTCTTCCTCACAGGTAGGCGCCACTGCCAAGGAGCAGATCTGGCTGACCGCCGTCAGTGCCGTGAGGGGTGTGGATGGTCGGAGGCGGAGCCTGCCCCAGGTGAGGAAACGCTGGCAGGATATCCGGTGCTGGACGCGGAGGATTGCACGGCTCCTGCTGGGGGACTCACCTGAGAGCCACAAGAACCGCGGCCGCCGCCGTCTGAGCCACCTCCACAGGCGTGTGCTGCCGGTGGTCTTTCCAGACCTGGAGAGGCGCTTACAGGCGATGCAGCAGCCGGAAGGGGGTAGGTACATGTGCGTTTGTTGTGTGTCACCGGCATTTGTAAGGGCACGGTAGCATTCATTCACTGGCAGGGTTTAAAGGTGCTGTGCAGATCCTGTTTGCCCCAGTATAGCGCTGCGCCCCTGCCACCCATCCCCTCCTTGCAATGTGTTCCCTGGTCTGTGTGTGGTCACTCCTTCACAAGGTAATGTAGGCTGGTGCTTTGTCCACGAGAACAATGCCTGTAGCATCATGTGTGGGGGTGGTGTGTAACAGCTTTTTGGACCTTGGCTGTGCCCTGTCAAGTTCACTGCATGTGGGTTCCATGTCAGTTGGCACTGATGCTGACTCCAGACATGGGAGTTGGTCTCTCATGTGTCATGCCTTACAGCGCGCATGTCCTATGTAGTGGCCTGTGACATGATGTGCATGAGTGTGCGATACGCATAGTGCAGGGATGGTGGCGTGTGTTGCAGTCATTACCATTCAGTAGCATGTAGTTGCGTGCCCACTACTGTCCCCTGGAGCACCTTTTCCTCAGTGGTGTGTGTCATCATAAACGTGGACACTCTCAGTGTCTACAGCGTAGGTTGTGCTCTGTGCCATTGTCCCCTGGCACCATGTATATAGACGTGCTATTTTGTACAGGTGTCCACTGTGCAGCCTGACCTGATTGTCCTTCTTCATACTCACAGTTGCCAGTGCCTGTGTGTCTTGTTATACTCATCTGAGGATGGGCACTGGTACCTCATTATTTGTACAGGTGCACCTTGGCTGTTTGGCGTCCAATCTTGCATTTTGCCTGCCCCTGTGTTTATCACCCAGACTATGAGATGTTGGTGCCACCTGTGTCTCAACAATTTGCCTCGTGTAGGGGTTGGTTGGGGCGGGCAATGCCTATATGTAAAATCCTGATTTCTACTTGCTGGGTCTGGGCAGTGTGTGATGTTTGTCTGGACACACACGCAAGGTGCAGTGACCGAGTCATGTTGGGCATGTTTCCAGCATTACCTATGCAGCATGTGTCTCAAGTTCGTGGATATGGTCCCTAGTCATCGGTATTTTCACCGACGCTGTGTGGGGCAGATGCAGTGCTGGATTGTCCCCAGGGCCTGGGTGCTATGTCAGACTACGTTTCCTGTCTTGAGCTATTGTCTCATGCTCTCCATGGTGTTTCAGTGGCATGGTGGCTCAACCAACTGTGTGTTTCATGCCCTACATCGGTACCTTGTTTAGTAGATGTTAGGGATCTTCCTTTTCAGGCTATGCAATGTTACCTATGTAGATTGGACTCATGTGACTGATGTGTACAGCTGTCTGATTAATTTCTGTCTCTCCACCCTGCCCACAGCATCGTCGGGGGACACAGAGGGAGACATGGACACAGGCAAGGCGGAGGGACCGAGCACCAGTGCCAGCCGTGACATCGGGGCTGGCACATCGAGTGGGACAGAGGTGGAGGATAGTGCGGCCGAGGACCTGTCGACTGGCACATCAGAATACGAAGCTGACAGGTCCGAGGAGGATGTCTCCGAGTGGGCGGTGGCTGCACCAGCAGCTGACAGCGGAACAACACCTCGCACCGCCCCCTCAGTTCCCATCAGCCGCCTCCCACTTGCTCGTGTCCCTTCCCAGCGTGCCCGGTCACAGCATGTCTCCTTCCTGCCAGGCACCGCACCCCCTGCCCCTGTCTCCACTGCTGCCGCCAATGCAGAGTCTGTGGACATCCAGCGGCAACTGCAGGTTGGTCAGGCTGCGATCCTTAATGTCCTCCATGCCCACGGCAAAACCCTCACCAACATCGAGGCATTCTTGGAGGGCATTCATTCATCGCAGGCTGACCAACGCAACTTGCTGAGGTCCATAGACTCCACACTGACTGCAGCAGTGGGTCTCCTGCAGCGCGACCTCCCCCCACCTACCCCTGCCCCATCCACACTTCCCACTCCCATGCCTGTCCCACGTACACCCAGACGTCGGCATGCACCCACATCAACAGACACAGGCACCACACCAGCAGGGAAGGTCCACCGCACTCCTCCTGACACGCACACACAGGGTGAGGTAGGCACACCCACTGGGTCGGGGGGCAAACGTGTGACACGCAGCCATAGTGGGAGTCCGCATTCCACCCAGTCCACTCCCTCCAAATCCCCTCCCCTCAGCTCTCCTGGCCACATCTCCCCCAAGGACTCCTTCATGGCCGCTCTGTCCCTGAGCCCCACAGTTACACCACCACGCAAGCGGTCAAGGAAGTCCTCGGTCAGGGTGGTTGAGTCTCCCCCCCTGTCTCCACCCTCCCCCGGTGGCGCTGCGACCCATCCCTCTGACCCCCCCCCCCCTCCTTGGGGCCTGAGGTCCCTTCGGGTGCAGGGGACTCCCTGGAGGACCTTGCAAAGGTGTGTAGTGCCATCCTGGCCTCCGCCTTTGGCACTGACCCACCCCCTGTGGTGGAGTCCTCCATCCCTGCACCCACAACGCCGCCCCTTTGCCCTGATGTCCCTGCGGTGCCTGGTGCGTCCCCCCCCCCCCTGATGCCCTCACCAGTGTGGAAGACGATGCCATTTGACTGTGCAGGCAAGGTAGGGGACACGCATCCCACTGTGTCCCCCATCCAGCTGGGAATCATTGACTGCCCTATGGGCTTTGTGAATATTGAACTGCCTGCGATCCACGGACATTGTGCTCATGCTGAATAAAGCTTAATTTTGTTTTCATTATCACACTACTGCTAGGCTGGTATTGGTGTTGGTGGGGCTGCTACATGGTTTTGGGTGGTGTTTAAGGGTTTGGGTGTGTGGGATATGTAGTAGTGTGCTGCTCATTGGGGGGACCCTGGGATCTGTGTGCCATCACAAGGTGTTGGCTAACTTTCTTTGTTCATGTAAGCAGTTACTGCATGGTGCACTTGTCCCAGGGTGTATTCCTTCCTCTGTGTACCCAGCTTTCTTCCCTGCAGGGTGTTCCCAATGTTTAGCGCAGAGCTGTGTCTACATGAGCTGTGTGTGTGACGGAGCCCTTCTACTTTGGCCATGCATGCAGGGCCATGTCTCCACCTGCAACAATCGTGGCATCCTTGGTGATCACTGTACTTGTGTGTGGAGTCTGTTGACATGAGTTCATGGGGACATGTTCCCTTGTAGGCAGTATGCATGTGGATAATTCTGGCCTCACACACATGTGTTACACCCCTCCTGTCTCAGGGCACTGCTGGGAGGACTCCACACCCACCCCTCCTGGCTCAGGGCACTGCTGGGAGTGATAGGCACCCACCCCTCCTGTCTCAGGGCACTGCTGGGAGTGATAGGCACACACCCCTCCTGTCTCAGGGCACTGCTGGGAGGACTCCACACCCACCCCTCCTGTCTCAGGGCACTGCTGGGAGGACTCCACACCCACCCCTCCTGTCTCAGGGCACTGCTGGGAGTGATAGGCACACACCCCTCCTGTCTCAGGGCACTGCTGGGAGGACTCCACACCCACCCCTCCTGGCTCAGGGCACTGCTGGGAGTGATAGGCACCCACCCCTCCTGTCTCAGGGCACTGCTGGGAGTGATAGGCACACACCCCTCCTGTCTCAGGGCACTGCTGGGAGGACTCCACACCCACCCCTCCTGTCTCAGGGCACTGCTGGGAGGACTCCACACCCACCCCTCCTGTCTCAGGGCACTGCTGGGAGGACTCCACACCCACCCCTCCTGTCTCAGGGCACTGCTGGGAGTGATAGGCACACACCCCTCCTGTCTCAGGGCACTGCTGGGAGTGATAGGCACACACCCACCCCTCCTGTCTCAGGGCACTGCTGGGAGGACTCCACACCCACCCCTCCTGTCTCAGGGCACTGCTGGGAGTGATAGGCACACACCCCTCCTGTCTCAGGGCACTGCTGGGAGGACTCCACACCCACCCCTCCTGGCTCAGGGCACTGCTGGGAGTGATAGGCACACACCCCTCCTGTCTCAGGGCACTGCTGGGAGTGATAGGCACCCACCCCTCCTGTCTCAGGGCACTGCTGGGAGGACTCCACACCCACCCCTCCTGTCTCAGGGCACTGCTGGGAGTGATAGGCACACACCCCTCCTGTCTCAGAGCACTGCTGGGAGGACTCCACACCCACCCCTCCTGTCTCAGGGCACTGCTGGGTGGACTCTGCACACACACCTCCTATTTCAGGATATGTACGCTTGGAACATACACGGTGGGGGTACGCTCCATGCATTGGAGGTGAGGGTTCGAGTCGTACTTGCACTGTTGGGGTGTGGGGTACGCTCCTTGCATACGCGGGTGAGGGTACGGGTCGTACTTACACTGTTGGGGTGTGGGGTACGCTCCTTGCATACGCGGGTGAGGGTACAGATCGTACTTACACTGTTGGCATGGGGGGTACGCTCCATGCATACGCGGGTGGGGGTTCGAGTCGTACTTACACTGTTGGGGTGTGGGGTACGCTCCTTGCATACGCGGGTGAGGGTACGGGTCGTACTTACACTGTTGGGGTGGGGGGTACGCTCCTTGCATACGCGGGTGGGGGTACGGGTCGTACTTACACTGTTGGGGTGTGGGGTACGCTCCTTGCATACGCGGGTGAGGGTACGGGTCGTACTTACACTGTTGGGGTGTGGGGTACGCTCCTTGCATACGCGGGTGAGGGTACGGATCGTACTTACACTGTTGGGGTGGGGGTACGCTCCATGCATACGCGGGTGGGGGTACGGGTCGTACTTACACTGTTGGCATGGGGGTACGCTCCATGCATACGCGGGTGGGGGTACGGGTCGTACTTACACTGTTGGGGTGTGGGGTACGCTCCTTGCATACGCGGGTGAGGGTACGGATCGTACTTGCACTGTTGGGGTGGGGGTACGCTCCATGCATACGCGGGTGGGGGTACGGGTCGTACTTACACTGTTGGCATGGGGGGTACGCTCCATGCATACGCGGGTGGGGGTACGGGTCGTACTTACACTGTTGGGGTGGGGGGTACGCTCCTTGCATACGCAGGTGAGGGTACGGGTCGTACTTACACTGTTGGGGTGGGGGGTACGCTCCTTGCATACGCGGGTGAGGGTACGGGTCGTACTTACACTGTTGGGGTGGGGGGTACGCTCCTTGCATACGCGGGTGGGGGTACGGGTCGTACTTACACTGTTGGGGTGGGGGGTACGCTCCTTGCATACGCGGGTGAGGGTACGGGTCGTACTTACACTGTTGGGGTGGGGGTACGCTCCTTGCATACGCGGGTGAGGGTACGGGTCGTACTTTCACTGTTGGGGTGGGGGGTACGCTCCTTGCATACGGGGTGGGGGTAGGGTCCGTACATATCCGTCCCCACGCTATGTGATGCTTGTGCGGCCCGTACCCAGGCCTTTGCCACGTGGGTACGATCCGTCCCGCCATTGTTGGGGTGACGTGTGTGTGGGCGTGGTACGACTCGTACCCACGCTCTTCAGGCGTGGGTACGGGACGTACCTGTCTGGTTGTGTTGCCGGTTCGCGTGGTGACGGACTTCCGTTGTGGCGGTCACTGGCTTATCAGGACACGCCCCCACCCCCTCGTGGTGACCAGGGCATGGGAGTCAGGTATGTCCAGGCCATGTGTGGTGTGTGACTTATGTGGTTGTTTTGTGGCCTGCCCAGGTCCTGCAACCCCCACCCCACCCCACTTTCCCCCCTCCCTTAGTTATTCTGACCTTCTGCGGCGTCTGCGTCGTAACCTGTAGAGGAGGTGGACTGCTATGAGGGCAGGGATGACTCGTAGGTTCGGGTCCATGTCTGTCCGTCGCGTACTGGTACTCCTTGATCGCGTCGTCCTGTCGCGTACGGGTCCTCCTTGATCGCGTCGTCCTGTCGCGTACGAGTCCTCCTTGGTCGCGTCGTCCTGTGTGTCCGTCGCGTACTGGTCCTCCTTGTTCGCGTCGTCCTGTCTGTCCGTCGCGTACTGGTGGTCCTTGTTCGCGTCGTCCTGATTTCCCGGCAGTTTTTGGGTGCCGGAAAATATTCACCGTGCGGGATGACGTCGGTGCGAATCGTAATTCCTGGTTCGTGAATGGCTGGCTGCGAGCGTCCCGACGTCAGGTCGGCACTTTCCCGGATGGCATTGGTAGGGTTTTTTTGTTCGGTCGGGCTTTTTTACGAATCGTACGGTGATGGTGTACCCGTGCGAATCGTCATTCCTTGTTTGTAAAAATTGACGACCGGGTACGCGTCGGACGGAGATTATGCTCCGTCCGACGGTTCGTACCCGGTTTTTACCGGATCGTGATCGGCACCTCGGTGTCCATTAAATTGATAATTTTCTGGGTATTTTTTATTTACCCCTTGATTATGGGGTTAATAATTTAACCTCTCATGAATCAGGTATGGTCTAACTGTGGTGTACTGCCGAAAACTAGGGTCAATGTTTTTGCCCAGAATTGGCGTTGGTTTTATGTAATCCCTGATGGATCCCATTTGGGCCAGGAGCTCCATCTTGTCTACACTTCTGAATTGATTTATAAACCTGATCTTTCGAGAAACTAAGGGCCTTCTCTTCTGATGGTACTGTCATTTTTGGACTTTAATTATTTTGTTCATTCTGGCTTAGTGAAGGACCGTCCCAGAATGAATTAAAAGCATTGTATATGAACCAAGTGTTTTCCAAAAGGTTTAAGTTATTTAAGACATCTGTAGGCTTGTTGAGGCTGTTCACTAGCCTCCAGTAGTCTCTCAAGTTCTCATTATTGCTTAGATATAAGACTTTACCCCAAAAGGCCTGTCTTGCTCAGAGTTTTTCCTTCCATATCACTTTCCGGGGACCTCACTTTGGCATGGATCAAATAGTTACTAGGCAGATTCCATGCTCTTCTTAGTGTTTTCTTCCTTCTTTACTTTTAAACACATTGCAGATAATCAATAGGTTTGTTGGCCTGGGTAGCCCTTTATTCATTTGGCATGCCATTGTAAATTTTTTTAGATGAGTATTTGTTTACTAACAGGCACATGCATCAATGTAAAAACCGGTTGCAAACGGGCAGATTCTCAGAATCTGCCCCTTTGCGACAGGTATTTTTGCATTTGGGATGCATCATCCCAAATGCAAAAATCGCAATTTAAGGAATCTCTAAATTGCGATTCCTTAAATTGCGATTGCATTTAAGAAATCCCAAATTGAGATTCCTTAAATGCAATGCATGAAAGTGAAAAAATTAGCGATTTCGCTAATAGGGGGAGCAAATTACCATGAAGTTGAGCTTCATCGTAATTTGCGAAAACTTTGCAAAATGCACTTTTGTGCATTTTTCAAAGTTTCATGTTGCACACACACATGCCCATAGAGCATGTGTGTGTGCAACATATGTGCACAGATCAATTTCAGGGGTGCAATAGGGTGTCATTTTAACACCCTTGCACCCTTGAAATTGCATGAGCAATTTGCGAGTACCTACTGGTACTCGCAAATTGCTCATGCAATCTCCAATTCATTCCTATGGGCCTGGAGGCCCATAGTAATGAATGGGACGGCATTCCTTAATTTGAGAGTCGCAAATAAGGAATTTGTAGGAATCGCTATTTTTATAGCGATTCCTACATGCATAGGCTTTTGCAATTCCTTAATTGAAATTCCTTAAAAATCGCAATTAAGGAATCGCAAAAGTCTTTGTTGATGCATGTGCCTGTATATATGTAACAAAGCTTTCCCATTTAATAATCGAGTTTTGAGTTCCGTTATAAAAACAATAAGCTCTGACGCTACTTCCCCATTAGGTCCTGTAGATACTTTAGACTGCCTAGTCTTCTTTTATTTACTGTTTCCATAACCCCTGGCAGAAGATTTACTTTTTGATGAAGTGGATACTTGAGATTAAGTAGTATTATTTGTGGGACATGATCGCTTTCCGTTCTTTTTTCAATATGAAACAATGTTATTGAGCAAAGTAACGAAAGGCTGACTACTGTGAAATCGAGTGTTGAACAAGCATCACCTGAGAAATAAGTGCATGCCGGAGGAGCATCTCTGCTGTTTAAAAACTCTCAAACCCAGGGATTCTGTCTTTTACCAAAGTAGCCGCTTTTGTATCTATTTTCCTTCTATATTCAATAGGCGCAGTTTGTGTTGGGACAAACCAGAATTAAACCTGTTGCATGATGTAATTGACTCGATACTAAGGTTGCAGCAGGTTCATGTTAAAATCTCTTGTCATCAAGACATCCAGGTGTGGACGGTCATGTAGATTATTTAATAAATTATTTGTTATTTTTTATGCTAAGGTGCTCCTAGAGCCTCTATCTGGGTGAAAATAGAGATTAATTAGTAAGAGGTATCTATTGTATTTCCAATGACACTTCTCAAGGTTCACTATAAGTATGTTTTCATCACCTGATTCCAACAATTGGCACTCTAGACTGAGGGAAGCAGCCACAAAGATTGGCAGACCCCCTTTTGAGCAACCGGATTATAATAACCAACAAATCCTTCAAGGGGGGAGGGCTGGGGCATCTAGGTTTCTTGATATGGAAGCTCTTTAGACAGTCAGCCAATCCCTTATTATTATCTTTACTCTTTACAGAGTTTCATTGAGTCCAGCAATAGGTCTATACTGCTGCTTTGGGTATCCATAGGTCAGAGTTGCCTACCTCCATGAGAGCTGCTGTTAGCTAACCTGATTCAAATTGCATGTAAGAACTGAATATACTGCTTCATCCGAACGGTGTGGAGACGTAGGCTCTTACTGATAGTGAAGTGGGAAAGGGTATCCTGTTGGTACATGTAGGCTAATCCTAATTCCCCAGCTGTGGAAGCACTCGCTTTCCTGGAGGAATTTCCATGCTGTTTCGCTTGAGGCCCATGTCACGAGGGTTGCTTTCTGCGTGTTGCTATCTGTGAGGTCTAAAAATTCCACCAACTCAATGTTTTGGCAGGTCACGTTTGATAAAGTTGGAAAAGTTCGAAGTAATTTTAGGATATTTCCACAATTTAGAATGTCCGTCCTGCCCCTAGATAGATATTCTGGGATAAGAATTGTGTGCTTGCTTTTAGTTGAGTTCCCCTGCATGAATGCTGAAACCTGTCTGTCATCTATGATGCCCTTGACACGATGGACTTTGTTCAGACATGCAATGGCTTTTGCACTTTGGTTCCTGGAAACGACTTGCATATATAAAGGGGCAGTCATATTGTGTTTTATTTATATAAAGTCAGTCTTTCTTTTTTTGTGCAGGTAGGTGACCCTATACTTTAACTAGACTAATTGGAGATGCATCCTCATGGGTTCCAAGTGCATCAATCCTAAGAATAGAATTGTCCCTACCAGCTTGGCTAGTAAACATGGGAGCATTGATCTATCACTGTTCTTGAGTCTACGCGGACCAAATTTGGTTTTGTTATTGCTGGATTTGAACATAGTTGGTCACTTGCATCTTGTTCCTGGGACTTTAAGATGGTACGCTCATGGAGTTGCTTTATCTTTCCTCGTGTGCTATTAAAGATGGGGAAGGTGTTTCTCTCCTTTGGAGATACCAGGTTGTTGGCTTCATTATCCAACCCGTATTATATACTAAAGATTGAGCTTTATTTGTGTAAGGGGACAGAGTCCAGCCCTTTTTAACATTGCTTCTTCCTTTGTTATTTTACCATTCCATTTTGTAAAACAGGATTCTCCAAAGTCGGTCCTGGAGGGCCGGATCCTTGCCAGATTTTTAAGATAACTAAATTTTTCTAAATGGGGATATATTACAAATCTGGCATTGATCCAGCCCTCCAGGACCAACTTTGGAGAACCCTGCTCTAAAGGGGTATGGGCTATCAACTTATTTATATCATAAGGTACTGTTGGCTTCTGCCGAAGATTATTTGAACTTGGACTTTGCACCTGAGATAAATCTGTCTCAGGCTGACTCTGCAGTAAATTATTTGAACTTGGATATTGCACCTGAGATGAATCCATTGGCCTGAGATCAGGCTGATTCTTTGGGGATTCCCCGTTTGGGCTAGACTTGGTTCCCTTGGGATCGTGGGGCTCATTCCCTGTCCTGGAATGTGACCTATTAATGTTGTGACCTGCTAACCTTAAATCAGTGTTTTTCCCATTATGTTGCTCTAGAGACCCTAAACTCCATAAGGGATAACTGAGGACGAGATTATCTTTCAGGTTCTCAATTAGTGTCCCTAAGAGGTTTGGTATTGCACCGAGGTATTTGATCAGTGTGTTAGGTCTACATAATTGTGGTCCATGGCTATCAACTTATTTAGGTCTGACAACTTTTGATCGATTCCAGAGACAAAAACTGCTAGGGTGTTCAGCAAGTTGACATCCATTTTGTGCGACTGGTAGGATAGGGCATCTGTGGTCAGCTGTGAGGTTCTGAGGAGCAGATCACATATATCCCCTGGACCTGGTTGGCCACTGGTCCCCCTGTGACATGGAATCTGAAGGATATTACTGGAATATAGCAGGTTCCCATTGGCAGAGCCTATTTGGGTCCCTACTTCAACAGAACTATGGGCGGGAGGAAGGGAGCCATTAGGGCTATTGGGTGAGCTCAGTTCAGTCTGAAACCGTATTTAGCGGGAGAGTTACATTTTTTTTAGGTCTCCCACAGGTGCTGGTCCTGTTATTGAACCCCTCCACACCCCCGGTTTTAATTTGAATGGGTGTACAAAAATCCCCCTTGATTTGATCATGATCATAACAAGTAGTGGCTGGAGGCTGTGTGTCATGAGGGAAGCAGAGATTTGAGACTGTATGCGCTAGACGTACCGCCAGTAATTCAGCTGCCTCCTGTTAAGATGATCCTTGTATGTTAAGTGGACTTATTGGGCATATTGTAACTTTGTTAGTCAAAGCTAGCGATATTTTTATAATTAAAAAATAATGAAGCTGTATCTCCACTTGTGAACATCTTGAGCTGAGGTTAGCAAATGTGTCACCAGGGACGTCATGTTTCAAGTCCTACTCTTTCTTTTTTGAAACCAAAAGAATCTGTAACTTTTGTTGAAATATGTCAAATGATGCGAGTCAAGACTGCTGCTCCCAAATCCACGAGGGTATAATTTAAAACGCCAGTACTGAAAACTAATCTTACTAATCCCTTGTGGCATTAAGTCATATACTAACCCTATCTTTCTAAACATTTCTATCCGTATAGCGTTAAATAACAAACAAATGCTGCTTTACCTGTACATATCATTCCAAACCACTATTTTATCATCATGTAACCAGACCCTTTAACAGTGCCTCATAGGATAAAGAAACCAGTCGTATCTCAACCCACCTGTCATCATTTTATTTGCTGAGACATTATCCTCATATTTCTTCATGGGAATTGCATCAGGTCATGAAAATAAATTAATTGATGGGTACAGCAGAGTACACTCCAAGTTCACAAGGTCATATTCTGGCCCTGTACCTGTGCAGATCTAATGCTGATCATTTATTGGCCACCTATTTCTTGAGGCCACGTAACCATTTCCTGTACTTTGGTCCAGTTGAGGATGTCTAGTTGTTTTAGCCATTACCATTATTAGATCTGCACATCTACCCATCACAATGGTATACACACGTTTTATATTGATTTTAGCTTCCTACATAGCCTAATACACCAGACACCCCTGTACATCCCCAGACCATGCAAATATGTGAGTGCCTCCTCCTCCGTTTCTCAAGAATGCTAAGAAAGGAATGCCTCACAGTTACAAGTGATTTTTTTGGTTGTTTTGCTGTTTTTCATGTTTTAGATGTGTGTCATTTGTTTTAAGATGTTGCAAAGCATAGTTTGAGACTTTCAACAGCCAACACGTCCCATGGTCATCTGGACTAGGGCTTCCTCAAGGCTGCAACAGATTTAATAAAATGTTTTTGATATGATATCCAAGAAATCAAACATGACCACCAACACATACTATGTGACAAGGTGAAGAGAGTTTTTTATGATTACTGTGCCATGCCGTTAGAGTCTGAATAAGAGTGAGGATGGTGTGGTGATATTGTGTAAAGAAAGTTTCAAAAAGGAAGAGTAACAGTGAAAAAGAACTGGCAGAGGTGCTGGCGGCGCACGTTTGATTTGCCAACATGGCCTAGTTCAGGCTCTATTAAATAATATATCTTATCATGCCATACGTTAGTATGTTAAATAACTTATCATGCCTTACGTTAGTATGTTAAATAAGCTTATTTTCAGTGGGTAAATCTAACCAATTCATGCACTGTTGGTCAGTAAGGTGTGTCCTATCTTGAGATGGTAAGTAGGAAACAGCCTAGATTTAATCGTGTTTGTTAGAAAAGTAGATTAGAGCCATGAGCCTAATTGTGTGCACAATAATTATACACAATTATACAAACAAATACCTTTTAAAATGGATTATATCAGTTCATAAACTTTCTATTATATTTCAAATAACTCTTATATTGCAGACAATTTCATAAGTCAATGGTAAAAATCTAAAACCTAGAAAATAACATAACGTTGCATTTCATTCGCTAAAGTTTTTTAGAAAAGAGAAGAAAAAACAGTGTTATTATTAGTAGTCTACTCCAAGTGGTGTTGTCTTGAAACTGTGAAGCATTCCTTTCTTATCAATCTTGAGAAACAGAGAAGGAGGCACTTACATACTTTCATCCAGTTACAAATTAAGGTACAAAAGGTCCAATTCTTCGAGAAAGCATCCTGTAACACAAGATACAAGGCAATAACACCCAGGTGGAGAACCCTTGGACCTCTCTTCTGAAACTAATTTCCATCTCCAGACCATGCGCCTGATTTACAAAGACAATCTGAGACCAAAGTTTAACTTTATGACTTTTGGTATTCACAGAGGTCATTTACGAGTTGTATCTTTATGCACGCAGTCGGGACGGAATCTCCGGCTCAAACCGTACTCTCCGTCTCGGGCTGTATAAAGTGTAATCAGTGGGCCGAAATGCAATTTTTACAAAAAGGAAGATTAGGAACGTGTGATAAATGGTAGAGGAGGTCATGTAAATCAGTTTGGGCAGGGAAAATAGTGTGGCCAGACACTACATCACATCCCAGAAATGTTTTCTCCATTAGATCGGTTCACTGACAGAATTTTGACACCTAAAATATCCCCATACCACAATATTGAGTTATAAATATCGATGTCAAAAATATCGACATCCTATATTTATAATGGTAAGTACAAAAATATTGATGTCATAAATATAGTTGTACAAAATATCGTTTTATATATATATATATATATATATATATTCACTTAAAAAACCATAGGTTTCACACAAGTTATAGTTAGCTGTACATTTCACACGTAAAAAACCAATGAAATTCCATGTTATAGTTAGATCAGGTAACTATAACTTGCGCGCCCACAATAAACTGCTGATGACGTCACATATTACATCACTCATGACATGGTCAGTGACATCACTCATGACATCAATGATGACATCTGAAATGACACATTGTGGATTGCGGTCGCGCAAGTTATAGTTACCTGATCTAACTATAACGTGGAATTTCATTGGTTTTTTACGTGTGAAATGTACAGCTAACTATAACTTGTGTGAAACCTATGGTTTTTTAAGTGAATTTGCAAGGTTTTTTAAATGCTAATTCCTAACTATAACGTGTGTGAAACCTATGGTTTTTTCAGTGAATTTGTACGGTTTTTTAAATGCTAAGTTATGTATTTATTTTTAATTTTTTTTTCTGGTTTTTCACCGTGCACACACCCTGCGTGCGTGCGCTGTGGGCACTCGGTGCGCATTTCGTGCCGTGCACACCTCGACATTTTTTACAAAATATCAATTTCTCCCTTGGGGGTCCTTAGATTTATATATTAAATGTGATTGTTAATTCTTTTTTTTTTATTCTTTTTTTTTACCGTACGCGTACGGTAAGCTTACCGTGCGCGCACTCCGCGATTTTTTTAAAAAATTATTAATTGTATTTTTCGTACTTTTTGGTCCTTCCTGGACCCCCTCACAAACGCTAGGGGGTCTGCAACTCTCTTCGTTGCCCCCTTTTCACGTTATCCACCTTTGTTTTTCAGAGCGACAGACATAAAATGGCGGCCGACACTTTCTGATTTCGACCGATTCGAATGTTTACAGTCATGTAACCACCAATCAGGATTGAGCTCGCGCAGGGCACCGTACGCGTACGGTAAGCTTACCGTAAGCGCACGGAGCGCGCTTACAGATATATATATTGATTTAAATGCTATTTTCTCAGGACCTACTGAACAGATTTACACCAGACCTGCAAAAGGCACATCTCTGACCTGAGGACTACCTCTCTGCCAAATTTCAAGTAATTCTGTTCAGCCGTTCGGGCTGTAGCTCGGACTAAAGGTCCTATGGGAAAATGCATGGGGAAAACACGTTTTGGGACCCCCCTTTTTTCTCAGCCCCCGTTTGACGAATCCCCCGAGACTTTCAGGGTAGGAGCGGAGCGTAGCGCCCCATTAGTTTTGAAAAATTTTGCGAGGATTCGTCAACCGGCGCCAAAGTTATTACAAATAGAATGTTGCGGATTTCCTATGGAAACACGGTCCTAACTATAACTATTAACTATTAATATAATTATAACTAATATTTATACATATATATATATATATATATATATATATATATATATATATATATATATATATATTTATTTATTTATATATATATATATGTTTACTTGCAATCAAAGATGTTCCTCTCCAGAAGTGGGCCTCGTTCGTTTTGTCTATATATATATATATTTATATATATATATATATATATATATATATAATATAAAATTATAAAAATTAAATATATGAAATAATAAAGGCAATTTAAAGAAAAAATGTAATATACATTTTAAGAAATAGAACAAATAAACTTACTTTTAAAAAGTTAAACACATGTATATAATAATTAATATATATATTTACTTTAATACAATTAATAAACTATTAATCTTTATCTATTTCATTATTTTAAAATTATATAAAAATAAATTTATATATAAATATATATATACA
Organism: Triturus cristatus; assembly: GCF_964204655.1. Classification (NCBI taxonomy): domain Eukaryota; kingdom Metazoa; phylum Chordata; class Amphibia; order Caudata; family Salamandridae; genus Triturus; species Triturus cristatus. Next base: position 955,548,322 of record NC_140580.1, read on the forward strand.
TTTTTATTTCATTCACATTTTCAATTTTCATATACCAATAAAGTAAAATCTATAAAAAAAATTCTACTGTAAATTAAAAAATTAAATGATTTAAAATTCTTTTTTATTTTTTTGAATAAACGAGATCTTTATTGGTATCGTTGGTCATACAGCTCAACCACTGCCTACATCCCTTCAGGCCGGCAGGGCCAAAGTAACAGTGCTAGGTGGCATGTGGGGGGGGGCGGGGCAAAATACACAGCAAGCCGCCTACAACCTCTTTAAACTTAAATTTCCCACTCCAGTCAGTGCAACAGTAGGGAAACTGTTGGATAGTGGAGGGGTAAAAATTACTATTCCCACTCCATTGAGTGCAACAGTAGGGAAAATTGTTAGATAGCGGAGGGATAAAATGTATTATTCCCACTCCAGTCAATGCAACAGTAGGGAAAGTCTTTGATAGCGAAGAGGTAAAATTTACTATTCTCACTCCAGTGAGTGCAACAGTAGGGAAAGTATTAGATAGCAAAGGGATAGAATGTACTATTCCTACTAATTAAATGATTTAAAATTCTTTAAACTTAAATTTCCCACTACAGTCAGTGCAACAGTAGGGAAAGTGTTGGATAGTGTAGGGGTAAAAATTACTATTCCCAATTCAATGAGTGCAACAGTAGGAAAGTGTTGGATAGCGGAGGGGCAAAACTTACAATTCCCACTCCAATGAGGGCAAGAGTAGGGAAAGTGTTGGATTGAGGAGAGGTAAACATTACTATTCCCACTCCAGTGAGTGCAACAGTAGGGAAAGTGTTAGTTAGCTAAGGGATAGAATGTACTATTCCCACTCCAGTCAGTACAACAGTAGGGAAAATGCAAAATGTAATTAAAATAAAATTGATAACTACTTAAAATTTAACACATATATTAAAAAACATAAACAATACTTATACAAAAAAAATCATATACATTTAAAATATATACTAAAATACACAACACTAATTAAAAAATCGATATTTTAAACGACTATATTTTTGCAAACTATAATAATCACTGCTATATTTTTTTTAAATTATATTTCTTACCTTAAATTCGATATTCTTGACCATGATATTCTTGCTGTCGATATTTCTGTGTCACGATATTTCCAACTCAATATTTTGTTCTAACACCGTTTGCATCATGGTACCTGCTGTCCACAATTTGTGCTCCCCTCAGTGTTGACTGCAGTGTAGTAACCCGTATAATAAATCAACACATCCTCACTTTTATAGTTATGAAGTCAAGACACATACACAAAACCACCGAAACACATGTTGAATTCAACAAATATTTTAACTTTTTGTTCAGTGATTCAAAATCAACTTAGCTCAATAAAGTGCTGAATGTGCAGTGCTTGGGAATCTAATTTAAATCAGCATGAGGGCATTCAATATTGGATGATACTTAAAAGTTTGGAAATGGGACACACAAAAAAGCCAAAAGTGGATAAGACCAAAGGAAAGCATGAACAAGTGTTGATAAAGGCATTTCTTTATGCTTTTGGTCCTAGGTTTTTGTCATGTAACAGCAATATTTTACCTGGAAAATGTGGGAAAGGCACAGTTTGGGTGACTTCATGGGTGTTTAGTGTAGTAGGACATATTTATATACAGTATATGCAGATAGTTCTTGCAATTGCTCTGATTGGAAGGTTACAGGAGGTATACTTGTATTTGGTTTGGTGATAAGGCTATGCCATTTTTGTCTTATCGCACTGTATTGCGGTCGATGCTTGGTTTTGATGGTCACAAAAAAAGTTCAGATTTTACTCACAATCCAAATCATTTATTGGCAGTGCCCTACTAATTTTAGGAATTGAGGGCCTCATTTGGATGGTGGGCGGACTCAAGTCTGCCCGCCACCCTAACGGAGATGGGGGCCGCCTGACATAGTGTTGGGGGTCCCATAGGACAAATTACAATGCGACCACCACCGTGACGGTCCCATTGTCCAGGGTTTCCATTGTGGCGGGTGCTGGTTGCTGCAGTACTGCTACAGTGGAAAAAGGGATGTGAACACATCCCTGCACTACGTGACAAGCACCATGTGATGCCTGCCCCTTGGTACAGGGAACTGTTGGGGGCACCATAGGTACCCCCCACACCCACAATCAAGGGCCCGAGACGAAGGGGAGCCCCGGTATGGGTCCCCAATGTCCATCCCTGTCAGCCTTTCCATGGCGGGTGAACCGCCATGGAAAGCTGGCGGGGAGGGACCATATTAATCTCTACTGCGGTGCCTACCAGGCACCAGTTCAGGGATAGGAAGGCCTCTGACTCACCGGCTGGCTCAAGGAGCCTGTCGGATGCATGCCATTATAATTTGGCAGACGGAAAATGGCCTTATGATGGCGGTAAGACCGCCACCGACAGCCTGTCGGTGGCGGTTTCACTGTGATCGTAATGAGACCCTGAGTTCTGATGTAATTTCACCCTGTGAAAAAGGCGGATCCTCTGCTGGGATTTGATCAACCATCTTTGAGAGAAAACGTTTAGGATTTTCTCAAGGACATTATAGTTACTGCTCCATACACACAATGCATTTTATGTCAAATCAAAAATATCTTCCTCATCCATGTGTGAAAAAAAAATCACTGGCTGAATGAAAGGTGCTTCCAGCAGTAGCACTTTGTCAGTATTCTACTGTAGCTTTACAAGAGAATTCTAATGAACAATTTTGGCGCGATTTCAATCTTGCTAGGAAAGCCCTCTGTGCGACTCGGATCCGGAGGGCTTTCCGCGAGAAATATGCTCTGGGATTCTGAATGAGCGAGTACGATGCAGCTGTATGCTTACGGATCTCGTTCGCTCGGACTCCCATTGAACTCCCATAGCAAAAAGGGGTAGGTGGGGAAAAGCGTACACCCTGTGGCGGACACCCCATGGTGCCCACCACACTGTGCATGCCTGTATTGGGGGGCCCATGGGCACACCCCCATGACAGATTTGGAGGGCCCTGGGTAAAGGGGTGCCTGCTACGGCCCCCGAAGTACGCTTCCGACTGCCATTTCGTCTCGCTGAGACCGAGGCGAAGCAGCTGTCCGAATCGTGAATCGTACTCGGTCGGTCGGAATTCGGCTCCATAGCGCTAACAATCTTTGCATCGAATTTGGTTGTTTGGACCTGTGTCCGATTTGGTCGTAAACAAAGGCTATGAATCGGAACTGGGAAAGCCATATCTGATTTGGATGCCTTCCGAACGACGTCAGAATCGGGCCCTTAGAAAGGTAACATTCCATATTTATTCCTGGACACCACTGCTGAAACAGGAGAATTAAAAACAGTTCATATAGTTGAGACTTCAGTACATTGGCATAAAGAAGAGAATAATTTAGTCATGGAAATTATGGTTAGTTTTCCAGACCCCTAAAATGAGGATACATTTCCAAAAAAGTAATCAAATGCCTTCTTCATCCACAAAACAAATAAGTTAGCCATTCTGAGTGAAACAATGTTTCCAATAAGAAAGATCACCTCGACGCGATCAGGACTCTCGTCCCTCCTCACCAGCCGGCAATTGAACTTTCACCATTTTGGAGGCCTCTCGTTGACCTGGCGTTCTTGGCTCTTTTTGCGTTTTGACCCTACGAGGCACACAGTGGTTTCATGGTCGCCATGCACGGGGCCACTATACATGTCATGTTTATCACTCTCCTTCTGGCGACTGTTCCTGTTCAGATAAGTGCAGTGGGTTGATCTGTTTGACATGGCTCTCAATGGTGTATCTGCTGCAGTCACACTTCTGTTTATTGGGCAGGTGCACTTACTTTTCACCGGGCACCCCTCCCCCCCACGCCGCTGGTCTCCCTGTTGGTGAGAGGACACAGTTCTCCTCTTTCCTCTTGGATATATGACATAACGTTGTTGGACATGGGAGGGGGTTCGTGCCCACCGGGCGCCCCCCCTTATGGGAGCCCCCCATTGCATGTTAGCTCTTTTGTTTTTTTTGTACTACAGTTCAATGGCTTTATGCCAGTCTTTATGGGACAATGTAGTTCTTCCTTTTTTTGGGGCTTTGTCAGGCGGGTGGTGGTATACCGGCACGTTTGGGGTGCTGTTGTGGGTGGGCTGGGTTTCAAATGCTGATGACTGTTTTCTATTGCTCATGCATCGCTTCTCCTTGCAGCTGGGTAGGTTGGGAGAGGGTGGCTATGGGTTGGGGGTTGGTGGGGTGGGCGGTTTTTTGTTTACTGTTCCATCATGCATATTGTACACGTTTGTCATGTTGTTCAACACACGGATACGCATCACATTGCTTTACAAACGCTCAGGTAACAGTTCCTTTTTCCTCAATTTCCTATGGCAACACATCCTAAGGCCCTAGGCATAAAATTGCTTACTTGGAATGTCAGGGGTCTTTGTGACCCCCGTAAGTGTCGACAGATTCTGGCATATTTAGATCAGCACCAGGTGCACATTGCACTTCTTCAGGAGACCCATATGGACCCTCGTTCACCCTCAAGTTTTGGCACCCGATGGGCCTCTGCCCGAGCTTTCTCCTCTTACTCCACCTACTCTAGAGGTACTGTTATTCTGATTAAAAAGAATACACCATTCATACTAGCAGGCACATACTGTGATGTCTCTGGCCGCAGTTGTACAGTGTGGAGTACTTTATGCACACAGTCAGTTGCCCTTGCGTGTAGCTACGGCCCTAACCATGATGACCCACAATATTTCTCTACTCTCTGGGGCCGAATATTAGATATGGGATCCACACATGTGATATGGGGGAGGGATTTTAACATAGCACTACACCCAGCAGAGGATCGCTCCAACCCTCAGTCTCACCATAACACTAAGGTACGTGAAACGTTGCTGGGGATACTGGAAGAACACGGGCTGGTGGATGCCTGGAGGTATATGCATCCCACTGGGAGGGAGGGCACACATTACACCTCTGGTCACACTATGTGGTCTCGGCTTGATTACTGGTTTTCTTCCCGAGGCTTGGTGCCTTGGATTGAATCTGTCACTCATCTTGCTCGAACATACTCTGATCACGCCCCTGTGTGCCTTGAGATGGTCCCGCCCAGTGTGGTAGTCACCTCTCGCTTCTGGAGTCTCCTCCCGGAGTCCCTTTTAGATACTGTCTTCCAGGCTGAACTTGGGGAAGACATCAAAGATTATTTTGACAGGAACAAGGGCTCCGTGGACCTTCTATCCACGCTTTGGGAGGCTTTCAAAGTCACCATCTGAGGCATATGCATGTCAAAGAGCTGTGGTGTCCTCCGCGACATTAGACGTAACTTGCAACGCCTGGGGGTCGAGATCCGGCAGCTCGAGACTGATATTTGGAGGGAGGGATCTAGCGATCGTAGAGCACTGCTTCGAGAAAAAATGTCTGACTATGTTGCCACTGCGGACCGAGAAGTGAAATTCCGTGGCAAATATTTCACAGCTCGCCGATACGGGGAGGGGGAGTGGCCTGGCTGAGCTCTAACCACAGAGATTAAGCAGCCTCGCTTCTCCAGCTTTGTGTTGGAGGTGGTGGACGAGGACGGCGTACGTCATAAGGATAGCCAAGACATACTACACACTTTTACCTCATTCTACAAAAACTTATATACCACGCAACGCACCTCTCCGCCAGACTTCACACCTCTATTCGGGGACATTGCTCTGGGATGGTTGGGGGACTCACAACGTGAGTTTCTGGCCGCGCCTTTTGAGGACGAAGAGCTCAGGGAGGCTGTTATGCAGATGAGGTCGGGCAAGGCCCCGGGCTCTGATGGCCTACCTGTGGATTTTTATAAATTATATCTCAAACAGATGCTTCCCGTGTTGAAAGAAGTCTTCCTTGAAGCCCGTGAGGGCCCAACTCCTTCAGCCTTCCATGAGGGAAGCTCTCATCACCTTGTTGTTAAAACCAGGTAAGCCTCCTGACCAATGCGAGTCCTACAGACCACTGTCCTTGCTGAACACTGACACCAAGATTCTTGCTAAGCTCTTAGCGAATCGTCTGTGCCTCCTGATAGACAAACTGGTCCTTCCCGATCAGTCGGGTTTCATACCAGGCAGGGCGACGTCCTACAATCTCCGTTCCCTCTTTTCCATCTTGCAGACGGTGGATCCCAAGCTGGTACTGGCGGCAGTTTTTTAGACGCCTTCAAGGCCTTCGATTCTGTGGAGTGGGATTATTTATTCGCAGTGCTTCAGTGTATGGGGCTACCCGTCGATTTCCTCTCCTGGATCCGCTTGCTGTATACATCACCCACAGTGAGAGTACTGATTAACGGGCGAGCCTCACCATCCTTTTCCCTATCCCGTGGCACCCGCCAGGGATGCCCCCTCTCCCCCTCCTTTTTGCCCTTATTATGGAGCCGCTGGCGGCGAGAATCAGACAGCACTACCAACATGTAGGTCTTCAGTGCCTGTTACGCCCTATCCTTATATCCCTATACGCAGATGACGTCACCCTTTATGTAAAAGATCCCCGTCAAAATTTAAACCCGATTATGCGTGAATTTGTACGATTCGGCGGCCTCTCCGGCATAAACATAAACTGGTCCAAATCCCAACTCTTCCCCTTGACGATTGCTGCTACCCCCTTTGAGATGGACTATCCGATAGTGTGGTGCGAGGACGAGGACAAATATCTTGGGATCAAGGTCACGTCGAACCGTGACAAACTCATGCGCCTCAATTATGGATGTGTCATGGACCACATTGCTAGTTGCATTACCCGTTGGATAGTGTTACCCCTAACTATGGCGGGCCGCATATCCCTTATTAAAATGGTCATATTATCCAAATTTCTTTATTTATTTCTTAATGTTCCTTATAACCCTGGGCGCCACTTTTTCTGCACCCTTCGGTCGAAACTGACTAGACTAGTGTGGGGGGGCAAACAACCCCGTATTCAATGGGAAACGCTTGTGCGACCGTACGATTAGGGTGGTTTGGATATTCCAAACTTTGAGTTATACTAACTTAGTGCACAGGCACACTATGCTCACTATTGGTTCCACCCACCCCGTTAGACCCCTCACGTAGCCACTGAGCATTGGGTATCGGATCCCATCCCGTTGGATGGTGTTATACTGTCCAGAGTGGCACCTCATGAGAAAGAACCTACCTCCATTGATTGCACAAATGCAGCCTGGGCTCGCATTCTAGCACATACGTCTGCACCCTATCTCTATTCCCCTCTCCTTCCTTTGACTTACCACCCCGATGTGGCGCTGCTGCAAGGAGGCATTTTTAGAAACATGACACATGCACGGAATATTCGCACTTGGGGGGACCTCTTTGTTAAAGGTAAATTTTGCACTCTCCAGCAGTTGTGTCATGACTCTCCACCCTCTACCACTCCACGTTCCCCTCTGAGCCTCTTACCCTGCCGCCTCTGCATCGGGTGCTTCAGGCGAAGAACGCTAATCATCTGGTGTCTGTCCATTACCACTCTCTGTACTCCGATTATGAATACTTGCCTTGTAATTCCCGTGCTAAGTCGGGAGTGGAGTTGGGTCAAGAACTCACTGATGAGCAATGGACCTATTGCTGTAAATAGACTGGGGAGGTCTCCTCGAACAGCAGGCTACGTATTATACATTACCAATATCTTCAACGCTACTAGCACCCTCCTGTGCGGTTACACAGATACGGGTTACGCGACTCTGACAGCTGCGCTAGGTGCCAGGCGGGGCAGGCAGATTTTCTGCACCTTGCCTGGGCGTGTCCTGGGGTGTATGACTACTGGCAGCTGGTGTTTGATGCTCTGTATTCCATGACCACTGCACCCCTTCCTAGATCCCCACTCACTTCACTCCTAGGCTATACTGCGCCCACCCCTACCACACACAGAAAGTTTATTTCCTCCAGCCTGGCCCGCAGGTGGGGCCGTGGCCGTGCGCCTATATTTAAGAAATGGCTGGGCGATATGATCCTTTGGCAAGAACAAATTAGCACGTATGCTGATTTACTGCCTCGCTCTTCCCGACCCCGGGATCTATGGGGCCCGCTGAAGTCATATCTGCTGGCACATCCTCTCACTGCTGATTCCTAAGCCTGTATGCCTGACACATTATTCAGGGATACTTTCGCTATTCTTGTAAAGTCTGGGGTGGGCAACATGATTCTGTATTGTTTCTTATATCATCATACCCTGGGCGATAAAGACTGTTTTCCTTGTTGTCATCAAATGCCTAATATATGTCATGTAGATCTGTTGTTGTCTTTGCACTTCATACGCTGTACTTCTTCATGTGTACTATTTCTTGCACGATAATAGTGTGATTTGCTGTACCTGATGATGACATTCTTTGTACTCTGTTGACGGTTGTTTAATAAAGATTTTTTTTTTTAAATGTTTCCAATGGGAGCTGGTGTTGTCAGGTGATCCCCCAGGTTTCCTGTGTATCTTCACCACGGAGCTCTAATGAGCAAATAGAATGCTTACATTCTATGTATGTGGCAGTAGTGAGGCACTCCTGGGAACACTGTTCCTGAGGTCGAGTCTGTCGAGTTTAAGGACTTTTTGAAGGAGCAGGCTGAAGTAAATGATCATCAAGGGTTTAACACAGTCATGAAACCAGCTGTTTCAAAATAATGTGAGGGGATGTATCGTGTTTTAGCCTTTATTGACATAATATATTTCTAAAGGTACACAACTAGTTAAAGAGAGAAATCCATACCTCTCTCTGGCATTCCATTTCTACACCTGTTTCCACAGATTAACAATCCTCTCTTTGGTTTAACATCTCCTTAACTTTAAAATAGTAACATTTTGATATATGTTGACTTTTTAAAATTATTCTGTTGCAAGGCAGTGGAATTTATTAGAGTTTCAGGAAGCTACATGCAGACTTATCTCACTGTTTTTGCACTCCTCTGGGTAGTAAGACCTTCCAAATGAGGTGCTGTTTGGTCATTTCTTTTTCAGGTCTCAGTACAGGCATCATTAGCTGTTGTTGTGATCTCATATTACCAACAATTTAAACAAAGTACATGTCAGATGTAAGATATAGTGCAGAGAGCCATTGCCTTCCATGTGTTTTTCATGGTATTGCTTGCATTAGCTGTTCATCAAGGCCAAGGTGTTTATTGGATGGTTACATTGCTTCGTCTGTGATGGTGCTCAATTAGTCCTTTTGTTCCACTGCAGAAACAATATCACATATATTTGTAATTAGAGTCAGTTGGTGTCTTTGATGTATTTACGGTCATGATGACATTTGAATTGCTGGTTTATGGTGGTTTTGTTTAAGAAGTGTGTTCTCTTTGCCTTTTCTGCAGTCTAAGGGGTCGATATCGATGTCATTCGGAATCGGTCCCGGAATGCTTTCCAGACGACTCGGGTCAGGGGAGTCCGACAAAGTGATTTGGATGTATCCGGATGCTACCTGATACAATTCTGCCGGACTCCCATTGACTTCAATGGGAGCCTGTGTTCCGAACAAGAACACAGGCTCCCATTGAAGAAAGAGGTGGCTTGGGAAAACCTTGCACCCTGTGGCGGGCACCCCATGGTGCCTGCCACACTGTGGATGGTTGGAAAAGGGGGGTCCCTTGGGTAGCCCCAAGGGCCTGATTCAGAAGGCCCCGGGTGAAGGGGGCTGCTATGGGCCCCCAAAGACGGATTCCGGCAGCCGATTCATTCCGGAGAAACCGAATAGGAACGGCTGTCTGAATTGGTCATTGTGCTCGCTCGCTTGAAAAACCGAGTCCATAGAGCTGTACGATTTGGCTCAGATAGACGAAACCTGTCTGAATGGCTTTCGGAACCAATTCAGACTGCCCTACCAGTTTTCGGGCATCGCAATCAGTCCATGGGAACTGTGTACCATTTGGTCGGCAACAAGGATTCTGGATCGGATTTGGCAAACCTGAATCCAATTCTGAGCCCTTCTGAACGACCCCTAAGGGTCTGCAATAATCTTCTTTGCACTTTCATTTGATTTACTTTGCTGTCATTATAACATTGGATTTACAGCTTTCTATGACAAAGTAAAGATAAGCATGCATAGACTTCCTACAGATGCATTGAAATACTGGCCCATTGCCAAAAGTATATATTATTAAATATTTTTCTGTTCATGCCTTTAACGTTCCCCATTTACAGCACAAATGTTATCTTCTGACTCTCTTCTTTCAGGATACAAAACACGGCAAACATAGTGGTGCCGATTACGATCCGGTAAAAACCGGGTACGAACCGTCGGTCGTAGCGTTTTCTCCGTCCAACTCGTAAAACATTACAAACATGGAATTACGATTCGCACGGAAACACCATTTCCGTACGAATCGTAAAAAACACCGACCGACGAAAATATACATACAAATGTGATCCGGGAATGCTGTGACGTGACGTCGGGACGCTTTCAGGCAGCGTTTCACGACTCAGGAACCACGATTCGAACCGACAGCAGTCCGGACGGCAATATTTTCACGGGGGGGTTCGACACGTACAAGGGTGTACATACACGGGGGGGTTCGACATGTACACGGGTGTACATACACGGGGGGGTTCGACACGTACAAGGGTGTACATACATGGGTGGGGGTACGACTCGAACATACAGGGGCTGGGGGGGTCGGTGCGTACGTATGGGGGCTGGGGGGGTACGACTCGAACGTACGGGGGCTGGGGGGGTTGTCGGCGCGTATGCGGGCACATGTCTCCATGGTTGCTATGGGAGTTCGGTGCGGACGGTGTTTTTTCCATACGGTTGTAACATCGGACGCACGGGATGGATCGTAATTCCGCGGTCGGACTTCACTTTTCACATTTGTACGGTAAATCGTCCGTGGACGTGTCGGACACATTTTCCGACCCGAGGACGTGTGGGGAATAATTCCCAATGCGATTCGTATGGACTTTTTACCATGCGAATCGTAATTGGCAGTTTGTACGGCACTTGTACGATTCGTACGGTAAAAAGACCGGATACGAGTCGTACGGGGAATTTTTTTACCGGATCGTAATCGGCACCAGTGTGTTCAACATTTTGCTTCATCATGTTATTTTCTTTCTAAAACAGCTGAGAGCAGCACAGACACACACAGTTGTTTTGATATTACCAAACTCTTTCCCTAACAAAAAGCGAGGTCTAATGGCTTTGTCATTGTGTGCATAAAATAAGTAAAAACTATTGCTTTTACCAATGCTTATCCCTTTTACTTCTGCAACTTCCATTTTTCGTAGCTGAATCTCCATGTATGCAAATTCACTGGCTTTAAATAAATACATTTTTGTTGAGCGATAAATCAAAGGATATCACTTTTAAAAATACATTGTCCATAAAAGTGTGACTGTTTTTAACATTTCTAACAGTTTTAATAAGAAAGAGGCAACAGTTGATGCTGTGACTGTCTATACTCTTTTTGCTGATAGCTTAAATCCATTCAGCAGTTCGGCTGCAGGCATGTCTAAAGAGTCTATGGGATTAAACATGGGAAACACACTTTTTTTGGCCCCTGCTTGACGAATGGCCCCAAAACTTTGCATGCACATCTAAAATTACTGGCACACTTTCTTTGGAAAATGTTATGAAGATTTGTCAGCCGGCACCAAAGATATAGGCAAGTCAAAAAATGCTTTTCCTGTGGTCTTAACTATAACTACCTACTGGTGACTGCCAGTAGATAATACATATATATGTAAGTATATTCAGGAAAAGCATCGTCTGTTTCTCACAGAAAAACAACACACCGCAGCCGAAACTGCTTACAAACTTTCACAAAGCCCACTAGGGCAAAATTGTAAGCTCTGGTATTGGATGGAGTTTAAATTTGGTATCAATGAACAATGATTGGGAATCCCAATAACGGGGTCTGTTGAAACACCAAATGATTGGATTTGCATTTCAAGTGTAAATATATTGTGCCCAAAAAAGCATTTAATTTGACAACCCCACTGAGGCCCAAATGGGCAAGAATGAACATGGGCTGATATACTCCAATGCGTGGAGTGCATTGATAAGCCCCTTCGAGACCCACTTGGGCAAAAATAAGTTTAAGACAAAATAATTCTAGTGGGCAGAGTATTAGAAAGATTATTGTAATAAATTTCTTGAATGAATGTGGAAGATTACATAGCGGCTTGATGCGCCAACGCGATAAGGTGGCATTGATTTATACTACACACTTGAGATGCTGTTTAGACATAAACCAGGATGAAATGTGTGATCGCCGGGATTGTTAAGTATAACGTTTTTCCAAAGGCTTTAAAACTTTACTGAGACATAACATTTCGGAGAAACCATGCTGGGTTGGCCATGTAGTTTATTTAATTGAAACAATGAGTCCTAATCTGCTCTTCTGCCCCCCCTTGCAAAAGTAAATGAAATTGTTATAAATGAAAGTCAATGTTAAAAAATGCAGGTTTGCACGAACATTGTATCAAATGAAACAGAAGTTGTTGAATGATTATGTTTGCGACAATTTACTCGTGAGCAAGGAGCTTCGCGCTCCAAAACAAGTAGGGTCGTCTTGCCTAAAGAAATAAAAATCACGCTTGGAAAGCAAAACAAAAAAACAAAAACTTGTAAACAGTTTGGGCCGCGGTGTGTTGTTTTGCTGTGAGAAACAGACAACGATTTTCCTGGATTGATAGGGGCTCGCTACCCCACCGCAGACCGCCGGCACTAAGCGGCTCGGGTCTGAAGCGAAAGTGACTGTTGGGATATGTATGTATATATAGATAAATACACACACATACATATATGTGTGTGTGTGTATATTTATATATATATAGGCATGCATATATATATATATATATATATGTATATATATACAAACACACATACATGCCTTTACAACGAAAATGCAAGTATTTCACAGGTAAGTAATATATATATACTGCACAGCGCGGCGCCCCCCCCAGCCTGGATTGTGGTGTAGGCACTGGGGAAAGAGCAGCAGCTGGTCTGCTGATAGAGTCGCTCAGCAGCGATGAAGTCTGCCACCGACCATGCCAGTTTGAAGGAACAAGTAGAACAAAGGCATACTAAGTCAGAGCACAATTGTATGCATGGGCGGGTTATTATACAGCGCTCGCAATTTTGGACCTGTTTGTTCCTTTTGGCGAGATCGTCGCATTGGGCTCATTGAGAGGAACCTTGACTGACATATTGGGAGAGGAAAAGTACTGACTTTTGGGAACTTTCTCTGTCTGCTCTCGATAGTTACACCAGTCAGCCAATGAGATTCCTCCCCATAGACATTTAAACACCACCCCGCCAAAATCCTCACTTTAGGATTATCCAGCTGAAAACCGGCATTGATAAAGGCATCTGCCGAAACGTGTCTGCCAGGAGCTGTTATATGAGGCCAGTGCGTTGTTTTTAAAGTGCTAATGGTGGCATAAAAATTTACTGCAGAGCATCTCCAGCATGTGTCTGACCCGTTTTTAAAGGCAAAAGCGGGACTGGTATTGTGTATATATATATATATTACACCACTAATCATTCCCTCTCATGGAAGCAGACCAGAGCATACAGCGGGGCTGAAGAAATTCCTTTTACTTCGAAGTGCATGACGCGTTTCAGTGAGTGTTCCTTTTTCAAATGCTAATGACTTACAGGTTTGTCTGCCCCTTTCATTTACATGCTGCCTCACTGTCATTGGAGGAAACATACAGCCAAATTCTCATTGGAAAAAAAATTGTGGCCACTGCAAAAGACTGCATCTCCCAGCATTCCCCAAACTTGTTCTTTGGAATCCCGAAAGTACTTTTACTGACAGCCAAGCCCTCCAATTTAAAGTTGTTTTCAATCTCCAGTGAGTACGGGCTGTTCCATCTAGTCCTTTCGAGTTGAAATCTAATTGTACTTTTTCGGTTTTGGCTGACAGTCACTTTCACAATATACTGCCCAAGTAGAACACACCTGGAAGGCGCAGCCTAAGTAACCTGCATCCTCACCATGAAGTCACGGCCTGACAATCAATCAATCAATCAATCAATCAATCAATCAATCAATCAATCAATCAATCAATCAATCAGAGGTTTATAAAGCGCGCTACTCACCCATGAGGGTCTGAAAGGCGCCTGGGGGGGTGGGGGTTGCAGATCTGGGTCAGTCGAAGAGCCAGGTCTTGAGGTCCTTCCTGAACGTGTGCCGGGTCGGGGAGTGTCTGATGTTCATAGGGAGCTCGTTCCAGGGCTTGGCTGCGATGTAGGAGAAGGCTCTCCCGCCTGCTCTGTTTCTGCGGATGCGGGGAACCTCTGCCAGAGTGAGGTTGGTGGAGCGGAGGTTACTCTTGGGTACATGGAAGGAGACTCTCTCGTTGAGGTATTTGGGTCCGATGTTGCGGAGGTATTTGTAGGCATGTGTGAGGAGTTTGAAGGTAACCCTCTTCTCGACGGGGAGCCAGTGGAGGTCTTGTAGGTGTTGGTTCATGTGTTCGTGACGCAGTGTGCCGAGGACGAGTCTGGCTGTGGTGCTCTGGATGGTTTGGAGTTTGTGTAGAAGAGGTCTGTTGATTCCGGCGTAGAGGGTGTTGCCCTAGTCCAGTCTGCTGGTTATGAGCATGTGGGTGACGGTCCTCCTGCAATCGGGGGGGATCCATTTGAAGGTCTTGCAGGGTTGCGCAGGCAGTTGAAACTGGTGGAAGCGACGGCGTTGATCTGGCGGTTCATGGAGAGGGAGGAGTCTAGAAAGATGCTGAGGTTTCATGCGTGGTCTGTAGGGGTGGGTGGACTCCCGAGGGCGGAGGACCACCAGGATGAGGACATTGTTTTTCTCTGAGTTGAGCTTCAAGCAGCTCACTTTCATCCAGGCTGCGACGTCCTTCATTCCTTCCTGGGAGCAGAGTCTGATGTCTTCGGGATTCTACGTGAGTGGGAGGATGAGCTGGGTGTCGTCGGCGTAGGATACTATGCTGAGCCCATGCTGTCTGACGATGGTGGCGAGGGGGGCCATGTAGATGCTAAAGAGCGTGGAGCTGAGCGATGAACCTTGGGGTACTCTGCAGTTGATATCAGTGGGTTCGGAGAGGAAGGCAGGTAGTCTGATCCTCTGGGTTCTGCAGGAGAGAAAGAATTGGATCCAGTCAAGGGCAGCTCCTTGTATCCCCGCGTCGTGAAGTCTGGCTGCGAGCGTGCGATGTGATACGGTGTTGAAGGCTGCGGAGAGGTCTAGAAGGATGAGGGCCGCAGTGTGTGCCTGGTCGAGTAGCATTCGGATGTCATTAGTGGCGGCTAGGAGGGCAGTCTTGGTGCTGTGGTTGATGCAGAATCCGGACTGGGAGGTGTCTAGGATGGAGTTCTCTTCCATGAAGGCGGTCAGTTGATCGTTTACGAGTCTCTCGGTGACTTTGGCCGCGAAGGGGAGGAGAGAGATGGGCCAGTAGTTTTCAGGTCCGTTGGGTCGGCCGTGGGTTTCTTGAGGAGGGGTTTAACCTCCGCCTGCTTCCAGTCGTATGGAGCGGGTTCCCATTCTTCACTGGCTGCGGCGGTTCAAAGGCTTTGAATAACTCCAAATTACAACCTCTTTTGATGCCACTGGTACCTCAGAACATCTTGAGGACGTTGCTCTGAGTGGGCCTGTGGTCTTGCGCATATATTACACCACAAATCGTTCCCTCTCATGGAAACAGACCAGAGCACACAGCGGGGCTGCAGAAAGTCCTTTTATTATTAGTGCATGATATATATATATATATATATATAGGGATTATACTAAACCCAGGAGTGATTTTAAGATCTGCTCTAAAGTGGAGGACGTTAATGGTAGTTGTTAGTATTTCCAGGAGAAGATGCCTATAAGCATGGGGTACATAATTGATAAGAAATTTTGTAAAGGAATAAGAGGGAAAAGTATGGCCCATGGGTCAACAATGGAGAAGATAACTCTGACATTGAATTTGAACAGTGTATTAGAATCATGCTTTTGCACTTTAGATTGTATGGCAGCTATAATAACAATTTGCATCTTTGCACAAGAATAGGGTAGTTGCAATATAAAATGACAGGTGGTAGGTTTGAAAGTCAAACAATGAAATTTTGCACTTGTACTTTATGTCCTATGTCAGCTATATTATGAATTTGCGTGGTTGCACAGAATTGCTGTATTTGCACATTTATAATGTTACACATTCAATCTTAGAGTCTGACTAGTGACTCCGTGCACTTGCACTTTATGCCCCAAGAATATCACAACTCTTCTAGCTGACTTGCACAGTGTGGGTCCTACGAGTGAGTCCCTGTGTAACAAGGAGACCACTGAGTATATCGTTGGGAACCGACAAATTTCTTCGTACATCCGAAATAGTCACCAATATCTACTTCAGATGTACAGTGACCGAGTAAGCTACAGTGTTTTCACTGTAGAGTGTATAGGGCGCTTGGATCATCATTGTGTCATATGGCACAGTTGCCGGTGGGAGGCTCCGCAGCGTGAGCCACAAAGTGGGGGGTAGCGACCACAATAACCGGTAACACCAAGAAAAATAATAAGGAGTACAGCAACAGTATTTCCTGACGTCTCTCATATAAAAATTGTTTAACACTCCGATTGGGCTTACAGTTAAGGCACAATAAAGTTCATTGAGGTTGAAAAGAGTAAAAAACGAAAAAATAACTGTATTACAAGTAAACATGACCCATAGTGATGTGAAATCATATTCACTGAATCACAGTGCGAATAGAGCACCAAAGCATGTAACTGGAAGTTATTATATGAACATTGTTATATATATTTTGAAGTATTGAAAATTGCCAGCAATGAACTTTTCTTTAAAATGTAGTCTTTTGTCTATGTTTTCTGCATCACGGGGTGGAGGAAGCACACATAAAATGCATTTTGGGAATTTGGATCATTTGTGTGATCAAGGCAGGGGATCCTGCCAAAACGCGTCATAGCCCTCGATCAAATGCCAATAAAGTAATTTGGAAATTACCTTTGTCGCTGTGTCGTATTCCGGTGTGGAAGGCATATGCGTTTTTAAGGACGCGTTGCTTGGTAATGGCATGCGTGGTTTCGTCATGCATTAAGACTCTCATTTACTTCAGGAAGTATAGCAGTAGACATGAGGACCATTTTCATGTACATATTCAAGTTCTTCTCAGGAATGTGAATGGTTGTAAAGAGGTCTTGTCTAGCAGCATATAACACAGTGTAGGTGCATTTAGTGAACTGAGTAACTAATTCTTTATCAGCAGTCTGTGATTATCATAGGCAGCTCCTAGAGGAAAAGGCATTGTGATATATAATTTGGTACTGTAATGAGGCATTGGTGGGGAGGGGTCGGGGTAGGGTGGGATGAGAAATAAATTAAAAAAATACTTACCTTGCTGCCGGACTGCCACCTCGCTTTGTCCTCTTCTGTTCCTGCTTGAAGCAGGAAGGACACCCACGCTCCCCTAAGCCAATCACAATGCTGCAATGCAACATTGTGATTGGTCTGAGGGCCGTGGTTCAGTGCTCAGACAGGCAGTGGGAGCCACCAGGGTGTGTTTTACAGCCTGGTGGGGAACATGCAAAGTGTGCATGATTGTTTGGGTGGCCCAAGACGGCCAGCCACGCTGTCATATGCACTTATGTGGCCACCACTCCTCTCCTTGCTGGCTGCTACACAGCCAAACCCCCACCCTACCTGTAAACCTTCCTGACAACGAAAAAATAAAATGATAATAACATAGCTATTTATAATTTTCTTTTTCCACTGCCCAAAATGCAGTGGGGTGGTGCTTCTCCGCCTTAGAGGAGGAGCAGCTGCTGATGAGCCTTGTCTCTGGTAGTTATTATGAATTTCCTGGATAGCTATCAGCTGTTTAGGAGCCAATAGAAATTTAGCATTTCAGTTGTCTTATTTAGAATTGTGAATATCATACAATTTCATCAGTGAACTCTCTATTTACTTGTGGTTTAAATGCAACAACTGAGAGAGCACATGTTCATAAGCATTGTAATGCTGCAGTTTGATCACTATCTACAATTGTGGATCACCACGAAGCAGTTAGCTACTCCAGCGCCTCGAGACCCTCACGGGTGATTTTCCGCATTTTATCAATCCCTGGTTTAATTGGGAAGTAAATTACTCTTTTGTGACACTAGTGTTGTCGCGAGTATTGAAGTACAGCAATAGAATACTATCACTCATCACCTCCAAAAAAATTAAAAGCATCACTTCTCTTGTGCCAAAGATCTGATCCAATATCTGATCATATCTGCCCACCTGCGTCCACTTCCCTCCCTCATTGCTCATCGTGTAACCGTTTCCTCGGACCACAGACCACAGAAAAGACCCTTCAGTGAGTTAGGGCAAACATTTTATACTCTAATGTTCTACCTTTCCAGTGTTTTAATTCCAAAAAATGTAGGATGCCTGTGTCTATAGTTGTTGCCAGTGGTATAGCTCGGAGACTCTGGTATGTTCTGTATATAAGATTTGTTTTTTCCATGGGAAATTATTTGAAATCAAATCATTACTTATATTGTTGGTTCTTTGCTGTTTCCACATTACTTTAATAGCACAGGACTAAGAACCCAAATTGCAATAATGTACATGTTGTTTATTTGTGCAAAGATAACAAGGCAATGGAAGGTAAACTTGAATTAATCTCAGACACCGGCCAAACTTCAGGCCATCATTTTGCATCTACTGTGCCATTCTAGACAGACACCGACTTATGCCAATCAGGCTTCTCCCTATTACAGCAGCAATAGTCCAGTCCGAACTGCCATTCCAAGTCCTCTCCAGATGGGAATACAAGCAACTCTGGACCACTTTTGACCTACTTAGGTCTTGTCAATGAGGTATAAATGGAGTCCTATGGCCCAGTAGGGAGTCTACTCAAAAACGATAAGGTGATAAAAGGAATGCTTGAATTAACCCCTTTATAGTTCTAGGCATAGATTCCATCAAGGGTGTAACACAGGCCCCTGAGCCCTGCAGGTCATCGTGGCCCCAGGCCTTCAGGGGACTCCCAACCCTCCAGAGGCCTTCTATTTAGCCCAAGGTTAATGAATATCAGTGACATATGGGAGACTCATGGGCCCCTAACACATTCTGTAGGGAGGACCCATCATTTTGCACTATGCCACTGAATGCCATGGATTAGTGAATGAAATAGAGGACAAAATGCCACTAAAAGTCAATGCTGACTAATAAATAAATGAGTATTTTACCATTTTGTAATATCTGGGAGCACTAGCATATATGTAGAATAGCCCTCTGTAACTTCTTGAGAGACTAATGCCTAGATGTGTGCGCCAACACCATAACATTGCTTTGTGCCCGGTCTACAAAGTGGCAGATTGCCATTAAGTCTGAGTTTAGGCATACACAGGTACATGACACAGCAGTTTACTGTGGGGTATACATATCATTGCATAGTGTGACACTCATAAAATAAGAAACAAACTACACCCCAAACCCAATATTCATTTTATAAGTGTATCTGCACAGAAGGAAGTGTGAACTAACAAACACGGCACCGTCTTGGAGCGAGGACTAGCCTGGGAGCCGATTAGTCTCTTGTTCTTTTGGAATTTACTTGATTCACATAGACAACTATGCTGGGAGAGACTTACTCTTGCTTGAATGAAGATTCAGCTGCTCATATTGAGGACTGTACACATACTGCAACACCAGGCATCCATCCACATGAAAGCAAAGACAGACATAAATACTGGCATGTTCTGCTTTGCTTAAGTCTCATCAGTTCATATTGTTGACCTCCTTTAGTCCATGGGTGTCCAACATAGGACTGGGATTATAGGATCTATGGCAGATTTTATGGATCTTAAAGCAAATGTACTAGAAATACTTCCAAGTGAAATATGTACACAGTCAGCTGATATCCTGAAAAGCTGCCATGGCTCTGTCCCTAATGGACTTATGTTTGACACCTATGCTTTAAGTAATGAAGATCAGAGGGTCTACTACCAAACGATTTTACTGCAATGCTGAGTAAATGAAATATAAAATCATCCTTGTTGATTGGCGGTAGAAGAGGATTTTCCTCAGGGTCCCTCATAACCCTTGCAGTGTTTGTCAAAGGGCATCAGCCTAAACTCAAGGCAACTCTCAAAGCTGTTGGTATACACATTTTCAGAGGGCAGCACACCCTTTTAAAGCATTGCTTGTCTTGTAGCTTCCCTTTCTACCTCAGGAACACACGTCCTGAGTCATCTGACTGTACAGTCAATCTAAGCGTACCTGAAATTCCAGCTGTCAAGTTCCAAACCAGCTGATCAAAATGTGTGCATGTGAAAAATGCATAGAATGCTAAGAATTCGTATTCAGAAAACAAGGATAGAGTCGCAAGATACATTCTCATCATTCTTATCCTGATCAGGCATTTGACTTCTGATGTTGAGCACTGTCTTGCCTCAAAATCCCACCTTCGCGAGGTAGTAACTTAGGAGACAGAGAAATGGCCTTACAGTGGAACTACGGTGGTTCACTGAAGTCTACTGTTTTCTGTGGAATGATCAAGATTATTGAAGATACCCACAATGGTATAAATGCAGCTTGAGGAGTTTACACAGCTGGAGTGAACTACAATGGGAACATGATCTCTCTGAATTTGTTTTAAATTATAGAACTGATATGACTCAATGTGGTGAGACAATTGAAGATGTCGCAGGTCACTTGGATGGGCCTTGGGGATGCCTGTGGAGTCCATACATAAGAAAGTATGTATAAAGAAGCAAGTGCTCTACAGTCACACTGCAACCCAATCCATGGCGGTAAGCCCAACATGGAAAGGGTGGTGGTGAGGCAACTCAGGAGGTCCTTACAGTGCCCCCTGTCGCCTCTGTGCAGGGTGGTGCATGCAGGGGGACATGTTGTTTGCACCCCCAGTTCCTGCACGACATGGTGCATTTCTCCCTGTGCAGGCAAGCGCGTCGGCGCCCGTCTGTGCACAAATGGGCCTCTGGGGCCAGAACCCCTGCATCTTTTCCCCCGATTCAGTATTATTACTCCAGTTCAGAGCTCAGACAGTTAAACTGCACTCTGGGGACTACCTGTGCTCATTCCATTCTGCTGGAAAAGTTTCCTGAATGATGTCCTCACTGCAGGCTTAATTTCTCTTCTAACAGCACTGTGCCTACCTCATCTAAGGATCCTTTTAAAATCTTTTTATTGAACTGTAGATTCCTGCCCAAACATATGGCAGAGATCTGGATGCTCCTTAAGGACTCTGACCCGGATGTGCTGTTTCTTACGGAAACATGGCTCAATTCCAGCTCGGAGCCAGATATTGTCCAATCACTCCCACATGGTTTCGTGATGCAGAGGGTGGGCAGAACAACAGGCAAGGGCGGTAGGATTGCTATTATTTATAAGGAACACTTCACTTGTTGCCTACTCGGTAACCCCCTTTCAGATTGTGAGAATGCCCAATTCAACATAGAATTTACTCCACACCTCTCTTTCACAGGCTTTCTCATCTATCGCCCCCCTGGGGCGATAGGGACATTCGGTAATCACTGCTAGAAGCGGCAGTTAACCTGGCCAGCTTGGCTGCTAATTATAGTCTCCTTGAAGATTTTAATCTTCATTTCGATGATTTAGGAGCAGTAAATGTAGTCAAATTGGCCAGAGATCTTGCGGCTTTTCAACTGCCTCAAAAAATCCTACAATCAACACATGTTAAAGGACACCTTCTCGACTCGGTGTTCTCTAATTTAGAGGACCTTAAAGGGAAAGATCTTATCCCTCTTCCGTGGTCTGACCACTTCCTCATCCCCCTTTCCTGGTCTCCACAGGTTACCATACCCCTTACTCAATTCACATGGACCCGGAGTCGCTCCTGGGCCAAGCTACCCTTGGAGAAGTGGGTCAACGAACTGGAAAGGACCAGACCTAAGTCTGACCCCTGTCCAGTCAAAGCCAATGATGACTTTTCTAACTGGATAGAGGAGTCATTGGAAGTGATCCTCCCTAAAACAATGATGAAAAAGACTGGTAGGCCTCATAAGTCCCCTTGGTTTTCATCCGAACTGCGCATTTGAAAACAGCGTTGTAAGGTAATGGAAAGACGCTGGAGGAAAGACTTCCTACCCAACAAAAAGTTGGAATATAGGGCAGCTATTAGTGTTTATAAAGCAGAAATAAAAAAGGCTCAGGCCTCTTATTACGAGGGTAAGATTCCGTCAGCTGCCAACTCTCCGAGAGAAACATCCATCATCATTAAAAAACTACTTAAATCTCCCGTCCCATGAGTAGCACCGGATACCTCAGGCCTACGTTGCAATAAACAGGCAGAATATTTCACCACCAAGGTCTCGAATACTCTTGAATCTCTTCCACGAAAGGATGACAATGGTGACACTTCCAACAAGCATGTGGATTCGGGACCACATTTATCTGAACACCAATTGGAGGTCCCCCCCCCCCCCTTATCCCAGGAATCACTGCTCACTTTGTTGTCCTCGGTAAAAAGTGGATCGCCCAGGGACCCCGCACCGCTAAATATCCTGAAACGGGTAGCTCCGATAATTGCCCCCACCATCACGGACCTGATTAACGCCTCACTGTCCACAGGAATAGTTTCTACCAACTGGAAAGGGGCTATGGGGAAAACCTTACTACAAAAAACTAATCTGAATCCGGTGGACTTGGGTGATTATCGCCCTATCTCTCTTCTGCCGGGAATAGGCAAGATTACAGAGAAATATGTTAATCAAAACCTCTCATGCTTCCTTGAATCTTACAATCTGCTTCACTCCTCTCAAACAGGATTCCGCCCACGACAGAGCACTGAAACTGCCCCGTTAGCTGTGGTGGAGGAAAGCAGAAAAATCTTAGATTCAGGAGGGTCATCTGCCATTATACTCCTTGACCTGAGCGCAGCATTTGACACGGTGAACCATGGTACCCTAGTTCACCGTCTCAGGAACATAGGAGTAACAGGCATGGTGCTTCAATGGCTGTGTTCCTTTTTAGAGGGAAGATTTAGTATTCAAGGAAGGCATTGTGTCTAAACCCACCTCTTCACCGTGCGGAGTCCCTCAGGGCTCATCACTTAGTCCGACTCTTTTTAATGTGTATATGGCCCCTCTGGCGGCTTTTGTAGCTCCCTCTGGGATCCGTATGGTGACCTACGCCAATGATACTCAATTGGTGGTAGCGTTAAACCAAGCAGATCAAAGGACTAATGGCCTTTATTCTTGTCTTGAGGATGTATCGAACTGGATGGATGCGTCTCATCTTAAGCTTAATGGTGGGAACACTGAGCTCATGATATTGGGCAACCCCCTTAGCTTTAAATCCAGTACAATGTGGCCAGCCTGTATGGGTCCCACACCGGTCCCTAAGTCCGAAATCAAGAGCCTGGGCATCTGGTTGGACCAGGATTTGAACTTCAGGGTGCAGGCCAGGAAGACGGCAGCTATCTGCTATGGTCTGCTTAGAATGGCCCGCAAAGTCCTCCCTCTCCTCCCTTTCCAAACTAAAAATATTCTGGTCCAATCGCTTATACTTTCCAGATTAGATTATGGAAATACCCTATACCTGTGTGCCCCCACTACAGTAGTCGCTAAACTCCAGACTGTTCAAAACAAACATTGCAGCCAGATTATTGACTGGAGTTTCTAATAGACAATCGGCGAAACTGACACTCCACTCCCTTCATTGGCTCCCAGTGCAGGAACGAATCAGCTTTAAGGCCTTGTGCCTAGTGCATAAATCCATGCAAGGGAATGGGCCTCCTATTAACTTGCCCATGATCCGTCCCTACAAGGCTTATAGGAAACTACGGTCAGACGAGCTGCATGTGACTGAAGTCCCCAGGATAAAGAAGGCTAGAAGTGGTGGACGACTTTTCTCTTATAACGCTGCCAAACTCTGGAACTCCCTGCCACTCTGTCTTCGCAGGGTACCCAATCATCTTGTCTTTCGAAAACAACTGAAGACATTTCTGTTCCTCTAGTTCTTTCTGTCTCTCTCGTGTCTGGCCTAGCGCTGGGATGCTCCCGGGTAGCCATGCGCTTTATAAATGTCTCTTTCATTTAATTTCAGGTACGCTGCCTTTCTATGGCTCCTCTTTGAGTCTTAGAAAGGCACTGCCGAGGGACCGTTGGATCAGGATCACCCCCCAGGATTAAACTTGTAATCCAGCAGGCAGTCTGACTACTGGTTTCGTGGTCTCACAGCAGGGTGCTGGCCTGCTGCGAGACTGCCAAACTTGTAATCAGGCCCTTAATCTTGGTCACATGGGTGCTCAGCCCAGAGAAGGATGAAGGTCTGCAGAGTCCGGGTGAGGAGAGGAAGTATATTTTGTTAGAGGACAGTTTTACCAGGAGCCTCCTCAAAGACTTTGGGTATGAATTCTCAGGGATTTTTGAGCACCTACATTTAACTAACATTCTCAAATATAACTTTCCAATCCTGACTTGCTGAAATAGTACGTATGTATGTGGCAATGTTATTTGCTGCATTTGTGTCTCTTTGATTGGATACTGCATTTGTTGACTTTCCAATAGAAAGGGTTTCATGCACAGTGAAGAGAACACTGAGATGCCTGCATGCTTGTTAGTATTCAGTCAACCATTAAAAGTTACTTCAAGAGGTAACCCAGCAATGGTCAATTTGTCACTTTTTTTCTCTGTGGATTCCTTGCACCTCGTTCATGTTTCATTAATGCAGCTAAGATATTACCACTTCAGCTGGGTTGAGTCAGCAACTGTGCTCTTGCACAACCTCTTTATGTTGGATAGTCATTGCCATTGTGTAGTAGTATTTATTCACGCGACTTCAAATCTGGACTTTTTTTTATATTTATTTTATTTCGTGTTTTTCATCTGAGGGCCATGAACCTTTCCCACAGTCCACAGCTGCTAGTGATATGCATATTTAAGGCTCCTATTTTGTAATTTGTTCCAACGTTCTGTGTAGAATTAGCTAGGCCGTAATATAATTGATTTAGTATAAAAACTGAAAACTGCTGAATACTTGTCCGCTTAGGCCTTTTAAAAAGGTTTTTGTCACATATAAATGTGATACAATAAGATGGTAGTGCTGAATACAATATGGGCTAAATATAGTTCTCCCTTCTCCCCCCCAAAAAAGGCTTTTAAGACTTAGGGCAAGCTGTGATAATCCAAACATTATAATTAATATCAGTGTCCCTTTTTCCAAAAGTAGCAATTAGATAAAGTGCTTTGGCAACCTAAAATTAATGTCCTCTTAGCCTACTATTAAAATTTTGCAAATAAAGGATGGGCTGGAGTTCTTATAATCCACAATCCCGACTTTAGTGTTTCCTAATGTTACTGAGATCAAACCACCAGCCAAACAACTCAACAACACTTCACCATTATGCTAAGATATACATGAAAGTATTTATCCCATATGAGGGATATAATCCAAATATTGCTAGAGAGGGGAAATAAATCATTTCTGACCTTTAAAACGGCTTTTAGTAGGACCTAAGGAGAGCAAAATGGTGCTAACCTGAAACTGACATTATGCTAAACATAGCAGGAAGAAACAGGAAAATGCATAAAGAAAGTATTCAAAAGGTAAGCCAAGAGCATGGTGTAGTAACATTGGGTGGGGAGAGGAGTTGGCCTAATGGCAGTCGACCTTGAATCTGGGGAACTGGGTTCGAGTCTCGGCAATGACGCTGAACATCCTGTGATTCTGGGCAAATCACTTAATCTTCCCGTGCCTAGCAAAAATGAATGTGTGTCCTCATGTAACGTAACTGGTGCTATGTAGAGCGCTCGGATACCCGATTCGATTGAGGTGCTCATCAGTCACATTACAAAATTAGCATGTATGCCACACCATGCAGGAAAGTGC
Source organism: Triturus cristatus (assembly GCF_964204655.1). Lineage (NCBI taxonomy): Eukaryota > Metazoa > Chordata > Amphibia > Caudata > Salamandridae > Triturus > Triturus cristatus. Next base: position 955,574,040 of record NC_140580.1, read on the forward strand.
AGTCGGCGCTCTGAGAGCAGTGGTCTGCCTATTAGGCTATTTTATGAGCCTGACAGACCACCGCTCTCAGACTGACGATGGACCGCCCGCCAGACCAGGAAAAAACTCCTGATCTGCCAGGTAGTCACAACACAGGTTTGGCAGTCCTACGACCTAGCCCAGAGTAAGACCACCTGCCAGATTGAGATAGTAATCGTTGGTGGCTGGGTGGTGCTGCGGAGGTGTCATGGCAGTGCCTGTCTAAGGCTCAGAGGTTCCTGCAAATGCATGCACCATGTGGTGCATGCTGCACCATGCACGAACTGGGGTGCAAATCTACGGGGGTCACAACATGTGATCCCCTGCATGCACCCACAGGCCCAGAGGCACAAGGGATCCTTGATCCGCGCCAGTTTTAACGATTCAGTGGTGGTCCGAACGCCACACGCATAATGCGACACGGCCCAGCAGTGTGGCAGTGGTCGGACTGCCACTGCGACCGCCGTAGTCACAATGAGGCCTAAGACCATTTTTAAAGGGTTTTGAAGGTAGGGGGATACCGGACAGAAGTTTAAAGGTTAGATATAGTGTTGTTTGTTGGTTTGTGGTATATTTACATATATTGTTGTTACTATTTTGGGGCCGATTTCGATCCGGGTCGGAAAGCACTCCGACCGAGTCGGTTCCGGAGTGTTTTCTGACCGAGCCGGACCCCTACAGTCCGATCGAGCGAGTACGATGCGCACGTATGCTGTCAGACTCGGTTCGGTCGGATTCCCATAGAAGTCAATGGGAGCCGGTCGTACGACGCGTACATGGGCTCCCATTGACTGAATGGGTACATCTCGAACAAGTGCGCCCCCTACAGTGGGTACGCGTCGGTGCCACCCGCACCGTACATGCCTGTGTTGGGGACACCCATAGGTCTCCCTCTGTGTCCGAGTCGTAGGGCTGCGGGTGTCAGGGGGTCCGATGCGGACCCCCAAATTCCGACTCCGGGAGCTTTTTTTGCTTAATATAATAAGCCAAGTGTTTTACTTTGATTTCCTTTTTGCAGAGGTTTTTCTGGAGCAGTTTTTTATTAAACAGTTTTATAGTTGTTTTTTTTTTATTGGAATTTGATGATATAGATTACTTTGATGGATTTGGATTGAAGGCGTAATATTTTTGCATTTTTTAATGGGGATTTTTCGATTTATTTATCTTATTTTTGGAGATTACTAATTTTGTATTATGTGGAGCCTGGCAAAGATCTGCAGCTACAAAACAATAAATGTGAATTTTTTTGGGTGGGAATTGTGATATCACAGCCAGCAATTCCCCCCAAAGAATGAGATGAAAAGATTATACTGGTCTATGGTGACAAGAAATAATTTAACTACCTCAGAGCCCTCGTCACTGATGGGTAAATGTTTAGAATTTAGGTACTGTCCCAAATACGAGCAATATTGGAATGCCATCACTAAACCCAGGGATAGACGCCTTTACTTTCAATTCCGGATGGGCACATTACCCCTAAATGCATTTACATGCAAGTGGCATAGGGACAATGAGAGCATGTGCAAGTTGTGTCTAGAACACGAGGAAACTTACTCTCATATCTTATTTGTTTGTCCGGCATACCAAGTTCCACGTAAGAAATGGTTGCGCCCCCTATGTAAGAACATGGGTGTGAGGAGTAGTGCCATCGCCTTGAAAACACTGTTGACTGACACTGGTATCCTGTGTGTAATAGCGATTGCAACATTTTTGAGTTGGACATGGTCGACCACTACAGCATACCCAAATCAGTGTTTGTAAAGGATTAAATGATGCATTAATGGGTGTGTGGGTATTACATAGTAAAGTGGTTCTTTTTTTAGCAGGTGGCACTTCTATTTATTTATTTTATAATTCTCCCCTTATTTGTGACAAACATTAAATTCTGTTTCTAGTGTATTCGTCACTAGTGTCACATAGGGTTAAGGGCTCTAAGATCATTAGCCATGTTTAGAAATGCTAACTGTATTATGAACTTTTAAAGTATTTTATCATATTAATTACAAATATTGTAAGGCCTTTTTAATACGATTGTATTTTTAGATGTATTTGTTATGTTACGACTCATATTTATTCATGGAGATAAATCGGTCCTCTTTATTGTAAAGTGTCTTTTATGATCTTAAATTGATCGAAAAAAAGATTGATTGATTGATATCACATTGTTTATATTAAATATATGTGATTGTTATGTTGAATTGTAAGGATTATGTGATGTTATGGTATTTGATTAATGGAATTTTATTTAATCTACTATGGTTGGTGATAGTTGTATATTTTTTTAAAATAATATATATATAATTGTATTATATCAGTCTTTATTAAATTGTTATTTTAAATAGTTGTTTGACTGAACTAATGAAATATTATATTTATTATTTTATAAAAAAGATTTGTTATGTTGGTTTACAGTTTGTTCAAAGCATGCTTTTGGCTATCATTTCTACAAGTAATGTAGTCCTTTGCTATTTTTGAAGAGTTTAACTTTAAATTGTAACATGTCTTTTGGTTTGTTTGCTATGTTGGGGGCCGATTTGACTAACAGATTGCTCCATTCTTAGTTCTTGGGAGCTTTGCTCTTTTTGTAATGCTTCTATAAATTTGCATAGTGTAGGTTGAGTTCTGCATAGTGTGGATTGGAAGGCATTGCATCAACTAAACTCTATTGAATAAGTGAAAATATGTTTAAGCTTTTCTTGTTTATCTGCGTGCTACAGTGGAATGCTTGCTGCCTAGACACACCTAAACAATACACCCTACTTCAAGTCTCCTCGACCTGACCACTGTGCACTTTTAGCTAGTGCTACTGCAATGTCACATCTACAACATTATGTAGGTTAGACCATTTTTTTCAAATGAACATATTCTCCACACTGAACATAAATATTACAATAAATTTGTCAAAAATGGCTCATAATCCATTTAATGTTGAAATATTCAAATATTCATACAGAAAAACCAAAACACTGATTTTTTTCTTTTTGTTAGTTGCCCAATGCATTTCGGGCTGATGGCCCTTCCTCAGGGTCTTCGATCTGAAACATGCCAAAAAACAAATAAATCATATGCAAAACACTTTCGATACAATGGAGTTAATTATCATCGCAGTTCTCAAAAGAAACAATATCAATGAGTTTACTATGAGTTAAGATCATCAGGGACTATACTCCCACGGTGGAACTCCCCCATGCAAAAAAACTATCTGCTGTAATACTGAATGAAACAGAAAGGATAGTATGTGCAAAAAAGGAAAGAAACACACTCCAACCACCGCTCCAAAACAATGTGAATCAAAATCATGTGCTTTCTGTGGCACCCTTGTGCCAATAGTTCACCTCATCCCAAACATAACAGCCTTCTACTCACTTCAAACTTTACTCTCAATGCGTGCTGTAGGCAAAAACGCAACCATTAGTATTTAAAAATTGCGATTTAACCCAGTCAAGAGATCTGAGTTAAATACATTATTCTTTTGCTCACCATGCCAGCCCAGTTTAGACCTGGCCATATGCAAATCAGTGTTGATCCTATGCCTCATGGGAACAGTCCAGCCCGAATTGCCAAGCCAGGTCCTCCCTGGACCGGAAACAAGCATCCTAGGACAGGTTTCGGGGTTTCACCCCTCTTCAGCCAGGATAGCTTGATTCCAGTGGCACAGTGAGCCCAGGACCCATGTCTGGGCATACCTGGCGCACTCAGGGCGAAAAAGCAAAAGACACACAATTGATGGACGGAATACAGAACAAATCAAAACATTCACCCCCAGTCAAGAGATCTGGGTTAAATCCATCATTCTTTTGCTCACTATGCCACCCCAATTTAGACTTGGCCATATGCAAATCAGTCTTAAACCTGTGCCTCATGGGAACAGTCCAGCCTGAACTGCCAAGCCAGGTCCTCCCTGGACTGGAAACAAGCATCCTAGGACCGGTTTCAGGGTTTCACCTCTCTTCAGCCAGGATAGCTTGATACCAGTGGTACAGTGAGCCCAGGACCCAGGTCGGGGCATACCTGGCGCACTTAGGGCGAGAAAGGAAAAGACACACAATTGATGGACGGAATGCAGAATAAATCAAAATATTCACCCCAAGTCAAGAGATCTGAGTTAAATCCATCATTCTTTTGCTCACCATGCCACTCTAGTTTAGACCTGGCCATATGCAAATCAGTCTTGACCCTGTGCCTGTTGGGAACAGTCCAGCCCGAACTGCCAAGCCAGGTCCTCCCTGGACTGGAGACAAGCATCCTAGGACCGGTTTTGGGGTTTCACCCCTCTTCAGCCTGGATAGCATGATTCCAGTGGCACAGTGAGCCCAGGACCCAAGTCTGGGCATACCTGGCACACTTAGGGCGAGTTAGCAAAAGACACACAATTGATGGACGGAATGCAGAACAAATCAAAACATTCATCCCCTTCCGGGCATTGAGTTTACCCAGCCCTAGTCCTGATCTCTTCCCCTTCTTGATACTCCTATGGACTGGTAGGGTCCCCCTCTAAGGGGAGCACATGCTGCTATTTCTGATTGTGGATTGCCTTGTGGGTTTGTTTTTCTGGTTGTTCTTTCAGTTTAAAATGAAACCGTACAGTGGGGTCCGGATGGTGTGGCTATCAACGCTGCTAACTCCTGTGCATCTTCCTCAGCCGCAACACACGCTCTACAATGTGTATCATATGCTCCTTTTGTCTGCTAGCGGCCGGCCGGAAGGTTGTAGGCCCATCTTTGTATATTTTTTGAGTTTTGTAATAAACGGTTTCAAAAAAAAAAAAAAAAAAAAAAAACCATCCATCCCCAGTCAAGAGATCTGGCTCAAATCCATCATTCCTTTGCTCACCATGCCACTCCAGGTTAGACCTGGCCACATGCAAATCAGTTTTGACCCTGTGCCTCATGGGAACAGTCCAGCCCGAACTGCCAAGCCAGGTCCTCCCTGGACCAGAAACAAGCATCCTAGGACCGGTTTCGGGGTTTCACCCCTCTTCAGCCAGGATAGCTTGATTTCAGTGGCGCTATCATAGACATTCCACCACAATATTTGTAATTTGGGTTGGTGTCTGTGTCCAGAGTGATGAAGTTTGCCATCCCAAGTGTCTTCGAAATAGTTCATTCGGGGACTAGGGGCCTTATTACAATGGCGGTTGGACAAGCGTCCGACTGTCATCGCAGCAGGATTGAAACTGCCTGACAAGTAGTCGGTGGTCCTATCTGCCATATATTGATAAGACTACCGTTTAGGTGGTCAGAAACTGAATGTTGCGGCTTGTGCTGCGGCCTGGAAAAGGGCCGCAGCACAAGCCATTGTAGAAAAAGGCAGGTTTCCAACATCCTTGCACCGTGTGCCATGCACCCTGTGGAATCTGGCACACGGTGCATGGATGTTTGGGGAGCACCACTCTTTCAAGTCCCTTTCTGAAGGCTGTTGGAAATGGACACCCTAATCCCTATGGCAGTGCCTGCTCACCACCTCCATGTAGGGATTAGTGACTGACCGCCACCCTGACGGGCTACTTGAACCTGTCAGAGGCAGCGGTCTGTGCCCAGACTGCTGAGATCTGACCGTCCGCATTGCAATGCAACAGTGGGACCAATGGCCTGGATGTCGGTGGCACCTACATCAAAATGAGGCCCTAAGTTTGTCTTTATGTTGTTGGTAGAAAGGGCTTTCTATCAGTAGATTGTAGTGGTTGGCTACCTCTGTGCCAGAGACATAGGCTAGTGCTATCCTTTTTTTTCATAGGCACATTTTTCTGTTTGCGAAATATTCTACACTTAGGGGCTCATTAGGATGGAGGAAGGACCGCCACTGCCAGCCATGCAGTGGCAGTCCTTCTGTACGCCGACCGCAGGTTTTCCCCCGCCAAATTAGGATGGCAAGGAGAATCTCATAGCAACCGTGGCGGTCGCAAAGACCATCCGCCACAGAACCGCCACAGACAATCCTCTGGATTGCCTGGCGGAGCGGTCTTTACCGGTAACAGGGCAGCAGTGCCTAGCAGGCACCATCTGCCAAATTTCGATGAAGGCTGGAGACAGCCATTCCATGGCGGTGGTACCGCCATACAAAGGCTGGTGGGGATTGGGTTGGAGGGCCCGTTGCGGGCCCCCCTTGTGTTGGGGGAGGCAAGGGTGTACTTGGGGGAACTCATGGTACCCCCCTACATTTCACAGCACTACGTGGCAGGCACTGTGTGGTGCCTGCCACGTAGTGCTATGAAATGCACAACATGGCATTTTCACATCGCGGCGGTGCTGCTGTCAGCAACAACTGCCGCAATGTTAAGATGCAGGATCCGACCGCCACAGTGGCGGTCGCATCCCAATCTGGTGTGCGGGACCACCGCTTGCATGGCAGACAGTCCCGGTTTACACCAGGATGGCGGACAGACTCCAGTCCGTCTGCCATCCTAATGAGCTCCTTAGTGCAGACTCCATAGAGTTTGATTGGAATGATAGTAACATCCTTGTATTGCTGTGTGTGGTTATCTTTTTAGAATTGTTTAAATCATGCCTTGTTCAAAGTCTATGATTTTTACGGGATAGTAGTTACTTGTTGAATGTTTTATATGGTTCAAGAGCTCATAATAAGTACTGCTTTGTTTATTTGGTAGTAGGGTATATATAAAAAGGATATTTCTGTTTTGATTTTCGCCATGTAAGGTATTTACAAGAGTAAATGGTTTGGGACCCATTTTAAAGGTCACATCTATCATCTAGGTTTGACATTGGCTTAATGTCATTAAGATGTTTGCTGTAGAGCACATTAGTATGTGTTTTTTATTATTTAGGTTGTCATGTAAAAGGAAGGGTTCCCTAACTATGTGTAATTGTTAATTGTTCAGGTATCTCTTTCTTCATATCTTTTAGGTGCAGATGGGGTATTGCTGGTGGCTTTTTTAGTTTGTGCAATTAATCTTTTTAAAGTGAGGATAGGTGGCAATTGCCCTGTTATGTGTTTGAGAACTGTTGGTAAAATATCCTTTAAAATGTTGCTTATGAGTTCCTTGGAGCTAGTGTTTGCCCCTCTTATATCTTGCAATATTTCTTGTACTTCAATTTCTGTCACATTTGGGAGGTGGTTATGCTCTCTTACATGAATTACTACATTGCATTTTGTAGTTGCCCTCCCAGAGCATGCATTAGAATAATATTTAGTACATTTACAGTTTATAGTTTCTGGTGATGGACTTTCTTGTATGTAGGTGTTGCCCTATGTGGTTTAGTACCTGCTTTCCTTTCTGTCAAGTGATACATTTGGTGGCCTCTGTCATTGTGTCTGTAAGTAATGAAATAGTATAAAAATATAAAATCTTTAAACCTTTGTGCGTTTCTTATTAAGCTATTTAAAAATGCATTTACTTTTATTTCAAAGACTTACATGTATTTTTTGGTGAGATGTATCACCTGGTTTTGCAGCTTTTCTCATTGAGTTGGTTTAATGTGCAGCAGGTGCTTTCATTTCTGTAGATTGAAAAAGAAAAACATAAGTTACATTTTAAATGGCACTTTGTTGCTAGTTTGTAGAGGTTGAGGTCATTAGGTTTGTCTTTGCTATTTGGGTGAGTTTATCATTTTATTTTTGTATACTTACTTTTATATTTCTGTTTTGCTGCTTTGTGATAGTTGATATTTTCGGCTAGTATATTGTTTTTCAAGTTGTAAATTTTTCTTTTAGGAGGTTTGTTGAGAAATGATAAAAGTTGATAAGGGTGTTAATATTTATTTGCTATTTTATATTGTTAGGTTTGTTATCAGTTACATTTTAGTTCAAATATAAGGGTTACTGAGCTCTTTATATAGTACTTAAGATGCATATTTTTATTCTAAAATGGTTTGTAGAGTCTGACAGAGTTACCTAGTCTTCCAGCATTTGTCGTTTTTGAAGTATTTAATTGTTCTAATTAATGTGCCTTTTATGTTGTTGATTTAATTGTTTGATTTCATTGGTTAAAGGTGTTTATAGTTTAAGTTTATTGGTTGGTTTACTATAGCTAGATTTTTTATTTATCAGTGGAATCCTTCTATGGTAAACTGTAATTCATGTTTTACTGTTTATGTATAATATATAGTTTTGTAATTTTGTTTTCAAAATAATGTATATATCTATTAAAATGTAGCTTGGTATTTACTTGTTTATAATTAATGGTAACTTTTTTGGGGGGTTTATTGTATATATTTTAGAGTTGTACATTTTTGGGGTAAATGATAAATATTTTGTTTATGCATTATATATTTATTCAAATTAAGTATGTGTATAAAAAGTTTTGGGTTTATTAAACTAATTGTTTTATGTGAAAAGTGTTTTTTTGTGTTTTATTGTTGATTATTTAATTATGTTGGCAATAATGTTGTACTCATTATTGTTTTGCACGATAGTTTTAACATATTGTATGTTTATTCAAAGGTAACAATATTTTTGATTTTGATATATATAAAAATCAATATTTTTAAGAACGATATTTGTGTTTTCGATATTTTTTTTTTTTTTTTTTTGAAAATTTTATTAGACAATAAATCAATTACAAGCATGGGCCTACAACCACCAGGGCCGGCCGCTAGATTCAGAAAGGATCACACAGTTGTTAAGGCAGTAGTCGACTCCCGGGGCCCAGCCCCGTACATGGCTCCGGATAGTCCTAAGGAAGCAGGATACATAGGTTTAACATAAATAACAACTAAAAACAAAAGGCGAGGCATAAGGGCAAAAAGTGTGGGTCAGGCTACGTCCGGGGGACTCTACGTCAGACCTTCAAATAGCTATCAAGAGGAAGGAGTACTGATATGTCAGGGGGGGGTCACGGGAGAGGAACGTCTATATTCGGTTATTCCAGAAGTCGCAAGGAACCATCAAGGGTCAGGGGGACAAAGCAATATCGGTGTCCACTAGGGGGGGAGTACAGATACCCCCACGATACGCGTTCCATTGCCCCCAGATTCTACCCCATGCCCCCGGTTTACCACGAGCCACATACACAGTCTTCTCCCTGAACATGCACCAGTCCATGTTCTCCTTCCATACGGACACGGTGGGAGGCCGCTGGGAACCCCAAAGCTGCGCTATATCTCTCTTGGCAATCATGTTCCCCAGGGCCGCCCACCGAGTCTGAGCCGCGTTATAATCATTGGGCTCCCACACATTCAGGACACAGCGACGCACCTCCGGCAGCAGCGCAACCCCGGTGACTTGTCCCATGACCACATGAACCCGGCGCCAGTATTCCGCCACCTCGCGGCACTCCCAAAGGATATGGAGAAAGGTGGCACTGAGCCCACATCCCCGCTTACAGAGCCCGTCTTCAGAAAATCCCATCGAGACCAAACGGGGACCCGTCACATACACCCGGTGGAGAATCTTAAGCTGGACCAGGCGGAGACGGGCTGGAATGGCCACTTCCTTGGGGGACGACAGTGCGGACTGCCAGTCCTCGTCGTCCAGTTCCACCCCATCCCCCGTCCACGCCTCCCGAAGGCGCACCAAGAGGTCAGCCCGATTATTGATAAGTTTTTTATAAATTAAAGAGATAGTACTGTCGGGGACATGACCATCGAGTATGCGGTCCTCGAGGGGCGATGAAGCCGGGATCTTGGTCCCCTCCCCAAAAACAGAGAGCAGGGCATGCCGAACCTGGGCGTAGCGGAAGAACTCCCTTTCCGTAAGTTCGTATTCGCTCTGGAGCGCCGCGAATGTTTTAACCGCACCCTTAATCCATAAGTCTCCCACTCTACTAATACCAATCGTGTCCCAACGTTCAAACCCCTTCGTTGTCCAGAGGCTTCCCAGTCGGTCGGAGGCAAACAGAGGAGTAGCACATGTTAATCGCTCACTCCAGCCCATGGCTACATTGGCCGCCTTCCAGATCCGTACCGCAATCTTAGTAGGGCCCGTAAGGGTCCGTCCAGCCGAGCTGGAGTAAAGTGCCCTGTTATAGTTTCCGCCGGGAAGCAGGAATTTATCCATCTCATACGCCGGATTCAAGCCAGGCGCATACGTGGCATGGTTAATGGCCGATAGCTGTGAGGCCCAATAATACCTGCGAATGTCGGGAAGCGCGATGCCCCCGTCGTACCAGGGGAGAGTAAGCTTTGCCAGAGCGATACGCGCCTGTCCGTCCCACACTAGTCTCCTCTGCAGGCTCTCCACCTCCCGAAAGTAGGACACAGGAATGACATCGAAGGAGTTCTGAAGTGCATAGAGGAACCTGGGAAGGGACATCATTTTAAACAGTGCTGCCCGACCCAGCGGGGACAAGGGCAGCTTACACCACCGAGCCGTGTCCTCCCTCAAACGCCGAAGTGGAAGCAGGAGATTCTGCTCATAGCGAGCCACCGGGTCCAACGAGACGTATATCCCCAGGTATTTAAAGCCGGACAGAGATAATTGGATCGGAAGCCGAGGCGGCAAGAGAGGAGGGTCACCGGAGATAGGATAGACACTAGGCCTGGGCGGTAAATTCCGTTCCGTTCGCGAAATTTGCGAAATTTGCGAAATTTGGGTAATTTCGCGTTCTGCGGAGAACGCGAAATTGCAAAAAAAATCTACGTTCCGCAACTTCGCGAAATTTTTTTGCTTGTTCGCGCTCTCAATATGCGTGTTCGCGAGATATTTCACCCCAAGCACGCAAACGGCGATCGCGAACAGGAAAAAAGTATCGCGAACAAGCAATTCCGCGTGTTCGCGGAATTTCTGCATGTTCGCGGAGATTTTTTACCGTTTCGCGGAGATTTGCGTAACGCGATTACGCAAATTCCGCCCACCCCTAATAGACACAGGATTTAGACCAGTTGATCGTTAGACCCGAATTTCTCCCAAAGGAAGTCAGAACATCAAAGAGAACATTAAGCGACTGCCGCGGCGAGGTGAGATACAGGAGAATGTCGTCCGCGTACAACGAGACCCGATCCTCGAAGCCCGGGGCCCACCGGATCCCTCTGATCGAGGGCTCCCAGCGGAGCCAGGCAGCGAGCGGCTCCAGGGGATATTTTTGGTTTTTATAGTTAAGTATAAGGAGTATATTTGTTTGTTATAGATATTTAATTTCTGATATGTTTGTGTTTCGATATTTATTGGATCGATATTATGCCAGTGATCCATCAAAAGAAGGGATAAATAGATTAGGAGCATAGGGGACAATAGTAGTATTTAGTAGCTTAAACACAGGACCTGGACATTTGCTATTTGGAGAGCTAGATTTAGCTTAGTGGACTAGGTCAATAACTTCCTCTTAATTATGAAGCAAGAAACAGATCCAGCCAAGAGTTGGAGCTCTAGTGAGATATTTGTTACTTACAGTATTGAGTTCTTGTAAAGATCTGATGTCATAATATATTCTTTGAATTTTAGAGATGAAGAAAATTCTCAAAGCATTGCAGAACTCATGCGTGAGAGTGATTGTTCTGGAATTTCCAAGTGGCTGCAAAAAAATTATTTACCACAGAGAACACTTGTTTGTGCGAATTTGGAGTGGTGTTGATGGAAGCATGTGGAAATTCAGATTTGGCTCACACCAGAGACTTTTTGTAATTTTAGTGGTGTCATCAATAGAGTAAGGCTTCTATTTCGGAACACTTGTGATAGAATTAGCATTTCTGGTATACATATGTATGTTCCTTTTCTATAGGAGAGGAAGTGGACAAGGCCTTGAGTTTTTTTAATGGAGTTCTCGCATGTATGAGTATGCCTGTGTCTTTGATTATTAGTCTGTATACTAAGACCTTCAGTTATACATATCGTTGTAGCAAATCATGTGCATTTGAAAATGATTAGATTTATTTGGTATTAATATATTTATTAAACATTTTTGATGTAAGCAATACATTATTGAGCATTTTTGATCATCTAGAGATTTGCAAAAGTATACTAAATAGCAACATGTGTTTGTAGTGCTCTCTTGCAGCTACCATTTGATATATGTAATATGGTCAGACAACTCAATATTCTGGTATTAATAAAGGTGTTAAAAAACAATGTATATTCTATTATAAGTTGCTTACCTGAGATTAATTGTATCAGCCGTTTTGAGCATGTCAGGTCAGAAAATTCTCACTTGCTGTTTGCTGAGTATCTTCCCCCAAACCTCCATGGGTGTAAAATGTGAAGGCAAGACTTTTAGGGTAGAGGGGGAGGAGCCTAGCACGCAACCAAGATGGCCGCGTAGGTGCGAGGCTCCCGAGGACCTCCGCGACCTCCTGCATAAATCCTGACCATATCCTGTCCTAGACGAGGGGACTGTGTTCGTGAGACCGAGCTGAGGTGCCACCCGTTTTCCGTTTCCAAATCGGACCTCGGACACCGGCGGGAGCATCGATTGAGGTTTGCGGCCTTCTCCACGCTGGCCCCCCGGATTGGAGTTGTGGGGCGATCCGGAGACAAAGTGAACAACAGCGGCGGGCGAGGCTGGGCGATTCGCGTACCCTGCACTTTCACTTTCGCTTTCGCGCCCTCCTTGCTGCCAAGCGAGGTAGGGTCGCGAGGCGGCGTGCGGTGGTGTGGCTTCATCGGGGTGCCCTGCCGGCCCGCCAGCTGTGATCCGCCCTTCGGAGCTGTGGTCGCCCCCCCCGGAGCCCGTGAACTGGTTTGTCAGCCCCTTTCAAGGAGATTGGCACGATTTGGGGACTGGAGCCATGTCCACGAAGCAAGATGGCGACCGGGCAAAGGTGAAATCGACCCGCCGTGGCGCAGCCCCTCAATCTAACAGCATGGACCGCTACACTCTCCAGAAGGGATCTCCAGAGGCGCCGCGTAGGTCCCCTGTGGGCCCGACTGATGCTCCTGCTCTGCCCGCGGATCTGACCCTCCGGGACGTCATGGGCGCCATCGCCGAGATGAAGGCCTCAGTGGACCAGCGCTTTGACACTCTGGCGCAGAAGATTGACTCGGTCCTCGTGGATGTGGGCCTGGTGAGGGCCGATCTGTCCAAGACGAATGACCGGGTCGACTCTTTGGCCCACACCACCTCGGGCCTCACAACGGACGTGGCGGCCCTCCAAAAGGAGGTGCGCCGACTTGGCCAGGCGAGCGCCCTGATGGATCGTCGACTGGAGGATTCCGAGGGTCGGGCCCGGAGGAACAATGTCCGCATTGTCGGGGTGCCGGAGGGACGTGAGGAGGAGGCAGCGGATCTGTTTGTGGAGGACCTGATCCTCACCCGTCTCCAGCCCCGGGGGCTGAGTAAACTCTTCGCAGTGGAACGTGCCCACAGGGTCCCCGGAGGAAGACCTAAGATCGGAGCCCCTCCGAGGCCTCTCATTGCCCGGATCTTCAACTTTTGGGACAGAGACGCTATCCTGCAGACTTCTAGGCAACAAGGACCGGTCAGACTCGACAATATGGACGTAAACTTCTATCCTGATTTTACTCCGGCGGTCCAGAAGCAGAGACTGAGTTTTCTCGGAGTCAAACGTCGCCTACGGGACCTGAACCTCAAGTATGCGATGCTTTTTCCAGCGAAGTTGAGGGTAGAGGTGGATGGCCGCACGCACTTTTTTGATCATCCCGAGGCGGCCGGGGACTGGTTGGACACTTTGCCCGGGGATCGGGGCCGGGAAAGTGGGGGGGGCGCGGTTGGTGGGGAGGGCTTGCCGGATCAGGACTGAGGGACTAATAGTAGGCCTTGCTCTGGACAACATTATTGTCATCATTGACTGATTGTGTAAGTTCCCCTCCCGTGGAGGTCGTACGGGGTCTCTTGGGGGCTTTCCCTCCTCCTCTGGGGGACTAGTTAGTGTTTTCATCTATGGGGCGACAGGCACACTGCACTTTGGGGGGGCTGTTTGGGCTCATGCAGGGGTGCAGGGAGGGGGGAGTTCTGTTGGGACGGGTGGGTTGGGGTGGGGTGTTGTTCGTTTTTACCGCAAGGCAAACCCTTTACTGTATTGGTGTTTTTGAGGTGCTCTCGGGGGGACGAATGATGGCTTCTGTATGTGATGGGGGGTAGGGACTTGAATTTGTTGTCTTGGAACGTTAATGGACTGGGGGATAGGATTAAGCGAGGTGTGGTCCTGCAGTATCTGAAACGAATTTCGCCAGATGTGGTCTTTCTGCAGGAGACACACCTTATTGGTAATTCCTTTTGTGCCATGAATCGGCGTGGCTATCGTTTGGTGGCCCACTCGGGCTTCACGTCTGGCTCGCGGGGGGTGGGCATCATGGTTAAGAACTCGCTCCCTCTGGAAATAGACGAGGTGCGCCATGATGAGAGGGGACGCTACACTGCCTTGGTGGGGAGAATGGAGGGCAAAGTGGTTGTCTTTGTTTCAGTGTACGTCCCACCGGGGCTACAGTCTACCACTTTTGCGGACCTGGGGCGCCTCCTCCTTGACCTTCCCGGGGGGCTTCTGGTGGTTGGGGGGGATTTCAATGCGGTGGTTTCTGGGACTATGGATCGTCACCCCCCTAGGGACCTCCCCCGGGCGCAGGCGTGGCTGTCCGGCCTCTTAGATACATTGGGATTGGTGGACTGCTGGCGCTTAAAACATCCCACGCAGCTGCAATACACCTTCCATTCGGGTGCCCATGGTAGCCTCTCGCGGCTTGATCATATCCTTGTCCCTGCGGCCTATGCTGGGAGGGTGGGAGAGGTGCGCCATCTGGCGCGGGGTATTTCAGATCACTCCCCGCTCCTGTTGCACTTTGGTGTCCTCCAGAGGGGGGAGGGCAGGGTAGCTCCAATCAATGCCTGGTACCTGCGCGACCCCACCATTCGTGCTGATTTGATTAAATCCTTGCAGCGGTATTTTGAGGAGAATGTGGGGTCTGTCCCTTCGGCTATCTCCCTGTGGGAGGCCTTCAAGACAGTTCTTAGGGGGGAGGCCCTCTCCTTCATATCCCATGCCCGGAGGCGCGAGCAGGAGGAGGTGACCCGGGTGGAGGCCGAAATTACTGAATTGGAGGGTGATCTGGGGAGTGGGGTGACGGATGCTGCACTGCATGTTCTACACCTTAAGCAAGCGGCCTATAGGGCCCTCGTCATGGAGGCAGCCAGGGGCCTCAGTAGAGAGCAACAGGGGCGACTGTATGATGTGGGTGATAAGGCTGGTAAATTGATTGCGTGGTTGGATAAAAAGGAGAGAGCGAGTCGTGTGGTACCGCTGATTGAGAGGATGGATGGTGTACGTGTCACCGAGCCAGAAGACATTGTCTCTTGCTTCGCGGAGTATTTCCGCGAGGTGTATTCCCCGGTCTCTCCCTGCTCGGAGGCGGATTCCCATGCCCTGCTTCGAGATATCGCGCTGCCCTCCCTTTCGGTGGAGGACAGGGAGTCGTTGGATGCTGCTCCTACCTCGGACGAAATTGCCCTCGCCATACGCTCGGTCGCATCTGGCAAGGCCATGGGCCCGAACGGCATCCCTATCGAGTTGTATAAGCTGCGACCGGATGTACTGGCACCCCACCTCCGCGCGATGTTCCTGGCGGCCCACTCGCTGGGCTCCCTCCCGCCTGACCAACGTCTGGCTACAATCGTGGTGATCCACAAGGAAGGGAGACCTCGAGACCGGGTTACATCCTACCGGCCTATCTCGCTCTTGAATGCGGAGCCCAAAATCCTCGCCAAGGTGCTAGCCAACCGGCTGGTCGGCGTGGTGGGCGATTTGGTCCACCAAGACCAGTCCGGCTTTATTCCCCATCGCAACACGGCCCTCAATCTGCGGCGCTTGCACGGGGTGCTCGCGCGTGTTCCGTTTGTGCGGGAGCCGGCCATCTTGGCGTCCTTAGACGCCACCATGGCGTTTGACACGCTCGAATGGCCATACATTTGGGCGATGCTGGCGAAATTTGGATTTGGACCGGGATTCATCAGCTGGGTCAAATTGTTGTACTCGGGCCCATTAGCGCAGGTGGTAGTGAATGGACGAGTCTCGGCCCCATTCGCGCTGGGACGGGGCACGCGACAGGGTTGCCCCTTATCGCCGCTCCTGTTTGCATTGGCCTTGGAACCCCTGGCGGAGTGGCTGCGGTGGCACCCTTCCATCCGTGGTCTCCGTTGGACCCCCGAGTATGAGGACCGCGTGTCCCTTTACGCTGACGATATCCTTTTGTACCTAGCCTCCCCGCGCAAATCACTGATTGTCCTGGTTGATGTCCTGCGCTCCTTTGGCCGTAACTCAGGCCTCGTCATCAACTGGGCTAAATCATGTGTCTATGTGCTTTCCGGGGAGGCTCCCGTCCTCCCGCGGGGCTGTCCGATCCGGATTGCCTTACAGGGGTTTCGGTACCTGGGTGTCTATATCACGCTGGACCCGGAGGCCCGCTACGAGCGAAATTTGCTTCCCCCCCTCCAGCGCTTGAAGGAGGACGTCGCGCGCTGGCGGCGCCTGCCGCTTTCGCCGCTCGGCCGGGCGGCATTGTTTAAGATGATGTCGTTGCCGCGCTTCCTGTACGCTCTCCAGAACACTATGGACCTAGTCCCGGCGCGCTACTTCCGTGAGGTGGAGAGTCTACAGCGCCGCCTGTTCTGGGACGGGAGGCCGCGTATAGCCCTGGAGAAGTTGACGCTCCCGTGGTATGATGGGGGGATTGCCCTCCCGGACATTAAGCGGTATTACTGGGCCTCCCAGCTAGCTGCAATTAATCACGGCCTTTATGGGCCCGCCCTGAACCCGGCATTTGAAATGGACAAGATGCTCCTGCCCGGTGGCGACTACAATCGAGCGCTCTACTCTGGCGCGCCGGATCCCCGCTTGACGGGGCCCACGCGTGTCATGGTGCGGGTGTGGCACGCGGCCAATGCAGCTATGGGGTGGAAGGACCGTTTGACCCGGGCGTCGCCGTTGTATGCGCCTCAGCGGTTGGGCTCCCTGTGGACCTCGAAGGGCTTCGAGAAGTGGGACACGATTGGCATCAGTAAAGTGGGGGACCTCTGGACGAGAGGGGGATTTAAAACATTCGAGACGCTGCAGACGGAGTTTCAGCTGCAGGGCAGTGAATACTTTCGGTACTTGCAGGTCCGTCACGCGCTGGGCTCCGTCTTCCCAGACGTCGCCTCCATCCCGGAGTCTTCCCCCCTGGAGGATAGAGTGCTGGATGGCCACGTTCCGGATAGCACGATCTCCCTCATTTACAAAAAATTGATTAATGACCGCTCGGGCCTGCTGACCGGCCTCCGTGAGGCTTGGGTTGCCGACGGGCTGGAGTTGGACGACGAAGACTGGATTTCCGCGGTGGCCTCTCCGAATGAGGTGGCCATACCGGCTCGCCTTCGCTTCGTCCAGCTTAAGATACTCCACCGGGTTTACATGACGGGGCCAAGGCTTCTGCGTATGGGTTATGCTGAGGATGGGTTGTGTAAGCGTGGGTGTGGTGCTTTGGCGACTTTTTTGCATATTTTGTGGGAATGCCCGAAGGTGGAGCGATTCTGGCGTGGTGTGCATGAGGTCCTGCGTCTGGTTACGCATGTCGCGCTGTTGCCTGAAGCGAGGAGATGCTTGCTGAATGTGTGGGAACCAACTGATTACTCGGTTCCGCAGACGCGATGGGTGACTCTGGGATATATGATAGCTAAGCGTGACATCGCTCAACTGTGGGGATCCCAGCGGCCCCCGGCGGTGTCGGCCTGGAAAGAACATATGGATTGGTGCATGTTCCGAGAAAAGGTGGTGTATGTGGCGAGGGGCAAGCCTGGGGCGTGGGTGAAAATATGGGGCCCCTGGAACGCCTACCGCGGGGTATCTGCGAGCCACCACTGCTGCCTGCTGCCTCACCGGCTCCGTCCCCCTAGTTGACCCCCTCCCCCAGCCCCGGGCACAGAGTTCCCCCAGTCCTGGACTTGTTTCCCTTCCCCCTCTTTAGATTCCTGTGGATGGTCGGGGTCCCTCATTTGAGGAACACGTGCGGTTACTTTCGATTGCGGGTTGCCTTGCGGGTGTGGTTTTTCTCTGTTGTTGTGTTTGTATAAAATGAAACCGTATTGTGGGCTTAGAGTCATGGGGCCCACGTCTTTGATGCCTCCTGATTTACTTCTCTGCAACGCCAAGTGCCCTTTTGTAAGTTTGTCAGGTGCTCCTGTCACTCTAGCGGCCGGCCGGAAGGTTGTAGGCCCATACTTGTATATACTTGAGATTGCAATAAACGGTTTCAAAAAAAAAAAAAAAAAAAAAAAAAAAAGACTTTTAGGGTAAACTGTCTTGTTTTAAAAGAAGTGCTCTACTTTAATTATCCAGGCTTGCATTTTTAATAGAATTGTTTGTTGTCTATTCAAATAGAGAGAAAGTATTCTTGTTTGCTGTAAAAAGTGTGTTGTTATGTTCCTATTTATAATACCTTGGTACTACAGTAAGCTATATCTTTAAAGGCTCCTGTGTAAATACGTTGGCTGCTAACATATGATAGAGAATGGTGGATGTTTTGTAAATTTCAAAAGTTCAATATATCTGGAAAATAACCTGATGTAAATCCTTAGATCCTTTACATCAAACCTCAAATGCACTGGTTCCCATGCAGTTGGACATATGTCCAAATATTTTGTTGTTACGTAAAGGCAGTGTCTGCTATGGTATAAATCATGTTTGGAGCCTTATGCCTGCTTAACGCAAGAGTTTTGGCTGGATTTGATGACCTTGGACAAGGGTTTGCAATCTACATGGGACACGCATCTAAAATTGAACTATAGCATACAAGTTAGAGATAGAGAATCCTCAGCACTTCCTGGTACACGCAAAATCTACCATAAAAGAGAAATGTGGTATTTGGCGAATGGAAAATACATCATAAAGAGAAATGTGGTACTTGATGTACACAACAGTATGACTATTCATCTCTGCATAAATTTATGGCAGCCAGTGTACGATATTAAGAATCAATCTTCTGGAGATTAATATTTAAACTTAACACTCCTTATAAACATTCGCTTTTATGTTTACTCGCTGTGCAGTTCAGACAATGCAAATTAGCTTATTTTTGTCTTTTATCATCAAATGACGTGAATATTTTTAATTAGATGGCAATAAATGTTAAATATGTTTGGAGCTGTTAAGATGGAGGTTTTACCATGAGCAAAAATGGTAAATGAGGTCAATGTGCAATGTCCAATAGCTTCACTTAAATGTGAGGAAAAAAAGCTTAATCTTTATGCTTTTAAAGGTAGATCTCAATTAATGGGGATCACGATACCACCTCCCTTTACAGGCGAGCTTTAACCCATCATTACTAAAGTAAAAAATCAAGAGTTATTAGTTTTGAGCATCGAATTCTTTATAAAAGCCCCACAAATGTGTTTTATGATTAGGGTCTAAATATTAGAAGATCAAATCAAGAATGAGAATAGATGTAGAATATGTGCTGTGTTAGCACTCATTGGAAATACTTCTGTCCTCCAAAATGATCATATTGTGTGGGTCATGTGCAGGCCCAGACTTCCCGTTTGTTCCCCCGCATTTCCCAGGTAGGATCGATTCGTTGAAGGTCAGTTTTTAGGACACAGGGCCTCTGTTGACGCCTCTCACTTTCTACAGTTTACCTAGGTAATTACAGCAGACGAGAGGGGTGGAGAGGGGCTTCATGTGTGAGAGAGAGAAAAAAAAAGAGTAGAAAGAGATGACAAGGTGAGGGGGAAGGAGGCTGGACATTTTTGCTAGGGCTGCTTTTGGAATCTTGTGCGACCCAGGTTGAGTGGTGAACAATCAGACCATTTTTATTTTATTCAGAGTCCTGATGTCCTCCAAGTATCCAGAGGGTGTAACAGGAAGAGTTGAGTTTAATGAAGATGGAGACAGGAAGTATGCTAATTATAGTATCATGAACTTGCAAAATCGCAAGCTGGTCCAGATCGGCATCTACAATGGCAGCAATGTAAGTAACCATTGCTTTTTCATATATTTTGAACCTGTGTGCTTGTTAAAAAACCTATGATGAGGTTGTAGCCATAATGAAATGTTAAATGCACTATTTCATTCGCTATATTAACCAATTAGCCAGTAATTAGACATTCAACGATTGGAATTGTATGAAGTTTATAGCTGACAGACTTTTGTGTAAACTTCATAAATCCCATGGCCTGAGTCAGTAAGCATGTTTGTGGCTGGTGTTAAAATTAAAATGGGAATTAAGGGATTAAAAAGTGTTGTTTGAATTGTGAAGAGAGACTGGGCCATCAGTCTTACTTGTCGTGCACACAATATAGAAAGACACCGATTAAAGCTACACAGGAAGAAAAACCTTTGCCTTGGGTTTAACTAAATACTAGAAAGATAGAGAGTGGTGAATAGCTGAGCAGCTTATTTTAGACATCATTTACCACCAATCTGGAATACTGCATGCCGGTTAATGAAGCATTGATGTCTGGGGGTCCTTTCCTCGGGCTATGTACCTTTCCCACTCCATCAACTATATCAAAGGTTTCCAAAAAAGGTTTGCTGACATGGACCTCCCAGCTCTGGAGAAAGCTTTGGCATGCATGCCTCCCTGGCCTTCCCCACTATATAAGCCATTTTATGGCCAAACCTGTGGCTAGACTACTCACTTGGTAATGCCAGAGCTGCTCTACCCCTTTGAAAATACTGCAACTCTGCTCTCCCCAGTCTTATACACTACTACCGTCTGTCAGTTCACGTCTTTCT
This sequence comes from Triturus cristatus, assembly GCF_964204655.1. Lineage (NCBI taxonomy): Eukaryota > Metazoa > Chordata > Amphibia > Caudata > Salamandridae > Triturus > Triturus cristatus. The sequence goes on from NC_140580.1 coordinate 955,594,604, forward strand.
TCTCACTATCCCAAAGTAAATCATCTTCATTAACATCACCTCCATCTTTTATGTGTTGAGGGCTGGTTCTCTCAAGCTGCACTGCCACAGAGACTGGTTTATTGAAGCTCTTGTCCTTTGTGCAGAGAACGAGGGCTAATAAGAGGATGCCCTGTCTTGCTAAACAACTGTCCCACAGTGAAAGAGCTTTCAAACCCTTGATGTGTGTTGGGGTACTAAGACCTGGCCTCCACAGTTACTGACCTTTGTGGAGCTGGATTCCGACAAGAGCTTATTGTTTAAGCTTCTTGTCTGTGCACCTGTGGACTCAAATGTGTCTTCACATCAGGGCATTTATCTGGATGGGAAGTAGAAGGGGATCCTCTAGTAGTATGCCGATATTGATCCACTTGGTTGCTGTAGGATGCATGTGCACCTCAGGAACCACAAGTGAAATGAGCCAAGCTGAACATCTGGGTAAACCATGCTTTGCCTAATATGTTTTTTTCTGCAACCCTAATCCCAACCACGTCTCACGGTCACTTCCACAAATGCTGCTTACCAGATGCATCTGTGCTGCAGCACTAGCTCATACTTGGTCCCAGCACTCTAATGTCTCATCAGTACACTTTTCCATCCCTTACACCAATTCTTCATTACCGATTATCATTAAGTCCAGGTCTTCCTGACACTTCATCATTGTCAGTACGACTGTCCTGTACCAATTCATGTCGGAGAGCACATCCTCTCGTAATGTATACAATGAGTTGACATTACCATGTATATAAGCTTGCATTTATAGTTACATGGGGGAGATGTCCATTGTGGAAGAGAAAATTGACTCCCTCCACACAAGGACTTCCTCGGTCTTGATTATACAGGGCATCTGTGTCCCAAATATTGTGCCTGCACCCAGAGTGCCCTGCTCTCACACCCGCCCATGTTCTATTTTTCCAATCAATCATAGAGGTCCAAGGACATCATAGCCCTTCTTTTATGTGGTTTTGACCATTTTTGCTTTTTATGCCTGTACTCAGTTTAATTTTTTCCTGGTGTTTTAGTTTCATTTTGGACTGTTTCTTTCAAAAATAGCAACATATATGAGTGGAAAGTAAGCAAGGATGATGGCCATTTCAGGGGTCTTTTTTCATTTATCTGACCATCAGGATGTTGACAATCACAAGCATTGTTAAACAATGAAATGTAAAATTCTTCTGGAGAGAGTGAAGAGATTATGTTTTTTGCCCAATACAAAACCAAAGGAAATGATGGACAGAGTGTTGAACATTGCAAGCACTCACCCCCAGTCAACTGATCTGGGTTTAATCCATCACCGTTCTTTAGCCCACTCTGCCACCCCAGTTCAGACATGGCCATATGCAAATCAGTCTGACCCTGTGCCTCATGGGAACAGTCCAGCCCGAACTGCCAAGCCATGTCTTCCCTGGACTGGAACCAAGCTTCCTAGGACCAGTTTTGCCCAATACAAACATCATCTGCCAGCCATGAACAGTCTGTAGTTCTACCAGAGAAGATTGTAAGTAAGCCTGAAGACTATCCTGCTAAGAGAACCATGCTTGCATCTTGCTACCCTTCATTTTTTACTAGGACCCCATATGCTCTGCGTCCATTCCCTTTTCAAGGCAGAGGCACTTTGTTACACCACCACATCTTTGATCTTACGATCTACTAGGAGAGTGTTATTTTGCTGAGCAGGTCTATCACACGGAGGGATTCTACCTTAAAGTCAAGGTACTCCTGCCCAAGGCAGTCAGCATTGTGGCATTCTTAGGGTTGAATCAGTGGTGTATGGAGATGACCCTAGTAAACTCATCCCACCCCTAGCCAATGTTGTCAGAACTGATGGCCTCAACATCATTTTCTACACAGTTGACAACAAGCTCATCCCTCCCCCTCTAGGACCAACATCCACAACTGCATGACGAGTGTCTCTGATTGGATGAAGACCAACTGCCTAAAGCCCAACACGGACAAGACGGAAGTGCTGATTTCTGGGAACAACACCTCCCTGTGGAATGACACCTGGTGGCCCTCCAAACCCGGACTTACATCCACATCGACAAAACCACACCTGCAACCTTGGCATCATCCTGGACAGCAAAATCACAATGAAATGTCAGATCAATGCAGTCTCCTCCACTTGCTTGCACACCCTCCGCATGCCCCAGAAAAATCTTCTGATGGCACCCGTCAGCACCAAGAAAACCGTCACTCTATCTCTAGTCACCAACCGGCTGGACTACAGCAATGCGCTCTATGCAGTAATCACCACCCAACTCCCGAAGAGACTCCTGACAAATTCAGCTGCCAGACTCATCTGTGACCTCCTCAAATGGGCTCACATCAACCCCCACCTCAGGAATCTCCACTGGCTACCGATCCAGAAAAGTTGCCAATTCAAGATGCTGATACACATCTACAAGGCTCTCCACGACCAAGGACATCAACCACCACCTGAACTTCCACCAACCCTCCAGACACCTGCGCTCTACCTTGCTCACCCTCTCACACACTCCCCGCATCCGCCGAACCTACAGTGGAGGACAAGATTAGATTTATTTTATTGTTTAGTTCATTAAAACCTTAACAAATTTCGCATAGATTCAAAAATACAATAAAATATCTTCATGGTTCCACAACAGGATTTCATCGTTTTACGCTGTACACCCACACTAGACAATCCTTCTCCTCCCTCGCCACCAAGTCCTGTAACGACCTTCCCCTTCACCTGCAAACATCATCCTCTCTCCCGAAATTCAGAAAAGGACACAAGACCTTGCTTTTTTACTGATCACTGCAACACAAATAAATGATGGACAAAATGCTGAAAAAATCATTCATTCACCCCGTCAAGAGATCTGGGTTAAATTCATTGTTCTTTTGCTCACCATGTCACCCAGTTTAGGCCCAGCCATAGGCGAAGTCGTCTTGACCCTGCTCCTCATGGTAACAGTCTGAACTGCCTAGCCAGGTCCTCCCTGAACCAGGAACAAGCATCCTAGGACCTGTTTTGGGGTATTACCCCTCATTAGCCAGGCTAGCTTGAATCCAGTGGCACAGTGAGCAAGGGACCCACGTCTGGACATACCCATCACACTTAGGGCGAAAAGTGCTATGCAAACAAATGATGGACCAAATGCTGAATAAATCATACATTCATCACAATCTGAATGGGTAGATATGTTCCACTATCAGCTCCTGTTGTTACTTAAGTTCCGACAAACAATATGCCTCAGATGTAGTTTATTCTGTTATACCTGTAACCAGGAAAGCAGCAAATGTTATAATACACTGATTTCCTGTATGTAGGTTACTAAGTCTGTGTCATTTGAGAGGCTGCAACTGTCATTGGCTCAATAGAATAATGCAAGGGACATTAGACACAGTTTTTATAGACATTCTTGCCACCAGATTCCACTATATCATATATAAGAGACCAGAAGGAACATATAAGTCTTCTGTAGAAGACCTAATCATATCCTTGTGGATTCTGTGATTGTCTTATTATATACAGCCTTGTTTTCAGGACCGCCAGAAAAAGAAAGAAAAAGAATGGCACACCTGGGCAAGAAAGACTACATCACTTACAGGTTGGGCCTTAGAGTGGCCATATCCAGTCTTGTGGGCGGATGTGATAAATCCCTCTGGGATAAAAAGGGAGGCTTCTCACTGCTTCCTCCAATTGAATTGAAACAAGAAGCACTAAGAATTATTGCTAAGTGGCAAGTGCCTTCCGACCATATTATTCGAGTGTCAGCTGGTCTAGCAGAATTGGCAGCAAGGGATGAAGTGCACTGAATGCTCTTCAACACCAATCACAGTTAAGACTCACAGGTCTGAGAACGGAGGCATAGCAGGAGATTATGGAGTTGCCTTTTTCATATAATACATTATTTAGACTGTAGGTGGAAGAAGAAATTATAAGAATAAGTCAGGGACTGTTAAATCAGTGAGTCTGAAGCATATAAAATACCTCCAACAATAAAAGGCCCTCGTCTTGGTTTTTAAAGCCATTCACAGCACTGCTTCACAATACTCTCTCAACTGGTCACATATAACATTCCTTCACCTTCCCTACATTGTGGCACTTTCCATTTCGTATTTTTACCCTGACCCATGCAGTAAAGGTTGAGACTGTTTGAATTGCTTCCTCCTCTTCTCTAGAATATCCTTTCTCATGAACTCATAGTCACTTCCTTACTGGACTGAAATATAAACTGAAATCCAAACTACTCAGGGGCCGATTCCGATCCTGGAAAAACCGGGTACAAACTGTCGGTCGGAGCGTTTTCTCCGTCCGACTCGTACCCGGGAAAATAACCCTACAAACTTGCAAGTACGATTCGTACGGAAACACCATTTCCGTACGAATCGGAAAAAAGACCGACCGACAGAAAAATACATACAAATGTGATCCGGGACACCGCGGACGTGACGTCCGGACGAAGTTTGACAGCTTTTTACGTACCAGCAAGTACGATTCGTACCGACAGCACTCCGGACGGCAATATTTTTACGACACCCAAAAAGTGCCGGAAAAGCGAAGTACGCCGCGAAGCGTGAGGAAAAGGGGGCCTGGTACGCGCCGAACACCCCCCTAGCTCCCTTGTAAGTATGCGCCGGACCCCCAGCCCCCCCGCGGATGGACGTGCAGTACCCCCACCCCCGTAAGTACGGAGCGTACCCCCAGCCCCCCGTATGTACGGAGCGTACCCCCAGCCCCCCGTATGTACGGAGCGTACCCCCACCCACATATGTACGCGCTGGGGGTCCGCACCGTACATACGGGGGTGGGGGTACGCTCCGTACATACAGGGGGCTGGGGGTACGCTCCGTACATACGGGGGGCTGGGGGTACGGCGCGTACACACGGGGGGGCTGGGGGGGTGTTCGGCGCGTACCAGGCACCTATTTGGACATCTCCATGGTTACTATGGGAGTTCGCTCCGGACAGTCTTTTTAGGTCTCGCGTAGCAGCGCGCATGCGCTGCTCTCCGAGACTTCTAGTAATCAGTATAGCGAGGGGTGAAACTCCGCCTATTGCCGGACAATTTCTCCCTGCTTGCCATTAGTTAACTTTTCCTTTTTTTTGTTAGCGTGCTTACTATTGGTTCTTGATCCGATACGTAACTTCCGTTTAAAAACGGAAGCAGCACCGCCTAACTACAATCTCGTTACACAGATAGTTTTTTAAAAATAAATAGTCCGCATTAAAATGCACGCGCTAACGTAGGTTACATGCATGCGCCAAAAGTATCCCACTAAGAAAAACAGGAGGGATGTGCACACACCGCTCTGGTAAGCTGCCTGCTCTCTCTCTTGGCGCCAGCACCACGTTGCAGTTCCCAGTCTTATTTTATTTTGCGCTCCAGTTCTCCCAGCACATTGTGCGCACACACACATTGTAAGCAGCAGTGCCGGCGCCGCTTCTTTCTCCCGTAATCAAGACTTTTTTATGTGTTTTTTTGGCACGACACGGTTTATTGTGAGCCACCGATCAGGGTTGGTCCCGGGCTCAAGAAGGGCACCCAGTTGCTGTTGCTGGTTATTTCCAGCGCCTCATGAGCGCTTTCACTTTGAAAACGGTGGCCACGCCCCTTTCTTTAAGAATGGCTAGTTCGTCTGCATCTGGTACTGGATCCGCAGGCATGGCTTGATCCGAGTCCTCTTTATTTATTTTTTGTAGCATATTTATATAGCGCGAACTCGACCCGAAGGTATTGGAGCGCTTTACATAGCACCGTATTTACATTACACATTCAGGCACGGGGAGATTAAGTGATTTGCCCAGAATCACAGGATGTGGACGCGACCTCGAGGCTCGAACCCTGGATTCCTGCACCAGAGGTTTCCTGCACCAGAGGAGGCAGCGCAGCCGACAGACCACATCCTCTCCCAACCAGTCTGGACGGGAGTCGGGACACGCTGCAGGAAGGAAAAGTGTTATAATTGCAATGCTCACCTACCTATGAACCCTGCACCGAAAAGTAGCTTCCACCGGCAATGGCGCCCGTGCACTTACTCTGCACATTATTTTTGTTGGTCAATTGTGCGCCACGCTGTGCATTCACTTTAGCAATGTGCTCTGAATTCACTTTAACAATGCGCCTTTGCGCCTAATCAGATCATTTCTTTCCCCTTTGACAAAGGATCAGCGCGCCACGCCCCAGTTCCTTTCTGGCCTCTCGTCACAGCAGGCTGCACTTTAATTAATCTCTCTAGCTTCCCACAACACTTCCCAACCCGCGCTCTGCATTGAAATAAGCGCGTTTACAACTAGGCAGCCCAAGCTGGCCCCAGCATTGAATGAGTTAAGCCAATGCTGTTTGCAATGCAACACATGCGGCAGCCAGGTGAGCAGAGCAGGAGATGTCATCTGGTGAGTTTTATTTACTTTCCATGTGGCATTTATTCCCCTGCGATTGCGCAGTAGGAGTGTGTGTCTGAGAAGTGCGTGGAAGAGAGGAATGGTTCTACTCCACTGCTCTCTGTACAAAACGTTTTTTTGCTGTATGTTACATACTACGTGCCAGTAGGCATTTCTGTCTGAAGATTGCTTGCGGCATATTTATTTATTTTCTTTGTCCAGAAACCGACTCGATACCACCTATCTGTTCTAACATTATTATTTAAATAGAATGGACTGGGTGAGATCGGCAGGGCACAGCGTGCGCCTACTTTAATTTAATAGAAACCATTCTCCTATTGTTACATTTTCAAACATGCATCCCAGAGTGTCAGAAATAGCCAGTGCCTATAGATAAGGCTCGGCGGCGGGGAGAACAGAGAAGCAAAAGTACTCGGTCTCTTCCTTCTTGCCTAGCCAGACAAGGACTGTGTTTATTTCTCCTGCTCTGCCTCTGTCAGCCTCCCCCTCCCCCTCCCTCTTTCTTTATTTCTCTTGTTCCTTCGGTCTCTGTCTTGCTCCTCCTAACATGCTGAAAACCTTGACTGCTAGACACGGTTCTTACCCTCTCTTTCCTCTCCTTTATTTCATTTGTTCCCTTGTGAAATGGATCCAAAAAAACACACTTGCTGAGAATGTCGTCTTTTTTCTGTCATTTTTCATTTTCTCTTCCCTTTGGTTCTCTTCCCCAGATTCCAGGTCCTTGCGTTTCTTCTCTTCCTTTGCACTGTCTTCCCGGCTGGAGGTTTGCTCTCTCCACCGCCCTCAAAAGCTTTCCAACACCCTCTAATCTTCTATAATCTACTTCATGTCTCTTGATAAAGCAGTAGAATGACACTTCTCTTCTCACTGCAAGCCTTGAAGGGGACCAGTCACTGCTCAGGGGCCCAATAATTCACGCCTCCCTGCCTCTGTCTCTCACACTTTCGGATTATTGTTTAACCTGACGGTTCAGCCTTGTAGCTCAAATCACCAGCACCATTCCAACCATCTAGCTTCCTCTAGCGCTGAAAGGCTATCTAGTGCTTTCTCAATTCATCCATCTTTCTCTCACCTCTTCCTGATGAACATTCCTTGGTGAAGTATAGCCTCTCGCTCCCACATTCTCGCATTTGCGAGAGTTTGAGCTATTGGTATTCTAAATGACAATGCCTTTTATTTGTGTTAAAAAACCCTTCAAGCGGTGTGTAAACACCCACTCTGTACTTCTAGTCCTTGCTTACGAGAAGCCATGCTGGCAGCAAAAGAGGCATAGTTGCTGCCAGCCTTGCTTCTCGTAAGCAAGTACTAGGAGTACAAAGTGGGTGTTTACGCACTGCTTGTACGTTGTCAAAACACATAAATAAAAGGCTTTGTGATTTAGAATGCCAATAGCTCAAACTCTAGTAAATGCGAGACCTATTGCATTGCAAATGCTTGTTTCAATACAGTTGTACAATCGGACGGATGGGACGGATCGTACTTGCGCATTCGGACTTCAGTTTTCCCATTTGTACGTAAAAATGTCCGGGGACGTGTCGGAGACTTTTCCCGACCCGAGGACGTGTGGGGGAATTTTCCCAATGCGATTCGTATGGACTTTTTCCCATACGAATCGTACTTGCCAGTTTGTACGGGACTTGTACGATTCGGTCGGAAAAAACTCCAGATACGATTTGTACGGGGAATATTTTTCCAGGATCGGAATCGGCCCCTCAATCTAGAAAGACTATACTTGTAAAAACCTGACCTACCCACCACCACCCTTAGAAGTGTAAATGTGCATATGCTATAGAAAATGTAAGCCTAAATGTGCAAAGTTTTGTATATGTTTCTGTGCTTTCTTGCCATGATTGTGCCTCACTACAGAAATCGTCATCTGTCAGAATTTTCCCTAAGCGCCCTGGATCCAAACTGACAAAGTTCACATGCACCCTACTTCTGTAAGAATGGCTACTAACACCTCAGTAAACACACAGCATGGCGGCGCCGCTGGTATTTGAGCCTGATGTATTGCATCTGTTTTCCCGCAGGTTTTGCTGAATGATAGAAAGATAATTTGGCCTGGAGGGCAAACAGACAAACCACAAGGGTATCAGATGTCAACCAGATTGAAGGTGAGAAATCTAATACAACAATGTTTAAATTATTTGCTTTGGAAAATAATTTTCTTGCTATGTCACTTGATATAGTGCAGGCTCTGTTCACCGTATGAAAACGAGAATTAACAAGCATTTGCAATGCAATAGGTCTCGCATTTACGCAAGTTTGAGCTATTGACATTGCAAATAGCAATGCCTTTTATTTTTGTTTTCGTTTTAAAAACATAATTAAAAGGCATTGTCATTGAAAATGCCAATAGCTTAAACTCGCGTAAATGCGAGACCTATTGCATTGCAAATGCTTGTTTGAAAGGTAACTGGGCTGCTTTTTTTATTTTAAATTTAAATTGAGTTTTTCCTGGACCAGTGTGTACTCCCTTGAAACTATTACAAAAATTCATAAAGGAGAAGGGGACGAAAAGCAACACATCCCCTTTGAGAATCAGTTATCACCCTCACTTGTGAGTTGGTACATTTTCAATAGTTTGTGGCAGCGTCACGGTTGCAAACCATTGATACATTGGACAGCAATTCGGTATTTGGAAGGGACACACACAATATGCCTCTTCCCACTACCAAATCATTATCTAGTCGCAATGACATTTTAAGAGTCGTGAAATCTATAGCAGCTCCTAAATTTGGATTAATCCTTTAAAAAAACTTTTTTTGCTGCCACAAACTCCAATTCGGGGTGTTTGTGATAGTAAAATAGGTTTGTTCATCTGGCCCTGTTTTCCTTGTAACAGGATAGCACCAGCACTTCTTAGCAAATCTGCTATACGTTTTAATGGGCAACTAATGCCATTCTCAAGTGGGCTACATTTAATGGAGCAGTACCAGGAGGTTTCAGCATGGCTTCATTTAATGGACCTTCTTCCCTTACCTGCATTTTTCAACAGGGCCGCTCTTTGTCTAATTGTGTAGAAGCCACACTTCTCAGAAAGGGTATTTTAATGGGACTGTACATGCAGATCTCAGCAAAACTGCATTTCTTGGAATTGTCCATGCACTTCCTAGCAAGACTAGATTTCATGAGACTGTACATGCACTTTTCAGCAAGGCTGCATTTCATGAGACTGTACATGCACTTCTCTGCAAGGCAACATATCATGGGACTGTACATGCACTTTTCAGCAAGGCTGCATTTCCTGAGACTGTACATGCACTTCTCTGCAAGGCTACATTTCATGAGACTGTCTATGCACTTCTCTGCAAGACTACATTTCATGGAACTGTACATGCACTTCCTAGCAAGACTAGATTTCATGAAACTGTACATGCACTTTTCAGCAAGGCTACATTTCATGGGAGTGTACATGCACGGATCAGCAAATTTGCATTTCATGGGACTGTACATGCACTTCTCCGCAAGACTGTTGTAATGGCACAGCACCTGCACTACTCAGCAGGGCCAGTATATGTCTAATGGGCTAGTACTCACACTTCCCACAAGGCTACATTTAATCCAGCAGTACTCAGACCTTTCACCAGGGCTTCGTCTAACGGACCACCCCTGCATTTCTTAGCGGATCCTTATAATGGGACAGTATTGCACTGTCATGAGGGTCTGAAACATGTCTATCGGGATAGTACGGGCACTTCCCAGCAGTGCTATGCATTTATGAATGTATTGGTATTTATATAGTGCAAACCTCAAGAGGGAACAACGGAGCTCTCTACATTATAATGGAACAAGAAGGAATCTTTAAGTGTATTATTTTGTGCATGTATATTAGAATATTATCTCAAGACATTTATTTAAAGGCATAGCGCCCAGATCTATGTAATGGGACAGCATTTGCAGTTCTCATCGGGGCTGCTTTATGTCTAATGAGAAAGTGCTGCACTTGGCACCTGGGCATCACTTAGTAGGACAGTATAGGTATCTCTTGGCAGGCCTGCTGCATTTAAAGGAGCAGTGCCTGCACGTCTCAAGAGAGTTACATGTTCAATGATACAGTCCCGTCTCAGCAAGGTTGGTATACGTTAAAGGTGCAACCCTCTCAGCTGGGCTGGTATGTGAACCGCGCTCCCCAGCGGGGTTGCTGCTCGTTGTATAGGATAGGATAGGTTAGTACAAGCATGTCTCAACAGGACCGCTGTGACTTGAATTGGATACAGACCGGGCCTGCATGCGTCTAATAAGTAATAAAGTCACAGACCACGCTGGTGGGGCATACATAGGATAGACCTTGGCTTCCCAGATGGGCAACCTTCTTCGTGGGGACTAGATGCGGCAGTCATTATCGGAACACCAGCACTTCTCAGCGGCCTGTCACACTTTCATTAAGAGTTTACTGACACTACTGCCCCAGGCTGAATTCAAGAGTGGGGGAGCAGCGTGGCGAGCCCCCAGATTTTATTTTCCATTTTGAGCACCACCAAACCGAATTATCAAGCTCGTCTTTGAAGGATTCCTGTGTTCAGGACGTTGATGTCATCGGCACAGCAATAATTTTCGGGCAGGAACAACAAACGTGAGGTTTAAAATGCTGTTCATTCTTGGGCCGTCTAGCAGACAGTGGAAATCACGCCGCATTGTAGCGCGTGTTGAGATGACACAGGCACGCCCCCGCCCGCCCCTCCAGCGTCCATTATTATGCTGCATAGTGCACAGAGCACGCTATTGTTAATTGTTAACTCAAGTACTGCCACAGAGTTGCAGAAGTCAGTCATTACTCAGAAAATCCAGCAAAACAAACAATTTTTGGCGCTCCACAAACTAACAAGCATTTGCAATGCAATAGGACTCGCATTTACGCGAGACCTATTGCATATTGCATCACGGACAATGGGAGGGAGGGTGGGGGGAGGGCACGGACAACGGGAGTGCGGGCGAAGGGGGCAGAAAGGAGTGCTCACAGTCCACGTACCCTGTAACACTCGAAGGAAAGGGGCCAGTAGCCATGGGAGGTGACAAATGACGACATGGCCGTCATGAGGAGGGACTAATAAGCCTCAAAATCAATCAGAAGGCAGCATTTATGAAGGACAAATACACAAGCCAATGAAAAAGATGGGCAGAGAGTGGGCGGAGCTTCCACGGAGCATCCACTCCATACTGAATGCTGCATGCCTCGCAAAGAATGTATGATGTGGACGAAAAAAAAATGATATTGAATGGCATTTGTTTATTCATTTGTTTAATTTGAGGGCGGGGTTGTTTTGCTCTGATAATTCTCAGAAACTGTTTCTAGGAGCTAGAAGGTGTAAAATGAAGGCAATTGTCAGGAGCGCCTGGAAATAGGGGCTGGAGTGGGGGAGTGGGGAACTGGAAGCAGGCGTGGCCACAGCTTCTGGTGTGTTTAGACCAGGGGACAGGAATACATGAGTTTACAGGCCTCTCATGATTCTCTAGAAATGTATTTCAAATCTTATGCAGATGGAAATAAATGCTCCAAAGGATTGACTCACAACTTATTGGGATGCTAAGCAGTTTCAGGAATGCCGTACATAAGCAGCTATTCAGCTGATATTTTCTCCTGGCACACATCATGCAAAGCCCTGTGGCATGCACAATGCTTTGAAGTGTGTTCTCTATTTATTTGCAAACAAGGCACAGCCTTCAGGGCAGGGGTTGAGAGGAGCACAGCATCACGAATAGAGAATAAGTCTTGGAATATGCTTATGGGTCTTTTGCTTGCCAGTCATTTTTGGTATCACAATAGAACAATTTTAATGTGGCCACTGTAATGATGAAGGCACAGTGGACGCCGTGAGGCTTGGAAAGATTGGGAAGTATTGACTGAAGTAGGTGCAGATAGTGGGAGGTGCTCTTAAAGTCACTGTTGAATTGGAGACAATGGTCTGATTAGAGGTAACAATAAATCCAGGCCTCCTGCATTCTTTATTAAATGTGGACGGGGATCATGGTGGCCAGCCTGTTGATGGGTTGATGGGGAGTTCTGCTGCCCCATTAACACTATCTCTGTCTTTGGGAATTGTATTCATTGTTTATTTTGGTGCATCCAGTCCTGAATATTGGCCAGGCAGGGTCAGTTTGCTATCTCTCACTTACTGGAGAATTTCAGATGAGTGTTTTTATATTAAATTTGGAATTAGATGTAGGAATCAATGATCTGACACATTGATTTATATTTTGAAGAGGCTCCAGGTAAGCACGTATCCAGGTGGCTTTCCAAAAGTGATGGAAGCGTTTTTTGAAAAACAAATTTGATGCATAGTCAGTATTTTTGTGAATTTCATGAACCATTTAAAGGATATGCCTACAATTCTGGAGAGTGTGTACAAGCCAAGAAAGAAATCCTTGTGCTAATGGTGTTTAAGGTCACCAACAGTTTTAGTATTATATCATTCATAGAATTCGAGTTGGCAGCCATGTCAAAGTGACCAGTACAAGGATTTTACAAAACTTAATGGTTAAACTGATGCCAACAGGGTAGGATAATGAAAGTAACTGGAAATGAAAGATTGGGTTAAAGAATAAATATCAAGTTGCGGCTGTGACTACCTGAGTGTAGTGTCCTGGAGTCTAGCAGAGAAAGCGGAGTATGCCATGATGGAGAGGATTGCTTGAGCACCCATAGTAGCTGGGTCTCCCAGCAGAATATTAAGTCACTTAAAAAGATAATTATAGTGATAAATGTACACGTTCTGGCAGTTGTGTTGGGAAGGTAGAGTGCTCTTTCTTAGGAGGGTGGTTAATACCTGTCCAGATCAGAGGTATTCTAGGCGCTGACACAAGTCCACTCTGCTTTTTTAGGATAAGGAGTTGAAGAAAAGAGAAAAGGCAATCACCTTCTACTTATTTGCAGTTTCTACACACCATATTATAATTATCTCGATGCCAGGGCACTGCTTATCAGGGTTAGGGGTTATTAATCTCGCTCAATAAAATCCAACTCCCCGGGGTTCAAAATGTATTGGGTGTGATAAATTGCACCTATTCCATTTTTTGAGTACTAACATGCACATTTAGTGCTTACTGCTACAAGATCCACAGGTCACCGTAAGTACCATGCACTTTGACCCTGAGAAATTCTAGCAGGTTTGCCTTACCAACATGTAATAGTAATTACTGTGTGTAATAATTAGTGCATGTGATACATTCTGAACAACTCAAAATTCAGATACATGTACAAACAACGGTTTGAGCAGGGGGTGTAAAACTCCACCAATTCATAATCAGGGTCCTGTTCTGATAAGGCACTGCACGTTCATCATTGATCCACATCTCTGTGACTGCCATATGGTCCTTTCAGTTGTTGATTGTGGGAAGGTCCTATGGAACCTGCTCACCATACCTACTTCCTTGTACTGAGGATTCAACCTTATCCTAGCATCTTAATTGTTGTTTACACATCCTTTATAATAATGTATATTGTTATGCTGTGAGCTCAGTGACAGTTGCTTCGGACCGGGACCCTTACAGCAGCTTCTTGTTCTCTTTATCCATATAAAGCTGAGGCTCCAATGCAGGATAACTGCCATCTTCATTTCACTACATGTTTTATGGGATTCCAGACCACGTGTGAAAAGCTTATGAATAGGTCGTGCAGCGATCCCAATATTAGTGTTCCAGTTGAAAATGTTGAAGTACAACATGTGTTTAATTCAGGTGCTAGAATCACTATTATCTGAAACTTTTGCAAGAAAAAGGTTTATAACCCCTTGATGTGGTTATAGCTGCTTTTGAGGGAAGTCAGACAGAGCTGCTGGATTATTTTTGAGTAAAGACTGGTTTTACATAAAGTGGGCAAGCCAACTAATTAGCAGGTAGAGCTGAGCCAGAGCCGAGCTAAGGGTCTGCTCTAGGGGCCCATACAGAAACAAAGCCCTGAAATAGTTTACATCTAAAATATGCAAGAAACATTATGGGAAGTCTTTTAAAATTAAAAAAGTGTCTTTCTTTAATATGCAGAAACGTTTTACCTTAATACATCGAACTATTTATGTACAGTACACATCCTGAAATGGCGTATTGGAGGATGTGGCCTAATGGCTAGAGTGGTCACCCTCAAAGCTGGGGAACCAGTTTAGTATCTTGGACGAAACACTCAACATCCTGTGATCCTGGGCAAATCACTTAATCTCCCCATACCTAACAAAATGAATGTGTCCATCTGTAATGCAACTGGTGCTCATGTAATGCACCCTGATGCCTACGGGTTGAGTTCGTGCTCTATACAACGTCCCCCAAAAAATCTGTGATAATGAAGAAAAAGAGAACGCTGTATACTAAAATGTTTGCCTAGGATTACAAGATTTGGTCAAGCAAGGAAGTCAGGATTGGTCCCAGGTTTTCAGATTTCACATTGTGCAAATTAACCCACTAGATGGGTACCCTTTTCTCTCCTTTTTAACACCGAAGGCTTATGCTTTGTTTTAAATTTTTGAGCTTGATGATAAAGCGTTGGTGGCAGACAGAAGTCACATTAAAGCCTGGTTCAAACTTTAAGTGGCTCGCCCACCTCTAAATAAAATAAAAGGAAACGTGTATATTGCGCACAAAGGACTAAATGTGTTGGGTTGTTTGCCACCAAGCTGGTTTTGGTATGGCTGTCAAACCAGGTGAAAAATATCCTGCCTCATTGGCACACCTCAAGCCTGTTCATGCAGACATTCAAACATATATTTGAGAAAAATTGCAAAAAAATCAAGGATTTTAAGGATACCTTTACACTGAAAGAGGGTGCACCCTCATAAAACATAGACTACGCAATGTTCCACATAGAGTGAGAGGAGATCTGTCCAATATTCTTTGGAATATGGAGGAAGACTGCGTCATCAATTCGCTTGATGTCACTTTATGACTTTCCTCAGCAGTTTTAGTTAAAACAACAGGTAATTTATACCTAAGCATTGATTTAAGCTGTTTTAATAATTCTATCTGGGTGGAAAGGGTTCCTCCACCTTGCATTAATACTGCTGTTGTTTGATCCAAGTGATTTACCAAGCTAGATCTCAGACCTGTGTTTGTGACACCTGATTGTATCTTTCAGTTCTGTCGTATGCCATTCGGACTGGCTTCAGTGGCAGCCGCATTCAAGAAAATCAGGACAAGATTGGTGAAAGGTTTATCTATAGTAGTTGTATTTCAAGAGGATATCCTAGTGTTTACAGAAACCAAAATGGAATATGATCTCATGGTAGACAAAGTTCTCACGATTCTAGAAGAACAAGGTGTTGTTTTGAGGAGTGATAAATGGATTT
Organism: Triturus cristatus; assembly: GCF_964204655.1. Taxonomy (NCBI): domain Eukaryota; kingdom Metazoa; phylum Chordata; class Amphibia; order Caudata; family Salamandridae; genus Triturus; species Triturus cristatus. The sequence goes on from NC_140580.1 coordinate 955,610,264, forward strand.
TTCATGTAAACGAGGTAAAGTACCACGGACATTTACTATCAAGTGAGGGAGTAGAACTAATCCGTGGATTGGTAGATCATATGTTGAAGGCCATAGAGCATTTGTAATTGTAGATGCCAGTGCATATACAATAGGAGTGATTCTTTCTGAAACACAAGGTTCAAAAGAAGGAAAAAAGGGCTTTGCATCTGGGAGATTGAAAGACGTGGAAACACTTTACTTGTTTATCGAAAAATAAATGTTGGCCTGAATTTGGGGCATTGAGAAATTTAAATCATATGCATAGGAAAGTGATTTTTATTTCAGAACAGATCATCGACCATTAGTGGATATTTTATCTGCTGAGAACATTTAATAAAAGCTACTGCTAGAACTAGCAAGACTATCCACTAAATTGCTTAAAGTCAATTTCAAGGTTGAATATATTGAGGTTGGAAAGAATATAAAGGCTGATTTTTTTTGTTCCAGTTACCTGTTGATTAAAGTGTACTGAAATAACTTACAGAGTGTGACATTGAGGAGTGTATTATTGCTAAAGCCGAAAATAGTGTAATTTGCCATGATTTGAAAGAGTGGAGTGAAAACTGAAAGAGGATGTCTCATGTGACATGATAAAGTTTTGTTCTGGCGTATAGCCCAAAGAAAAATCATTAGTGGTAAATTTACAAACATATTCATAAACTTTGTGATGAGTTGTCATTAAAAGAGGATTGCTAGCGATAAATTGATTCCACCTGTGTCTTTAAGAGAAAATAATTCTGGAGACAGACGATTTTGGACACTTCGGGATGAACACCACTAAAAGGTGAATTCAGAGCAATTTTTTGTGGCCTGTAAACCAAGATGACTGATGCAGGGCTCTGACCCTCTGAGCCATGCTGCGTTTAATCCTACAGAATCCTTCCAGTGGCTGATCCCTTGGGCTGCTCCAAAGATTGTTCTGCTCTCTGAAGCAGATTGAGCAAGGGTGAAAACTGGAGGTGGTGGAGACATTAGTCCCCCGGCACTCAGCATGAACGGGCCACTAGAGTGTTATGCTGATGCATAAAGGCCGCGGCTGATACAGACCAGGAAACCCAGCAGCCTTCTTCTGGTAAGGACAGTCACTTGGTTACCAGAGGCCTGGTCTGGCTCTGAGCATCGGTCTTGCGTCTGACCCTGCACAGGGACTGAAGGAGACCAGAAGCATGGCAAGCACTATCTGATGAGCCTACAAGGACCCACTGCATCAGGTGAATTTGTGGGGAGTCGAGAGAGTGAGTGCTGGGCTGTGGGGGCCCTTTACAAAAATAGGCCCCAAGCCTCAATAATATAAATATGTGGCCAGCAATTTGCCCAAGCTCTGCCTGGATCAAATGTACTCCGAATAAAGACCTGGGCCAGGAGGTTGTGGGGGGCACAACCACGCCTTGATTAATGCATTCGTTGTGCCTGATTGCGTCCCTCACCCACTCCAGTGAAAATTGGAGATTTCAGTAGGAGGCACAGATAAGGAGCGCCCTTTCGAGAAGTAACACTTTGCCAAAACATCAGACCCGTAAATTAAGCCCTATACCTTATACCCCTATGGTTTGCACAGAGAGATTAAGGTGAGATTATGGGATTTATGATATACTATAGCACTTTGCAGGGCCTAGGCAGCATGGTTGCCCTAGGGTACCAGAGGGTACAAGGCACTCTCAGAAATTGTGCCGTGGGTTGGGGTCCCTCCATCCAGGTTGCGATTGAAGAGTTGCCCAGCAATGGGAGCTGAAAGAGAGGGGAAGGCAAACTTTAAGAGCCCCCCGTTCTGAGCTGGGTCGATGTGCAGGGTTGTGGCGAGACCTCCAGAAGAACAGAATGGGCAAAATAGGGGCCAGAGTAATACAACACATGAAAGAATTTATAAATTCATTAGTTCTTCAATGAGCCCGAAGTGCCAAGTGATCGAGGGGGTGACGGAGGCACAAGATGATCCTGCAGAGGCAGCCACCCCAGCATTTTATCCTTCAGGCTATCAGAGATATTAAAAGAGCACTATATGACACAATTGGTGGAGTCAGGCTGGAAGTATCATTGCTTCATCAGGATCTCCAGAACCTGGCTGAATGCACCACAGAGGCGAAGTCCTGCACCATCTGTAGTGGAAGGGAAGTTAAAAACTCTAAAGAAAGAAGTGAAATGCTTGAGAGAGTCGACGGGACCATTGGAAAGATGAACAGAAGCTATGGAAGAGCAATCTAAAAGGAATAGAGTTTTACTGATCTGTGTTCCAGAGAGAACGAAAGAAGTAAACCCGAACAGTTCCATATTGCCTGGTTTGAATCATACCTCCTTGAGGTAGACATTTCCTCAAGTTTCATGCTGGAAAGAGCCAATTGAACGATGGGCCCCAGCCCCCGACCCCAGGTAACTCCATTCACCCTATAGTCATGATGATCCTGAATTATGTTTACAGAGACACTATACTACTTATGGCAATACAAAACCAGGACTTAGATTGCTGATCAGCCAAAGTCCTTCTCTTCCTGGACAACACTGGTCAGCAGCAAAGCAAGTCTGTTGTTCAAGTGAAACTGAAACTGAGAGCACACATAATCTGCTGTACCTGGTAAAAGGCGATGTTCAGGGGGAAACTCAATTTCTGTGAGATGCCAGAAAGTGCATTTGGAGTGGGTGAAAGAAAGGAAATCCAACCTATATATATGATCGCCCTCAGCCAAGAGGACCTGAAAAGAGGAAGTAGACGTAGCACAAACCTGAAGCAGAAGACTGCTGAAATGAATGATGTCACTCCTCCTCAGACATCAGTGATGACGATAGTCCAAGTATGTAGACTGCTTAGCAAGTGAACTGAACTGGTACCTAGAAATTGCATCAGATGTTTGAGATGGGAGTTGGTTAATGGGATCCTAAAGGGATTTTCTCTGCCTACGGTTTCAAGTAGGGGTCAGTCCGGGATGAGAATTGATAACATATAAATGGGCACCAAGTATTTTTTCAGTAGAGCCTAACTGAGTAAGTGAAAGTGAGTCCTCCGATAGAGTTTTCTAAGCTGTGTTCTTATTTTCATTGCTATATTTTGAGGTTGAAATAGCACAGGATTTGCGAACATATCATAAAGCTTACAGTTTGGCACAGTTTTTTGATAAGCAAATTTTTATTTTTGCAAAAGAACACACATAAATGCACATACAACCGTCCAAATGAACTGGCACCAAAATGACATCTCCTGGGTTCATAGACACTCAATAGCAAGACCTCCCACCCCCTCCCCGACCCCCTCACTCCCTCCACCCGCCACAACACCCCTAGATTATACCCCCTAGCCACTTCCCCCATATTCTGCTAAACTTTTTGGGACAACCCCGCGCCGAATACATCATCCGCTCCTGCGTCGCGCACCAGTCCTCCCCCCTTCTCCATGTAGCGCATTTGGGTGGACCAGTCTGCTTCCAGGCGGCCGCGATGTCCCTTTTAGCCACCACCAGAGCAGTAGTTAGCAAGAATTTCTCATTACGGGTACCGTCCAGACCGTCCGTTATCCCCAGCAGGGCCAATTTGGGATCATGGGGAACCTCCCAACCCAGTATCTCAGTTAGTTCAGTTTCAATCTCGCCCCAGTAGGCTCCCAGACGCGGGCAGGTCCACACCATGTGGAAGAAGTCCGCCGGGTCTGCCCTACAGCGTGCACATGAGGCATCTGGAGAAAGACCCGCACAGTAGAGGCGTTCCGGGGTCAGATAGGCGGTATGCAGGTAATAAAGCTGGATGAGCCTCAACCTGGCTGATGAGGTAATCGTCCTGGGTGCCATAAGGGCGTCCCTCCAATCAGCGTCGTCCAATGGTCCCACCCAGGCCTCCCAGCGCAGCTTCATGTCGTCCCAGTCCGTCGGGGTGTTATGACCAGGATCCGGTAAATACGGGAGATTCCCCCCTTCCCCAGAAACCCCAACATCACCTGAGCTTCGGGTGGGCTATGATCAGGGATCCTTGAATCCAGAGGTACATGAGACTGAAGCGCGTGACGCAGCTGGAGATATTTATAAAACTGCGAGGGGCACAACGAGAACCGATCCCGGAGCTCCTGGAAGGAGCACATGTGACTCCCCCGCCACACATCGCCCAAACAAGAAATCCCAAGGAGATCCCACGCTCGAAACCCTCCCAAACCCACGACCTCCCGCAGCCAAGTGCCATGCCAGAGCGGTGTAACACGAGTAAGTTTCCCCGACCACCGGGTATGTCGTAGAGCGGCACGCCATGCCAAGAAAGGGGCCCGTACAACGTCCAGGAGCGACCGAGGAACTGTCGCCCCGTAGAGCATATTTTGAATGGAGGGGAACCCCAGCAGCTGTACCTCCAGCCTGTAGGCCGGGTCGTCCCACCCGCCCGAAAACCAATCATGGACCACCAGGAGCTGAGTTGCAAGATAATACAAATAAAGGTTGGTCATGCTCAGACCTCCGTCATATGATAGAATCCGGCACCGGCTCAAGGCCAGACGGGCTCTACCGCCTCCCCAGAGAAACTTGGTCGCCATCCTATCCAAGTCCCGGAACCAAGGACGAGAAAAAGAGCAGGGCGTGTTCTGCAGCATGTACAGGAACTTGGGAAGGATCATCATCTTGTAGAGTGCAATCCTCCCCAGTGGGTTCAATGGGAGCGATTGCCACCTCGCCAGGTCTGATCTGGCTTTATTGACCACGGGGGCCACATTGAGGGCCCAGCAGAGCTCCGGTAGAGGGGTGACCCAGATCCCCAGATACTTAAAAGAAAGTCTCCGGAGGGGAATATCGGACTGCCAGTCGAAGCAATCTCTAGACGGATGCAGTGGAACCAAGACCGATTTCCTGGGGTTGAGAAGGAGACCCGATGCCTGACCGAACCGGCGAAGAATCTGACGAACAAGAGGTCCGGAGATAGCTGGGTCTGAGAGGTAAAGGAGGACATCGTCCGCGTACAGAGCTATTTTATCAGGAGCCATGCCCGGCCAGTCCCACCCACGAAGAGCAGGATCAAAACGGACTAGAACGGCCTGGGGTTCCATTGCCAAGGCGAAGAGGAGGGACGAGAGCGGGCAACCCTGACGCGTACCCCGCCCGATGGGAAACGGGCGGGATAGAGCCCCATTCACCAACACTCTGGCCCGTGGAGCCGCGTACAAGACCCGGACCATGGCGCGAAATTGAGGACCGAACCCCATCCCCCCAGTACCTCTCCAAGGTAGACTCACCCCACCGAGTCAAAGGCCTTCTCAAAGTCGACCAGCAACAGGGCCAGGTAAGGTAGCGTATATCTTAATTTCAGTATTAATGAGAGATATCGGCCGATAGTCCGAGCAGGACTGTGATGGGGGCTGCGTCTTGGGGAGAACGACTATCGTAGCCGTGTCCTTCTCCGATGGGAACGAGCCTTTCTCTATCACCTCTGCATAGAGGCCCAAAAGCTGCGGAGCGAGGGCTTCATGGTAGTGGGCATAATATTCCTGTGGGAAGCCGTCCGGACCCGGAGTTTTCCCAGGAGCCAGATGGCTGATGGCTTCGTCAATTTCTTGCAACGTAACGGGCGAGTCCAGGGTCTCACCGGCCTCTCGCCCCAAGCACTTCAGGCCCGCTCCACTCGTTCCCATCAGCTCCGTAAGGGGGATCCCCGGTGCCCGAGCCCGGTACAGCGTGGAATAATAATCGGCAAAGGACTGAGCCACCGCCACGGAGACTGTGTGAGTTTCGCCGGTAGGGCCCACAATGGCATGGATAATCCTGTTTGCCCGGGGGTACGTGTCCAGCCGGTGGAGAAGTGCACCGTTCTTATCCCTCCAGCCGTATACCCGAGCGACTGAGAAGCGCCATAGAGTTTTGGCCACCTCCATGGAGTGCATACGAATCTCCTCCCGCAGAAAGGCCAGCCGCTGCGCCCGCCCGGCATCACTCAATGCCTCCTGGTCACGCTCAAGCTCCAAGGCCTGCGCTTCACACTCCGTAAGCTGCTGGAGGTGTCTCCGGCGCTGTTGCTGTACAAGTCCCTTGGCCGCTCCCCTAATAGTCACCTTACCAGCCTCCCAGAGGACGGCCGCGGAAGAAACAGAGCCCACAGTGTGGTGATAGTAGCTAGAGATCTCGTCTCCTACCGACTTCCGAAAGTCCTTATCCTGAAGGAACCAAGCGTTCAGGCGCCACACCGGGCGGGTGGAAAAGGGAGGCGGGCCGAGGGCCAGAAGCAGCGGAGAGTGGTCCGAGAGGCCCCTAGGAAGAATGGGGGCATCCTGAACCCCTGCGCATTCGGTAGACGGGACAAAGATTAAATCAATCTGAGCGTGCGAGTGGTGCGCCGCCGAGGTATGGGTGTATTGGCGGGCCTGCGGGTGCCAGACCCTCCACACATCACATAGGCCCTGGGCCTCGGCCCAGCCCGACAGCGGCTTCGCGTGGGCGGCTCTGGCAAGGGAGATCGGGCCCGTCGCATCCATGCTAGGCGTGTAGACAGCGTTAAAATCCCCCCCCCAAAACGAGCGCACCCACCCGGAGTGTTGGAAGTAAGGCCGCAGTGTATGAGAGGACGGCTTGCAACAGGGACGCCGCCGCATACATGGATATAAGGGTGAGTGGCCGCCCCTCAAGAGTACCACATACGGCAACAGCCATACCTTGGGAGTCGAAATGCACCTGGGCTAGAACAAAGGGAAAGTCCGCCTGAACAGGATAGCCACTCCCCGGGAACCCCTAGCAAAGCCTGAGTGCCACACCCTATCGTACCCGTAACGGGCAAGCAAGGGACAGTTATTGCCAAGAAGATGGGTCTCCTGCAGGAGACGGACATCAATCCCCTTGGCACAGTTACATGGCATAATACTTTCACATCCATCAGAGGAGTGATAGCTAGGATTCAGAAAGGAAGATAGGAAAAAAAGGGGTGAAGGGAGGATGTGAAGGGAGATGGGATGGGTCAGGTTCAACAATCAACAGCTCGCAATATGTTACATAAAACAGGACGTCTTAACATTACTACCATATTTCAGGTAAATGTGGATCAGGAATGTCTTATCATCCATTATAGGGAATATTTCACATAGTCTGGAGCGCCGCAGAACATCAGACAGTACTGCAGGATCACCCCAAGCACCTGGGTTTGCCTCTTGTGGGCAAATAAATGGATGTCACACTATTTCAAACTTGTGTACCCTGTCATGAATAATGGTGGACATCTTTTCCATTGCAAAGATGGCCCATACTTTACCCCACCACATGTTAAGTTGAGGTACAACTGTTGTGTCTGAAACATCCTGACTTGAGCTATTGCTTGTCTTGCAGCCAGAACCATGTGTGATAATTGTTTCCCCAGGTGCTTAGTCAGGGGAAATATGTTGTTTTCCCCTGGGTCTCCCAGAAAAAATAGCCAAGGTCATAGTGACAGTTTATTGCCCATTATATATTTGCTATGTGACAATATTTTGCACTGGAACATCATGATAACAGGACAGGACTATTACTGTTCCATGATCACCACACTCCTTTAAACTTGTATCCGAGGCCCCCAAACATGGCTTTCAATCTTTTGGGAGAAAGGTACAAACTGGTTAGGAGCTTGAAGGCATTTTCTCTACGTTGTGTGCAGTTAGACAAATTGGCTGCCCTCCTCAGGTTGCTAGCCAAATCTCTTGAGGAATGTCTTCTCCAATATTCCTCTCCCATGCCAAAACATACTTATGCTGTAGGGAAGGGCCTATCTCTTAGTAATAACAGTAAAGCCATATGATTCCTTTCAGTCTCACAATATTTATAAACAGGGAATCTAAGTGTGTATGTTCTCTACCTGGTTTATCTTATGGCTTGTCCCCTATTCAGTGCATTATTTTGGTATCCTGTATTAATCTTCTCAGGGGAGAGCGAATCGGTCCCTAATCTTTTTTTGAGTTTGAGGGGCTCCATTGCCAAAAGGTTCTCCCAACTAAGAATTCACGGGTCATTGTGGAAGGGTTAGACAAGAAGCCATATTTCCTCATTACCTTCTGTCAGTTGTCTAGCAGGATTGAGGTAGTTTTAAGCAGGCCTTTCCCCATGGGAAGCCACATTTGAGGAGAATAGTTGTGAATCCCTGCTCTCCCTGTACCCAGGGCTTTCTACCCGGATGATGGTTAAATACAGGAACAGATGTATTTGTGCTGCCTAGATTTACATTTTGACTGTGGTGAAACCCGGCCCTCCTCCACTACCGAGCTGTATCATGTTGTTCTCAGGATCCTTGGAGAGTTGTCTTTCCAGAGAAGGTCTAATATTTTCATTCTTATTTGGGATGCAAATATTTTTTAGAAGCTGAGAAGTAGAATTAGGGCTGTATATAAAAGTCAGGGCATGAAGTTCATTTTGAAGCTCAGTATCCTTCCCAGCCAGAAAATGTCTAATTTGCCCCAGCAGTAAATGTCCTTGTATAGTGCGCGGGGAAGAAGGGGATGATTGCAATCATATATACCTTTTGATTTGGGAGTGTTTCATGCCTGAGTATTCTATCATAGCTTCGCTCTAAGAGAGGCCACATTAAGTGGCTCTCATCCTATGTGGTGTGGGTCAGGTAGGGGTTTAGGAAGGGGCATGCACCCACCCACAAAAAAGTAATCCCAATGCTATTTACAAACTGCACCTTTAAAGTTACTACAGCCAAAAAGGTACCCAAAGCAGTGATACATTACTCCATCTTAGAGGTAAAGTAAGTCCAGCACCACACAATGGCCAACCACTGATAAGGAGACCAAGATAATAGAATTTCTTCCGCATGGAAGAGGAGCGCTGCTCAGTGTCACTCTTAGGATAATTCTTAGGATAACGAAAAGGAAGCTTGACTCTTCACAGCTGCTCTATCTACCATCTCTATCTCAGCAGACCAGGTAGAGAATTTCCTTTCTTGCCCCCGAAGGAGAGTCCATAACTTCAGACCAATGGGTGCGGCAGATGGTACACTCAGGACAAATGCTGCAGTTTAGAATCAACCTGTCTGCCCAGCCAGGGAGGAACATCTCTTCAGTTGAGGGAGCTACAAATGGAAATTCTACTCCTCCTTCTCATGGGCATGAATAAGATTATTCCAGAATCTTTTTGTTCAAAAGTTAAATTGAGATAATGGTGGCCTATTCTATGCCCCAGGGATCTGAACAAGATTCTGACAATAGAGCTGTTTTGCATGGTAACGCTCCAAGAAGTCCTGCTGAGGCTTCAGGAAGGATAACACCTGGATCTTCAAGATGCATATTTTCACATCCCCAAAGGCTTCTATGGCTGCCTGCATCAATTTGTTTCACAGATTAGGAATGACACTCAACATTGAAAAAGCCCTGCATGAAACCAGTGACAAAACTTCAACTCTTGGGAGCAATACTGGAAATGCAGTTGAGAATGACATTTCCCTCGGTGGACAGAGCGATAAAGGTCCAATCCACAGTGAAGACATTCTCTGCCAAGCAGTCAGTCATTGTCAGGTAATGCAAATCTCTGCTGGACCTGATGTCATCCTCTATAGGCCTTATATCCTTTTGCAGGTTCAGGATGAAACTTGTTCAAAAAGAACCAGAGAATCAATACAATCCATCCTTCATCAGACAGAGTATTGTTAATGATGAATGCTGAAATGCTGGAACAGAGGCCACTGGTCAGATACAAAATATGCTCCACATCAGTATCTAGGAAGCAAATGTCTTAAGAATGGACAAACAATTGTTCCTCCTCAGACTTACATGTCAAGTGTTCACAGTCAGGATCGACAATATGTTGCCACACATGGAAGAATGAGGTCCCAGCCTCTGTTGGAAGAGACACCGCTCCTATGAGACGGGGCCATCTCCCACTAGGTCTACATCAATGTGGAGCACCTAACAGGATGCCAAAACAATCAGGCAGATGCACTCACCCAAGCACTATTGGACTGCCAGGAGAGGGAGCTCCATCAGTATTAAGTGAACCACATGTGGGGCCAACCCATTCTGGACTTGTTCGCCACCCTGAACAACAAAAAATGGTGGACCTATGCCAGCAGGTTTTGGCAAACAGGAACCAAGGGATATGCCTTTTTGATCAAAGGATCCAATGTCCATTTACCCTGATCCCGAAAGTGATGAGGAAGGTAAAGGTAGAGTGCAGTACCCTGATGTTCAAAGGTCTGGTGTGGCCACATTAGTATTGGAAACTCCTGAGATGATCAGCACTTCTGGTGATACCAGTGAAAAATGTCCAGTCTTCTCTCCAGATACAATGGAGAGATATTCCATCACAACCTCAAGTTGCTGAGCCTGATATCATGGTAATTCACCACTTAGAGTTCAGTAATTTGGATCTGCCAGCAGAATGCAAGAACATCCAGAAGCAGGCATGGGTGCCAGCAACAACAAAAATGGATTATACCAAGTAGAACCATTTCTGTATCTGGTGCAAATGGTTGCCACCCAGTGATTATACAGCCCCCAAATATAGTTCTGTATGTGCTGGACTTAGCAAAGAGTGGCCTTAAATGCTCGTCAGTAGGAGACCATCTGGCAGGAGTATCAAGGTTTAAAAAAAGCAGATGGTGCCTCGTCTACTGTATTCTCACAAACAATTATAAAACAGTTCATGAAGGGAATTTTCAGAGCATTTACTCTTGCACTGCATGCCCTAGCAGCTCAACACTGGCTTGAATCAGATTATGCTGCCTTCCTTCAAGCTAATCCACAAAGTGCTTCTTACATTTATTGCATGAAAGACAGCACTCCCCTTAGGACTTACATAAGCAAGGAGAATAGATGATATCCAAGCATTTATTGTGAAAATCCGTTTTCATACATCCCACGTGACAAAGTCATCCAGTGGTCCAACCCTAAATTCAGGGCTAAGTTTCCTTCTGACTTCCATTTGAATAAGCTTGTCATTCTACTCTAATTCTTCCCAAATCTGATAACATCAGCAGACAAATTATTGCACTCGCTAGATTTAAATTTTACATGAACAAGATAAAATAAATGTATTCACCTGCCCAACTATTTGTGGAAGGGTAGGACTTATGTCCAAGCAGGGCATTGCAGTTTGGCTGTCATTCTGCATTACCTTCTGCCATAGCCAGGTGATATAATAGGTGCTCTCTGAATTGCTCAAAAATAAAACTTTTTGTTACTTTATGTTTTGTGGCACAGTCGTTAACAAATTTCGATTACAACAATGAAGATGAAGGTGGGGAAGTACAATAGATGGATGGAAGTGGAGAGTCAGTTACTTAAGCACCTATGCAGATGTCAAGTGTGAGCCTTTGGCTGTAGGGGAACACTACAGATTATTCTGATCTATTTGGGTTTCTGGCTGTTAGGGGTCTGTACTTCCTATTTAGGAAACAGTAACTCTAAGAAATTCACTTGGCAGGCTGACACAGGAGAATTGTCAAAGACATCTGTACTAAGACAAATGGTCTAAAGGGCAGACTCCTTCAAATTATCATTATTTCATAATTTAATTGATTGGGCTGTGATCAAAGCTTATTCTTAGGAAGTGTTGCGGCAGTACAAGGATGTTCCAGTTCAAACAGCAGTACACCAAAAAGAAAGAAAAATATAAGATCCAAATACAATTTATAAAAAGGAAATAGTTATGAGTTACTACACATAAAAAAATTGAAAAAAGGAAAATGAAGAAAACAGCACTTGAAGGAATGATAAGCCTTTATCATGTTGGGTACAAATGGGTTAAATATAATCAATTTGAAGTCTAGAAACAAAATCAAAATTCCTATTAGGATATGACAGGCTGGTGGGCTGTGGTAAAGGAATGTATCTTAGAGAAGAGACCACTATCTTTTGCATAAAACTGGGGATTAAATTTATGTTGGTGATTGGAGATTAGTTAAGTTGCATTGAAGGGTCCATGATGTTTTTTTCAATAATGTAATACCGAATCTCCTCATTTAAAATCAAGGACTCATGTTGTCTCTAAAAGATAGATTCATACTTCTTGTAAAAATTGGTCAAATATTTGATTTATGGCAGACTTCAGGAGAACATCAACCAATGAGTAGATTTCTGCAAGTAATGCAACTGTTATGTCATTTGTAATGAAGTATGAACACTCATTGATATAACTTCCACTATTAAGGTCATGCTAAATAAGATTCACCCACAAACTGATAGCAGAGTGAATCTCCTTCATTAGGAGAGACATACCCACCAGAGTCAAGAAAGTAATGTTGGTGATAATGGAGAAAGGATACGTTTCACAGTCATTGAAATCATGTTTGGCATGGACTTTGGTCACTGTCCAGGCTTCTATGGAAGACACACTTCTTACCTAAAGTGTTATGATTGATATAGCAATTATATCTTTATAAGTGTGGTACTTGAAATATGTTTTTAAAAAAAGGCTGTTCACTCTCCATCTAGACTCTACCATTTTGATAATTCAAAATATGACAGGTTTCTTTGATCTAGGGACTGCATTGTTGGAGCTAGCATGGATTTGAGATATGTAGTACCCAGGGGTAGCAAATTCAGCCCCTGATCTTCCATATGGTACACTGACACAGCCATTGGAAACTCCGGTCAGGTGGTATCATCTAGGCAATGGCAGGAACAGAAAGATAAATAAGGCTGTCAGAACTCCATTTACCCTCTGTAGTGTTGACTTGCTGCCTTTCTCCTGTCCTCTCAGCAGCAAATATGAAGCAGCTGAGAGACCTAATGGTGGGACAAGGGACCAGCCCTGGGGTGTCATTGAGAATCAAATTGCAAGTGGCATATCCTACTGTAGTACTTGCATACATTTACACAGTGCTTAATTTGTAAAACAATAAGTGCCGGGGCTCCCGTTGGGAGGCCACTGCAGCTTGCACCACACATTGCCCCTACCAGATGCCAATGACAGTAAAAATACAGCGACTAACCATCACACTCTTACAAACACCATAATTTGAATGTACATTTACACTTTTTCCCAACTCACAATTTTCACAACAATCAATTCAATTAACATTAATAATGTTAGGATAAGGGATGCATAACTTATGTTTAGTGACAGAACTGAAGCAGGGATATCAAATGAATTAATCAACTGCTAATAAATTAAGTAAATGTAAATTTTATAACAGTATGTTTATGTTAACTATTAAGGTAAATTAACTTTATTTTTTTATTTTAAATATAGAACAAAATGTTTAAGAAAATGCTACAACCCCACCAACTTATTTTTTTTTAAATTCTTTATTTAATTTAAACATGTTACATTAAAAACATTCAACAGTTGAAATTAAAAAAAAAATCCCCACCTAAAGTTTTTTATTATGAAATAATAATAATAAAAGTGATTTATAGAGTTCATTTAAAGTGCTTTATTCTATTGCAATAAAAAATAATGTTACATCTATTTATAAATTCAAAAAAGGATGTTAAAATATTTTACAATTAAATAATAAATGTTTCACATTTAGATGTTTTTAACATTACATTTTAGTTATTTATTTTTGTAACTGATTTAAATAATTTAATGTAATGTTATTTCGTATAAAGGTTTTGTTTAAAGTCCCTACTTCTATTCTTTTCTATGGGAGGGTGTTGCAGTGCCAATTTTTGGTCTGTGTGGTTCTGGACCTACTAACTGTTCTTTTTGACAGTAGTAACTTACACTCGTAAATTTGGCTTCACCTTCTTTTTCAAGGGGTGTAGAGAAGTCTACACTTTTGAGTAACTTAACATTCAGAGTTTGATAATAATCAAAAGTAGTAAAGTTGCTCAAATGTGTAAGAGTAAAATTACATTTACAATTACTCACATGTGTAAATTACCTTTGTGAATAGGCCCCAGCCTCTTCCTTGATGTGGTTAATATGTAATGGATGCCAGTAGCATCCAAAGGATCCTATTAAGTCCTCGGTTAAGAGTGTCACTGAGAATTCCATGAGTGTTGCAATTACAAGTCGGTCAAACGTTTTCATCCCTGTTGAGTTTTCTGCAGGATAAATATCGCCCAGTCAAGTCTACTGATATTTACTGGGAGGAAACGGTGCAGATAATACTTAGAAATTCAGTGAAATCTGTTTGTTATTCAGTGGGGGAATTTGTTACAGAAGTTATTTATTGAAACCAATAAATAACAATCCCCCCTTGTGATTATACTTTATCTGATGGGATAATTCACACCCAAATACTGAGGGCCCGATTCACAGAACTAACTTAAGACAAAATCCTAAACTTACTACCATTTTCGTATTCACAGAAGGCACTTACTCATTTTGGTATTCACAGAAGACACTTACTCACTTCGGTATTTACAGAAGCTAGGACTCCTAACTTTAGGACTCCTAAATGCCTTCTGTGAATACCGAAAGTCTTAAAATTAGGATTTTTCTCAGTTTAGGAGTCCTAAAGTTAGGACTCCTAACTTTACTACTACTAAACTGAGAAAATCCTAATTTTAAGGCTTTCGGTATTCGCAGAAGGAATTTAGGAGTCCTAAAGTTAGGAGTCCTAACTTTACCACTACAAAATTCAGAAACAACCTTATTTTTAAGACTTTCGGTATTCACAGAATGCATTTAGGAGTCCTAAAGTTAGGAGTCCTAACTATACTACTACTAAACTGAGAAAAATCCTAATTTTAAGGCTTTCGGTATTCACAGAAGGCATTTAGGAGTCCTAAAGTTAGGAGTCCTAACTTTACTACTACTAAATTAAGAAAAATCCTAATTTTAAGACTTTCGGTATTCACAGAAGGCATTTAGGAGTCCTAAAGTTAGGAGTCCTACCTATACTACTACTAAACTGAGAAAAATCCTAATTTTAAGACTTTCAGTATTCACAGAAGTTATTTAGGAGTCCTAAAGTTAGGACTCCTAACTTCTGTGAATACCGAAATGAGTAAGTGCCTTCTGTGAATACCAAAATGAGTAAGTGCCTTCTGTGAATACCAAAATGGTAGTAAGTTTAGGATTTTGTCTTAAGTTAGTTCTGTGAATCGGGCCCCTCGACTCTACTATTTGACGCCAGTGACATCAAGCCATTTCTAAACGCTAATCATATTTGCCACTCCCTAACAAAGATGCCACCCAGTTACAAGAATGTCAGATCAGGGGGAAGGTTGTTGGTGGTGCTGGGTGCCAGGCTGTGAAATGTGCTCCCTTTAGACGTCTGTGCAGTTGAAAGTCCTCTCAGATTTCAGACGTTCCTGATGACATGTTTTATCAAGCTTTCACTAAGAACTTATAACTGTCCTAGCTATGTTATCTGTTAATTTTAACTGACAAACTATAGGGTAATGTACCTACGTATTCTGAAACAATTGTTGAGAGGCATGGGTTTTGAAGCTCATTAATAAAAACTTAACATGACACAACCTTCTTCTGAGCAAACCTCAGTATCAACCTACTAGTCAAAATAACGTGGGCTTATACAGTTTATTTATCATGAAAGTGCATCATAATGTAGCCAGTTCAGTCAGTCCACATTGTTTACTTGGATTAAAAGTTTGTAAAAAAACAGGAACATTTGTTTTTTCCTAGATTGTTACAATTCATCAGGAACCCTTTGTATATGTGAGGGGGACATTGCCAGATGGCACATGCAAAGAGGAATACACTGTCAATCATGACCCAATCAAGAAGGTCATCTGCAATGGCCCAAACCAAACTGTACAAGGTAAGCAATCTAGTTACATTCAGAGATATTTTAGAATTTGTTTTGTCCAATCGGAAATTATTTTTACAGTATTAAATTGTGTTAGAAGACAAACATTTCTAGCCATAATGCATATGGTATCCGTGATTCCATAACCCAACCCCATGGACCTTTCAGGTATGGTGGAGATTTCCACTGTTCTGTAGGTCTTCCGGACTGAGAAAACTTAAACACTGAAATGAGACAGACTCCTCTGCAGATATTTGCACATACTCCCTTGATAATTTGCACCACTCTTTTTGTACCATGGTGGCAGGTTGTCATTGTCGAATAGATACATAGGCGAATCAGTATAAAGTGCACAATTATAAAATATTGTGGGTTGTGTGGGTTTTCCATATGAATAACATTAGAGTCTACTGTTTAGCATGACCATGTTGTTTGCAAAGTGTATTAGATATTTAGATGATGCTCATGTGCTACAAATAAGCCTCCTCAACTCATGTCTTAAATCATGCACGACTTCTAATTATAGGAGTGCACTTGGCTGATAAATGATGTGTAAGTTGTATGAATATTTAATGCCTCCATCGTGATCTGTTTTTTCCAGTGTACATTTTTAATTTATTGAGACATTTTTGGAATGGGTCCTGTAAACCTTCCTCCATTTTATTTCACTGTACCAAATTATCTCCAGGCAGTCTTCACCCTTCTGGAGATGCGAACTCCAGAACTGAACACAATACTATATATGCTCTCTTCGGAACTAGACATCATGTTCCAGATAAAGACTTCATAGCAGTTTTGATTCAACTACAGTAATTATGCAGAATAGTGTTACTCATACACAATGTCTTGGAGCTACTAACACAAATTAGTAACAAATATGGGATCCCTAAGGGCAGGATTTCTAGATATTTTAGATGTTTCATAAACATAAGTAGATTGCTTTGGGGCTTCAAAGAGAAGAGGAGGGTACTTCAAGTTTATAAAGCCTTTTGTGGAATAGGATTAAAAGCAAGACAAGAGCAATAGAAACCTTGATATCAGGCACAGAAAGTCTTAAATACAATCCACTTATGAACTGGCAACCCATGTAGATCCAAGAGATAGATGTGTGGTGATCTAGAACCAGAATCATTGGGCTGCCACAGTCTGGTCTACTTGAAACTGATGATTCAGAGATGTTGGGAACCCCCAATAAAACGTTTTACCATAAACTAACCGTGAAGAGATGATTGCTTGAACCACTAAGCTTCCGTATGACGAATGTAAAGAATAATCTTTTTCTGTGTGTTTTTTTTAATGCTGTTGAACACCACTTCATTAACATAAATTCTAAAGGATAGGTGTCATCAAACAATTGTACATGTGCTAAGAAGGTGAGCTGCAAATGGAGTCCCAAGTGAGGGGATACGAAGTGGTCTGGCCTCAGGTGCTGTGCTACCCTAATAAAATTATCTCTGTTTTATCTGCGTTGAACTTGGAGGCATTTTCCAGATTCCAGGCCGATTTAGAGATCATGCAGATGCAGGATTTTAGCACATCCTCTAGATCACCATACCGACAGAAGATAATTTAGATATCATCCACATAAGAATAAAAGGAAAACCAGAAGACCAGCCAAAAGCAGCTGGAAGGGCTACAATTATATTAAACAGAGGAGGACTCAGCGAAGATCCATGAGGTCCACCACATAAAAGCAGAGAAGCAAAAGAATAAAATGGTAGCATCTCTGCAGCTTGAGAGTGGTAACATAAAAGGTAAAGCAATGCTAACTATTTAGAACTAAAGACCATTTTGTTTATACCGGAGATAAGTATTCAATGGCTTATCATGTTGAAAGAAGCTGACAAATCCAAACAGATGAGTGCAACAACACTGCTGACATCCAAAACTGCACCCAGACCATCCAGGATCAATATAAGCACAGTCTCTGTCCCTATGCATTGGGCAGAAATTTCTCTTTGGTGACATAGAAATGATGAAACTTCAAAAAAGTAAAGTAGTAGAGCATTGATAGCCCGTTCCAAATTCAGAAAGGGAAGAGGAAGAAGACATATAAGGTGATGGCTGAAATAAACAGGGGATTTTGCTACATGTGTTCAGCAAAAGGATAGGTTTAGCCTCTTTAAGAGTAGAAGGAAGCATGCCCAAGCCTAAAGAGTAATTAATATTCTGACTTAAAGATGGAATTATGAAATTGTAGCAGGTTTCAAGATTCCAGGTGGTGAGGGTACAAATGGCGACCCTTTTTAGTGACCAGTAGAAATCAATGCTCCCCTTCCAAAGTATTGAAGGAACCCCTGCCTAAAACAGACGTTCAGGGTGAGACCAGCTCAAGTAGGTGTTTTGCCTTTTATTTAAAAAAGAAATTATTCTATTGCCTATTCATAGAAGAGGAGATGAAGTCAAGGCTGGTATGTTGTGAATTGAAGTAAACAACAGATTAAGGGTATAGTCCCTGACGTGTGTGGTTCTAAATACTTTGTGAGAGAGATTCAAATTGACACACACATGCAACTATCAGTGAATGACCATAACTGCAGTCAGTCAGTTCTGAAGAAATGTTAAAGTCCCCAATCAGAATTATTTTAGAAGCATTCACAGCTAAAGTTGTAGGTCCAATTAGATTATACTACACCAACCATACTGTGGAATACTAATATCAAGGGCAGATTATTGGGCAACAAAATATCAAAAGTTAGGTGCTTACAGGTAAGAATAGATTTACTATTCCTAAGGATATCTGTACTGCATAGGTACATAGAAGTGTAGTTATGTGTAGAAAATCTAGACTTACCTACCTGTTGATATCTTATTTTCGATATTCTGTTCTCAATATTCCGTCCCACTGATATTATTGATTCAATATTCAGGTGGCACACCATGCAGATTAGCATTAAGTGTAACAATAAATGAAAGTGGATTGCCATTCGCTCAAGAAAGAAAATCCAAGTTAGTGACTTAAATAGAGACACGGGTGATATGTGCCACTAATGCCTCCGACCTGGCTGTGAACTTACCGGGTGATGTCATAACCCTTGAGAACTGATACAATCAAATCTGTGCTTAGGCCTCAACCAGGTTTCTGATATGATCAAGATTGAGGTCAATAATTAAACCACAGATGAGTATGCTATGTTTAGGCAATGATTTAGCATTGATCAGCAAGGCAGTGGAGTTGGACATCCTGTCAAAGAGAGTGAGAGCGGTTTAGCAGTCTCCACTCATAGTTTTAGTGGTCATAGCTGCCCTTGGTTCTAATGGCCACCCAATTGTAGAGCACTGATAATGACAGAGGGAAATCGCTGTTTATGTGTGAACTGTTCATCCAATAAAGACTTCAAGCCCTAGTTTCCTAACCTTAGAATCTTTCCCAGGCTTCAGACAGGATCCGGAAACTTTTCGAGCAGTACGGGTAGGTAGCGTAATTTGGCTTCACGACAGCATTGTCCACACCAGAAGTGATGTGTGTGGTTCCTATATAGGCACCACCCCAGTGCGCTGACATCACTTCTTTTCTGTATGCACCAGTCAGCAGTGATCTGGAGAGAGCTAACTCCAGTCATTTTGTGACTGACTTTTTCAATGTTTTGTCGAGTCTCTTTTTTCAAGACTTGTCTCCCAGTGTGGCAGGGAGGTCCCTCAAGAAACCAGTGAGATTTAAGTCCTGTGGTTTCTGTCACAGATGGATGCCTGTGACAGACCCCTATCTAGTTTGCCTTTGGTGCTGGTAGCCAGACCATGACTCCAAGACTTTTTAGGACTGCTGTCACATGAACCCCAAGGAACTGATGCAGCACTACTTGAAGCTTCTAGTCACCAGATGGTGGTCGACTCTACGATGGCCCAGGTCCCAATCATGAGGAATGTCCTGGGCCCATTCACAAAGTCATTCCAGGTGACCACCATTGCTCTCGAAGTCATCAAATAAGTCCTACAAAAAGTCCAAGAAATAAAAGAAGTTGAAGTGCATGTCTGCTTCACCTTGCCAGTCTACATCTTCAGATGTGGCACAAAAATGACATCACTCTAGACTCCGCTGCCACGCAGAGCCTGCCTTTGGGTCTGCTCTGTACCTCCCTGAGTTTCCTGGAGCCGGAGTGACTTCCCCCACACCATGAGTTCTTTGAGGCCATGCACCTCATTTTTGGTGCTGGATCCAGAACAGCTCCGATCACAAGATCATGACTTTCCCCAGAGCCCATTCCTGGGGCATCTTTCCCAGTGCCATAGCCAACAGACTCCACGGTCCTTTCGTGGCTGCAGACAAAGTTCCCACAAGCATTGTGGGACAACCATCTGGAGGTCAAACCAGTTTGCTTCCTACATCCTGCTGTTAACACATCCCCGTTGGCTTATCCAGGCCCTGTAGTGGGACCTGAAGTTCCAATGGGTGCAGCACCAGGGGAATCTCTCCAGCCAGGTGCAGATATCAGAGGTAACTGCAAAAGTCCTGCAGTGGTGGCTGACGAACGGCAGTTCGGTCAGTAGCAGACACCCAGGGGCAGCTCCTCCATTATGGTGGAGGAGTGTCACCCCACTAGGGGGCAGCAGATTTAAACACATTGAAAAATAAAATTATACTAAACCAATTTTACTATCATTTTATTGTTCTTCTTACCTCCTGCAGGCTGCCAGAGAGCCACATCAACAGTAGGGAGGAGGGGTGATAGGCACTACTAAGGGGCTGATTCCAATTCCGGTCCGAAGGGCTCCGAACGATGGTCGGAGCCCTTCCAAACAAATCGGAACGTGTCGGCCGGATTCCTTTCCGACCGAGCCATTCTGATGGGCTCGGTTGGGAAGGAATCCGACTCGGATTTCCGGATTGCATACGACAGGCTCGGAGAGCCCGTCCGCCATCCGGAAGTCCCTCAGTACTCCTCCGGGCGCCTCTTTGCGACCGAGGGAGTACGATGGCAGTTTTTCACTGCCTTTTCGTGCCGGTCTTTCCAGCACGAAAAGGCAGTCGGAAACTATCTTTGGGGGCCCCCAGTAGGACCCCCATGGGTGCGAGGCTGTCGAATGGCGGCCTGCGGGCACCTGCGGTGCCCCTCTATGGATCCCTGCACCCGGTGGCAGGCACCTTGGGGTGCCGGCAACAGGGTGCAGGGATGAACTGCACCCCTGCTTTTCACAATGCAAGCATGCATTCTGCTCAGAATGCATGCTTGCATTGTGAAGTATACGAGTGCGACCGAACCCTGTTCGGTCGCATCGTACTCGCAGGGCCGTAACCGACGACAGCAGGTCGGTCGGTTACGGCTCCTGACCGATGTCGGACGGACCTGAGTCTGTCCGACATCGGCATCGGTCCCTTAGTGTGCATGACAGTTAGTCCGGCTGTCTTACGCCGGCCAAACCGTCATGCACACTTAGCATTTCTCCACTCAGCTGTGTGGTACAGCTGGGTGAAGAAAAGCCACAAGCTACCAGGCAATGTCTGACCGTCAAACCAGGCTGCTTGGACCAATCCAAGCGCTTCCTCATGCTAGGAATGTTATTTTCAGCATGAGAGCAGTGTCAGGATTGGCATCTGGGAGCCTGCGCAGTGTGCACCCAAAGAGGAGCAATGTGGCAACCGCAGCAGCAGGTAAGTAAAGTTTTATATATATATTTTTTTTTCTGTTCATATTTTTGTATCCGCTCTCTCCCCCGCCTCACCACTTTGGATCCCAAACAGCCGCCACTGCAGACAACTCTCCCTTACCCAACCAGAGCTGACTGTAGTGACAGATGCATCACTCCTGGACTGAGGCAGTCATCAGGTAGAGGTGCAAATCAGAGGACTCTGGTCTCCGATGAAACCTCAGCTCCACATTCAACTTGCTGGTATTAAGAAAGATCTGACTGCCATTGGAAGCCTTTCTTCCTTCTTTCAAGGGATGGCTATGGGATAGGATGTTCACGGTCAACATCACTGACATGGTATTGCAACAGACAGGGTGGGGTGAGGTTGTGGACCCTCTGTCAAGGGGCTCTGCTTTTATGGACATTACAGGAATGTCACGGCATTTTCCTGGTTTTTCAACATCGGGCAGGCTTTCTGAACACCAGAGCAGACAAACTCAGCCGTCAATGCCTAGCGGATCATGACTGGTGTCCCCATCTGGAGGTGGTACACGATCTCTTCAGAGATTGGAGAGAATCTTGCTTAGATCTATTCACCACCACCGAGAACATGCAATCTCAGCACTTCTGCACACTGGAGTTTTCAAGGCAACTCTCGCTCTGAGACACTTTTCTTCTCGAGTAGAGCTCCAGCCTTCTGTACATCTTCTGTCCATACCACTCCCACCAGAGTGCTCAAGAAGATTAGGAATGACCAGACCCCATTCATTCTTGTGGCTCCAGATTGGTCACAAACAGTATGGTATCCCGAACTCCTGAGCATGAGCATGGGTCAGGATACCTCTTCGGGAGGATCTGCTGTTGCGGCAGCAGGGCATGGTCTTGCACCCAAACCTGCACATGCTCCACCTACCTTCATGCATGCATATTGAGCATGGCAATTAACAATTTTTGACCTCTCTACAGAAGTCTGCAATGCCATTCTGGCAGCCAAAGACACACAATTGATGGACGGAATGCAGAGCAAATCAAAACATTCACCCCCAGTCAAGCGATTTGGGTTAAATCCATCATTCTTTTGCTCACCATGCCACCCCAGTTTAGACCTGGCCATATGCAAATCAGTCTTGACCCTGTGCCTCATGGGAACAGTCCAGCCCGAACTGCCAAGCCAGGTCCTCCCTGGACCGGAAACAAGCATCCTAGGACCGGTTTCGGAGTTTCACCCCTCTTCAGCCAGGATAGCTTGATTTCAGTGGCACAGTGAGCCCAGGACCCACGTCTGGGCATACCTGGCGCACTTAGGGCGAGAAAGCAAAAGACACACAATTGATGGACGGAATGCAGAACAAATCAAAACATCCTCCCCCAGTCAAGAGATCTGGGTTAAATCCATCATTGTTTTGCTCACCATGCCAGCCCAGTTTAGACCTGGCCATATGCAAATCAGTCTTGACCCTGTGCCTCATGGGAACAGTCCAGCCCGAACTGCCAAGCCAGGTCCTCCCTGGACCGGAGACAAGCATCCTAGGACCGGTTTTGGGGTTTCACCCCTCTTCAGCCAGTATAGCGTGATTCCAGTGGCACAGTGAGACCAGGACCCACGTCTGGGCATACCTGGCGCTCTAAGGGCGAGAAAGTAAAAGACACACTATTGATGGACGGAATGCAGAACAAATCAAAACATTCACCCCTAGTCAAGAGATCTGGGTTAAATCCATCATTCTTTTGCTCACCATGCCACCCCAGTTTAGACCTGGCCATATGCAAATCAGTCTTGACCCTGTGCCTCATGGGAACAGTCCAGCCCGAACTGCCAAGCCAGGTCCTCCCTGGACCGGAAACAATCAGCCTAGGACCGGTTTCGGGGTTTCACCCCTCTTCAGCCAGGATAGCTTGATTCCAGTGGCACGGTGAGCCCAGGACCCACGTCTGGGCATACCTGGCGCACTAAGGGCGAGAAAGCAAAAGACACACAATTGATGGACGGAATGCAGAACAAATCAAAACATTAACCCCCAGTCAAGAGATCTGGGTTAAATCCATCATTCTTTTGCTCACCATGCCACCCCAGTTTAGACCTGGCCATATGCAAATCAGTCTTGACCCTGTGCCTCATGCGAACAGTCCAGCCCGAACTGCCAAGCCAGTTCCTCCCTGGACCGGAAACAAGCATCCTAGCACCGGTTTCGGGGTTTTACCCCTCTTCAGCCAGGATTAAACCCAGATCTGTGACTGGGGGTGAATGTTTTGCCAATGTGCAACATTCCGTCCATCATCTTGTGTGTTATTCTGGCAGCCAAGCATCTCTCAACCAAGACGGTATTACTTGCTGTTGGGACAGATTTGTGCATTGGTGTGCATCCCAACAAGTTGATTCCCTTTCTGTACCCTTGTCTAAGGTTTTCTTGTTTGCTCTCTCTTTAGCCCAGCAAGGCTTTGCTCTGGGCACAGTTAAAGGGTATATGTTAGCCATATCGACATGCATGCGGTTGCCCAATCAGCCCTCTCTAATTAAGTCCCCAGAAATAGCTCTTTTTCTCAAAAGACTACAGCATATATTCCCTCCACAAGTCTTCATCATGCCCCAATTGGACCTGAAACTAGTTATAACTTTCTTGATGTATGCACCCTTCGTACGCTTGCACAATTGCCTCCTTCCATCGGCGGCACCTCCACTATGGCGGAGGAGCGTTGCTCACCCCTCCTGACAGCAGCCCAAAACTTGAAAAATAAAACGATAATAACACTGGTTTATTGTTGTTTTATTTTAGTCTTAGGGGCGGAGCAGACTTTGACAGGCTGTGAGGCTGGAGGGGGAGTGGTGAGCAGCACTGCTGTCAGTGAGCATGTTTGTTTGGCCGGCCGTCTCAGGCCAGCCAAACACACATGCGCACTGAGTTGTAACCGACCCCAGCTGCATTGCTGGGTTGGAGACAGCAAAGCACAGGCTCCCAGTCTCTCTTGGAACACAAATTCACAGAGCTGAGGCCAATCCTGATGTTGCTTTCAAGCATGAGAGCCGTATCAGGATTGGCTGCAGTGTAGCCTGGGAGCCTTTGCAGTGCAGCAGCAGAGGACCACAGAATCAGCGATGCGGCGAGCGACGAGAGGCAGGTAAGTAGTTTTATTTTATTTTAATTTTTTTCATCCCGCCCTGCCACTTTGCCTTGATATTGCCTGCCACTGCCTCCTTCATTTGATGACCATAAAAACTGTCTTTCTAGTGGCCATTACATCGGCTGGGAGGGTTAGTGAATTGCAAGTACTTTCTGTGCACTCTCCATACATGACTTTCTACTCATACAAACTGGTCTTGAGAATATGTACCTCTTTCCTACAAAAAGTGGTAATACTTTTTCACATAGGCCAGTCGATCACATTGCCTCCCTTCTTTGCTCCACCTCACCCTTCCAAAGAGAGGAGGGATTCCATTGCCTGGACCCAAAAAGCATGTTGTCATTCTACATTGATCATACTAGAGAGCTCCGAGTGGACGAACAACTCTTCATTGAATTTGCAAAGAAAGTTAAGGCTGTGCAGAACTGAACCATCTCACAATGGATAGTGTTCTGCATTGCAATCTGCTACTCACTGGCCAAGAAGCAACCCCCCGGGGGATTGCGTGTTCATTCAACCAGAGCTAAGACTGCAACCACTGTATTTGCTTGCGGAGTCCTTATCCTGGACATCCGTCAGACAGCAATGTGGGCTTCTGTAAACAGGTTTACCAAGCACTACTGCCTGGACAGTTATATCCGTGGTGATGGGCACTTTGACTCTAGACTTCTTGGCCTAAAGCTGATTGTACACCTATTTGAGGAGTGGTATTTTTACAAAGGTAAGGAATATGTGAATAGAAGTGTCTACTAGATGAACAATTTACTTACCTTCCATAACCTCTTACCTGGTAGAGACTATTTAGACGAAGATTGCTTACTGGCCTTCCGATCCTCCCTGCTCTTCGAACGGATTTCTCAATCTATGTTAACCTTATGAGTTCTTTGGTGTCTGCACACTGGTAAACAGCAAACTTCGTAGCTCCATGCTTTTGGTGTGGAAAGGTTGTGAAAAGTAACTGATCTCAGTGCGCTGAGGTGGTGCCTATAGAGGCACCACACAAGCCACTTCTAGCATGGACGACACCACCTACCAATGTGCAAAGCTACTGTGCGAAAAGTTTATGATCTAGTCTGATGCTTGGGGATTATTCTAAGGTAAGAAATATGTGGCTAGATAGAGTCTTTACCAGATAAGGTGTTATCAAGGGTAAGTAACTTATTCGATTTGAATGGCACTGTTATCTATATCTGGCCATCAATGGCACAAACATATTTACATTTTGCTTTCCATCAGCCGTGTGGTAGAATTTTCTTATGAGGCTGACTACTCGGGCACATAATTTGTAACAATAAAGACTACAGCATGACTGGAACAAGAAAATACTTTTAATATAGTGCCAAAAGAGAATAAATAGGTAAGCAAGAATTAGGCAACGCATTCAGTTGATGTCAGTGACTGCAAGAAGTGAGAAAATCAAGTGCACTTAACACAGAATGTAAGATTTTTTTATGATATTGATTTCTCTTACTCTTGAAAAATGTCATTTCCATTTATTCGACGCAACTTGAAACTCATACTTTTAGAAAGACAGGTGTGGAAACATTTCTCAGCGGGTGTGCTCTATATTAGTGGTCTAGTCCCAGCACAACTCAGCAGGCTGGTATCCATTTAGCATGAGGTTGCCAGTACTTCTCGTGGCCTGCCATAATAACCATACGTAATGCTTGGATTGCTCAACAAGGTTGGTATATTTATGTGGGAAAATACCAGCACTTCTTGACAGGTCCTCCATACTAGTATTGGAGAAAATCTGCTCTCCTCAGCAGGACTGCCATATCTGTGGATATTTAGGGCCAAATGTACAAGAAAGTGACTCAGCGCGGCACTACAAGCCATTTGGCTGCGCTGCACTGTGTAACTTTCAAAGCACAGGGATGCGACATTTTCAATATTATGTCGCATCACTGTGCTTTCCCCTACACTGGCACACAATTGGCTGTCATGAGCCAATGCAGGCACCCTTGCAGCTCGGTGCAAGGGTGCCTGCGTTGCAGAGAGGCTGTTTTTGTGCAGGAAGGCACACCTTCCTGCACAAAAACAATCAGGAGAGGTGTTTTCCTCTTCCTGTGTGTGCTACAGAATGCAGCACGCATAGAAAGAGGAAAAAACAAGGAGAATGTTTCATTTCTACTCGTAGCGCCTCTCTACGCCAACCCTGGGGAGGCGTAGGATTCTGACGCATGGTTAGGTTTACGAAAGATTGTACATTTCGGAATGTGACCGAATTCATGGGTGTTGCTTGGGAACATCCACAGCAACACCCATGGAATGCTCCTTTAATGCAAAGTGCTGCGTAAAAAGGGGCTGTATTTATAAGGACACAAAAAGCCAGGCAGGGCGGCTTTACGTGTGCTTGTAAATATGGGGCAGCAAAATGTTCGCCCGGTGCGTCACAAACAGTGATGCACCAGCAGCGCAAGGGGCTTGTAAATATGCCCCAATAGGGGCTGACGGAACTTATCCTAGATAGCCTTTTCGAGCGCATTATATATAGAATGAATGGCCAAATGACAGCATTTAACAGGATATAGCGTATTTGTACAGAGAGAACAGGGCAATAAAGTATTTAAAAATGAAATCAGCTCAGGGGAAGAGAAGTCGGACAGTATCAGAAAATGATTAAAGGAGTTTTAAAACTTTCGATCCATTACATATATAAGAGTAGAGGTGATACAGACAGCACATTAGGTTTAACAATGGTAGGCTGACTCCAGCTTTCATCCTCTTGAGGATGATAACCAGTACCATTGAGTGAGATAACAAGAACTCCTCTAATGTTTTAACGCCAAGGACAGTTTAGGGTGGTGCCTTACTTAATAGAGCCGGGTTGTTTTTACGGCTGTGGGAGAGAGAGGTTTAAAGAGGTTGCTGCTGATATCACATAAAGAGATTAAACATTTCCACCACTTTCCAATACGTTTAGGGGCATATGTATCAAACGATTTTGTATTCGCAAACGCTGCGAATCGTAAAAAAAACAGCGTTTGCGAATACAAAATCGCAAAACGCGATGTATGTGACATTTTCGCATCGCATTATTAAGGAATCGCTAATTTTGCGATTCCTTAATTTTGCGTAAGCATTTAAGGAATCGCAGATTGCGATTCCTTAAATGCTATGTAACACGCACCCAAGTTGTACGAATTCTCCTTAAGAAATCGCAAATTACCACCAACTTCAAGTTGGTGGTAATTCGCGATTTCTTTGAAAAATGCAATTTTTGGCATTTTTCAAAGTCGAATGTGGCGCACATACATGCCCTTAGGGCATATATGTGCGCCATATGCGCACAAATGTTCATTTCAGGGGTGCATCAGGGTGTCATCATGACACCCTTGCACCTTTGAAATTATTCTCAATTTGCGATTAGCAAATTGCAATTAGCAATTTGAGAATTACTTCCCATTCATTCCTATGGGCCTCCTGGCCCATAGGAATGAATGGGAAGGTATTCCTTAATTGCGATTTCGCAATTTGCTAATCGAAATTAAGGAATATTAAGAATTCGCAAAATATGTACGATTTTTTTAATTCATCCCGTTTTGCAATTCTCAAATAGCGATTCTCAAAAAATCGCTATTTGAGAATCGCAAATACGGTTTTTGATACATATGCCCCTTAATTCCTTCTGATTCCCTCTAGTAGCTTTTGAAGCTACTCCAATACTCCCCAGCTCCCGAGCTATCCCTCCCTAGCTCCCGAGGCCTCCCTCCCTAGCTCCCGAGCTCTCCCTCCCTAGCCCACTCTTCCTGCTTCCCAACAGGGGATCCGTGTTTCAGAATCAATAGCCATGTAATAGTCTCATTGTGGGAGGCAGCCAGGCCGCAGGGAAATCAAGGCATGCATTGACTGGCAGATGCAATCTGAGGACCAATGGAAACAGGCAACAGTAACAGAGACTCTCTCCAGTCAGGAGGAAGTGCTAAATGCGGAGGAAAAGCGCATTCCAACGTGAATATTTTTTTTCGTATTTGAACTGCCTGCACAATCTGGAAGATTCCTTCCCCTTTATCATTCGCACTAAATCCCGCCATATTTGGTCTATTTCAGTCGCCTGAGTGTTTTTTTCAGTAATTTCCCTTTGCATTCCACAGATCATTGCACCCTTTTAAGCAAGAGTCCTTTTATTAGTAATCCCCCGCCCCCCGCCCAAACGCCCCCCGCCCAAACGCCCCGTCCTCCCGTCCCTTAAAATGCAGATCACTGAACTGTTGGTTGAACATTTCATTTCATTTCATTTCGGCAGACTGGTAGAAACGCCAGGTCTTCTGTAGAATTTTAGAACAATCGTCATTTGCATCATCGTCTGTACGTAGATCTGTAATATAGTATCAGTTTCGGTTGCCAGCGCCGAATTATTGATCGCTGCAGATAACATGGATCCTCAGGCTGTTCAGGTGAGGCCCTCTTATTCCCATCACCGTGTGCCTCGTCTCCATGGGAACAGAACTTGAAGAGCGCTGGTTGGTCCAGGAATTCAGCATTTGTGCTCCCAGCATCCGTCGGTCTGCTGCAGTAAGAGCATCGCTGCTCCTCTCTAAATGTGGCCGAGCAGCCCTTGCAATTAGTCCAGGCTTTCCAGTGTTATTTACAGCGTTTATAACGAGGGAAGGGCGGTATGGAAATCTATAAAAAAACATAAATATTATTATTATTAGGCCTGGACTGGAGAAGAGTTAAATGTGTACCAGATCGACCTACATGTGACTGACTCTTAGCTGGAGGTGATCATTCAATTTTCCAGATGACCAGTACACTTGATCCCAGTAAAGAGATACACACAGAAGTGTGGCTCAATGATTAGAGCGGCAGACCCTGATGCAGAGGTCTAGCCCGGGACCAGGGTTCAATTCCCTGCCTTGGCGAGTCTTGGGCACAAAAATTCCACGGACCTGATAATTCTCTCCTCGGTGCCTATTCCAATCATGGAGTCCCACTCTGCAACTCTGGGCAATAGCTTGCTTAATCTCCACAACGGCCCCCACAACGCTAAGGATGCCTGGCCTCCACCTTGGGGGTGCCCAGGAGTGGACGCCTCACAGGGAAAGCCAGGATGGGTTCCACAGCGGTATTCGTACAAGCGCCTTGAGACCCTTGTGGGTGAGTAGTGCGCTATACAAGTATCAATTTACATTTTACATTTACACATTTCGTATCCTTAATTTGAGATTGATTAATAATGAAAGATTCAATTGCTAATGAACTCCCGAATTCAGTAGTTAATTGGCAGGCAGAGGTCCTAAATGAACTGCTGTTTGGTACTGGCAATACATTGTTTTGCAGCAGTACAACCTATATCGCTTTCAAAGTATTGTAATGGAAGGAAGTCCATGTAGCCATAGCGTAAGTTATAGAATAAGGTTTATTAATACTTAGTTACAGGATTAATAAGATGGTAAGCAATTAACAGATAGCATGTAGCTAGCCCCACCAGGAGCAGCACCCTTGCTGCCCAGCCCACACACTCCAGTGCTCTCTCTCTCTCAAGCACACCAGGCTCTCCAGCATCCCAGTGCATCACCAAGCACTCCGGCATTCCAGCACATCACATTCATACTGGCTGAGCAGCAGGGAGCAGGGAACTATGAGAAAGGATAGACAGTAACACTTCAAGTCACAACACAAAGTCATTGTGCTTTCTATGGGACATGATCATATTTCGTTTAATTACAAAATCAGCATTTCGTGATACATGCTCAAATTCCTACTTGTATCACGAGGAGGGATACTGTAGGAAGGTCACTGAGTGACCGCATGCCACACCTATTCCTGCTTTTGGAAGTTATTCAGTCGAGTTGAATCTGTCAAATACAAAATGTCTATATTACATTTTTGTTAAGTGTTATGGTGAAATATTCATCAAGTCTGCTGTGAGGGTATGATGTCGAAATATCAACATCAAAAATATTGTGGTACCAGAATATTGTGCCAAAATATTGAGGACAAAAATGTTGAGAAGGTAAATGCATATAGGTAAGTATAGATTTACTGTTCTTGACTCCTCATCAATGTACCTTGAAGATATACATCATCAAATATTGTCAAGGTACATATGTGGAATTAAGGGGAAACATCCTTTAGCCCACAGGCAGAACCATGACCTGCCTTTACTCCGCAGTCACTACCCCCACTGTGATGTTACCGCGTTTTCCGTTACCACGCAAGTTGTTGCAACAACTTGCTTTAGGCGGTGCGCTGTTGGACTGGTGTTGAATTTTAAGCTCAATACTTTCCCCACTGATACACTGACTGGAGTTGGATTAGTAATTTATACTATTTTAAAGTTCAGTGCACCCCTTATGCAATTCGCTGTAATGACTTGCATGGTAAAGCATGCATGGGAGATACGACTTGCATGGTAAGGCATGCATGGGAGATACATGCAAGGTTCTGCCATACATTCAAATTATGTTAAGTAAATCTATGATTACGTATATAAACTCACCATCTCGATATTTTTGTCCTCAATATTTTTGACAATTATATTCTGGTACAACAATATTTTGCAGTCGATATTATGGTGGAATACTGCTGTGAGGTATTCACAGTTCAGATAATATGCCTGGATTCTATTTCTTTAATGTTATTTATTGATCATTTGCTATGCGCTGCTTGCAGACAAAGGCCACTTCATTGCATGTGGCACAGGCACATTTTCCAAAGCAAAGTTAGTAGAAACATAGCATGGCAACATTATGGACAGAGAGCAGCAAGTTGGGAAGAGAATCAACATAGGATAGGAGGCTGAAATTTTGAAATACTTTATGATTTTTAGGGTGCTTAACAGGCATTTTAAAGCAGAAGGCATTTGGGCCAAATGTACTGCGATTTGCAAAATCACTGGGTTTGCAACGAAAATCCCTACTTGTTATGACATATTGAAATGCCTTATGGTTTTTAAAGTGCTGGTCAACTGGCATTTTAAAACAGAAGTCATTTTGGGCCAGATTTACAAAAGGATTTTGTGATTGCAAATCCTCAGATCCACAACATCTCTTGGTTTACCATTGCAAAATCCCTATTCCTTATGTACAATAAAAAAATAAAAATGTGACCAATAAATTGGGGTTTGTGACCAGTTCCGATTGGAATTTGGAAAAGGCGTGAAGGGGCCACTCCTTTCAAATTGCGATTCAGGATGGTATGTGTTAGTGGTTTGCAACTGCAAGTCCAATCGCAGCTCATTGACCAGCGACTCCTAAGAGGAGATTGTAAATGATTCGCAATGGGGAAGGGTGCTTCTAGTATCCTTTCTACTTTTGGAATCAGGTTAGCAGCCTCAGTGGGAGTAGGCAGTGGTCCAAATAACCTCTGCCTGCCCCCTTGATGGTTTTCCAAATAGAAATCTTTTTTTGTTTTTCAAGCAGCACTAGTTCCTCTAAGGAGCACAGACTGCGTTTTAAAAAAAGTTTTCCATTTGAAAATGCAAACAGAGGAATGGTGGAGCGTTTTCCATTTGCAAAAAGTTGGTGAGTAATTTGCAATTATTTTGTCTGTGCTCTCTGTTCAGCTGGCTCTTATTTTCTTTCAGAGTTGTAACAGATTTGGTCATTCTAAGGAGGGTGTAAGATTGACATATGATATGTGCTTCCAGTGCTATCCCCCCCCTCAGAGTTTCTGATACTGGTGGTACTGGTGACTCTGGCAGGGGTGATGCGATGGGGGTTCAGATGACTTGATAAATGAGGAACTACCAGGTAATTCATTGTTTTGATCCTTATTCCCCCGTTTTTCTGTCATTCATGCATGGTACTGCACTTATAGATGAATGCCCCTTTCACAACCCTTCCAAATTGTGATTCTGTATGGGTTATAAAAATGGATTTTGTTTTTTAGAAATTGCCCTTTTGTGGTCGAAAATCCAATGAATTTCAGGATTTGTGTCTGCAAAAAGGGATTAGCACATCTCAACCTTAGTGTTTTATATGGTTTGTAAATCTTAAATTCACGTTCTGGCAGGTTGTATACGTGAAATGACACAATAATTTCCTAATGCCTCTTTTTAACGCACAACTGTCCACTCTTGCAGGGCGCCCAACAGTGCCTCACTGCTGCTACGGTTTTTGTATCGATTTGTTGATTAAACTTGCTCGAGAAATGCATTTCACGTATGAAGTTCACCTTGTTGCAGATGGCAAATTTGGCACCCAGGAGAGGGTAAGTTTCTTGAAACAATTGTGGATTATCTCGAAAACAAAACACATCTGAGCTCATTCTAAAAGGTTTTTATTTTGACAGTAGGGAGCGAAATGCGCAAGCTTGTTCAGAAAAGCCAACACACTGGTGTGGACTTTGATGTTCACTCAAATGAGCACTCACTTTCCCAAATCATAGTTTGGCTAATTGCATGCCAGGCAGATGTGTGGCTGCTTAACCGAAGGGTCATTGCTAGGGTTTTTTGTGACATTGCCCAGACAGGAGACTCACAACTTCATAAATTATATGTAAAACTTTGCAAGCCTCATAATTCAAATCTAGACTCAAATACCCGCAGCCGGTCATTTTAAATATCAGGCGCCCAATGCGACTTGAATCCCCCTCTTGCCTCTTTAGTCCACTACCAGACACACGCTGCCCCTTTTATCTCTGTCTTGCAGGTTCTTGCTTCTACCTTTGTGGCAACTTTTCGTCTATCTCTACCTCCTTCTTTACACTGCGTTTGTTTTCTCCTCGCTTACCTGATGAGAAAACATAAGTCGCAGTCCCCAAAAATGATTACCAGTGGGCCCCACTGGTAAACACCAGCACAAGTTAAGAACTGGAACCCCTTCCTTCCCAGAAAAAAAACCTTTGTGCAACCCCCACTTACTCATTATCCCTTAGTTCTTGTCCCCCATGCCATGCCTCCACCCCTGGCCCGGTCCACAATACCACTCTATATAATTTTTATGATTTAGTCGGCACCTTCTTGATGGATGCTGGTTTGTGGACTGGGTAAAGTACATCTCTGTAGTTATAGTTAGGGTTGCCAGAGATAGGGATTTTGGGGATTTTTGTCCCTTAATAGCTCTGCACCCATTTGACAAATCTCCACGAAACTTTGCAGACCTGTTGAACCTGTTACATTTTTGCAGGATGGAAAGTTTCACACCGATTCATCAAGAGGCTGCAAAGAAAAAGGAAGGTCACAAAACAAGCTTGCAGTTCATTGCATTTACATTGACTTTTGTATTTCATGTAGCAGCAAAACGGCTGAACGGATTGTATTAAAATTTCACTCAATGTGCATTAGACTGTGTAGATGATTATTTTTGCTAGTGCAAGTGAAGTTATGGAGTGATTATGAAGTTATAAGGGCCAACAACTTAGTGATATCTTGTAGCAAAATACTATTAAAAGTGGCACGGAACCCCCAAAAATAAACAACTGCATATGTAAAGTTTCGGATTTACTGCATGAACAGCAGATGCACTTGTGGTCACATGCTAATGTGCCTCTAAAATAAAATACCCAGTGAATAGAATACATCTTAATCTACATAAGATTTCCTTGCATCCTCTCTGGTTCACAAAATAAAACTGGCCCACAAGCCAAACAAAAACCATCTTTCTTATGCAATCCTGTGTAAAAAACATAAAATATTGCCCTAGCATTGAGCCACACAAACTACTATTTGGAGGACATGAAATTTGTGTACTAGGAATTCTTTTTTTAAAACATTTTATAACAATAACAATGATTGCCTTTCATTCACTTAGACCTATAAATGTAGCACAATCCTACTAAGCGTAGCCTAGAAGCACAAAAAATTAACTAGACTGCATATGTAAAGTTGCAGATTTACTACATGAATATTTGAAAGACCCATTTATGTTCACATGCTAATGGAAACCTATAAACTAATAGATAGCGAATCGAATGCATCTTAATCTACGTACGTTTTCCTTGCATGCTCTCTGTCTCACAAAATAAAACTGGCTCAACAAGCCAAACAAAACTATCTTTCCTATGGAGCCTTGTGCAACAAAATGAAAAATTGACCTAGCAGTGAGCAACACAAACTACAATTTGCAGGACATGATTATTGGCCACAAGGAAAAAAAAATAATCTCAAAATACACCAGTAGAGATTGGGTTGACAATGTATGCAATATGTTGGCTGTGTACCAAGGCACTCTCTATAGTATATTGTAGGCATTCTAGGCCATAGTCTGGCTGTAGGATAAAATGGCTCTTATTTGGCATATTTTGGGCATCCTAGGAATTATGGTGGCTATCCTCAACAAACATCCTGGCTGCCAAGGCACTTGATTGCTGATTCTGTTGTAATTCACTTAGTGGCATTGAATCATTTGTATTTGTATTGATAACACCTTTTATAACATTGCTGTCAGTACTACTGTTTGAGGTCATAGCATATAAGATTGTATGTTTGCTGTCTCAATTTATTTGATAGCCCTGGATTCTGAGGCTATGAGATGTGTTTAACCTACCAGATAGCCATTGCGCCTACTGAAATAGAGTATGAGATCCACGTAACTTTTAATTTCACCAATAGGCACCCTCCAAGTAAATCCACAGTTATAATATGTGATGAAAACATTCTTTCAGTACTAAGGGGCTCATTAGGATGGCAGACGGACGTGTGATGCTAAAATGCCATGTTGTGCATTTCACAGCACTACATGGCAGGCACCACACGTGCCTGCCACGTAGTGCTGTGAAATGTAGGGGGGTACCATGGGTACCCCCCAAGTGCACCCTTGCCTCGGTGCCCGCAACAGGCCCCCAAACCCAATCCCTGCCAGCCTTTCCATGGTGGAAAGGCTGTCTACAGCCAACATCGTAATTTGGCGGACGCGCCGCCATTTTACTGATGAAGACTGCTCCACCAGGCAATCGTAAGGATTGCCTGGGGCGGTTCCGTGGCGGACGGTTTTGCGACCGCCACGGTCGCGGTGAGATCCCCCCGCCATCCTGATTTGGCGTGAGAAAATCGCAGTCGGAGGACGGAAGGACCGCCGCTCCATCCTAATGAGCCCCTAAGTTTGGAACACGAAAGTTGACTGAAGAATTATGGTGTATATATCTTAAAATATGACATATCCATGTCAAAATGTATACTCTGATTTTGTAAACTATCTAAAACCTGTGGGTTTATAACCATTTATTAGTTACATTAAACTGAAAAATTTTGAGTATTTTCACCATGTTTTACCAAATTTTCACACTCTCAGTACCCATGAAGAGGATCAAACATGTCAGGAAACAGCAGTAGTAATGCAATATTTTATGAATGCCTATTCAAAACTACTTGGCTTTTTTAGTCACTCTATTTGAAATAGTGCTGCTCAGTGAGCAGTTTAGCCTCTTTTGTTCAGAATCTATGGGATTTCCCCCAAACCTCAGTAGTTCTTGAATTCTTTTATTATTTGATGAGTGTCTTTTAAGAACTGTTTGGAAAACCTCTTGCTTTTTGGACAAATTCTTCAACAATTCTTCTGCAATTGTGCTGTAAAATACATGATTTCCTCCCAATGTTTTACAAGTTTCTTTGAGGACTCTCTCCAGCCCTTGATTCTAGCTTGGAAGAGTCAAGCTCACTTTCTCTTTTTGTTCACTCAAAGTCGAGGACATTTTAACCACCCAGTCTGACCCCTGATGTTACATTTTTTCCAGTGAATACTTCCTGAATTTAGCATGTGAAAAATGCCCAATAATTTCCGGGTCTTCTGGATTTTGCTGCATTAGGCATCAAAAACTGCTTGTTATTACCCTTTACTGGGTAGCTAATTGTGGTGCCATTTAGCAATCCAATAAATGACGATCCCAAGATCAGGTGCAGTAGATATCATATCTAATACCAGGCCACGCATAATAAAGTCTTAGGGCCTCATGTAGGTAGCCCAATACCGGTCGGTAACGGCCGATTTTCGGTAATTATACCGTTACCGACCGGTATTTAGGCTTTTGCAATGTAGGGGGCACATTACAGGAATCGGTAATTTACCGAATCGGTAAAATTACCGAATCAGTAATTTTACCGATTCGGTAAATACCGAATCCTGTAATGATATGTAGGGGGAGTGTGTGGGTGTCGTGTGGAGTCGGTATTTACCACCAACTAATAGTTGGTGGTAAATGAAGAATGGCCCTGTAAAAGCATTTTCAAGCGCTTAGAAGTGTGCAATGTGGCAGACATACATGCCCTTAGGGCATGTATGTGTGCCACATGTGCACACATGCAGGAATCAGGGGTGCAACAGGGTGTCAATGTGACACCCTGCCACCCTTGATTGTGATCCCCCCATTACCGAATCGGTATTTACCGATTCGGTAATGAGGCATACCTTCCCATTGATTCAATCAATGGGAAGGTATGCCTCATTACCGAATCGGTAAATACCGATTCGGTAATTACCGAATTTCTACGATTCGGTAATTTTTACCGAATGAATACCTACATAGCATTTACCACTTCATAAATACCGAATCGGTATGATTCGGTATTTATGAAGTGGTAAATGCCAGCCCACCTACATAAGGCCCTTAATGTTTTAATGGAGAAACACAGTACACAGGCATTGGCAAAGCCTATGCTAAATCTATTGTCTTTGTCACTTCTGCACAGCAACACAAGCTACTGTACAACTTGGCTCAAAGTAAAATAATAAAGCACAATAATGCAACAATGAGTGGGAGAAGGACAGGAGGTGCAGTGGGTGACAATCAAAGGTGAGGGGGAGGAAGGCGGTGGGTAAGAAACAACAACGATGGAGAAGAGGGCCGAGGTGTTGGGGGAAACATAAAAAATGACATGGGTGAAGGAGAGAAACTACGGAGACATGCACTCTTGAAGAGTGCATGTCAAAAAGGACACTAGCCGCAGACAGGAATCTGCATTTAGTTCATGCTCCATGGCTGGGATGAAGGCTTGAAGCCTAGGATGATGCCTGGGGCGAGGAGGAGTTGTTAACTAATAGGAAGCAAGGAAATAAGAGTGACGAGGGAGCAAACCAATGGTAACTAAAGGTAAGTAATGGTCGGGCTGTAAGCCACTATTAAGATCATTTTTTTTTCTATACAAGTGATTTCGCAAACACAATGCAAGCGC
Organism: Triturus cristatus; assembly: GCF_964204655.1. Taxonomy (NCBI): domain Eukaryota; kingdom Metazoa; phylum Chordata; class Amphibia; order Caudata; family Salamandridae; genus Triturus; species Triturus cristatus. Next base: position 955,647,606 of record NC_140580.1, read on the forward strand.
TGTGCAGACGAAACCTAGAAGTTAACGAATTTCACACACCCCAAATTTGATAGTGTACTGTTACAATTAACATAGCTGCTGAAAAATATGACTTGCTGGTGCATATATATCAGTTGAGGTCAATTGAAGCCACAGCACTCTTTGTATGTGTTTATTATTTGGGTCAGGTAATGCATAACAATACCGCACAAGTATTATACTGCAGCATGGTTTAACTGGCTAACTAGCAGGGGAATGCTGACTGACAGCTGTTTTTGTCACTACAGGTCAATAACAGCAATAAGAAAGAATGGAACGGGATGATGGGCGAGCTGCTGAGTGGCCAGGCTGATATGATAGTGGCTCCCCTCACCATCAACAACGAGCGTGCCCAGTACATAGAGTTCTCGAAACCCTTCAAGTACCAAGGACTAACAATTCTGGTTAAAAAGGTGAGCATTTATGAGGCGGAATACCACAAACTGCCACGATTCACAAAAAAAAGGCCTCCACACTCACGGCGGAGGCCTTGCAGTCGTGGAAGGGGTCCCACACTCATGGCATGGGCCCCACACTCATCGCGGGACCTCAGCAATGATAAACTGCGGTGCGAAGGTCCTACCAAGAGTGCGGTGCCCATGTCACTAGTACAGGTCCCCGCCACATCTGCAGAGCCTCTGCCACGACACTGGAGGCCCTTTGTAAATTGGACCCTTTGTTTTTTCCTGAAACTTCAGTCTTTTTTTTTATTTTATAATTCTTTTTATTGAAAAAGGCATGTAAACAATCGAAGCACCACAATGTTCAAAAGGCCTGTGAAGCACATTAATACAGCAGCAACATCTCATGGCACAGTACATTACAAATATCGTAAAAAGTTCCAAATTATACCATTACAGCAGCACCCTCCTCCCCGCTCCCAGGTGGTTCACATATATCCCCCCGAAAAGTGTTCCATGACCCCCATATTTGTGACCATTTCGTCGGGCACCCCCTAGAGACATAGATAGGCATCTCCGACACCATACACCAGTCCATGTCTTTGGCCCAGTCGCTAATTTTGGGTGGGTTCGGGGCCCTCCAAAGACGTGCAATATTACGTAATATTACATAATGCAGCACACACGGAAAGAGGAAAAACCTAGGAGAGATGAAAACATTTCTCCTCATTACGCTTGTTCTGGGGAGGCGTAAGGTTTTGGTGCTGCCCCAGGTTTACGTGAATTTGCAAATCTGGAGCAGTGTCAAAATCCATGAGAATACCCACCTCAATGCCCATGGAACACCTCCTTGACACAGAGTGAGGCGTGCGGCGCAAAGCGCTGCCTTGTCTTACTCCATATCTGTGAGGCCGTACAGAGTCACACAGTGTGGCTTTGCGTCGCCTCATAGAAATGATTGTGAGGCCTGCACCACCGGAGCATCTAAAAAAGTGATGCTCCAGCGGCGCAGGCCTCTTGTAAATAACCCCCTAAGTTTACTGTCTCACTTTGACTCACTCAGTCTCACTAATTCACGCAGTCTCACTCATTCAACTCTGACCCACTCTGTCTCACTCAGTTTCACTCATTCTCACTCATTCTGGATTACTGCGCCTTACACACAGTAACATTCACTTACACCCACTGTCATTCTCACTCATTCATTCACAATCATGCTCATACATACTCATCCTTACTGGCACTCATTCTCACTCACTCTGACTTACTCCTTCACTGACTCTTTCTTTTTTTTTTTTTTTGAAAACTTTTTTTATTATTTTCATATTCAAGGCATAGACAATTCTGATACTTTAACCAAATACCTATAAACATTACCTTTGCATTGTTGAAAATTATGGCACTTGGTGTTATAGAATCATAAACATCTCGATAAAATGAAAACAGTCTTCGCATTACATTTCCAGCTCCCCTCCGTTTTCAGTGTCCGAGTCCTCCTCTACTCTTATGTCGGGGGGTTCACAAATGTATCCCCTGTACTTATTCCAGGCCCCCCATACCTTGTTCCATTTCCTCGGGCAGCCACGATTTATAAACACTGCTTTCTCTGCCACCATGGCCATATCAAGATCCCCACACCAGGCGGCAAGCGACGGCGTCTCTCGCGCACCCCATTTTTGTGCGATGTTGCGCTTTGCCACCATTATCCCCATTGTTACCCATTCCTGTGCTGGGCGTGTAAGATCATTCGGCTCCCACACATTTAAAATGCATCTCCTAGGTTCGGGCGCCAGCGATATCTCCACCACCTGTGACATAGTCCTCATCACTTTTACCCAGTATTCCATTATCTTGGGACATTCCCACAAGGTATGAAGGAAAGTACCCTCCTCGCCACAGCGGCTCAGGCAGTACGGGTGTGGTGCCGACCCTATTGTGTGCAGGATATATCTAGTGTAATAAGTTCTATGTAAGATTTTTAGTTGCACTAGTTTAAGTCTGTACGGTATCCCCACCTCCCGTGGTGAGGCAAGCGCCTCCCACCATTCATAGTCGTCAAAATCGCCCACATCTCGTGACCATTTTCCCCTGAGTGCCCCGTGAGGGTCCGGGAGATTGTCCACTAGTTTTCGATATGTAAAAGAGGTAGCTCGTTTATACATGCAGTCTGTCAACAGCCTATCCTCTAAGGGGGTGGCTTCAGGGACCTCAGTGCCGGGTGGTAGGGCCGCCTGCAGCGCATGTCTAATCTGCAGGTATCTAAAGCATTCAGAGGGCATCAGGTCGTATTGCGCCCGGAGGTGCTCGCACGTGGCTATTCCTCCCTTATGCCACATATCACCCACTGTCGAAATTCCAATTGCATCCCATTTGTCAAAGCCCTTGCAGTGCAGTGAAGGGGTGAGCTGGGTTATCTTTCCTGCCCATCCCATTTTAGCATGTGCTGCATGCCAGATGTCGACCGTCTGCCTAGTGGGTCCGAGTAATATCGGTGTACGCTTTCTGTTGTAAAGTGCGGACATAATGCCTTCAGCCCCGAGCCCATATCTATCTGCCATATAGGCGGGATTCGTCTGTGGAGCATGCACCCATTGATTAATAACTTTCAAGTGCGCCGCCCAATATAGCTGTACGTCCGGCAGTGCAATGCCCCCATCATACCACCCTTTGGTGATCTTGCGCTGTGCGATGCGTGCGGGTTTGTTCCCCCACATGAGCCCCGTGACCTGAGCCGCAATGTGCTTAAAGTAGGTGGGCGGCACCGAGTATGGCGTATTTTCGAGGGCATACAGGAATCGAGGCAATGCCATCATCTTAAAAAGCGCTGCCTTCCCCAGCAGAGTTAGGGGGAGTGTCCCCCAGTGGGTGGCATCTCTTTTTAGACGCTCCAGGGGAGGCATAAGATTTTTCTTAAAGAATTCATCTGGGTCCGCCGTGATGTAGATTCCCAAATATCGGAATCCCGCCACCGAGATCTGCAGTGGACAGTTCTCAGGGAGCTGTGGCGGCGGGCCCCGGAGCACAAAAAGTATTGACTTGGACCAATTGATAGTATAGCCCGATGCACGACCAAATTGGTCACATAAATTGAGAAGTACCAGGATGGAGCGCTTGGGTGAGGCCAAATAAAGCAGAACGTCATCCGCGTAAAGCGATATACGATCTTCCCAGTCTGTTGTCCATCACAGTCCACGTATCTGGGGCTCCCACCCGATCCATGCCGCCAGTGGTTCCAGCACCAGCGCAAACAATAACGGCGACAGCGGGCAGCCCTGACACGTGCCTCGGGACAGTGGGAAGTCCTTGGATATGTGCCCATTAGCTGCTACGTGGGCCAGTGGCTTTGTGAAGAGTAGGCGCACCCACCCACAAAACCTTGGGCCAAACCCCAAGTGTGTCAAAACCGCAAATAAGAAGGGCCATTCCACCATGTCGAACGCCATACGGGCATCCAATGACAGGATAACTGCTGGCTCCCGAAGATAAGGTATACGGGCCATCACTCCATGCAGTCGCCTCAGATTTAACGCCGTGTTTCTACTAGGCATAAACCCTGACTGATCCGGGTGAACCAGGGTTGCGAGATGCGGAGTAAGCCGCAGCGCAAGGACCTTTGCTAATATTTTGGCTTCAGCATTAATTAAGGAAATGGGGCGGTATGATGTACATTCTTCCGGGGGCTTCCCGGGTTTTGGGATCGCCACTATTGTGGCTACATGCTGATCCTGTGGGAGTTCTCCCTTCGCCAAGCTGTCCCGGTACATATTGAGAAGGTGCAGGGCCACTGTCCCCACCAGCCTTTTGTGAAGTTCTACGGGCATTCCATTCGGTCCTAGCGCTTTCCCTGTCTGTAAGGAGCCAATTGCTACCTGTAGCTCCTCGGTCGTCAGATCCGCCTCCAATGTGAGGGCTGTCTCTGGCGCAAGCTTGGGCATCGCGATATCTCTGATATAGGTCAGTGCCTCTTCCATTGTCATCGCTGACTGTGATGTGTACACCTGCTGAAAGTGCTGCGCTAGCCTATATACTATGGCCCGTGGGTCAGCATCCATTGCATTATCTGTCATTCTAAGCTGCGCTATCCACTTTCTATCTCGCTCACTTTTATCGAGCTACGCCAACAGCTTCCCAGCTTTATCACCGGCCTCGTACACCCTATGACTTGTTGCCGAAAGTCTAAGTACGGCCACCCCCCTCAAATGTTCCCTATGTAATTGTTGTTGGACGTGTAGGGAGCGGGCCGTGATGGGAGTTGGGTTTTGTGAATGTTGTGTATCAGCCTTCTGGAGCTGAGATTCCAGGGCAGTGAGTTCTCGCCGCTGTTCTTGCTTATAGCCTGCTATAGAAGAGATAGCTTGCCCTCTGAGTACAGTCTTATAGGCCTCCCAGAGGGTGGACAGAGAGTGGACCGACCCAGCATTTTCCCTGAAGTATTGTTGTGTCGAGGTGCGTATGGATTTCATGATCTTGGGAACTTTCAAGTATCCCGGGAATATTCGCCGCCTTCCCCCTTGGTGATACATGTACGTTAAGACCACTGGCAAGTGGTCTGAAATACCTCTAGGCCGAATGTCAACTGAGTCTACGTGCCTGATGCTCTCCGAGGAGGCTACAAAATAGTCTATTCTCGATAAGCTATTATGCAACGCAGAATGAAAAGTAAATTGACGCACCATGGGATGCCGATGCCGCCAGGCGTCCACCAGCCCCATTGCCTCCAGAAAACCCCCGAGACGCGACCCCCCCATCGCCCGCTCCCTCACAGGATGCCGGTCCATATCCCCGTCCACCACGTCATTTAAGTCTCCTCCAATCAGCAGTTCCCCTTCCGGGAGATCAAGGAGGAAGTCACTCAGGGCCGGAAGCGCAACTGCCTGTAGCGCCGGGGGAATATACACCGACACTATGTTGATAGAGTGTCCCTCCCATTGTCCCACCAGAGCCGCGAAGCGGCCATGTGCGTCCGTCTTCGTTCTATGTATTATGAGTGGCGATTGTTTACGTACCAAGATACCCACCCCTCTGGACCCTGACGTGAACTCTGAGTGTGCCACCATCCTGAACCCCCATCTGTCTAGCGCCCGACATGCACTCCCAGTGAGATGCATCTCTTCGCTTAATACACTGCAGCACCAGACCCCTCTTAATTATATCTCCAAGGCCACGCACATTCCAAGTCATTAGTGTTAGGGATCTCTCCTTTGAGTCCGGCCTCTGCCCCCGCTCAGTTGACTGCGAGTGTGATATTGTCATGATCGTCAAGACGCATAATCAATAGGACGGATGAGCGTGGATGGAGTCTCTGCCATCCCCATGTGAGGACATATCATTTCCAAGTGCCTGCATACAAAACGTGAATAAATAAAACCAAACCAGATCCCGGGCACCTCCACACCACGCCGATCGGGCACCGCCAGAGGCCGTGGGTCTTCAATCACTTCAAGGACAGCTGCACCCCAGTCCACCCAGCGCAGCTCCGGGGGGGCAGAGTTAGCGCCGCCGTCCGGCTCCGAGCCGCCCAGCACACTCCAGCTTCGGTGCTCCACTGCAAGGCGCCAACAGCGCTCGTGAAGGGCCTCCCCAGCCTGCACACGCTGTCCTCAGTGCTGGCATCCAGGGCACATGTTGATCCAACCAGGCCGTCAACGGCTGGCACAAGGCAATCAGGACCGCGCTCACCCGCCCGCGGGCATCTCGTTGATGGGGACCTGTGGTCTTATTGACAGCCAGCACCTTTTCCCCCGCGTGGGCACCAGTCTCTCTCCTCCGGGCTCTCACCTCGCCAGCAGTTGGTCCCGGGCGGGCAGCACCACGCCACCCGAATAACAGGGGGGGCGGAGGGGGGGAATGTCCGCAGGTAGGGCCACACTTTTCCGCCGCCTCCAAAAGCGGCCACCGGGTCCGCGCAGAACGCCCCACAGAGCCGTAGCGTAGCGGAGCGCCGCGCTGCCGGATCCGAGAATCAGGCCAGTCCCCGGCTCCCGGTGCTTGTCTAGGCCGCTCCTCGCCCCGTGGTCTAACCGGCGTCCTGGACTGAATTCACGCCGTGCAAGTGCCGCGATCGGGACACCACCACCACCTCCGGATTGTGTTGCGGGTCCTTTGGAGCAGTATTATGTCCGGATTACATACCGGATTGCTCGGGGAAGTGACTGCGTCCCCGGAGCTTCCCTAAGTGGCGGCCATCGCGTTTGGCAGCAAGTCACGCCCCCTCTCACTGACTCTTTCTTTTCACTTTAACTCAGACACATAGTTACACACACATGCTGATAGTGCTGAAATGGCATAGGCACCTTCATGCACCTGTGTCAGCAATCAAACACTGTCTCCTTTTGTTGCTGGACCTGAAGCGGTCTGCATTTTATTTTTATTGTACCAAGAGGTAAAAATGATTTACTTGTGATACAATGAAAATGGACCACAAAACAATTAGGGTGTAGTGTTGCTGTGGAGCCACCACTGCTCCAAGGACAATCATCTATCAGACCAATCAATCCACTCAATCATCCATCCTTTCATTTATCCAGCCTCCTTTCATCCATCCAGTCATCCATCCTTTCAATCATCCATCCACCCACCCATCCACTCATACATCCCTCAATTTACCCTTTCACTCAGCCATCTATCCGTTCACTCACACATCGATCTATCCATCTATTCATCCATCCATCAACTGACCATTTTACTAATCCGTCCTTTCATCAAGACATCAATCTACTGTGCCTTTCACTCATCCATCCATTGTTTTAATCATCCATCTTTACATACATCCTTTCACTCATCAATCCTTTCACTCATCCATCCAGATTTTCACTTCATCCATTCATCATTTCTTTCATCATCCATTGATCCATCCTTTCACTCCTCCATCCATTCACCTTTTCACCAAGCCATCCACCCTTCACTCATACACCCTCTCTCCCTTTCACTTGTCTATTCTTGCATCCATTTTTTCACTCATTCATCAATGCTTCTAACCATTTACCATTCCATCCAACCATCCATCCATCCATTCGTCCATCCATCCATCTATCCTTCATTCCTTCCTTTCTTTCACTCACTCACCCTCCCAAGTTCAATATGAGCCTTAGTCTGCCAAGCTGCAGACAGAAGAGGCCCATCAAGAACCCTACTCCCTCTGAAGTTGCTAAAGCATGTGGGTGGGGTGAGAGTGGGTGGTGATGATGCCCCTGATGCAGAGGCTTAACTGCACACTTACCTTTTAGTCCACTAGTGTAATTGTTGTCCGCAGCTGGTTCCTTTCTTTGCCTCTACGGTATAGATAAGGAGCTCAGCTCCATAAGGTTTTTTTTAAGTGAAACAAAATGCAGTACTAAACACGTTCCCCCTGCATCCCCTCCTAAAGCCTGTCCCTCTGCGATAATCAACAAATTGTTGCCACCCAATCCCTCCTTGTCCTCATTGGCCTGCTCCAGCCATTGAAGTGCATGGAGTTTTGTAGCTCCTCCCAGGGCCACTGTGGATTTTAAAGACTTGCCTGTCTGCCTGCTTGCACTTTCAGCGCTCTGAACACAGCGCTCGGATCCTTCCTGGCTGCCCCCTCTCGCGCAAGCAACCCAGACCGCCTCCGCTGATCGCCCCCCCCTCGCCTGGCTCTCGGAGGGGGACGGGCGGCTCCACCATCTTGGGCGGGTCTGGGCGACGCGCTGCTGCTCTTTGGCACCTCCCCCTTGCCACGCCCCTTTGACCCTTCTCCCCCATGTGTCCCTATATATTGGTTGGTCAGCCCCGGCGGCGCAGCGGACGGGCGCAGCGGGCGCGACGAAGGTGCGCCGAAGTTGCGCCTAAGTTAAGCCCGTCTGCGACAGGCCGGGACCTGGGGCCTCTGACCCCGCTCTTCCTTTGGTCTACTCGTCGTCCCAACTGGTTGCACATTCTGCTCCTACCCCTCTTTCCCCTTCTCTCATATCCTATTTGGATAATCTTGGTATCCTTCTTCCGCATTCCCCAGATTCCTCTTTAGTTGTGCCTGCCCTGGCTTCTCTCACTCCAGGCATCTCTCCTTCCCCCCGCCCCCCTGTTAGATTTCCACCTGCCTCTGCTATCTTGCTTAACACTCGCTCCGCAGTCAAAAATCAAACTGCTCTTTTTAATTTACTCAACACTGATTCTCCCGATTTTCTTTTTCTTACAGAAACCTGGTTCTCTACTGACTCTCTTCCTGACCTCCTGGCTATTCTGCCTGATACTTACTATGCCCTCCGTGCCGACCGCCCTGACGGCAAGGCTGGGGGGGGGTGGCTATGATAATACGTTCATCCTTGAAATTTCAACTCCTTGCTCATCCCCCCATACCTAATGTAGACTATCTTGTGGCCCGTTCACCTAATCTTCCTGTACCCCTTACTGTTGTCCTTATGTATCGCCCCCCGCACCCAATGCCGCAGTTTGTTTCCACCCTGCAGGACCTTTTGGCCACCTTGGTGGTAAACAATTCTTCATTGTTGCTGCTGGGCGACTTCAACTTTTGGCCTGGGGACCCCAGGGAGGACTCTTTGTCCAAAGATTTCTCTGCCACACTTCAGTGTCTAAATTTTCTTCCCCATGTCTCGGCCCCTACTCATGTCCACGGCCACACTCTGGACCAAGTTTGGTCCTCAAGTTGTAATATGTCATCTGTTTCCATCCTTCCCTGCGTCTGGTCGGATCATGCCATGATCTTATTCTCCATTCTCCTCGGCTCGGTCACCAAAGCTCCTCCTCCAAAAAATATCTTGGTTCGGAGTTGGAACCAGACGGATCTTAATGTTCTCTCTTCCTCCTTGGCCTCATCTGCCCCTGATCTTACGGGTTTGTCTCTGGAAAGTCAAGCTAATACCATCAGTGCTTGGCTTTCCTCTTCCTGTGATCGGGTGGCCCCGCTTAAGAAGGTTAAATCTGTCCGTCCCCACGACGCCCACAAATGGTTTTCTTATGACCTTAAAGCCCTCAAACTTAGTCTCAGGCGCGCTGAACGCCTTTGGAGACGGAACTACTGTCCGACTCTTCGCGCCAAATACAAAGCCCTTCTTTGCGACTATAAAAGAGCCATCCTTGCGGCTAAGACCAAATACTTCACAGAGAAAGTGGCCCTCTCTGCCAATAAATCCCGCGAAATCTTTTCTCTTGTTCACAGTCTTGCCTTTTCTGATCGCACTTCTTCACCCCTTGTTCCATCTCAAGCTCTTTGTTCTTCCCTCAATGACTATTTTATTGATAAAATCTCCAACATTAAAGCTAATATTCCCTCTGTTCCTTCACCTGAACAATCCGGTTTCTCTCCTTTTTCTACCTCCACTCTGGATCGCTTTCAACCTATTTCTCCCCAGCTTTTCCTTGACCTTTTGGCCAAGGTTAAGTCGGGTTCCCCTACGGATTGTGCTCCTGCACGGATCCTTAAAACTCTCTACACCAACTGTCCGGCTCCCCCTCTTGCCCTTCTTAACACGTCCCTGGCTCTTGGCTCCGTTCCCTCTTCATTTAAATCTGCTATTGTTTTGCCTATTTTAAAAAAACCTGGTCTGGATCCCTCTCTTTTATCTAATTTCAGGCCTATTTCTTTGCTTCCCTACCTTGGGAAGATTTTGGAAAGCTACGTAACATCCTGCTTGTCCGCCTATATTGAGGAGAATTCCCTTTTGGCCTCTCATCAGGCAGGCTTTCGCCCAGGCCACTCCACTGAGGGAGTGGTTCTTGCAGTCCTTGATGAACTCAAGGGGATGGCGGACAAAAACCTCCCTCAAGCCCTGGTTCTTCTTGATCTGTCCGCTGCGTTTGACACGGTCGACCATGCCATCCTCCTCGATCGTGTCAGCGCGGCGGGCATCCAGGGCCACGTTCTATCTTGGGTGGCGTCCTCCCTTCAAGGCAGGTCACAAGCGGTACAGCTCTCCGGCTTTTCCGCTCCCCCGCGTCCGGTCACCTGCGGGGTTCCCCAAGGTTCTTCCCTTTCCCCTCTACTCTTTAATCTTTATATCCGTCCCCTCATCTCCTCACTTTTGGAGCTGGGGGTCTCTGTGTACAATTACGCAGACGACCTCCAGCTCGTCTTCGATCTCTCTTCCCCTCTTGATTCTCTTCCCAAATTCTCTTCTACTCTTATCTTTATCTCCCAATGGATGAGCTTCAATCATTTGAAGCTCAACCCTGATAAAACGGAGCTTGTACTCACGGGTGGCCCCTCCAACCCTTGGTCCCCTTCCCACTGGCCCCTCTCCTTTGGTCCTTCTCCATCACCGGTTTCCTCTGTTCGGACCTTGGGTATTAAGGTTAGCCAGGATCTTTCTATGCACGCCCATATAAGTTCTGTGGTGTCTTCTTGCTTTCTTTCCCTTCGTTTAATTCGTAAGATTTCAAGGTTCTTTTCTGTTGATGCCCTCAAAACTATTATCACTGCCCTCATCACGTCCCGCCTGGATTATGGGAATGGCCTGTACGTTGGCATTCCTGCCTACGAAACCCGCCGCCTGCAGGCCATCCAAAACCAGGCGGCTCGCCTTATCCTTCGTCTTCCCAAAACCTCCCACATCATGCCTGCTCTTAAATGCCTCCACTGGCTCCCCGTGCATTTCAGATCCTATTTCAAACTTGCTTGTTTTGCTTTTCAGGCTCATGCCCGTTCTGCTCCTTATTTCATCAACTCTCTCATTGCTCCCCACGTTCCTAGTCGCACTCTCCGCTCCTCCTCACTTTCTCTTCTCCATGTCCCTCGATTCCGTAAATCCCGCATTGGTGGCACTCGTTTCTCAGTCCTGGCCCCCCGGTTTTGGAACAGTCTTCCTCTTTTCCTTCGCTCTATTCCTATTTACACCCACTTTCGTAAGGCCCTTAAAACTTTTCTGTTTTCCCAAGCTTTCCCTAACTAGCTCTCTGGGACTGTTCTTGTGAGTCTGGACGAGGTGTCAGCGCCAGGAAGCCGCTTGGCAGCAGTGCGCTTTAGCAAATTCCTTTTTTCATTTCATTTCATTTCATTTCATTTCATGTGTTCCAAAAGCAACCGGATCGATGGCATTCTGATTCAGCACTCCCTCTCATTTCAAATTTAGCACTCCCTTTGATGTGATATCACTGCTGTAGCTTGTGCCTGCAGGCTGAAGAAAACCTCGCCCAGCTGGCGCTTGTGCAATAGGACATCTGCAAAGTTCTCTAGAGTTCACCCAGCAGATTCAGCACACTGCCTCAGAGTAGTCATTTCTTTTCAGCTGCTCTGTGTTTATTTTCCCTGCTCTTGTCTCCTCCCCGAGGGTGGCAGGGCAATGCCCCTTTTGCCCATGAACACCAGTCGCCCCTGCCAAGGATAAAGTTCTGTGCATATAGTCTCAGGTGCATATATGGATCCAGTGATCGGAGAATCTTTATGCTCGTATAACAATGAAGTCCTGTGAGGGTCCTCATACTCATATATGACTGCAGTGCTGTGAGGAGAATGCAATACTGTGAAGGTTCGAATGCTAAAGTAAGGATGAAGTAATGTGGAGGGTTTCAAAATTATATAGGAATGCAGTGTTGTGGGATATTTGGGATTGTTAAGTATGCAGTGCTGTGAGGGTTATTGGCCTTTTATGAGAAGGCATTATTGTGAGAACTCGCAGGTTCTTATAAAGATGCATAACAATTCTGTGCTTTGTGAATCCCCTGGCCAACATAAGGATAGAGTGCTCAGAGGCTTCTCAGGCTTTACTAGGAATAAAGATGTAGGCTATTGTATAGTTTTTCTTAGTCTGCTTCTTAGGATGATTAGTGGATGCCATGTTTCTTGTTTTAATTCACTGAATATTAATGTATTGCTCTCCTAGGAAATTCCCAGGAGTACTTTGGACTCATTTATGCAGCCCTTTCAGAGTACTCTGTGGCTTCTCGTTGGACTTTCGGTGCATGTTGTTGCTGTGATGTTATATCTACTTGACCGTTTTAGGTAAGTACTATTCTTGAGGTGAACTGTGTCTTTCTATTATGTTTTTGTATCAGTTTGAATAGTTGTACTTTATTAATATCAATCATAATAAAAGAGCAGGGGAGACTACTGTGATATTGTCAGGCACTGCTTATTTCCTAGCAATAATAGAATAACCAGAGAAGCCTTTATAGGCCAGTCAAGAAGTGTCAAATTTGTGTTCTGACTTGATTTGGAATCAATGATTCAAATGATGAGTTTTCTTTCAGGGGATCTTCATCAATAGTCATAAGCAATGAATAGTCCCACCCAAAATGCGTTACCGGAGCACTTCAACAAAGACATAAATAAACATATACATAAGTACAACTGTGCAATGTCTATCTTTAGAAATGAGTACCATAATAATGAAAGTGATTATGTTTGCAGCTTATAAAAAAGCTCAAAATTAACAGATTTGATTTAATGTTCATTTTTTAAAGTGTACCATTTTAATAAAATAGTCTCTAAATAAATAAAAGTGACTGGAAAACATCTTTCATGAATGTTTTTCAGAAAGGAAAAAGAAAGGGAGGTATGTTAGCAGGTAGTCTGCAAAGGAAAGGCATACAAAAACTGGCACTGTGCCTTTGAGAGCATCACTGTACCTGCTGTACCTCATCATGCCTCATAGATGTTAATTTGGTCAGTTCTTATTTTTAACTCCAGTTAGCGAGATCCTGGGGTACTGAGCTCTGTCTGATTTATTTCTAATTGCAAATCGTTCCAAACCTGAACCTTTATTGATTCACTGGATGTCTTTTACGACAGAAAATGCTCTTTTTTGTGGTTAGCATGACAGAGCATCCGCTAAAGTATTCTTAGTGCCTGTAATCTAGGTAATACAGATGTCATACTGATTTGAAAAAGTAAGCTGTTTCCATACTGCATATTTCTGAGGCACTGGAGATTATGGATGATCTGTTCGGACTTCAAAAGGTTCTCAGGCTCTCATTAGGAAATGTCTCCACTCAGAACAGGGTTTTTCATGGCCAAGAGTTCTCTTTCTAGGACAGAGTAATTTCTTTCAGAATCAGCTAGCTTTGGACTTTGCCCTCTCTGTGGGGTCATCTCCAAAGTTTTTGCCTTCACCCTCCTGTTTTCACAACCATTTTTTGTTGACCTTTGGGACCAGTGCTATAGTGCTTGTGCTCTCTCCACTAAACATGGTAAGATTGGATTACTCCCAATTGGGATATTTAATTTACTTGTAAGCTCCTAGTAAAGTGGTACTACACGTGCCCAGGGATCTGTAAATTAAATGCTACTAGTGGACCTGCAGCACTAATTGTGCCTCCCACTTAATTAGCCCTTTGAACATGTCTCAGGCCTGCCGTTGCAGCCTTTGTATGCACTTTTAAACTGCCAGTTAGAGCTTGCAAAAACCTCTTTGCCAGGCCCAAACCTTCTTTTTCAATACATATAAGTCATCCCTAGGGTAGCCCTGAATCGCACAGAGGGCAGGGTGCAATGTATTTAAAAAGTACGACACATATTTTCAGGTTTTACATGTCCTGAAAGTGAATCACCCTTAAATTTGTTTTTCAGTACTGCAAGGCTTGCCTCTCTCATCAAAAACATTGGAGTTCCCTAGTTCAATTTAATAATCTGTAACTTCCAATTGGGAACAGGTAGATGGGTCGAGTTTGGAGGCTATAGAATTGTGATGAAATTCTGAAAATGTATATACAGCTTCAGGGCTGACTTAGTCTATCCTTCTCTATAGTCCTCCTTGATAACAAATCAAGTACAGCTGTAATTCGCCTTGATAATGAATCAAAAACAGCTGATAGTGAATCAAAATAACAAACACTTGTTTTGCCCCTTAAGTTGCCTGAAAGGCTCAAAATACCAAAGTAAATACTAATGGCTAGCCTAAAAATATTAGAAACCGTAGTGTATAGAGCCTTCCACAAAAAGTGAGATCACAGCAAACTGTGAGCCAATCCTACTCGTATTCTTTAGTATTTATCCTTATGGTGTGAGGGTGTTGAGGTGCCAGAACCGTGTGCATAATAGTGACCTTATTGATGAATATGTATGTTTGTGGAACTTCCTCGTGCTTGTTATTCATTTTTTTTTCTTGAAAAAGTCTGAAGTGGAACATAGGACTTTTAAGAGTATAAATCGAAACAATAAGCACAATGCTCTAAAGTAATTCTATGCAGATTCAAACTTTAGACAGAATTCCAGTCCTCTTATGAATTGCGGAAGTCCTATGATCCACATAGGACTTTTGAAAGTATAAATTGGAATAACAAGCACAAGAACCCCCATGCTCTAAAGTAAATCTAAAAACCTCCTGGAAAGGAATCGGGAGAGAGGAAATACACCGATAGCACAAGGAAGCGTTGCCACACAAGTAAGAAGCGACTTACGGGCAGATGTATCAAGCATTTTTGCATTCACAAACTGGCAGATTCCGATGCAGCAAGCCTAATTTTGTGATTCGGTAACCTATTACCGAATCACAAAATGGGTTTGTGATTCGGTATTAGGAAGGGGCGTGTTTAGGGCGTCCCTTCCTAATACCGAATCGCATCGGTATGTAGGAATGTTTTGTGACTGCAATTACGTTCTTAAAACATTAACATTTTACCACCTACTTGAAGTAGGTGGTAACTCATTCGCAAAGGACCCCCGGCCCCTTTGTGAATGTTTGTAAAACCATTGCCTGCTCTTAAAAAATTAAAAGAAAACTTTTCATCTTTCGTTTTGTAAAGCATCTCGTTTTCCTTTACAAAAAAAGATTGCTTTATTGAAAAGCAGTCATGGACATGGTGGTCTGCTGATCTCAGGAGGCCACCATTCCCGTGATTTTTGTGATTCCTAGGGGGTTGCGACCTACCTCATTAATATTCATGTGGTAGGTCATTTACAACCCCCTAGGAATCACAAAAGGTGTACTATACACCTTCATACATTGCATTTTGCGATTTCCTAATTGCAAATCCATGTGATTCGCAATTAGGGAATTGCAAAATGCTATCTACAAACATCTGGCCCCAACTCCCTTATCTACCTTGCAAACAGGAAATTCTATCAAGAAACAGCGCACCGCTATGTTTGATTGGGAGCCTTCAGGTGAGTAGAGAAAGCAAGGTGGCCATCTTGGATTGGGCATCATATGTTTCTGCAAAGACAATTCTGGGGTCCAAAATTCCCCACGAACATGGAGATGTCAATGGTTTCTCCAATGTAGGCCCTCCCCCCATCCCAGGGAGTTGCGGCAAGCCTGACACCAGCGGCTTGACACCAACAACCACTGACTCAATTTAAGAACTGCATTTATGTTTAGTAATTAGTCTAGATTGGGTGGGTGAATAGAGAAACTTCTCCAGGTATTTCGCACCACACCCAAAGCTAATACAGAAGTATTGTTGTTGAGAGGAATACATCCTGGTTCTAAATTGAACAAATTATAGATGGGTATGGGTGAACTCTCTATTGATACATGAGAGGTTTGTTGAAAAATGGAATTAGCATAAAAGAAGTATGAGAAAGTGAATGGTAGGAGATTATTGGTGACAGCGGGGGAAATGGTAAGAGTAAAATTACCGGGACTCCATAAAAAGGGACCCTTTTGTTTTTCATCATCAAAGAGGGTTGTGCATGTTGAGAAGTGTGCTGTAAATTGGATGATGGGAAACATTGGAACAAGTAGAAATTGTCAGTTATTTCTTCATTTTTTGTAAAAATGGAAAATATGGGTTTGTCTGCTCATAAGAACCCCGGTGACTGGAGAAGTTCATTTACAGAGGATACTTTGAGTGCATCGTTGATGAGTGTTATGAGAAAGCCATCAAGTGAATGTCATCCCCTAAGGATCTTAAGAGAATATTTAACAGGAGAGTATATTTGCCTGATTTTATGTGTGTGTGTTGGTATTTTGGTCATTAGGTGTTAGTGTCCTGTCTTTGTTTGAATCAGTAAGGATAGCATTTGAATTGGTTTATGTACTTGGACTTTCAATAAGGTTCTGTTTATAATTTGTATAAGGGGAAGATGTGTTGGGTTTCAAGTAGTGTTCTCATGCAGAACACTTGCTGAAGAGTGTTTTTAATCAGAATGTTTGCTATGAACTTGGGGACAGTTATCTCTTGGTTTTAATCTGTGTTGGTTTTGTTATTTCAAGCTACAATAAAATGTACTATCTGTTGTAGAGAATCCACTTCCTGGAAAATGAAAAGTGCAAAATGCTGAAGTTTTGTGTCAAGAGTGTGGGAACCAGAGTCAATGAGCAATGCCCATTTGAAGAACTGGACCAACAAATTTCAGTATGCCTGTGCAAAATGCTGAAGTTTTGTGTCAAGAATGTGGGAACCAGAGTCAATGAGCAATGCCCATTTGAAGAATTGGACCAACAAATTTCAATATGCTTTTCCACCTTTACGACTAATTCCATTAGTACTGCAATGTGAAAATGCTACGTATTGCCCGAGAATTATTGTAGTAGTGGTGGTTCTTGAAACTTCTTGATCTGTCAGTCAGACCAAGACGACACACAAAATTGCCATGCTGTTGAATCTGCTATGGAAGATGCTGGAGAAGATCCATCAGCAAAACATACAACCATAGAATTTGGTTGCATGGCTCCTGAGCTCCTGGCTGTAATATGGACACCTAGGTCTGTCTCAGGAATGTATGAACATTCTCAAAGAAGCCAAATGCCCCTCCACAAGAACATCCTGCAGTTTTAGGTGGAGATGGTTGTGTACAGAATAACTATAATCCCACTTGATGCCAGGAATATGCCATTATACCCTATCTTTTTGTTGCTTGCAAAATCGAAGTTGTTGTTTTCTTCAATGAAAGTATTTCATTACCATCACAGCTTAAAGGAAAAGGTTAGGCAAAAGATAATTATTTACAGACCCAGTGATGAACAACTTTTTAAAAGGACTGAAGAAACTCTACCCTGCAAGATGATAGCAGCCATCTCCTGGATGGCAAATTAACTTGGTGTTATCTAAATGAATGGCTCCAACTTGTGAGCCTTACTCTAAGGCATCACTGCAGCACCTTTTTTGGAAGGTAGCTTTTCTAATTGCAATCACTTCTGTTTGAACGGTTAGTGAGCTGTCCACTTTATCTGCTATTGAACCATATACTGTTTTTCATCACAATTGGATACTTTTAGTGACTCACCACATTTTGGTGCCCAATCTTGTCTCTGATTTCTTATCAATTAGTCTATTCCTCAATGAGTGTTTTTCAATACCCCTTCGACCACAACCATAACAACAATACACTCACTAGAAATTCTGAGAGTAATGACTTTTTATTTAGAGAGAACCTAAAAAATATGAAAGTCTAAGAATTTATATGTCATTTATGGACCTCTCCTTACCGAGATGACGTCTACTCAACAAACCAATGCTATATGTATGCTGACCTGCATAGTATGTTGTTAGCAGCAGGCTAACAAGTCTTTGAATGGTAAACTAAAAACACATTCTACTAGAGGGAAAACTGCTGCAGCTGCTTGGTTGAAAAACTTTCCTTTTTCTGAAATCTGTAAACCTGCTACATGGAAAACGGTTCACATGTTCACCAAACATTGTTTAGAGAAAGACAGTAAAGCAAATTTAATTGTTCATCAGGCAGCTTTAAAATATCTATTTGGTTAAGATTTTAGATTGTTTAGTCTGGCCTCAGTCTTGCAAATTTACTGGAAAATACTTGAATTTGCGATGAGGAATATACTTGCAACTCTTTTGTACATTTGTGACTACAAGTGAGGATCCAACGATGCAGAAGCACATGTTATTTACTTGTAATTCCAATCCTGCATTGTATGAATCCTCACTGAAGTTGTAAACAATCCAGCTTCCTTCCAGAATAGGGAAATTAACTTTGTGCACTCAGATCTAATTCTGTAAGATTTGAGATGCTTCTGGAAAAAGAAGGAGAGTGTCATTGTTCTATCAAGCAGTAACTGGCATCTACATGTGATCTTCAAGGGTCTCCTCTGCTGTTCCATTTTGTGGTGAGTATATAGGTTTTCTGGGACCTCATGTGTTTGCACCAGGTGCAGATGCTGGAGCGTTTGGCATCACAGTCCTACATTCTCAAGTGACCAGGGTTCAAGTCTTACTGGCACATGCATCAAGAAAAGCTTTTGTGAGTCCTTAATAGCGAATATTAAGGAATCGCAATTAAGGACTCGCAAAAGCCTATGCATGTAGGAATCGCTATTAAAATAGCGATTCCTTATCATTCATTAATTGCGACTCACAAATTGCGAGTCGCAATTAGTGAATGGCTTCCCATTCATTCCTATGGGCCTCCAGGCCCATAGGAATGCATTGGAGATTGCGGGAGCAATTTGCGAGTACCAGTAGGTACTCGCAAATTGCTCCTGCAATTTCTAGGGTGCAAGGGTGTCAAAATGACACCCTACTGCACCCATGTATTTGAACTCTGCACACATGTTGCATACACACATGCTCTAAGGGCATGTGTGTGCGCAACATGAAACTTAGAAAAATGCAAATAAGTGCATTTGTCAAAGTTTTAGCAAATTACCCTGAAGTCCAGCTTCATGGTAATTTGCTCCCGCTAATAGCGAAATCGCTATTTTTTAAACTTTAATGCATTGCATTTAAGGAATCTCAATTAGGGATTCCTTAAATGCAATCGCTATTTACGGAATCACTATTTTGAGATTCCTTAAATTGCGATTTTTGCATTTGGGATGATGCATCCCAAATGCAAAAATACCGGTCACAAAGGGGCAGATTCTGAGAATCTGCCCGTTTGCGACCGGTTTGGTGGTTGATGCATGTGCCTGTCAGATCCTACCATTGCCCGAGACAGGATAAACAGGAGCATTCCGGAAAGTCTGAGAGTCAAGGATTGTCTTGCAAAAAGCGGCATGCCAGAATCTTGTATGTTGCACCCAGTATTTATGACAAGCAGGGGAAGTAGGATGAAAGCAAAAACTTTCTTGGGTTGCCATAGAATCTACAAGTGTGATTTCAAAACAGGATTGATTTGTGGAACCAGTGTGATAACAAGTCAAAGATTACTACACACTTTCTAGTTTTGGTGAAGTTTGTGTGGGTAACCCAGCCTCTGGTCAGATAGCTTTAACTCTTAAATCTCTGCCTATAATTCCAAATAACATAACAAGGATGGACTAGTTTAATTGTATCCACTTAATTAAATACCTGCTTTATTATGATAAAGTCTTAATTATAATTTGTGATTTCTTTTTTCAGTCCATTCGGGCGATTTAAAGTAAACAGCGAGGAAGAAGAAGAAGATGCTTTGACACTGTCTTCAGCGATGTGGTTCTCCTGGGGTGTACTACTGAATTCTGGAATAGGCGAAGGTAAGCAAGTTGTTACTGGTGTTTAACAAAATATATGTGTAATCGCTACAGTATATTCATCATTACAAAGCATATAATATGTTCAGTGTACTAAGTGTAAGAGCCTATAAATAGAATATTACTTTTCTTGAGTGTGGGAAAGAGCCAATGATCGTCTAACAGTGGCAATTAATTGCCTATTAGAGTCGATACATGCTTATACACAATAGTATATGTACAGATGCCCCAAATGCAAAATGTTATTTATTGTTTAGAATCGAGCAACATCTCCTATCACTTGTAAACTTGCCTTTGACCTTGTACACAGCTCTGCTGCCACTTTGCTAGACTTACGCCAGAAAAACACCACATATATATAAACATACAGTATCACTGTTCAGTGTGGCGAGGGGACATAAATTAAGTGAAGCACAACTTTGTGCGAGTCTTGATCCCTTTCCCTTTTTCATTAATGTTAAGTGTTATATCATGCAATTTGTCATGTGTGGAAGTAAGCAACAGTATGATTTAAACACTGCTTGAAAGCCAAAATGCATAGGATTAAATCGGTGAACTGATTAAATAAATCACATTAAATAAGCCATGTGAGCATGGCTCTGTTAGAAATTGAGTTTTCTGGTTGGCAGAGTATACACCTTCTCCAAGCAGGAACTTCAATCCTAGTCAGGGTAAGTCAGGTGCACTCTGAAATAACCTGTACTCACCCTCTGGTAGCTTGGCACAGAGCAGTTAGGCTTAATTTATTAGGCAATTTGTAAGCTATTTGTGCACACTTTAATTACAGTAACACGATGAAAACACTACACAAAAAATTACTCTACAGTTTAGAAGAAGAGAGACTATGTATCTGATTAAAACAAGAGAAAAATGATAAAAATCCAATTGGTAGAAGTTGAGATATGAATTCTTAAAGATTAAATCCCAAAAGCAGTGCTTAGAAGTCAATAGCGCTAAAGGATTACTTGAGATTGTACTATACCAGGGTATATCCAAAGTTCAGGGCTTTGGCGATGGAGGGTAGGCCGGCTACAGGGCCCATGCAGGGGCTGCTGAAAAAGTACCTTTGTATGGAGCAAGTGTCGACATCGAAGACTAGATGCATTGGTTCGGATTCACCCTGTCAAGATGCATCGAAGTTGAGCCTTTCAGCAGTGTTTTCGGTTTAGCACTGAGTCGTTGTGGAGCTTTGCAATCTGGACCTCAGATTGGTACTGCGTCATCGTCTAACTGTGCAGGGATGTCCCCAGATTGGCACTGAGATTGTCACTGAGTCAGAGGGCACTGCTTCAGTTTCGATCGGCGCAGTGGCGACGCTGCACAGGTTTTTACAGAAAACAGATGCAGAACCCGCTTCTGAGGCCCAGGACTGGATGGGGTTCCTCTGGCAAGGGTAGGATTCACAGATGGCACAGTCCATCAGCACCAGCATAGTTGCAAGAAGTCTTATGTGACCCTAAGACTTCAGGGAACAGGAGGCAGGCCAGCAAGCCCTTGGAGAAACGTAGGTCCAATGATATAGGGAGCAGGTTTAGTCTCTCTCACTCCCAGGCAACAAGCAGCAGGCAGCAGGCCAACAATGCAGAGCAAGTAGCAAAGTGGCAGTCCCTCCTACAGCACAGCCAGCAAGCAAAAGGCAGCAGGCCAACACAGCAATGCAGTTAGCAAAGGGGCAATCCCTTCTACAGCACAGCAGCTCTTCCTCCAGGCAGAATATTCTTGGTTCCAGCAAAGTTCTGATTTGGTGGTGTCAGAGGTCCAGTATTTATACCCAAATATGTCTTTGAAGTGAGGGAGACTTCAAAGAGGCCTTTGAAGAGACAAGGTCTCTGCCTTTCCTGCCCTGGCTTTAGACTCACTACGAGGGGGGTGGGGGGGGGGGGGGGTATGGTCCCGGATGCTGCATAATCTAGTGATTCACCTAGTGTGGAGGAACAGGGGCCAAGCGGGGCCTCCATCGAGGATTCCCGCCCGCTCGGCTAACTTGCGGTAAGAGGAAAAAGTGCCTCCAGAGATATATAATATGGCAGCTGCCTGCAGCCATGCGGCACAACAGTGAACTATGGCAGGGGCTTAGCCACCCTATTGGTTTTTAACAACACACTGGGAGACATCGTCGGGCCTTCCCTGGCGATGGCAATACCAGGCGAAGCTGCCCTCGACCTCGCAGGGCAGATACCATCAGCGGGACATGCTCTACTCTCTGAAGGGAGTTCCACACTCACCACGTGGCTGGGCTCTTCTTGTCACGCCCCACAGCTGGCAGTTACCACTTGGAGCACCGCGCTGGGAAGGGACACGGTTCCGGGTGCTTACTAGTTGCTCTCCCTCCTGGGAGAGCACACGGCAGCTGCAGCTGGTTTACGCGCCGAGGTTCTTTGTAATGGAGCTTCATCGCAGGCGGCCTGTCATTCCTGTCTTTGTAGCATCCAGCCACAGCTCAGCAAAGCTTCCCGGTCCGCAGGGCTCCACAGAGGGAGGGTCCCTGACCTGCGACCAATGTGCCCTGTTGTTATCTCGACCTCGCCCCCCAGGGCAAGGTCTTCCAGATGAAAATTAGAGCACCAGGTGTCTTCGGGTTAGGCGCAAGAACTCCCCCAGTAATGCACAAGAGTTTCCAACTGAGACCAGCAATTACAGCACTCTGTGACTTTACCAACGGTGCCAGAACTCCTCAGCAGGGCAGGGGACTTCAGAACAACACCAGGAATTCTCACAATCAAGCGAAGCACCAATTACCTCGACATAATGTGAAGCACCAGAGATTTCAAACCCAGTGAAGCACCAGCAATCTCAGAATAAGGTGTGACAATCAGAGGGAAGATTTTGATGTACCTGAGTCTTCTGAAACAAGCCCTTGGAGATTCTTCACAAGCAGGATACCACAGCAGGGCAAAAAGAGTCAGTCCTTTTCCTCCATCACAGACAGAAGCAGCAACTGAAGACCAACCCACCCCTCACACAGAAAAGGCAGCACTTCTTACACAGTCCTTCGGCTCTTCTTCTTGGCAGGGTTCTCTTATTCCTTGAAGTAATCTAAAGTCCTGGGATTTTAGGTCCAATACTTATACACCACTCTGTATTTGTCCTCTTTGTGACAAGGGTCTCTCAACTTAGTCCAAACCAGTCCTGTCCTCTCTGGTGCAGCATCACCACAGGGGGCAGAGACAGCATTGTGAAAAGGAGACACAGTTTATTCAGGTGCTACCAAAACTCCTCCCACCACTCGAAATGCAGACCAGGTCTGTTCAGCCCAGCTATGAGTCACCCAGGCAAGGCAGGGCACACTTCAACCTCCCAGTGACTGTCTAGAAGGAATGCACATCCCCAGCTCCTGTCACTCCAAAACAAGACGCTGAATACACAAACAGTCAGAAGCACACAGGATGGTAAAGTAAGAGAATGCCCACTTTCTAAAAGTGGCATTTTCAAACACAGTATTTTAAAACTTCCTTTACCAAAAGGTGCGTTAATAAATTCTCAGTTGAGAGAACCTAAAACTCAATTTCTTTATCTTGTCCCTATAGAAAGTTATACTTGTGAGATGTTACAAAGCAACATCCATGGTAGCCTATGGGACAGATAGCTTTTCAACAGGAAAAAATGAAATACACAGTACTGGTGTACATGTCCTACCTTTCACATACACTGCACCCTGCCCATCGGGGTACCTTGGGCCTACTTTAGATGTGCCTTACATGTAAGGAAAGGGAAGGTTTGGGGCTAGCAAGTGGATGCACTTGCCAGGGCAACATGGCAGTTTACAAGTTACAACTGTGCGTGGAGACACTACAGAGGTAGGTCTGAGACACATTTACAGAGCTAGTCATGTAGGTGGCACAAACAGCGCTGCAATCCTAGTAGCATTTGATTTACTGGTCCTGGCACACACTGTGCACTTTACTAGGCACTCAGATTTACCAATCATGGATAACTAATCATATCACAATTTATGCAGACGGCATATACACCTTAACACTGATCAGCAGTGGTATAGTGCCCAGAATCCTATAGCCAACAAAAACAGGGCCGAAACAATAGGTCGCAAAAGGCAACAAGTGTGGGGATAAACCTGTCAAAAGGGCCAGGTCTAATAGTGCCCTCACAGACAAGGCATTTTCCCTTGGCTCAGAATACTTCAGGCATTCCATCCATCATCTTTTAGGCTGTTCTTTTTTTTCTACCGTAGGAGCCAGTACAAATCTGGTACCAGCAGCAGAAATCTGAGGATTTGCAAGTTAATATTTAGCATTTGTTTCCCTCATAGGATGTATTTTATTGTCTTTGATGACGCTTTGAAAAATGTTATCTTACCCAACTTTCTACCACATAATTTAGAAGACCACAATGACAGTGGCCCTGTCAAAGCTACATTTGCTAACAGTATTTTTTGGACTGCCTTTTAGCTAATCTTCACCAGTTCCTATAATTCTTTTTTGATTACCTATTGTGAGAAGCTGGCCTGGTATATGATGTCCTCTAATGTAAGTGGACACCTTGCACCAGTCCAGACAACCCTTATGGCGATTTAGGAGGTTTTAGACAACCTTAGAAAGCCCTCTAAATGGTAGCTGTGGAGAGCAGCCTTCAGGCTTAGTCCAAAAGATGTGTAAAGCAGCTTGTTTTACCAGAATGCAGAGATACTAGATTAAGTGAAAAAGAACCACACAAGGTATTTATAAAAATATGTATTTATTATATAATACTCTCTAACACGTTTAGATATCTCATACCTGGAGATAATCACAATGCACACAATACTTTGCAAAGAAACACAGTAAATAGCACAGAATACACAGTGGGCCTTGTGGGGGACCAATCCATATACTAAGAACGTGGTATAAGAACCACAACTCAGGTCAAGACAGTGTCAAGAGGATGTAGAAGTGCTGGGGACCCAAGGAACCACCCAAGGTGAGTAGATAGGGACTCCACGGAGAGCGTGTGCAGTTTGAGAACACGACCACGTGCTCCGTACAACTCTACGGGCCAGTCGCAGTTGGATTTTTAAAGATTAAGGACCCTTCCCAGTTGACCCTGAATAAACCCCGTGGAAGACAGAAGGTTGGAGAGCCACCTCACCCATGAATACCCTAGTGCCTATGTTACATACACCAGGGAAGCAGGGTGCATAGGTGTGAAGTGGTGTCGGAAACTGCTGTTGAACCCAATGGAGGACTTCAGAAAAGTGCCGCTGCTGAAGTAGAAAAAAGTGTTCAGTGGAATCCGAAGGTGTATTCGAGATGAGAGGTACCTGCAAGCAGAGGGCACAGTCTATTTTACTCAGGAGTGACCAGGAGACTTGGAAGATGAATGCTCTCCGATGTCGGGTGTTGCAGGATGGATGACGATGACCTTGACTCTGCAGCTGTGAGGACCAGGTGATGCTGGGGAAGAACAAGAGCCATGCACAATCTGTCCAAAATCGGATGTCGAGTGCTGAGGGGTCAGTGTCCGGCAGAAGCACCAGCAAGCCTTGGCAAATGCAACCAACACAGAAGTAAAAAAAAGGTGCAATGTCAGGACCAGCAAGGTCAAGGGGACTCACCACAAGCAACGGAGTCAGGGTAGGTCCCAAGCAATCGGGGGAGCCAAAAAGAAACAAAGGTGACCCAAAAATGGACCCACAAGCCAGAGGCACTGGAGTCGCGAGAGGACCTCAAGCAGCACACCAAAAGAGGCATGCCACAATGCAAACGATGCAGTGTAGGTAAAGATTCTGGTCACTGGAGGTGCTCGAGGTTGGGGCTACTTGGAGCTGAAGAGCTTCCTGAAAGGAAGCCAACAAGCCTTTGCAACTGCAAGTTGACATGGTGCACAGGGGTTCAGTTATTGCAATCCCCACAAGGGATACTGGCCACAAACTTGGTGAGAGGGCAGGGCAGGTCTCAGGAGCTGTGAAAAATCACCACCTGTGCTGCAGAACCTTTCGGAGTCCGGAGGAGTTCAGGATCAGTAGACCGGTCAACTTCGTTGTGGTGTCTGCAAGTGCAGGGGGGTGACTCCTTCACTCCAAGGGAGATTCCTTTAGGTGTCTTTAATGCCCACAGGCCTCGGAAGGTTTGTGTATGGTGCGCAGGCACAGATGTTGCTGCAGACTGGAAGGGAGACAAAGGTGAGCCCAAACGAAGTCCAAGGAAGTCCAGAGTGCCCAGAGGGTAGAAGAAAAAGTGGTGTCTGCTCTGAATCTTTTCCCACGATGAATCTAGAGACCCACCCACAGGTAAGCCCTTGAGTACCCTCAGGAAAGGGTTGGGACTATTCAGGGGACCCTCCTAGGGGAGAGTCTGGACAGGGGAAAGGTTACTCCCGTGTCCTTTGTCCAATTTTACACCAGAGCGGGAGCCAACCGCTCCCAGCGCTGGTTTGAACTCAACTATGCATGGGAACATCAAATGTGCCCCTCATATAGACTGAATGGCGCTGGCAAGCGCACCCATCTGGCCTCAATACACTAAATCCTGTCTGGGAGGTGGTCACACCTCACTGTGACAGGATGCCTATTGTTCTGCCTTCCCCTGCTCAAGCTTGGCTCAGCACCAGGAGGGCGGGATTGTGTCTCTGGGCGGCAGCAACCATTTTGTACAGTCCGGGTCAAGATGGCTGATATCGGGAACACTGAGAGCCTAACAGAGGACTCTTCCAGTGCTTGGATCAAACGGTGTGGGGGCATGATTCCGACATGTTTGATACCAAACATGATAGGATTTGTTGCAGCCACTTTCGAGATGGTCATCACGTAAATACGCGGTGCCCCTCTATATACTATATGGCTGCTTCACTTACAATCCAGGAGAATGGACTGTTGGGGTGTCCTGCTCATGCAGGTGCACCATCACACGTAGAACCGCGCACCCTGCCTTCAGGATTGATAAGGCCTGCTATAGGGGTGACTTATAGGTTTTAAGTGCAGTGACCCTAGATATAGGACACCTATATCTTTAGTCAGTGTTGTGAGTACCAGCTTACACAGGCTGCAATGGCAGGCCTATAGTTCCATTTTGAATGGTTTCCCATGGGTGGCATAATGCATGCTTCAGCCCACGTGGGACCTCTGGGGTACCTATGCCCTGGGTACCTTAGGACCATATACTAGGGACTGATAAGGGTACCCCAGTATCCAATCTGGGATGTACCTAAGTATTGAACATAACAATTTAAGGGAGGAAACAGATAGACTGGAGTCCTGATTAGTAGGACCTCAGTCAGACTAGTCAGTAACAGCATAGCACCAGGTAAAAAGTGAGGATAACCATAAAAGCAGATCCTACTTTCATACACCTGTTTGATATAAACCTCCTTGCATTACCCACTTGCCATATTATGGCAGATATCTGCCTTTTTTAGGTGGCAGATGTCTGCCATTTTTAAGGTGGACACGTTCATCCATTATTGGCTGAAAATAACTTTTCTGTCCTCAGAAAAACTCTTGCTGATCGTCCTAACATTCTACATGGTGTGTGGTGGAATTTGTATATTTTCCATTCAGGCAGTTGAACAATTTCCTAATAAACATTAAAACAACTGACAACCTTTTTCATTTTAAGACAACCATTGAAATGTGACTCTTCCACTATTAACTAAACAACCACCTCAGCTAATTTATGGCTGACAAGGCAATAAACAGCAAAGGCGACTCCCTGAATAAATGTCACCTGCCAAGACGCAATAAATATAACAGTTAACATGTATCCTGTGAACGCGGTACTACGGTACGGTATTGATTCAGTCCGAACCTTTCACTCAAGGGCATTTAAATTGAGCAACCATCCTCTACATTCTCGTAATATTCAGGAATAAAGTGCCTACTCTAATTGTGAGCTAAGTTACCATTAAGTCTCAAGTCACCTTTGCAAATACCTTTGCTATGCAATATCAATGCATGGGATGGAATGGACGAGGTTGGCTGGAGAAATTAAATGCTTTAGTGATGAACAATATGTTTAATAACCTAATACACTGCAAGGGATGCTTTACTATTTTAGAGCAATGGGAAAAACTGTAAAAAATGCAATGTAGAAAGGGATCAAAATATATGTAGTTAGCCATTCACAGCCCACCCACACTGATCCTGTACAAATATCAGTACAAGGGACCACTCTTTAGTTGAGGTGGTGTGACAGTACCTTCCAGCAAGATACAACCAGTCATGGAAACAGAGAATTCTGACATGCCACAAAAACAAAGAAGAACATGGAAGCAATAATTAATAATAGTAGAAACCTGGTGATTAATATTGCCAATCCCAATTTAAGGTTCGAATACCAAAGAAACGCACTAAGAGGAATATGCACTAGGACTGTGTCATGGAGGGTGCCGTAATGGGAATGTACTTATGAGTCTTTGTTTGACAAAATAACTAAATTAGAAGTCATCAAACTTGAAATAGCCACCCGAACCAATGGTTGTTTTGAGCACTACAAGAAATGTCTCAGTCAGATGCTTGGATGGTATGTTGTAAGACCCTCCACTTTGAGTCTTTCAGATGTACGTGAAAAATGTGTAAATGTAGAGTCTTGACACTTCCTCACAGTGGTGAAAGCAACCTGTCAGATACCCTGCCCTTGAGAACTAACAGAGGCTCTCTGCAAGATAGGAATGTAGAGGGATGTTCCTGCAGTGACTCTTTTCATTGTTACAGTACTAGCTTTGGATAGAGGGTGACAGAAGAAGTCAACATTCATACCAGGTTTTTGGGGCTGTTCACCAGGTTACCTTACTGACAGACAAAAGCAGTCTTTAGGTACCCCAAACTCAATACGGTCGATGGTAACAACATAAGGCTTCTGGGTTGAATGTTCTTGTGGTCACTTGCACAACATCCTCTAATGCTGTTAACACTGCATCTCACAGTCAGGCCAGAAGGCTCTAAGAGGACACAGTAGACTGAGAAGAGCTGGGCCAAAGTACACTACTTTTTAAACGCAGAACAATCTACTCCTCTTTCAGTCTCACAACTGTGCAAAGCTCTGTATGGGGATTCTGGATTGTTTGTGTAAATTCGGCCAATGTCTCAGAAATCACAAAACTCTCCCCCAAGTTCAGATTTATGTTCCAGACTTCGACTCTTTCTCAGTTTGGGTTGCTGCATGCATTTTGGTGTCCTGGAAAAGGCTATCTGGATAAATCTGCTAGCCCCCTCCAGGCATATCCCTAGCAGAAGCCTCATGGTGTTCCTGGTGTACTCAGAATGGTAACATCCAGTTTAAGTTAATGAATGAAGCACAGCTCACACATCCACCCAGCACACTGCATTATTCATGAAGTGATTAAGGGAAAGTATTAGTCCCCACAGAAGCCAGTTTGCTAAATAACTGTGATCTCTAAGGACAAGGAACACAGCAAGAGGAAATGGTAATTTGGTGCTAGATAAGCCTAGCACCAAAGTACTAGAAACCTACAGACCTCTGATTCTGACTCTCAAGCTTCCAGCTGTTCGGTATAACCAAATATTACCACATATCGATCGTGGCTTGTGTGTTCTGCTCACTAGGCACAGTCGCGATTTCAATCTGAAGGGGACACCTATGAATTATGCCGCTGCTTGGAGACAGTACGCAACTAAATATATATATATCCCTCATTGTTTTTTTTTTTTAAGGTACCGGAAGCTGAAATGTCATCTAACCTATGAGTAAAATATTTACAAAATTAAAAAGGGTTTTAAATCCTCAGGTAAACTATAGCAAACCTTGTCATCACAATGTCATAAAATGTTTGTAGTGCTCCCGGTATTGTCCAGTAAATATATTGGCCAGTGATATTTTTCGGGGTTTTCCTTGTTCAGGACAAATATATAGATTCTGTACCATATGCTGAAACCATCCAAAGTTACATAAATTGCAGGTTTTCATGTCCTATGAGGTCAAATGAATTCATATGTATTCCCCCCCATCCGAAAATTAAGCATTAATCTCCTTAGATAGAGTTACTCGAAGAAAAATATGCATTGTGTCGTGTGTGTCCATCGATGTTTTTTGCAACACATGAGGTCTGTGAATAGAATCAGCCACGTGCATCGCAACAATTGGGAATAAATCTCCTTTACTACACTTCGTTTAAGGGCATGTTTTGTTGTAACTTGTTAGGAGACTCCTAAGTGAAAGTCCAGTTTAAGTATGTCAGACGGCCTGTCAGACCTCCCTTGTGTATTAATATTCTCAACGATTCTTGTGCGCCAGTGAGATGGCATGCCAAAGCAGTCCAGTCTGGGTGAACCCCTTACCGAGGACATCGACTATACCACATTGGGTCTGATGGTTGCAGAGAGACTGTATTGTCGGTCAGCTAATAGACATTTCCATATTCTTTTTTAATTCGCCGTAACACGAACACTGTAGCACCCTGTACGTCTATGAAAGGGCATTGTGCTATCTTTTCTTCTCCTCCTGTTTTAGATAAGATATCATTCCTCGTCCTGTATTCGCGAAGAAATATTAAGGGCAAACTTATTTTTTTAATTTGTTTCTGTCTTTTGTTGTCTTTGGCATGAGGTGAGGTGTTAAAAATTAGCTGGAAATGTACCGCAGAGGTTCCAATTTTGGGTCCTGCTTCCAACAGTGCAATATGAATGAAGGAGGGGATCACCTCATGGTGTGTTCCCATCACTGCAAGCAAGTTCCAAGGATCTCACGCACAGTCCATTAAACAAAACATGGAAGCCCTAAAACGGAAGTATCAATTTCAGACAGGAAGTGGACCTCTTTCCTTTCTAAAATAAGGATATCACTTCCTTCACCATATAGGTGAAAATGCTAGAAGAGTTGCGCAAAGCCATTGAGACTGTCCTATAATCTGAGGAGACATACCAACACAGGTGTAGCTTCAGTGGGGGTGTTACACCCCCCCAAACAATGTATTCCATAGTGAGTGTTGGGTACACTTGCTTTCAGTCAGGTATGGTGAGGTATCTGTCGGATTTCACCTATTTTAAAATATTTTTTTATTTTATTTAGCCATAAGTTTACTTTAAAATAACAACATATCAGCATAAGATACGAAAAAAAGGGAAACATCTCATATCAAATATTTAAACATACATAATCCAAGAGGGGACCAATATATATAAGATGAGAAAACAATATCATCAGTCAAAACTTAATAAAAATTATGCAAACATACCAGGGAGAGAAAAACGTAAAATACAATAATCAATCCCAATGAAGACTGGACCACACCTTTTTAAATTTAAGCCAAGCTCGTGGACCTCTAGCTTTGGCCACTGCTAATTCCATTTCATATAATTGTCAAAGTAAAACCCAAAATTCATTAATAGTTGGACTCGTATTTTGAATCCACACTTGGGTAATACATAAACGAGCACAAGCTATAAAAATAGAAACGAAAGGTCTCATATAGCAGCCCATATCTCGTATAACCCCTAAAACTATTTCCTTCTCGGCAATCTGATCATCATGCCCAATCATCGTTATAAGTGCAGAAGTTACCTCTGCCCAGAATAAATTCAGCCTTGGACATGTCACGAACATATGCTTTAAGTCTGCAGCGTACAATTGACATTTTGGACATTTTGATTTGGCCAAAGATTGGGTAGTGGCCCATTATATGTTCAGCAGTATAGTATAACATCAATATTATCCAATGCTGTTGTAGTTTTAAATTAACTGATGTAATAGTTGAGTCTATACACTCAAGCGAATCATGTAGTTCCCCCTGAATTATCTGAATTTGAAAAATCCGACTAAGTTTCTCTGAAACAAGTAAGTAGTCCATCATCGCTAACAGATGCTAACAACTTCTGATAAACTTTATCAATTGTTCCTTGGCCAACAGTCGTTAATAGTGTTGATAATACTTCTGGGGAGTTTGTCAGCTCTAACAGCCTCTGACCCCGTACAAAATAGTCCCTTATTTGCAAATACTTAAAGAATGTATTCTGTTGTAATCCAAACTCCTCTTTCAAGGCTTCAAAAGATCGGAACCCATGTCCATCAAAGATTTGACCCAATTGCAAGACACCCTTGCACTGCCAGCTTTTACCTATAAAGTCATGAAATATGTCGGGCAAAGTGGGATTGCCCCATAATTTCGTATATAAATGCAACGCTGGAACAGAGTATTCCTTATGGATATCCTGCCATATCCTAGTGATGTCCCTTATTATGTTAAACCTGACCCGTTTGTAGTAGTTCACGTCTGCCGTTTTATAAAGAAGGAATCCAGTATTAGGTCCACAAGCCAATTGATATGAAAGCCAAACGAAGTTAGTATCAGGCCCATCAAGTAAACCTCAAATTCGGCCTGCAAATGCAACCTAAAAATAAAGTTTAAAATCTGGAAGCTTAAACCCTCCTTGTTTATACGGTAATTTAATGTACCAAAGAGATCTTCTTGCACGTCTGTAGCCCCAAATAAAGCTACCCACTACGCTATCTAACCGCTTAAAAAATGAGCACGGGACTCTTAAAGGAATTGTCTGAAAAAAATACAAATATTTCGGTAAGATGTTCATTTTAACTATATTACATCTTCCGTATATACTGAGTGGGAGCCGATGCCAACTTCATAATTTTGCCGTAATAGTTTTGAGCAGTGGTTCATAGTTCAAAGAGACCACTTCTTCCACTCGACTACTTAGACATACTCCCAAATATACTGCTGTTTTTGTGATTCCTAGCAATTGCAGAACCATTGCGGGCTGATAGTTTGGGATAGTTTGAGGTTTGTTCACATTTAGTTTGTAACCTGAAAACGAGTCAAAATGCTGTGCTTCTTGCGTGATTTCAACTACAGCCTCATCTGGACTAGAAGAAAAAATGGCGATATCGTCCGCGTACGCTGTTAGTTTAAGCTCCATACCGCTGGGCAAAACTGGGCAAATCCTTGTATTTTGCAACAAATGTCTTTAAAGGGCTCAATATATAGTGCGAACAATAATGGGGATAGCAGACATCCCTGCCGCATACCCCTTCTAATAGGAAATTGAGCAGATGTAAGGCCATTCAGCTTCAGAGCTGCTATCGGATTGTTATACAATTTTTGAATTGCTGAGATGAACCTTTGACCGAGACCGAATGATGACATAATTGGCCATAGTGCTCCCCAGGCAACTCGGTCAAAGGCCTTCTCTGCATCCAACATTAACATCCTCATTTGCTGATTTAATTGACCAGAAATGTCAAATGCAGCAATTGCTGTATTAATATGTGCTGCTGTGTCTCTGCCGGGGCCGAAACCATGTTGCTGTTCCGACACTAACTGATGTATAGTCGGGGCCAGCCGAGAAGCTAGAATTTTAGATTTTTTTTAAGCGTTGGCGTTAATCAATGATATGGGGCGATACAAGCCCATTTCCTCTACCGGTTTCCCCTTTTTAGGGAAAACTATAATATTAGTAATTTTCCAGGTGGAAAGAACATCCTCCCCTTTCATGATATTATTAAACAACATAATGAAAACTGGTACCAAAATATCCTTAAAGTTTTTATAAAATTCCAATGGGATAGTATCTTCACCAACCGCCTTACCAGTTGGTAAAGAACTCAGCGCTAGCTCAACCTCCCCAGATTCAGCATCTCTTTGCAAACATTCATAATCCACTGGATTCAAAACCGGTAGCTCAGACTCCTGCATATAGTCCAGAGTTGATGGTATACTAGGGGGCACCGACCCGCCATATAAGTCAGCAAAAAAGAGTCTAAATTGTTCTACTATATCTTCTGATCTAGTATAGAATAGACCGTCTCCCCCTTTTATTGTTTTGATATAGGATCTGGCCCTTTGATCGGCAATCTGAGTAGCTAACAGACGACTTATTCTTTCTCCATATTCATATTGCTTAGATTTATATTTGTGGTATGTGGAAGCTACTTTATCCACTAACCCTCGATTAAGTTTGGCTCTAACTTCCACCAGGCGCCAGTATATTCGCTGTTCCGCCGCATCTTTTAGCACAATAGCTCTTGCATGTTGTTGCTCTAGCTCTAATAACAACTTATGTTCCTGCTCCTTCACCCTATTAGCCTGATGCTTCTGCCTTAAAATAAACTGCAGTGTGGCCCCTCTAACAAACGCCTTCAAACAATCCCATACCACTGCAATAGCCGCAGTTCCCCTGTAATTCTCTAAGTATTCACGTAAAGTATCCCGCATAAATTTCCCATACTCAGGGTTACTTAAAAGATGTCTAGGAAATGTAAATTCCCAAAGTGGCTCCTTATCGCCCCGCAAGATCTGTATGGTTAACATCATCGGATTGTGATCCGATGTGATCTTTGGACAAACTTCGATAGTTGATTTATCCAGCATGGCTCTTTTAACAAAAATCATATCAATTTGGGAATAATGTTTATGTGGGGATGAATAAAATGTAAACCCGGGGTCAGTTGGATTTAGGCTCCTCCAAGCATCCTCCAACTGATGCAAATGAATGAGTTCCAAAATTGCAGCCCTAGTCCTATGCATTCTAGCCCATTGTGCTGAATTGGTAGTATCGATCTTCTTGTCAATTATACAATTAAAATCCCCCATTACTATCAATTCGCCAGCCCAATCCAACAGTTCAGACCATATAAAATGAATAGTTTCCAGGCAATCCGTATTTGGACCATAAACCACACATATGGTAGTTTTTCGTCCCCTAATCAGTAATTGAGCGATTGCCCATCTACCTTTAGAATCGGCTAGTGTACGTATTATTGTTGCTCTACAATTTTTCAACTTTACTATAGCTACCCCTCGAATAGAGACTACCTGTGACGTTCATACAAATAAGTCAAATCCAATCTGTTTAAGCTGCTTTCTATCCTTAAAAAATCTCTATGTGTCTCTGTAAGACCCAATATATGGGGTTTAAAGGCGCAAAGCTCCTCCATTACTAACCGTCGTTTCCTGGCCTGATTAAGCCCTGCTACGTTCCAGCACATGTATTTAAAGTCAGACATTAGATCCTGGTTGTAAACTCGCTTAATTGCTTCCCCCCTTGTTTCATAATCCTTTCCCTTTTGTACTTCCAATAATATTCTAACTAAATATATTAAAGTGTGGCTATTTACGCCCCCCTCCACCTCCAAGCCTCCCCTCCGGCCATTTCACCCAGTCGACCTGCAACAGCCAACTACCATTCTCTGCCTACCACCCACCTCTGTGCCTACAAGAAGGAATCACCCCCCTTCCTCTGCTGTCCTCACAGACAGCTTTAAGAAGGCACCCACCCTTCCCTGAGCCCCACCAATCCATTCCACCCAGCGCCCCCAGTGGTATGTTCAAATGTAAGAAGGCAGGTACAGTTACAAAGAAAAATTAGAGACCAAGAAAAAAAAAGTAAGACTTACAAATCAGACATAACCAGATAGCAAAAGTAAACATAAAGTGTTCATTTCATCTCTATTACCCATGCCGTGGCATCTTTGCTTTAGGCAATAATTTTCTAGAGTCTGACTGCCACTTGGCTAAAGCTGCTTTTGCCTCTACTTCAGAAAAAAAAAGTGTGACTTGCCATTTTTAATAATCTTAAGGCTGGCAGGTTCTTGCAAAAATACTTGGGAGCAGACTGTTTTAAGAGGATCCATTAGTGGCCGCAGCCTCCAACGTTTATCCATCGTGAGTTTGCACAAATCAGAGCGTGCAAATATGGAAGTGTTGTCCAACTTAACAGGAGCTGCTGGCCTCGCCTTTAAATAGATTGCCCGTCGCAACAAGAAGTTGCCCAGAAACACCAATGTTGGTCTTGAATAGACCTAGCCTGTTTTCCATGCTGTATAGTCAGAGGCAGTCTATGCGCCCGCTGTACTTGCGTGTCCATAATCCAATCCGCCAGATCTGAGATTGCTTTTTGAAACAAGCTAACAATGTAGGCCCAGGGGTCGGAGCCTTCGGACCCTTCCGGAATGTCAAAGATCCTTAAGTTCTGACGCCGTTGGCGATTTTCGAAATCTTTAATTTTGACCTGCATGAGCATAATTTGGGATTCCTGTGTCTTGGTTACAATCGTAGTACGTGTATTAACCTCTTCCACTGCTGTAACACGATACTGCAGTTCCGTAACCTCTGAAGAGAGCTGGGCAACCTTTGAAGTGACCCCACCCCCGTGCTTGTTTTATCTCACTGCTGTCCGCCTTGGCCTGTCGATAATATTTTTGGGCTTCCGCTCTCTGGGTAGTTAATACCTGCAGTATTATAGACAATGATGGCTCCTCACAGTCAATCGTGTGAGAGCCCATTTCAGTGTCCGCCATGGGCGCTGTTATAGATACAGATTCAGATGTAGAGCTACCGGTCTGCTCCGCATATGAGGAAAAAGCCTCTGGAGCTATGAGAATCCTAGTTGTTGAAAATACTGGAGTTGTTGAAATTGTTACCGGTGCTATAGTCGATGTTGCGTGGATACTGAAAGACTCTGAGAGCCCCCATTCAGACTGCCTCTGCCCCTATCAAAACTAGCAGGACCATCTGTCTGTGGTGTAGAACCCCCATGATTGAATGTGTTGCTTATTTGCTCGGCATCAGCTTCAACTACCGCTCTGACCGTTCCAGTAACCTCCATATTTCATGTATTAGAGAGTCTCGAGATAATAGCTTTAACATCGTCCTTTGAGGCCACCCACTTCCGCAAAGGGCTGATCCCGGTACCATTACCAGGCTTTAAGCTGTATGCCACAGAGTCCTTTAATCATCCAACAGCAGCGCAAACTTAGGGTTTAACGCCACCACCCCAGCCCTTGCCTCCTTTAGTTGCTTTAGCCACTTTCGGACCTTTCGCTTTTGTGCCTTTGCCCCCACTTAGAGGAGTACATTTCTGAATGCAGGGCTCCCCCACCTCAGTATTCAGGTTGGTCTGGGTAACTTGCTGATTTACATCGCCACCCTGTGGGTCATTCTGTGCATTTCCCAAGCAGATTCAGTTTCAGATTCCTCTATATCCACTATGTTCGCAATATCAGAAGATTCGCCAAAGATTAAAATGTCTTTAGTCTGATATACAATGGGGCCTGATCGTTCCACTATCTCAGAGGTGCACCACTAAGCGAATTTCTATCCTCTGTGCTTGCGTTGTTTAACTCATATTGCATATGTATCTGCATTAGATTCTGAGCATTCTCCACGGAATTAACAGATTCACAGTAGGTCCCCCTGCTTATACCATTATTATCACCTCCATCTGCCTGACTCGTCATGTTCTTACCCACACCGGCCAAATCTCTTTCTTCGCAAGTTACACAAACTTCTTGACATTCAGAGCCAGATTCCGACGCAAGAGGCAGTGGTAGCACAGCGGTATGAGGAGCAAATCTTTCCTCACCTTCCCAGCCTTCCTCAACTGCTGCATTAAGCATATCAACCATCACAAGACCCGGGAGGGCTCGTCGCAGGAATCGGCACCCGTATCGCGCTCCACCGTGCCGCTCGTCCAGCGAGGATTAGGTCCCGCAGTTGCCCAAACCGGCACATCAGCAGTAAGTTTGCCGCTCTATGCATGCTCTATGCTTGAACTGTACTCGCCGATAACATTCTACTTGGGGGGGGGGGGGGCAGGGGGAGATACGCATCAGCGGCTACCCCAGGGAAACCACAGGGAGAGGCATCCTCAGACGTGGAGTTGATCCGCCATCTTCCTTCCTCTCAAGGTTGCCCCAAAGGGTCTGTTCCTGACATCAAGGAGATGCCAGGAGTCCACCGGTCCTACGACTTGCCCCTCCACACTCGCAAACAAACAAACACACATTCCCGCATAAAGATATATGCAAAATATCTAGATTTTATTTGCAAGCAAGATTGTCACCCCAGCCAAGGCATCGATTTCATCAACTTCGTAAAAAACAGCAATCATGTTCGGTAGTGTAAACCATTCACAGCATATGGTGTGTGAGCTAGGCGAATGAGAAAGCCGCAGTCTCACACCACCTTTGATTAATATTGTGGCCCTTAAGATTGCTGCGCCTCCTATGAAGGACAAGAAGAGCTGTGCTCAGACTGTGGATAAACAGAATACCACTATCACCCATGTCAAAGGACAAATCGGTAAGAAACCTGGCAGGCTCTCAGCTTTAAAGTGGATCTAAAAACATGTCTCTGTGGTACCTGAAGACCAAGGCCAATCAGTATTGCTGAAGGGATTGAAGAAAATGATTGCATCATTGGTTGTGTATAGGGAAACCTGCCCTGGGCCCCATAAAAAGTACAGCATTATGAAGGAAAAGTTCCATGCAAAGAAGTTGGAAGGTTTAGCCACTTGCCTTGAATTTGGCTCCAGAACCTATGACAAACATCCCTCCACAGAATCGGCTGTCTTTGTCTCTTTTTACCAACCCTCCTCTAATAATGTGATTGTTTCTAGTCCACATTTTACACTTATTCTGTCGTTTTAGTCTGTGTTTTTATGTGTTTCTCTTTCAACCTTCTGTGCCTTTAAATTACTGTGTGGCAATGTCTATAACGCGATTAAAGTGTGCAGTATAAAAACGAAACGAGTGAAATAGATGTCTCTTGCCCATTTTTTTCAAAAGAAAGAGGGCCTCATTTAGGAGGTTTTGGCGCAGGGCATGGCTGCAAGGAATCCTGCTGCGCTGGCCTGTGTCAAAAGAAAAGGGCCGGAATGCGCCTTAACTATGAGATACTCTGCTATCCTGTCCTTTCTGAGTTCCTTTTTGGGCAGTGTTCTTTCTAGCGCAGTTTGGCCGGGTGCTTTCTTTGGTACACTACAGCAGTATTCCTGTCGGCTTTGCTAATTGTTAACCTTACATCATTTTACACATCGAAGATATATATTTATTTATTTATTTATTTTTAATTATTTAGTGCATTTTCATAAAGCGCGGACATTACCCAAAGGTGTCAGAGCGCTGTACAATAGAGCTAGTTACGTTACAAGAGAAAAGTGGTACAGAATATAACATTACACAGACTAAAAATGAAGGGTACACAAACACAAAATCCAACACAGCACACAGGGGAGAGGAATGTACAGGAAAAAATATAAATTTATAACGAAGAGTGAACTTCCAAGAGGGGCCTGAGAATGAAGGGTACACAAACACACAAACACAAAATCCAACACAGCACGCAGGATTTCATTGCCTGAATTGTTTTAATATACGTGTGCACCATTGCAACATTTCTTCCTAACCGTAAATACAAAACCATCAAAGGAATGAAGGAAACCACACACCTCCAACACTGCCAGGCCCTGGTGCATGATGGGATGCCATGCGCCAACATAGGCACACGAAGCATCACAAAAGTGACGTCCCAGCGGTGCAAGAGTCGTTAGGGGCCTCGTAAATGAGGCCCAGAATGTTTATTTAAGCTTTCCCTCTTCTGTCATATGGATTCTGCAGGTTTTGACGGCCTGGACTATACGTACCCTGGGCCTTTTAATACTTTATCCCTGCCAGTTTTACTCATGAGACCTCACTTGTTGTCAGTGACAGGCTCCTGAGAGAGCTCCATCCAGGAACCGATTTGACAAAGACAGTAATGTGAATTTTTAAACATTTCCTCGTGACATTTAAAATATAGGGGTACATTTTGTCAAAGAAACTACAAAGGCCCGCATCTCATCAATGTTGACACCTATGTCAAGGGGCATGCTGTCACCTCTGATGACAACCCGCCTCCTCATCAATCACCTCCATATCGAGGACAGCTGAAGAGCGGTGCATCCCTTCAAAGGTAGAAGAGACTCATGAAATATATTCAGTCTTCTCTAAAGAAGCTCTTTGATATACCATGTAGGGTGTTGAGAGCTTGACCCTAACCTTTTTCTGTGGAACTGCTCTACCTTCAGCAACACTACCTGTGTCAGCAGTCTGAGGCTGCCCTAGTTTCTAGATCAACGAAACCAAAACAAGGGGCCCGATTCACAGAACTAACTTAAGACAAAATCCTAAACTTACTACCATTTTGGTATTCACAGAAGGCACTTACTCATTTTGGTATTCACAGAAGGCACTTACTCATTTCGGTATTCACAGAAGTTAGGAGTCCTAACTTTAGGCCACCTAAATGCCTTCTGTGAATACCGAAAGTCTTAAATTTAGGATTTTTCTCAGTTTAGTAGTAGTATAGTTAGGACTCCTAACTTTAGGACTCCTAAATGCCTTCTGTGAATAACGAAAGTCTTAAAATTAGGATTTTTCTCAATTTGGTAGTAGTAAAATTAGGACTCCTAACTTTAGGACTCCTAAATGCCTTCTGTGAATACCGAAAGCCTTAAAATTTGGATTTTTCTCAGTTTAGTAGTAGTAAAGTTAGGACTCCTAACTTTAGGACTCCTAAACTGAGAAAAATCCTAATTTTAAGACTTTCGGTATTCACAGAAGGCATTTAGGAGTCCTAAAGTTAGGACTCCTAACTTCTGTGAATACCGAAGTGAGTAAGTGTCTTCTGTGAATACCAAAATGAGTAAGTGCCTTCTGTGAATACGAAAATGGTAGTAAGTTTAGGATTTTGTCTTAAGTTAGTTCTGTGAATCGGGCAAGGATTCTACAGGTGCCTGTCCCACTGTGCATTAGAGTTCATACCAGAGCCAGACCACGCTATACCTCGGGAGATTATACGATTTGCCCAGAATTACAGGTTGTTAAACTGAGGCCAGGATTTGAACCTGGTTCCCTATGTTCCAAAGTCAGCAGGCAGGGTCGGACTGGCCTAAGGGGCAGTCAAGCAGTGCCCAATAGGTTGGCCTAACAAATCAGTGTGTCCACCTGTTTTGTAGGAGTTTGTGGACTAATTTTATGGCAAAGTGGGCTGTTTTTTTAGGTCTCACCTGGCGAAAGCAGCGCATGCGCTGCTTTCATCATGGAGCAGACCTTTTGGAATCAATTTTCCCCAACGCTTGCATGCACGCGTCTGCATGGACAAAGATGGCTGCTCTCGCCATCAGTCCAATGCAGACAGCAAGCGTGTGTCCGTATGGACTGTGGACAGTCCGACGCCATCTTGTCTAAATAGCGCGTTCACCATGCTGCCACGCTCACTCCCCCGCCCCTCGCGTGTTCACCACGCTGCCGCGCTCACTTCCCCCCGCCCCTCGCACGTTCACCACACTGCCGCGCTCACTTCCCCGCCTCCCCCCACCCACTCCCACCGTGACGATCTTCGCCTTCCACAACAGGTAAGTTTAATTAGTGTGTTCAGTGTGGGGGGAGGAGGGTGTAGATGGTGTGTTATTTTGGAGGGGCTCCATCAGCCTAGTTTTTTTATCGCAACATGCCGCCATTGCCAAAGCCCCTGTCCCGGCTGCGCATGTTGTCCTGCTTGTTTAATTAATGCTGTCTGCATCCATGCGACGAAAGCTGTATTCGGGGGCTGTCGCGCCCCTCTCTCCTCCCCTTTGCAGGCTGATCCTATGAGTGCGGGAAAGCCCGGGGCTAAGGCTGCCACTTCTCTCGCCCGAACTGTGGGGAACCTGACTGGAGCGGGGTAGAAACTTTTAGAGTCCCCGCCTCCTCCGTATCCATAATTGTGGGTACGTGGACGGGTCGTCCCAGGGCACCGCCAGGCTCAGTGCACCCACCATTCCACTCCACACCAGGCTACAGACGCTGCTGGCCGCCATGGGCCCCCTGATCCTCGTCTTGCTGCTGGCCGGCGAGAGCGGCGCTCAGTACGAGCACTACACTTTCAGGAGCTTCCCGCCGGATGAGCTGATGCCGCTGGACTTTCTGCGTACAGGGAGGGAGCGGTCTCTTGTCGCTTCACATCTTCATTTGGGCAACTCTTGCAAGTGCGGTTATAATCCAGCACAATGAATACCCTTTCCATGGGC
Organism: Triturus cristatus; assembly: GCF_964204655.1. NCBI lineage: Eukaryota > Metazoa > Chordata > Amphibia > Caudata > Salamandridae > Triturus > Triturus cristatus. Next base: position 955,689,017 of record NC_140580.1, read on the forward strand.
ACATAGCGCCTTCTGCTGCACTGCGGCGCTTTACACACAGAGGGACACCAGTTGGGTGAGTTTTGGGCGCAGCTCCGCAGACACCCGCGGTTTATGAGGCAGAGACCCCAGAGAGGACTTTGAGACAAAAGCTAGTGCCTCCCTGATGCAGGCGCTAACAAGGAGGGGCGTTTTATTTCTGCAAACCTTCCACGCGATGCACACACGCTGCCCTGCACAGCGCACATACAACGTATGATGTTTCAAGAGTGGTCTAGACAAATGGTTTTGTAATGTAAGGGATGTTTCCAGAATAGATCCTATGCAGGTCAGGATGCACACCAGAGGCCAGCGCTATAGTGCACCAGCACAAGGAATAGAGGACGGTGCTGTGCTGCCAGCGTCCTCAGAAATAATAAATACACATGAGCATGTGTGCACGGAAGCCCAGAAGGTGTTTGTGGAGGTCCGGGGGACTGAGGCACTGAGAGCACACAGGGTGACCACTGGCCAGACGTCCAGGATTGCCCCGGACAGTCCCGCTTTCAGAGGACTGTCTTCTATTCTTGTAATATATCCCCTGTTCAAGAAGTAACACCTGTAAAGCAGACCATATCGCCAATATACATTATACGGAATTGCAGTCACTCATGCATACTAGAGATGGTCGAGCCGCTGAAAGCTCGAGCCAGGCTGAATCCTGGCTCTGGCTCAGCTCGAGGTCCCGTTGGAACCTTGAGCCCATAACGAGCCAAGCTTTCATGTGCTTTCTGTGTGCCACCCTCTGCCCTCATGCACAAAAGAGATAAAAGCAAAGCATCAACAGTTGAGGTGAAAAGGAGAGAACTAGATACCTGCTTACTGGATGATTTGTGCAAAGTGAAACCAGAAAACATGGATTATTTGCAGCTTCCCCGCTTAACCAAATTGTGTGATCGTAGACAAATATATTTTACTGATCCTCCTTTTTCTTCACTATCGTATATGAAAGCACCTTCAAACACTTGAGTTCAGTATTCCAACTGTACAAAAAACTATTGTTTGATTTAATAGGCTATAATGTTGCTTTGTCTATAACATACTGGGCCTCATACAGGGTTCACATGACTACTTTCTTGTTTATTTAAGTTACAGCACCGCAGCTCTTTGCATGGTAACAGCACCGCAGCTCTTTGCATGGTAGCATTGTCTTCAATTAGCATTTGGGTGTAAACTGATGGTATATCATGGTTGAAAAACATGGCGTAAATTACTTCACAAAAGAAGTGTATCCAATATACTACTTTTATTCTTTTTTCCAAACAAAATCTATGTGCCAAGCAAGTAGAACGGGTCTGTGGGGTAAACCATTAAAAATGCAATAGGTCTCGCCTTTCATTAAGTTAAAGCCATTTGCTTTGCTATACAATACCATTAGCAAAGCAAATGGCTTTAACTTAAAGGCGAAACCTATTGCATTTTCAATGCTTGTTACTGTTGATATTCTGATATTACCACAAGCATGATGGCAGCAAACATAAATGCATGCAGTCTCCCATACCTTTCAAAATGCTCATGCATCGTGTCTTTGCAATTTCAAAACAGGGCTGATATACAAATGTAGGCTTCTTTGTCTAGATATCTGGTCTAGCCACTAGGCCACATCTTCTTAAAACTGAGTTTAGATTTGAGTGTTTTTTTTTGCAGCAACATGTTTTTGATAAGGAACACCAACATTTCAGCGTTTTGTTCGTAGAAAAGAATATGTATGGAACACGGATATGAGAGTGGTTTTCCTGGCTTCTATTTTACAGTTGGTTGTTGGTCAGGACCAGAGTGTGACTTTCACATCCTGGGAATTAAAAGCGCACCAATAATGCTCAGTTTTCGAATAGGAAGTATTACCACGCTCCAGTTCATCCTTCTTGGTGACCACAAACCTCGTGTGCATTCACTGAATGTGCGAGTACTGGCAAAGCATCAACTCGTTTAATTGTTCTAATTTCTAAATTGTATGTGAATAGCTTTGAGGCTGTGCTTTTATTGGGTATTGGGTAAGAACGTCTTTCTATAATGCCTATTCCCGATGAAAACTTTGTGTTCCTGGAGTACAAAAATTGCATAGCAGAGATAGTTGATAGTGATGCCAAGGCACTTTTGCCAGCTCAGCTTTTGGCAATGTGGAGAATTGTTGCTTGATGGATGATGGTGGATTTATAGACATCCTGGAAATTTGTGATCGTTTGGCTCAAGACCGGCTTTAGCGCTAATGGCGCCCAGTGTAACAATCATTTTCGGATTCTCTCATTACCACTGGGCACAACTGTCCCTCATCTCTCCAATCATCTTATTGCTAAACACAGCGCTCGACCCTCGACGCCCCCTACACAGGTCAGCGCCAGTGCAGCTGCACCAGTCGCACTGCCCTAAAGCCGGCCCTGGGTTGTCTGTGCAACAAAGTTCATTGGGATCAGATAAATTTGCTTCCGGGGGTTGGAAATAAACTGATAATCCTTCCATATTTTTGTCACTTGGCAATAGACACTACAAATAAGTTAACTTGGTATAATTTGGGTCGCCATTGTGCTTCCAAGTCTCAAAAATATATAAATGAATACATTGAGGATTGTGTGGCTTCGAGTGTTGAATGCAAAGCCTCAGGTAACCACTGGAAGATGAGCAAAGCTCCATTCTTAACTCTGTAACTCCGATCAGGCTGTGAGCATATTTGACAATAGGTTTCTCTGGTCCATTTGATAATGTATCTGCCAACTAAAGACTACTTGAGGCCCTAGTTAATTATTTTTTTAATGATTCATGCATGTCTTAATGAAGAATTCAACTACACATAGTGTTACTGAATTTCTGCAAGATTCTTGTCTAATATTAGCGGTCAGTTCACATCTTATTTTATGCAAAGTTGTTAGGACCGGAATTTCCCCTGCATGAAGTGCCATCATGTTCCCCTAACCTGAGTGCTAAACTGTGTGTATCTGTTATCCTAGTTTTTAATTATGGCTCTAGCCTCAGAATAATCTAATGTCACTGCAGAGGCCTAAGTCTAACCCTTTACATAAGTGAAGTCTTAGACCTGTCCTGTGACCTGGAGGGGTCCACCAAATAAGCCCACATTGTACAGACAGCGGACTACTACTGCCTCCGTCATGGGTTTCGTCCAGAGAGTCGTGAAGGCAGAGTTGCATGTTCATCTATATTTGTGGCAAAGCCTTTTCATCTGTGTCACTGGCCCACTCGTGTAAAGTTCTGCTTCTATGTGCTAACAAAGATCATAGTGCTTACATTCCAAGTGTATGGTGTGTGTTTTTGTGAACTGAACCTGCACGGTGCATGCTTGGTGTCTATGAGAGTACCAGAAAAATGAAGAGCTGTGGACCATTTTGAATATCCTAAGACTAGCCTTGTGCACAATGTAGAGTTGCATCACTCTTAAAAGGTTGAGCTAGGGACCATCAGAGAAGCCGGGTGACCATCCGAGAACCTTCTTCCTGTTCACTCACTGAAGAGACTTGTTATGTGAGAACCAGTGAGCTGAGTTAAAAAAGAATGTGAGCTCACAGAAGAGTACAAAGGTAAATTGCACGTGAGCCCAATAACGCAAGCCCCGGTGAGGAACTGCCTGTATTATAGGTGGGGGGAGATGGGAGGAGGGGTCGGCGGCTGGGGTCAACAGTGAGAAAAGGCCCCAACCGACTCTAGCATCAGGACACTAAATTGGATTGTGTACTTTTTCCTATTTGCAGTATTTCATTTTCTTCTTCAAAGTCAAGCACTGGGTTGGACAATCATTTATTAGTCTGTTGAGAGCTGAGCTCGAGCACCCTCCCTCTCCCTTCCTGAGAAGTCTGTCACTGCTCACCATCACTACTACTGAGAGTCAAGTGCTGAAGGGGTTGTACTTGGCCGAGATTGAAGATCCATAACTGACAGATCCTGATATATCAGAGGCAAACAAATTTAACCCTTCAGTTGAGGCCCAGTATTCTCTGCTTGTCCTGTGGCTCTTCAATGGGGTTGATAATGATTTTCCTAAAACAACAGCAGTGGTGCACCAAAAGTTAGCATTGAATGACCCTTAATCAGATTGGATGAATGAGTCAATCGAATGCTGTGTGGGTGTATAAAATCTGCTTTTGTTGTTGCAGGAAAGCATTGTCTACAAATATTGAGCCTTGGGAAGTAAGGGAATTGTTAAATAAAGTGTGCATGTTAAAGACAAAGGTTGGTGGAATGCAAATCATATTGTCACTTAGGATGAAAAGCAATATGCTTGGAAACTAAGGAGGCCAACATTTTGTGGACAAGATAGGTGACAAAGAGAAGATGCTGGGTTTTCTTCCGGGCATGGTGAGATTACAGACAACGATCAGTTAGAGGGGTTATGTTGCAATGACAATTTTTGCTACAACCTGTTTACATGAGTCATATCACTAGTTACTGATGTGTACCCATTCCAGTGCTTTCTACTCAGCAATATTCTTTAACTTATTGGGAAAGAGTAAGCCAAGATGAAAGAGCAATTAAATGGTACTTACTACAGACATCCTGCAGTCTTAGTCCATGTGTCTCACTTTTTTCCAACATTAACCTTCCATCATTGTTTCAGCTTTGGCAGCCTATAGGGGGTTGGACAGCATCTGCCCAGAGGGAAATCAGCACATGGAGAGCAGTGAGAGGGAGAAAGAAAGAGAGAAAGATAGCTAGAGAGCAAGTGTGTGTGTATAATTGTGTGAATTTGTGTGTGACGCATGTACTGCACAAAATGGTGTTGGAGCTTCCCATTAATTAACAATGGCAGGGAGTCTCTGAATGAAAGGCCTGGGAATTGAAATGTTAATATCTTTTCCATTTCTGCGCATCCAGCTAAGCCGTATCTCGACTGCTGGAAAGCAGTATTTAGTATTTTTTTGGGCTGCAAGTTGGTTTCACTAAGCAAATTCTTGGTATTGTCTCTTTAGACGCAGCTTTATCAGTGTAGGAACCTTCTCTGTGACAATGTTTTCCACCAAATGTGTTCTTGCCGTTTCTGAGGTTCTCAAATACACATTTGTTGTGTTTCCCTCATTCAAGGTGCTCCTCGCAGTTTCTCAGCACGAATCCTTGGAATGGTATGGGCTGGATTTGCTATGATCATTGTGGCCTCTTACACTGCCAACCTGGCTGCCTTCCTGGTGTTGGACAGGCCTGAGGAGAGAATCACAGGAATCAATGATCCAAGGGTAATTATATACATCTCTCTTTGTAATGTTGCATCTTCTACAACTCTAGAATATGGTACATTTCTTTGTTGTAGGAGAAGGAATCATACAGAATCATACAATTCTGCTTATCGGTTGCCCGCTTTAATTCTGACAGTCAGACTAAAGAGTGTGTTTTGATCTTTTTGGCACAGCATAAGTGACCTCACTGCATACTCTTTATCTAAATTGGCCAGACTCCTCCAATATCCTATGATGCTCAATGACCATAGCTGAAAATGATAAATGACTTGGCTTCATCCTTTAACAACCCTTTCAATATACACAATAACATTAACTCCATCACCAAGAATTTTAAACATCATCTTCGACTAGTCAAAGGCATCAAACTTTTATTAACAGAACAAGATCTAAAAGATCTAAAAAACGTTAACTGAAGCTGTGATACTATTCAGACTGGACTATGGAAATATTGTCCTATCTGATATTTAAAAAAATACATCTTGTGCTGCTCAAAACCTCCCTGTATGCAGCTGCCTGTCTGATCTCACGTGTTGGACATTTTGAGCCCATTACTCATGTCCTTATTGTGCACAAGCCCATTCAGACTGACTGCCTCACCAAGAAATTAAGGATGTCCGGTGGCTCCCGACAGCTGTGCAGCTCTCAATCCCTAACTTTGTAAATGCCTGCACTCAACAACAAAACGTACCCTGGATGTTGTCCAAAGATCTGGAAAACACTCCCCTCGAACATTATTACGATCCACTCTCTGCCTGCTTTCAGACATGAACAAAAACAATGTCTTCTCAATCTGTACTTCCTGCCTTTCACTGCATACATTGTCTCCTAATGATGATGTCACTGATGTATTTACTACTGATTCTATTTGTTTTTTTCTCATCATCACTGTATTCATATGCCATGGAACAAATATGGTAGTTGTGTGATATACTTTCAGTGACCTAGTGATTGTAATGATTTAGTTTATTTTATTTAATGTTCCTGTATTGTCGCTGCTCATAACTATGTAAAGTGCTGTGATGCTATTGGGTCTTGTAAATGCTGTGCAAAATTACTAATAGATAAATAAGCATATGAGATGCCCACAATGAGGACGCCTGAACTGGCATGTTACCGACTGCATGACAGATGTCCCCTTTAGGTTTTAGTCTATCTCTTGCCCAAAAAATTGGATAGAAGGTTTTGGTGAGGATTGACATACAGAAAGGGTATGTGGGAGCTGTGACCCTGTAAGAGTAGTCATTGGGAACCACGTAGTTAGAGTCTTCGGGACTGAGTAATGACTTGGAAAGTCATTGACTGTGCACTTTTCTGGAGAACTTCATCGCAGTGCACAATGAATCCTCATGGGCTGATGTATATAAATGTAGGCTCTCTGCTGGGCCCTCCATGGCAGTAGTGAAAAATGCAGAAAAGTCCTAGATATCAGGCAGGTTGCAGGACATGGCCTTTACTGAAATAATTTAGGATCACAGTTTGAGGATGGCGCTTGATAGGGTAGGCATTTGGTGGTTTCTATGGTCCCAGCCCTGATGGAACGGAGGTGCCTGACTTAATGTGATACCTAGGATTTCTAACAACCTAGAAGCACGCGTCAGGTGCCCAGGGCCACTACAATGGTTACTGTTAATGTGGTGTGCTGTAAGTGAAAGTGATTTTTTGTTTTGGACTTTCAAGCATCCTTACCCCCAAATCTAACACTCTTCAGTGAAGAAAGGACAAAAAAACTCCATCAGCTATGATTAAGACCTACTCAACATTGAGACTGGAACATCCTATCAGGCTCACTGAATTACGTTGGAGAATAACTAAGCATTACTAAATCAATATGCTATGAAGCAGCCCTGTAGAGCTTCAAGGTGAGCTAGCTCGTCACCCGATAGGTTTCCCCCTCACTGATTTTTTCTCATCATAGAAAACTAAGTAATGACAGGTCCTTCAAGCAGACTCTTGAAATGGAGAGGAATTTTCAAATTCAACCATCCTGAATCACTGAATGCACTTTTACCTTTACACATGTTCTTCTGAATTGAGTGGTGCAAACTTATTTAACTAGCCCCTGCATAGTTATGGCAACATTGATGGATGAGTGTACAGCTGCTAGGACAAGCTAATCAAGTTCTTAGTGCGCCTCTAACTGTTAACAAAATAGAGGGGAGAAATCCATCGTCATTACTCTGAATTGCTACAACTTTCAGCGTGGCTCCTGAGTATTTAGGCCCCAATTATGACAGGCTTGCACACTAAACTGCTTCCTTGGTGTAAATTGTGCATCCGATAAGAAGTGATTTTGTTAGATTTGGCATTTACCGGGTGCATAATTTTCTCCCCATATGCATAGTACTCTTCGGAATTGGGGGTAACATGCTAATAGCACATGTTGTTTCCAATTTCAAGGTGCACAAAAAATGCATATGCATTATTTGCCCACCACATTTTCCACCAGGTTTTACCTGGCAATACCAGGATCGTAAAAACAACCATTGTGTGCAATTTATGGGTAGAGTTTAGTATCAAATTGGGTGCAAACTGAACTTCATGCCCAATAAGGTGGCAATACAGCAGTCAGAATCAGGTTCTTAGAATTGTAAGACCTGGAAATCTGACGAGACTGTATCGAAATCCTATAGGCAACAGTGGATTCTTCTACTATGAAGGTATATATGCTGAATTGGAAAGGGTTCTGACACTAGTGCATCACCTAGGGACTCCGTCCACTTTCATCGAGAGAACACTATTTACTTGTTGCACCACAAAGATTCAACTCTCAGATTTTCTTCTTTTAAGTTGCATTACACTACCAAACTAAGTTTTAAGAGGGGAGATAATACTCTTTCTTTATGTTTCAATGCACAATGAATTTATTTGCACAATAATATTTCACTCACAATAACAAGACCTGCTCTAGTTTGGGAATTCAACATGAATGCGATGACTCTTGACTCATCTGTTCTAACCAATACAAGGTAGACATTAAATAAATCTCATGGAAATTTTTGGTGCTCATTACTATCTCCTGACCGAGGTGAGTAGACAAGCTTCATTGCTTTCCTGATCAAGGAACTTTTCTTGAATGATTTTACAAAACAATACATAATTATTGTGATACACAAATAGCCCAGAAAAATATTAAGGACAAAAATATTGTCTTTACAGACTGTGTAAAATACAACAATATTGATTAAAAAAACACAGGTGCCAAAATTATCGACATTACATAGGTAAGTATGTATCAATTTAAAACTATTTAACATTATAGTAACTTTAAAAACATATAATTAACTTAAAAATATATATATATATATATATTATAAGCTAAATATGAAAACAAATGTATTGAATTAAAAATAAAATAAAAACATGTAATCTTAAAATAAAAGTAACCCAGAAAAATGATACCAAAATTGACATAAAATAACTAAAATCTTAAATATGAAGGTGATAGTTAAATCAAAAGGAACTAATATTAATTTACATTTGATAAAAACTCTCTCTCTTTTTCTCTCTCTATATATGTATATACTCATACATATATGTATATACATATATATATACATGTGATCAAGACAGCGTTCTGCTGTCGAAACGCGTCATGCCGGGCACTTGCTGTACGATTTGAGCTGAATAAGGATGCATTAAACCTGCAATGAAAATGCACGCTGTGGTCTGTACCTGTTTTCGTTGCTGATAACGAGCAAGCCAGGAACGCTTATCTTTATATTTATATATATATATATCACACACCTCCTTCGTAGAAGAAAAGCTGGCACCCCAGAATGATTGGATTTTAAAGTGTGATTTATGTGGACATGGCTGGATGTGTTTCGGCAGCTCGCCTTTATCATCAGATTAACATCATACACCGATATAAAATGACATGCAAAATCATACAAGAAATACTTTTATTTACAAACAGGTCTGTTTTTCCTTATCAAATGTCATAATATCATTCAAAACTTTAATATATTGTTCTAATTGCAATCTGATAAAAAATGTCAATGGAAATATATCATAACTACATTCAAACAAAAAGTATTAAAAAATCACATACATCAAAGAAAATGAAATTCACAATTCTAACCTGAGGAAAAGTGAGAGTGTTAGACTTTGGAGGGGTCAGAATTACTGTTACCACTCCAAATTGAGCAATAGTAGGAAACGTATTGGACTTTGGAGAATTCTGATTGACTACCTCCTTCAATTTGAGTAGTAGCAGGTAAAGTGTTGGAATTTGGAGAGGTCAGATTGACTTTTACCTCTACAATCTGAGTAACAGTAGGGAAAGTGTTGGACTTTGAAGGGGTCAGATTTACTGTTCCCACTGCAACCTGCAGAATAGTATGGAAAGTGTTAGACTTTGGAGTGGTCAAATATATGTTTCACACTCCAAACTTAACAAAATTGGGGAAGGTTTTGCACTTTGGAGGGCAAAGATTTTCTATACTCACTCTAACTTATGGAACAGTAAGGACAGCAGTAGGCTTTGATGGGGTCAGATTTACAATTCCCATTCCATCTTGAGCAATAGTAGGGAAATTGTAGGTTTGTAGAGAGACAAATGTACTACTCCCACTTCAAACTTAGAATTGGGGAAATTTACTTAGGATGCATCAGTCTTACTGTTACCAGTCCAACCTAATCAACTGTAGGGAAAGTGTTGGACTTTTTGTAGGGGTCACATTTACTATTCCCACTCCAAACCGATCAACAAGCTACCCGATTGTTGCAAAGAAGCGGATGTTCCGTTTTGACACTAGAATGTCTTTCAGCCTGATTGCAGATTTCAAGGCCAAATGCCTTACCCTGATGATGATATGAGTGTCATCAGTGTAGGATAGTTCTTTAAAACCAAAATACATGATGACTTGGGACAGACATAGATGTTGATGAGAATAGGCGAGATAAAGAAGAGTAATGACAACAGTCTATCCAGGTTAAACAGAAATAAGTTAAACCAAGCTAAGAGTGTACCCTGAATCCCAGTCGTAGAAATACAGTTAGGTAGGGTGACATCATCCAGGGTATCAAATGTGGCTGAGAAAGATCAATGCTGCAGGGTCTCCTTCATCCGGATACTAAAAGAGTTCTTCCATTGCCAGGAGAAGTGGGGATTCAGCCATTGGTAGAAAATGTTGGACTCTCCCACAAATTTTCCAAGCTGAGCCGCCACAGCCTTTTCTAGAACTTTCGTAAGCCCTGGCAGTAATGTCATTGGACAGTAGCTGGTAGGGTATTCTGGATCCATATTTGCTTTTTTTCAAAAGAGGGTACACTATTTTCCAGTGTTCTGGTACAATGACCATGGCTAGACTGGAAATTAAACAGTTTATTCACAGGGCTACATAGTTCTGCTGCCCATTTACTTACCACCTCCACAGGCCAGGGCTTGGGTTTTGTAAAAGTGTCAAAGGTTTCACTCTGCTGTAGTAGCATAATTTCATAATGGGCCTTTTCCAGACGCCAGGTCAGAACTGTTCTGGGGGTAAAACATGAGTTGGTTAGACTTAATAATATCAGAAGTAGATTCAACTTGTGTGATTAATTGTGAAGTTAGCACATTGCAAAAGCCTTGTGTTTGCAGTCTGGTATTTTCGAGACAGTTAAGTTTCCGAAAGAGGAAGTAACACAAACGTCTGATGTGAAAAGTTGATTTGTTTGATAAGAAATCCTGCTTTAGCTTGTCAGATAGCTGCTTTATAGCTTATGCCTTGATGGATATACAACGATATGTGTGCAGTAGAATAAAGTTTCTCCACTGACACTAATCTTGTCAGGTTTTTAATTTAAATTTCTGAGCGATGCAGAGAATCACACATTTAGAAGATCAGGGACTTCATTTGAGCATTCTTGTCACTGGAACTAAGTACTCGAGAATCCTGTTTCTGCCTTTAAATAACAAACCCAGGATGGCATTGGGATTATGTCTACTTCTGAAAACATTAGACGGCTGGTGTAGGTGTTCTGTGACTGCATCGCGCTTTAAAGAATCCCAACGATGTATGGGTGGGGATAGCTTATTTATTTGACTGCTGCAGGGTATAAACAGACCTTATAGTAAATTGGATAAGATAATGGCCCAACCAATCTAGAAATCTATGTTTGTGACTCATAAACCTGGAAAGGATGACAAAATCAAGTCAAGAGTATAACCCTCGAATATGTTTAGGTTCTGTAATGAGTTTGGACAAGCCAAAGGATTTTAAAGCTTGTTTGAAGTTGATTGCAAAGGAGTGTAAGGGGGCATCTAAGTAAAAGTTAAAGCCCACCACCATCACGAGATTGCCAAAGTCTATGCATATTTCACTACACACATTAATATAACTTGAAGATAGGTTGTCACTGCATGCTTTGGTGTGTGTAGATAAGAACATATTTAGCAGATGGTGCTGGTGAAGTCTGAAAGGAATATAATAGATTTCACAGTCCAGTATGTGGATAGATCTGTAACTCATCAAGGACTTGCAAATTAAGGCCACACTTCACCCATGTTTGCCTGACCTGTTAAGATGCAGGATTCTATAGTCTAAAGGTAGAACTTTAGCAAGGAGGACTGGGTTGAAAGAGTCTCACAGCCATGTGTTCTTGAGTAGTAGGATATCCTGCGTATTAGTTATCAACACGTCAAACATGTCTCATTGATATTTAGGAGTAGAACAGCCTTTTAATAATGCACCGGATGTATCTCTCATCACTGGCCGAACCTCTGGAGATGGAGAGCTAGTGTGGTTAGAAGAGGGATGACAAGGGGTGCTAGAGGGCTAGGCGAGATGAACTCCTGTTAAAGGGTACTGTTGGGATATCAGGCCAACAGAAAACCCAGTAGAATTTTAAGAAGGCGGGTCTGTATGCATGCACAGATAGGCTGGATCAAACTCTGCATTGATGGTCCTATCTCTAAGCAACACTTGCCAGTTTGTGAAGTTATAATTACCAACCAAACTACATATGCCCTATTCAGAAATGCAATTTTTTGAAGAGGTGGAGATCTAGGAAGATTATCATGTTGAATTCAGTAGCTGGTAGCCCCTAAAAGATAATACCTCTGGGGTTTGTGTAAATCTGACATCATTTCCTGCATGAGGTGAACTTGGGGTGAATGGGCACAGCAGGGTTTGCCTTTACTGTGCCTTTGGTGAGCTACTGGTGCCTCTACGGCATGCCCGCTGCGCGCACGCACAGTTAAATCCCTCATGTACATCCCATTGCTCTACAAATGCTCAGTTTGTCTACAAGAAACTGGTGCTCTGACCTACAACTAAGAATTTGTGGCCGCGATTTTTAGTCTATTTAGTACATACAAAGCAACATTATAAGCACTCCTTGTGAGGTTCTTTAAAGGACATAATTACTGCACAAAAACTGCTCATCGATGGAGCAGCTGAAGAACTGGTAAGAAAAACTATTTCCTTGTGGTGTTTTGTCTGAATCTGGACCTTACTCCCGCCAACAACGCTGCACCAGGAACTCGGACATCCAGCAGGGAACTGTGAAGATTGAAAAGTATTATGAATTTTATGTGCCAGCAAGGGCAAAGTGCCCATGCTGCATGTTACTTGCAAAGCATTTGGAACTGCTTGTGCCAGCCAGGCCAGAGGGCCTACTTTGCATGAGTATTATGAGCATTCAGATGATGTTTCCACATGCTTTGCTAAATCTGGCACACTAAAGGACAGAGCTGTTGAGAGCTATCACAATTTTATTGAGCTATTAAAATTTTATCTAATTTAAATAAACATAATTATAAAACCAATGGTAGGGAATTCAGTTTATTGCCTGCTATTCAAGGGTTGGCTGTGACTGTGTTCCTAAACCAGGACCACCCTAAAAGTAAGTCTTCACTGCTTGTCCTCCAAACCCTTTCTGTGTCAAATCCCAAAATGTGTTTGGGCATGCCAGTGGTCTGTGCATAAGTTCCTAGGCCCTGGTGCCCACAAATAGCAATCAAAACATCCCACCTGTTCTGGCCAGTATCTCTGAGTCCAACAGGACCTGGAGAATAAGCTTGATATAAGGTCTGGATGCTTTTTGGGGTAACAGTATTGTGCAAGCAAAATAGAGAGTGCTCCCAGTTCGTGGGCCATCAGATTTTGTGAATAAACCAGTTGCTGCCTCCACCACACATTATGAGAAAGGTTTATGCCGAGACACGGTAAAAAGGACACCTGATTGAGAGAACAGTTTAAGGTAAAGTTGTTCTCAATATACAAATGTGGGCAAAACAACCATAACTTAGTTTTTGCAGTGTTGATTGAAAGACCCTTGGAAGAATTAATGGGGGGACCATTGTTGAAAGCACAGAGCATCGCTGCTGCTAACTCCCATTGGAAATGGGGGGGGGGGGGGAGATGGGGTGGAGGGATCGGGTAAAAAAAATAATAACTTACAGCCTGGCCGGCTGCTGCTGCCTCTCTGACGTCCTCTTCTTTCGAGAAATAGGAAGCGCCAGGGTGTACCCGCTCCCCACACCCGATCACCACGCTGCAATGCAGTGTTGTTATTGGTCTGAGTGCCATGACACGGCACTCAGCCAGGGGCTGGAGGAGCGGGCATATTCTCCATGCTGGCTGTAATGCAGCCTGCATGAAGTACAGGGAAGTGTGCATGACTGTTCTGGACGGCCCGAGAGGGCCGACCAAACACTCATTGTGCACTGAGGATCGTTGTACCACTCCTCCCCTGCTCTGCAGCCCAGCCCCACCCCCTCATGCAAACTGCCGCAGCAGGAGGACAAAAAATAAATGATAGTAACATTAGTTATTATAAAATAATTTCCTTTCTTTTGCTGCATCAGGGCAGTGGGCGACGCTGTTCCGCCTTGGCAGAGGAGCCGCCACTGGCTCAGAGTAGATATACAAATGCCAACATATAGCGGTTGTCTTTTTTCGGCACCACAGACATAGTCAACACGAGATAGAGCCTAAATGCTGGTTCTGCTAGGCTAACTTTCTTCCTCAAGCAGGCCTGGCAGTTGAACAGAATCTTGTTCTCCTAGGACCAGCTCTCAATCCTAGAGAAGCACACTTAAACAGCCTTTTTGAATATTTTGAATATTATCAAGCAAGCTAATAGGGCGAGAGTTAGCAGGATCTTGCCTGTTGTCTTTGCTAAAGATGGGCACCATCTCAGCTTCCAACCATGGTACAGGGATGGAGGCATCTTTAGAATTGCATTACTGATGCGGGTAATATATCGGCACAACAAGATGGGGTCCGATTTGTCGAAGCTGGGATCACATCAGTGCCTAGGGACTATACAGTCTTTTGCTTGTTTTTAGCTGCCATCTCCTTTTTCAGTGAAAAGAGGCTCAGGTCTTAAGATGCAACATGATTGCAACTGTAAACAAGGGATCCATTGACGGGACTGCCAGAGAATCTAACTCGGAGGGATGTGGATACCACTGGTCCTCCGTTAGAGATGACTCTGGGGAGTTCGTTTTATTTTTGTGTCCGGAGACTATGGTTTTCCAAAAGGTTTGTTGATCCTTTTTCCTTACAGCAGCAACTATGTAAACTTGAATGAGCTTTTTTCCCCATTCACATTTCTAAACTCCAATCAAAGATGTGTAATGATGTCTTGCACCTATTACCTCTTCTTGACATTATAGATGTCTTTGCCAGTTTTCAGCCTTTGTCAAAGCATTGCTTGTATTGGTGCAGAGGCATTCTTCATGTCCAGAGTTGGCCTAGATAGTAATGGCACTATGAATTCTGTAAGGCTGTTGCATTCTTTCATGATTTATCCTGGAAAAGAGGGAGAACTTCCTTCCTGGAAAAAAACATCTTGTAAAGCGGTCAATTTCAAATATAAATCATTCGTGGATTTTACTTTGTGCCGCGTCAGCCTCCCACGGAGGTGCGCAGCCTGAAGGCCATTCCAGTCCATGGGCGTGAGGGTGGAGTGGCAATGACTGTGAAGACGAAAGAAAGCACCAGCGCATGATGGCTGCTGTCTGGCCGTGTTCCAATGTGCATATCACACATTCTAGCTCTGTGGCTCATTTCCAAAATGACATAATCTATTGCATATTTAAAGTAACCGCTGTTGAAGGTTTGTCGTCTGGGTGTGTCTGATCCGAATCTGCCATTACAGGCATGAAGGTTGTGTGATAGTCATCAGAGCCAGCAGGCACCCTCGTGCTGTAAGATGACTCAGGTCACTTTCTTTTAAACGTGAAATCCTCCATGCCTTATCTTCATCCTCAGTCGCATTACGGTAATCTTTATGTGGTTAAAGAAAGTGTTGAAATCCCCGGTAATGATTAACTTCGAGTTACAGCTAGATCTCAAGTCTGTGGTGCAAGACTTTAGTGCCTGTTTGAGGAACAACAGCACTTTTGTGGTTTCTCCTGGGGGGCCCTTCTGCAATATACATTTAAAAGTGAGATTTGTAGGTCAGAGTGAGAATTTAAGAGCAGGTGTTGGATGATTGAAATTAATCACCTTAGCCTGGCAGTTCAATTAGGAAAGGGGATCCAACTGGAAAGTCTCTCCCTTAGTGGGTGTTTAAAGCAGGAACATCACAGCAGCGTTAACCAGATGTGTGCAGGGGTGTTAGAGGCTAGGTTTCCTGGAATACACATAACTGGCGTTTGATGTTGTGGCATCCAGGCTGTGCACCAAACAACATGCCATTTTCCAGTGTAGTACTCTGGGACCAGAGGAACTGTGGGGCATATTTACAAGCCCCTTGTGCCACCAGAACGTCACTTTTTCCCATGTTAAAAGTGACGCACAGGCGACGCACGGGGCTTGTAAATAAGCCTCTGTGTATCTGAAAAGAGGGCAGTGGTTAATTAACATGTGAAGGTGTTGTGAGTGTCAATGCTGAGTTCCTGGACATTCTGTTAGGGATCCTGCAGTGTTTTGATTAACGAAGACTGCGGGACCCAGTCGCCCTTGAGAAGTTCATGAATGCTCTGCTATCTTTGAGGATATATCTTATTTTCATGCAGGGAAAGTGTGGGGCTATTGAGGACACATGGCTCTTGACCTAGGTCAGAATTGTAGGCAGCTGACCTGGCATGCCACCGAATACACTGTTGTGTTTGCAAGGAGAATGATTGGGGACTCCGAGGGAGAATTGGTACTTTTTAAGTGGAACTTTTGTTACCATTATTTCCAAAATGCTCAGTAATGACTTTTGAGCCCATACAGCAAAGCATAGGAAACTGGACTCCAAGCCTATCCTCATGGTTTTATTGTGGCACATACCCAGTGCATTTAGAAATGTAATTGACAAGATATACATACCAGCTTGTCAAAACACTCAAAGTGTGGAAGATTCTATCTGTTCAAAATATCACGAGAACACTCAGAGATGTAGGTGAGGGCAGTGCTTAATTTGAGCTGGTGGTTGCTGGTGGGACCCACTGGCACTAATTTTTGGGAACCAGCATTTGTTTTCCTCATTGGAGAGCTTACGACGGAAAAACACGCAAAGGGGGAAGAATGAGGAAGAGAACGATAGAAAATCCACCACAAAGGGAGAAATCAAGAACCTGCAAGGGACAGATCATGAGGCAGGGTTTTTCTGATAGTACATTAAAGTGGCTGAGGTAGATTCAACACTATGCAGCATTAGTATTCAGCACGTCGAGGTTTAATAGCGTCAGGGACATGTTTTTAAGCCTGTGCAACTTTTTATGTTTTTTTGTTGTAGACAAACTCAAAGACACTATCCAAGCCTTTATCTTCAATGCTTGGTGCTGACGGGCTGTAGGACATAGTATCACTAGGGGTCGTAATGGCAGGATGAGTGCGGTGGTTCAGTTAGTGCTGTTAATGGCAGGTGCAGTAGGAGTTATTGGGTCATTGCTGTCATATTTCCCAACGGTAGTTAGTTTCCACAGTCCTGTTCAAGATCTGAGATGTTCTTACTTTAGATGTAAAGTAGGAGATGAGAAGCAGGTAAGTATGGGATGCGAAATGGGAATGTTTTTAATTACCAAAAAGGTGTTGAGATTCATTGAACGACTTGTGGAAGTTATGGGGGATAGAATCAGTTACATAATTCAGAAAGACCTAGGGACACGGGAGGGAATCGTGGAGACTGGTATTTCATTAGAGATGTAAAATATTCACCATCGATGTATATTGTTATACAATCTACTTGTCAACATGTATCTTTGCCACAGTTCAGTAGCATGGTTGCCTGCCTGGAGGAGCATGGTTGCCACATGTCCTGGTTTGACGACCCAAGCAGTTTTAGTTGGGGCTGATCTATCCATGTCAGGTGGAGCACGTGTTTCTTAGGGGACTTTAATGTGGATAAAATATGTTAGGGGTCTGAGGAGACACATGCACTTTTTGGTTCTACAGTGTGTTGGGGTCAGAAAAAGGGCAAAATGCACGCTTTGGAACTCTCAGTTTGTGCTCAGTAACAGAGGCCATATTCTCAGCTTTATTCATATTTCCACCATACACACCGAAAGATTATTGATGTATATCTGTGATTCATCTTTTATTCTGACAACCACATCATTGAAAATGCCAGCTATATAGAAATATGGTAAATATTTTGCACTTATAAGGTAGGAGAGGGTGATGAAAGATCCCTCCTCTTTTAGACCAAGCTACATACATTATGTCCTAGACAGGCATTGCAGTCCTTGAAACATTTAGCAAATTCAAATGTTCCTGACTTGCTTTTGTAAATTATCTTGGTCTGTATTGACCGAACGAGACAACCCTAGACAGAGGGATACAAAAAAGTGCACTTCATAGAATGATCATGGATTCCTCTGGATCACTGAAGTCGCTGGAACCACAACATCAAGAACTCAATTGCATATGTTAACTATGAAAAAAAAAGTTGTAATTCTACAAAATAAAGTTGGTCTCCCTAGCATGGTCCTTTACCTTCCTGGTAGCTTGGTCGAGAAGGTTGAGACTAAATACACTATAGTGGAATTTTATCACAATACCAACGAGATAACATGGCCAGACACATTTTATTTTGCTAAAAGAATAATTTAATAACACTTCTAAACATGTAACTATATTCTCTCTCTCTCTCTCTCTCTCTCTATCTATATATATATTTATATATAAAGCTCAATATTCTCCTCCTTTCTGAAGAATTACCGCACTCGGGGGGGACATTGAAATTCGTTCTTTATTCAACGGCCAACAGCAAACAAACGCGTTTCGGCGAAAAGCCTTCTTCGGTGTTCATGACACATCGAAAGGGGCATGTTTAAAAAGCGTAATCATAGAGCTTCGAAATCAAGAAGGGACCAACATTTGTTTCTTAACATAAGTGCCATTTTGAAGTGGTGCATTCTAATACCAATACATATAAATTCATTAAGTACGTCTTTCTTTATAACATTTTAGTCTGTATGACATGATTTTAAAGACATACTTTTGATGTATTTTCATTATTAAGCCGAATATCGGCATAAATATGTACTGCACCCATAGGTTGGCTGAGCCTATAACCATATTAAGCCGTGTATCGGCATCAATAAATTATACAGATTTTAAACAATTGTATGTTCAGCCAACCATCGGCACTGTTGTATTTGCACTATGCATGAATCTCGCCGTGTATCGGCTTACGTCCCTTCGTGCTACGCTAATATCAACAAAATTCATATTTCAAAATCATACATGATCTCATTATTGCAAGATTACAAAGATTTCAGAATTCAACAGGAAGCAGTAAAGGGATTCAACTTCAGGTTGGAGTACACCCAAACTCCATATATCTTAAGGCTTATATCATCTACAAGCCTATATGGACTACCAGTTCCTCCCCACTATTCAGTCCTCTCGGATACTTAGTCTGTAGATCTATAATATACCTTGACTCCAGTCTTCTCAGTCTACGTACTCTTTTGCCACCCCTGACATTCATAGGAACATGATCTAGGCCAAAGTGCTGTAGTTGGTTTCTATTACTATGATGACTTTCTGCAAAATGACGTGCCACAGGATATGCGGCATCTTTTTTGTCTATGGCTCTTAGATGTTCTAGGATCCTAATTTTTAGTTGATGTATGGTACTACCTATATAGCGTAGCCCACAAGGACACACCAGACAGTATACTGCAAAGGGAGTGCTACAGGTTAAAAATTTAGTTATTGTTCTTGTTCTTTCTGTATCTGGTATGTTGTAGGACAAAACTCTTCTTTCTCACCTTCTGCAGGGTTTTCTCTAGAATCTGAGGTTTATACCCTCTCACAACAAACCTGGCTATACAGTCAGAGGCCGCCGCCCAAAATCATTCTCCCTAGTGCTGTTTCTTTTCAGTCTTAGAAATTTGCCATAGGGAATACTCTGGATGAGTTTGGGTGGATGGTTACTAGTGGCAAACAGAGTTGAATTGCCTGCTGTCGATTTACGATACAATGCAGTCTGTATTTTTCCATCATCAATGAACACCCGTAGGTCCAGGTAGTCCGCTGCCACCGGACTCACTGTGCCCGAGAAATGTAAATTGAGATGGTTATTGTTAAGGACATCAATATAACTATGAGCTGAATCCATTGTCCCTTGCCACACAATGAACAAGTCATCGATATATCGATACCATTCCACAACTCTGCCACTATTCTGTCCTGTATAGGTTCTGGACACCTGCTCCTCCCACCAGCCTACGAATAAATTCGCATAGCTAGGTGCGAAGCAGGTGCCCATCGCCGTACCTGATCTTTGTCTGTAGTGTTGATTTCCAAATAGGAAGATGTTATTCTTCAGACAGAACTCCAAATACTCTATCAGCATTTGATTATGTTCCACATAACGAAGTTGACGTTTCTCTAGGTAAGACTGTACGGCCTTTATGCCGTGTTCATGCTCTATACATGTGTATAGACTGGTTATGTCCAATACCATCAACAGATAGGTTGAGTCCCACTCCATCTCAGATATCTTATTTAAAAAATCCTTAGTGTCTTTAACATACGATTGAAGTTGCATTACAAAAGAAAACAAGAAAT
Source organism: Triturus cristatus (assembly GCF_964204655.1). NCBI lineage: Eukaryota > Metazoa > Chordata > Amphibia > Caudata > Salamandridae > Triturus > Triturus cristatus. The sequence goes on from NC_140580.1 coordinate 955,709,157, forward strand.
GATTAATGAACATCGATAAATGTTCTGTCAGACTGTTCAAAGAGGACACAATGGGTCTGCCTGGAGGATCTACATTGTCCTTGTGTAGTTTGGGGATATGATAAAAGGTGGGTATCATTGGGTTGTTGCTGCGAAGAAACATGTGTTCTTCTGTTCCTAACATGGATTTTGCATACCATTTTTGAATTAGTTCATCATACATCTTGATGCTTTGTAGGTACGCCTCGTTGGTTGTTCTTTCATAGTACTTCTCATCTGAGAGTTGTCGTAATGCTTCTTTGCAGTACCTTTCCCTGGTCTGTAATACTACGTTCCCACCTTTATCAGAAGGTTTGATTATTATTGACGTGTCTTTTATTAGATCTTGTAATGCCGTTTGTTCTGCAATAGTTATGTTGCTCCCTTTCTGGTGTATATTTTTACTCGACCTGAATTTTAAAAGGTCTTTAACCATGGCATCCGAGAAAACATCAATGGCATCAAATGGCATTTGGGGATTAAACAGCGAGGTGGGTTTGAACGGGCTTTCTTCCCTTTCCTGTTCAATGCCCACCTCCCTTGCTCTTTCAGCCATACTGTCCTTGGTTTCAGAGTTCATATTGCCTTCTGATCTCAGATTTTCCAAAAGTTCAATAGCTGGCAAATCCTTCCCCGTGAGTATATCAGTGACTGTTAGTCTTGATCCAGTTTTAGGGTCTCTGATGTTTGGTCTTAATTTAAAGTATTTATGTAATTTTAATTTGCGTATAAAACAAAAGAGATCAATTCTAGTCTGAGTATGCTCCAGGTGATTGCTAGGACAGAAAGTCAGACCAAGACTTAGTACTTTCTTTTCATTATTCGTGAGAGATTTGTCGGTCAAATTGACCACTGTTAGATTTGTTGCATCTACTGTCACTTGCCCGATTTCATGTTGCGACCTCTCCATGCAGGTGGCTTGCCTCTTCCTGCCCCCCTGCGCTCGTCGCGTTCTTCTTCGCTTCCTTCGGGTGGTTTGTTTTTGCCACCCCGTAGCCATGATTGGCGAATTATTTGAAATTCGTCGTGAAAAGGGGTAGTTGTTTTCCTCCCTTCTGTTGTTCTTCCTGACTGCTCATCGCTTGACTCATTTTCTGTGAGGTCCGATTCCGAGGTCTCCACCCCTTGAGATGTTGGCTGTTTGGATCGTAGACTTAATTCTTTTCTTGGACCATCGAATTTGCGGGCAAAGGTTAGGATTCTTCCTTGAATGTAGTCATTCTCATCGCGAATACATTTTTCTTGCTTCCTAGTTTTAATTTTTTGTTCGTATTTTAGCAACCTTGTCTTCATTTGTACTTTTAGTTCTTCTACTCTGTCCTTCTCATCTTCTTTTGCCAGATCTTCCTCCAGTTAGTTTTATTTCCCCCAGAGCCTTGTCCCGATCACTTCAAGCATATTTGACCAGGAGTTCCAAGGTCCCTTGACAATATCGTGCTGTATGTTCCGCCCAATCAGTGAGAAGCTGTGGGTCAGGATTTTCATAAGACGGGACTGTGTATACTCTTAGCCCCCTCGGCACTCTATTCTCATCTATGTAGCTTTGGAGACTGGTGGCTTCCCACCATTTATGGGTTTCTCGCTCGTAGAGTCTCTCCAGTTTCCATAGTACTTCACTGAGTTTATTTCTCAGATTTCCAGGGTCCGGTGCACTTGCACAAGCCACTCCCCCGTCTTTTCTGAAAATATCTTTGGCCGCCTCGCGGCGTGTTGATTCACAAAATATGTCACCTTTGCAAAGTCGCTGTTCGCCGTATTTTTTGATTATCAATGTCTCCCACTACGCCCTGCCGCCTTACGCTGCCGCTTAACGATAAATAAAGTTGCACAACTCACCAGTGGTTACACTCTTCTGTCACCGGTAGAAATCATAGATTCCATGCAGTCCACTTCTAGAATGCGTATTGTGCCCAGCAGTTGCGGTGGTGCTATCGTGAATAATCCTCGCTCAGCCTCCACTTTGACTCCATCAAAGCACTCTCGGGCGGGTGCGGTTTGCGGTAGTGGACACCGCTAACAAATAAAGCTCAATATTCTCCTCCTTTCTGAAGAATTACCGCACTCAGGGGGGACATTGAAAGTCGTTCTTTATTCAACGGCCAACAGCAAACAAACGCGTTTCGGCGAAAAGCCTTCTTCGGTGTTCATGACACATCGAAAGGGGCATGTTTAAAAAGCGTAATCATAGAGCTTCGAAATCAAGAAGGGACCGACATTCGTTTCTTAACAAAAGTGCCATTTTGAAGTGGTGCATTCTAATACCAATACATATAAATTCATTAAGTACGTCTTTCTTTATAACATTTTAGTCTGTATGACATGATATTAAAGACATACTTTTGATGTATTTTCATTATTAAGCCGAATATCGGCATCAATATGTACTGCACCCATAGGTTGGCTGAGACTATAACCATATTAAGCCGTGTATCGGCATCAATAAATTATACAGCTTTAAAACAATTGTATGTTCAGCCAACCATCGGCACTGTTGTATTTGCATATATATATATATGAATATGTATGTATGTGTATATATATCTATATATAGCTATACCTATCTATATCTATCTATATATCTATCTATCTATCTATCTATCTATCTATCTATCTATCTCTCTCTCTCTCTCTCTCTCTCTTTCTCTTTCTCTTTCTCTTTCTCTTTCTTTCTCTCTCTCTCTCTCTCTCTCTCTCTATATATATATATATATATATATATATATATATATATATATATATATATATATATCACTTCTGTTTTTCTTTTGCAATAGCAGGGTCTCTCTAGGTTTTTCATTGGCTTTTTTCATGGCTAGATTTAATATTTTATCATCATAGCCCCTATGTGAGAATCATTCCCTAGCTTCCTGGTGACACTTCTCAAGGTCTGCAGTGCTACTACAAATTCATCGAAGTCTAAGGAATTCACCATAAGGGATGCTATTTACAAGGTGTTTAGGATGAAAACTTTTAGCGTGTAGCGTGGAGTTGCCTGCTGTATGTTTTCGATGCAGTGTACTCTCTAGTTTCATATTAGAGACATATACTTTAATATCAAGCAAATCTATAGACTGGTCACTAACAAGCAATGTGAATTTTAGATATAGGTTGATATCGTTAATCGCCTTGATGAAGCTTAGTGCACTTTCTTTGTAACCCTTCCTTATAAGGAACACATCGTCTATAAATCTCAGCCAATAAATAACATGTGCATTATAAATTTCACTGTGGGTTTTTCTCAGGACTTGTTCCTCCCACCAGCCCACATGTAAACATGCGTAGCTGGGGGAGAAACAGGCTTCCCTCGCTACCCCCCTATTTTGTCTGAAAATTTATTTTCCAAATAGAAAGAAGTTGTTATGGAGACACCACTTAATAAGGTCTAGAAGCATAGAGTTGTGGTTGTAGCCATTGAATGGTCTTGTACTCAGATATATATATATCTCGCCAGTAGATAGTTTTAGCTAGGACCATGTTTCCATAGGAAAACCGTTTTTTGACTTTCCTATATCTTTGGTGCCGTTTGATGAATCTTCATGAAAATTTCCCCAAAAGTGTCCCACTCAGTCCTTTTGCGCACGGAATGTTTTGGGGCGATCCGTCAAGTGAGAGCTGAGGAAAAGCAGAGTCAGAAAGAGTTGAGTTTACCATGTTAATTCTCATAGGAACCTTTAGTCAAAACTGCAACCAGACTCGCTGGACGGAATTACAAAAACTTTGGCAGAAAGCTAGCTTTGGGTATGCATATTGTGCTTTTTGTTATTTGATGTAAATCAGTTCAGTAGTCAGGGAGAAATTTAAGAAGAAAAAGATAGATCTATCTGTGCTCGCAAAGCCTTCGTGAAAAGACAAGCTCGTGCAGGGAAATGCACAGCTCCAATTGGCTGCCAACACTTCAACCAGGAAGTGTTGGAAGCCATCTTGGGACTTGGCTTCACCGAGTCCCCCCCCAAAAAACTGAAAATAAAAAAAGAGGCCAGGTCAGGAAAACCCTGGCCCTCAAGGAATGGTCTTGGGGTCCCTCTATGACCATGCGATGAAAAGCCTTTTCCCCAAAAACATTGTACCGCGATGTAATGACAAATTTGCGGGTCAAATTTTTCAAAACACACAAGCGCGGAAACCCCCTGGATGAACCAAGTCCTGGGAGCATATGTAATAGTATGCAGGGGCTGCACAGCCCCCCTTCATTTACAATGCCATTAGCTCACACTCTTGCAAATGCGAGACCTATTGCATTGCAATTGCTTGTTCTTTATGTTTGGAAGACCAAGCATAATACAAAATGCAGTGGTAACTGCCCTGATACAACCCTGACGAAAACAAGAATGCTGCTGAAGCTTCTCCCACTGCCACTAGGAGACAGATGGCCCATGAAAAACTGGTACTTTGAAACGTGCATGCGACCTGTGAGGTGCTGCAGCTGCCTCCTCGCACAAACAAAGAAGAAAGGAAGGCAGAGGTGAGGCTGTGGGAGCCTGATCTGACACAGGAGCTGGGCTGCTGCTGGACAGTCAAGCAAGGAGGCCCCACACGTGCCGCAGCTACAGTGAAATGACATTTGTTTTAGGGAAAGAAAAGAAATAGAAAAAATGCTAATTTCTTTGCTTTTGAATCAATGGCAGCAACCGTGTTTTAGCTTAAAATGCTAAAAGCTAAAGCGTGGGTGCCAGTATTGTAACAAACAGTAACTACATTTTTAAAAAGCATGCAGCCGAGTTCGGGATCCCAAGTGAACAAAAGTAAACTGCAGCCCCATCATTAGTGCTAAGGCTGCTGCACTAGTTAAACAGAAAAAATAAACCATTGTAGGAGAGCGTGTCCTGCCTGCAAAAGCAGGCAGGAGAAAGCCCTTCAGGAAAATAGTGCTTGTAGGATCCAATTAAAACATTATGTGTAACAATACAAGTAAAAGGTCCAGTCCTCATGGGAGGTAACAAATGCAGACAAGACAGTACTAAGGAGAGACTAACAAGCCTATCAATGAATCAGAAGCCTATATTTACAATGACACAAGCCAATGAAAAATATAGGCGGAGAATAGGAGGAGCTACAAGTCCATACTCTAAGACAGCATGGCTCGGCATGCGCTACCCAGGCTCAACCTAAAAACCATAGAAATTCACTCAAAAAAACAAAGGATACAGGGGACGTCATAGGTCGGAAATAGAATTTGAAAAACATTAGAAATTCACAGAAAAACTCAAAGGTTACAGGGACATTATAGTTAGGAATTAGAATTTAGAAAACCATAGAAATTCACAGAAAAAAACAAAGATTACAGGGATGTTATAGTTAGGGTCAGAATTCACTCACACAAAACCAATGAAATTCATCAGTTATAGTTATCTGAGCTAAGTATGACTTACCCCACCACAATGCACTGCTTATGACCTCACATATTACATCACTCATGACATTCCCATTGAAAAAAACAAAGGTTACAGGGATGTTATAGTTAGGAAATAGAATTTAAAAAAACCTTAGAAATTCAATGTAAAAATCTAAGGTTACAGGGACTTTATAGTTAAGCTGGCATTTCACCACCTCCCACTGTCCAGGTACTTATCTCCGACATTATTAATAAGATAGGTTTATAGGGACCTCCTAATTGGGAAATGGTTCAATGAACTTTGGAATATGATTTCTTCATTGTTAGGCTACCTTACCCTAGACAGGCAATTTGTTTCCTCAGTTTCCAAGTCTGTAAGAAAACCAGTTGCAAAAATATAGGCACGTCTAATTGCACAATTATTGTAAAGCATGTTCATTGCAGGTAGATACTTCCTCAAACTCTCGCTATAGCTTTTGGTCACTGGTCAATAAATATAAAATTGTCCTTGGTGTAACTTGTGTCAACACTGTCGGGGAGCTTTTAGAGAACAGTGTAGTCCCCTTTCGTGCATGAAAACATTGTTTTTGCATTTTATTAGCATTTTTGATAAAACCTAGATACTCAAAAACAAAACAAATGCAACATAAAATATGCAACATGTACAACAAATAGATCATGCTACGAGGAAAGAAACCACACATAAATTACTGGTGCAAGCGTATAGTAGACATTAAAGTGGATTTATGAAATATCCACACCAGAAACACCATTGGGAGGTGTATAGGAAGCATCACATGACAATATAGGTGAGTGAAGAAAGTAAGGGGCTACAAACCTTTGCCTTTATGGCTCAATTCAGCATAACATTCCTACTCAAACTTCACGCTCGGAAAACAATTCTTCTGCACTCTAGTCAAATGACTCCTCTTGATGGGCTGAATAGGAACGATAATCCGGTCATATTTAGATAGGCCTTTCTGGTTTATTAAAAAAGTGGGCCTAATGTGTTCTGTACATTTTCGCAACTAAACAAAAACAATGAACCTTGGAAAACTGCAGTTCCCTCTGCTTGACGGAACTAGGCCTGACCAAGGCATAACCTCCATCTGAAATCTAAACGCAGCCATGAAGTGTGAGTGTTTTCATTTCTCCACACATCACACATAACAAAATATGCACTATGAAGAGCTCTGTACTGACATGCTGTTTTCAAAGACCTCTAGAGAAAACCTTTTTGCTGCATTCAAGGCTCTTCCTGCCTGTACCATGGTAGGCCTATTCAGAATGTGAAATTGTCATTGTTTTGTATGTAACTAGATTTGTACTGACATATCTGATGACATTACGTCAAAAGGAGTTGTAATAATATTCAGTAAGGTATGTTTTTAGATCATGCTGCATTACATTTCTGTACCCTGAGTTGTCAATCTGTACGATGACGTGATCACCTTATGCTGACAATGTGATTTTCGCTGTAAATTTTGTTTGGAAGACCACACATTTGAAGGTGAGCCATTGGTCTAGTTTGCCCCGAGAGTTGACCCTTGTCAATCTGCGTTTCTTCCTTAGGAGTTAGAACATTTTTGCTCGGGCACTTGACTTCATGTCAGACTCTGTGCTGCATCCAATTGAGCTTTATGTCATTTCCCTATATTGATTTACCATGCATCCTGACTAACTAATATTTTTGCTTTCTGTATTGCACTTTAATATTTAATAAACCTACATGGTTTCTAAACTTTACTGAACTTGAGCCTTCTTGATACATTGCCTCATGTGTTCTTGAGGTGAACACCATCTCTTATCCTGTGGAGGTGCCTTATCTTAGATTATCTAATAAGGTAGCATCAACAACATATTTCTGGGTTGAGTTCTTGGATGTCCAAGACCACTGAAGTTCTCTTCCTGTTCAGTACAGAGCACCAGATCTGTCTCGCACATCCGTACAGCATAAATAGGTGCTTGCTTCGCCATTGTCAAAGGTTATCCTATGTTTAGCTAATCGTCATCAAAGACATTGTCAAATGGTTGTTTCGCTCAGAGAAGAATGAGCCAGTGTAAATTTTATTTCATGCAGACAAAATGTTCCTACTTTTATCTTCACTACCTTAACTATATAAATGCTGCTCCTAAAGTATTTTATGTTCACTTTTTATTCCAGCTGCGCAACCCTTCTGACAAGTTTATCTATGCCACAGTGAAGCAGAGTTCAGTGGATATTTATTTTCGAAGGCAGGTCGAGCTGAGCACCATGTACCGGCATATGGAGAAACACAACTATGAGAGCGCTGCTGAAGCCATCCAGGCTGTCCGGGACAAGTAAGGGCTCCGTCATAGGTCACAGTGCTGCAGTCTTCCTAGGCAGAATGGTCAATAGGAAAATAGGTTTTTTGACAACTCCATGGAAGGTTAAGGTGTATATATTCACTGAAAAAAAAGGTGAAAGTGATATGTTGTAGTTAGGTGTGATAGTAGGATCTAACTTTTTTTTAATACCTTAGAAATTCACTGAAAAAACAAAAGACTAAAGTGACGTAATAGGTAAAAATGTCAGTGCCAACGTAATGTTTTGAACAAAAGAAAAACACAGAAATTCACCAGTTATAGTTTTAAGGCTAACTATAACTTGCGCCATCGCCAATGCACTGCTGATTACCTCACATATTACATCACTTATGATATGTTCTATTGACATAATTAATGACATTACTGATGACATCATCCAAGCTACTTTTGTACACATTACTCTATAAAGGAGTATGGCATTAGAAGTAGAAAAGTAAGTAGAAAATAGCTCACAATAACATGAAGCATCATTAATACCATTAAACATACCATCTATCTATCTATCTATCTACTATATATATATATATATATATATATATATATATATATATATATATATATATATTCACTTAAAAAACCATAGGTTTCACACATGTTATAGTTAGGTGGATATTTCACTTGTAAAAAAACAATGAAATTCTCCCGTTATAGTTAGTTCAGATAACTATAACTCGCGCGCCCGCAATCCTCTGCTCATGACGTCAGATATTACATCACTCATGACATGGTCAGTGGCATCACTCTTGACATCACTAATGACATCATCCTTGTGATAGAGTGGCGGTCGCGCGATTTATAGTTATCTGAACTAACTATAACGGGAGAATTTCATTGGTTTTTTACGAGTGAAATATCCACCTAACTATAACATGTGTGAAACCTATGTTTTTTTAAAGTGAATTTGCAAGGTTTTTTAAATGCTAATTCCTAACTATAACGTGTGTGAAACCTATGGTTTTTTCAGTGAATTTGTACGGTTTTTTAAATGCCAAGTTATGTATGTATTATTATTTTTTTTATATATTTATTTTTCAATAAACTACGTATTAAAAATTGTTTTTTTTTTAATATTACATGTTTTTTTTCTGCCTTCGGGGTCCTTCATGGACCCCCTGACAAAGGCTAGGGGGTCAGGAACTCTCTACCCTGCCCCCTTTTCACGTTCGCCTCCTTCCTTTCCCACTCTCGCACTGAAAACAAACAAAATGGCGGCCGACACTTCCTGATTTCGACCGATTCGAACGTTGACTGACATGTAACAACCAATCAGAATTACGCTCACACACGTTAGGGTGCGCGCACGGTGCGTGCACGGTGCGCGGCTACAGATATGTATGTGCTTTTAACGGCAATTTTCTCAGGAACTACTGAACAGATTGACTCCATATATGCGAAAGGCACATCCCTGACCTGAGGACTACCTCTCTGCCAAATTTCAAGTAATTCTGTTCAGCCGCATTTTGGGACCCCCCTTTTTTCTCGGCTCCCGCTTGACCAATCCCCCCCGAGACTTTCAGGGTAGGAGCTGAGCGGAGCGCCCCATTAGTTTTGAAAATTTCGCGAAGATTCGTCAACCGGCGCCAAAGTTATTCAAAATAGAATTTTGAGATTTCCTATGGAAACACGGTCCTAACTATAACTATCTACTGGCGACCGCCAGTAGATAATATATATATATTTATATATATATACATACATACAAACATATATATACATATATATGTAGATTTATATGTATGTATGTATGTATATATATAAATATATATATATATATAGTAGATAGATAGATAGATAGATAGATAGATAGATAGATAGATAGATAGATAGATAGATAGATAGATAGATAGATAGATAGATAGATAGATAGATAGATAGATAGATAGATAGATAGATAGATAGATAGATAGATAGATAGATAGATAGATATGAAAGGGTTCCAAGCTAAGGGTCGAGACCAGGCAATTCACACAAGTGTGTGCAAAATAATTAACCATAGGGCATGCAACTTTGGGTATGAGTCAAATAAGGACATGCACTTTGAAATAGGAGTGAAATAAAGGTCGAAAGGCTAGCAGAGGATTGTAGATATTTAATTACCATAATGCCCTTTTTGATTTGTACAAGGATATTACATATACAAGGAGGAACATTTTTGAATTTCATGCAATCTTGAGCAGGTGAAAGTAGAAAAAAATTAGTTTATTTGAGTGTTAGGCAATACTTTTAGTTTAGAAGATATTAAACAGGGATTGGATGAGAGGAAGATCTGCTGGCAAGTATGATTGATTGAGTTCTTGCACAAGATCTTGACAAGCTGGCCAAAGCTTCTGATTGTTGACAGAGCAGGCTTTATTCCTCTTGTGTGTCCCATTTTGTAGAAGAATGTGTCAGGAAATCCATGTTTATTAGTTTGGGAATAGCAGGTTCTTTACCATTCTTCTAAGTTCCAGATGGTTGTCAGTGGCTCAAATGTTTGCAGAGAGCGAATTCCATAACTGGGGAGCCTGTACGGAGAAAGTAGCACCATCGACTGCTTTTTTTTGTAAATTGGATTGATTAATCGTGGTTCTTGTCTGAAATGTAAATTCCTATGTTGGGAGTATTTGTTGATTTTAATCTGGAAGCATTCATGAGCTCTATTGTAATTGTCATTATGCGTGATACATAATAGTTTAACTGAATATCTTCTTTCAACCAGCAAACAGTGGGAAGCCTACAAGGCTGTGTGCATGAAGATATCTCATGGCTGAGAGAGGAATTCTTTGATTCAGACCATCTGCGTTATCAACTTTAGAGAGTATGAATGACGTTGTTATTTGGGCCTGTGTGGAAATGCAAGATTGGGTAAGATGTGATAGAGTGTCTTCATAGTGAAGAAGGTCAGTTTGATAAGTTTGAGCGCTTGGTTGCTAGGTGACAGTGCAAAGTCTGTGACAATGCCATGATTTTAACCATCTTTTGATATTTTTGGCAATGGTTTCAGATCATTTGGCCAGAGTGTTAATGGATCATATGTTTCCACTCCCCAAAAGTGGTTTCTGATATATTTAATCTAAGACTGTTCCATGTCATTCATTCATGTGCAACTCTGATACAGTTTGTGTTTAATGTTTTGTATGCCATTGAGGGTTTCCAGTTTTGGGTAATATTTGTGTGTCATCCTCATAATTGTAACAGATGGGGTTGAACATTTTAATTAGCACTGGTAATGGTTTCATGTAAACTTTTAAGAAGAGAGGGCAAGTGATAGATACTTGAGAAACTCCTATTTTTATCTTGTAAGATGCTGAGGAGATGAGAGTATGTATATCATGTTCACCCTATTATTAAGGTAGGAGGTGGCCCAAGCAAGAGTTATACCATCAATATTGATTTTTTTTACTCTGAGAATTGCACTTTGATGGTGAACTGTGTTGAAAGCCTCATATAGATCTAGGAGAAGTAGTACTGCTATACTGTTTTTGTCAACATGGTTTTTAAGTCTTCCCATATGGCTATTAGAGGAGGTTCTCTATCTCTTTTCGAGGAGAATCCTGTTTCATTGTCTCAGAACAAATGACTGTCTTCTAGGAATTGAGAGATCTATAGAAATGTTGATCTTTCAAAAGGTGTGCCGAGGAAAGGCATTACAAATTTGCAAATATTTATTTGAGTCTTCGAGGTCCCGGTTGTTTTTCTTGATTAGTGGTTGCATGTATGTTTCCTTAAAGACTGTTAAAATATTCCAGTGGGCAGAGAATTAGTAATTAAATTTAATGTTGGTATACCCACTGATGTTTATGGTAGAAGTTGCTTGAAAATTTTAGTTGGGCATGGATCGAAAAGCCAGCCTGCTGGTTTGGGGGCATTCACAAAGTCCACAAATTCTGTAATTTCTTTGAAAGATGATAGAGATGCATGCATTTTTTAAATCTATTGTGCTTGTCTTAGGCAGCATCTCCGTGTGACAGCTGTTTATCTTGTTTGCAAGATATGAGTCCAAAGTGTTTGTTTTGGTGGTGTAGTGAGTTGCCAGTTCACCGCAAAAGTCTTGCGAATGAAAGTTGTTGAGTGATTTCAGTATTTTTGCATTTTACACAAGTTTCTGTATTGCCATTTGGGGCCATATGTATCAAACTTTGGTTTTGCGATTCTCAAATAGCGATTTTTAGAGAATCGCTATTTGAGAATCGCAAAATGCTATGTATGTAGGATTTGCAAATAATTTAGCGAATCCTACATATTCCTTAATTGCGAATTGCAAATTGCAATTCGCAATTAAGGAATACCTCCCCATTCATTCCTATGGGCCTAGAGGCCCATAGGAATGAATGGTAAGACATTCTCAATTTGCGATTCTCAATTAGAGAATCGCAAATTGAAAATGCAATTTCAAGTGTGCTAGGGTGTCAAAAGGACACCCTGTTGCACCCCTAAAATGAGCATGGGTGTACATGTGGCGCACATACATGCCCTAAGGGCATGTGTGTGCGCCACATGCCACTTTGAAAAATGCAAAAATATGCATTTTTTAATGAAATCGCAAATTACCACCAACCTGTAGTTGGTGGTAATTTGCAATTCCTTAAGGCCAAATTGCACTTTTTTGGTGCTTCTTACATTGCATTTAAGGAATCGCAAAATTTGCGATTCCTTAAATGGAATTGCAAAATAAGGAATCGCAAATTTTGCGATTCCTTATTTTGCACGCAGATTTGCCGTCATACATACCACTTAGCAAAATTGCGAATTTCGGCATTTGCGATCGCAATTTTGCTTGATACATATGGCCCTTGGTGTTGTAAATCCTGCGTGACTTGTGGATTGTCTTTGCCTTTTCATGTATGCTTTATATATTTTGTTTTGCATTTCTAGACACATTGGGCCATATGTAGGTAACATACTATTTACCGATTCATAAACACCGAATTTTACAGATTCGGTATTTATGAATCGGTAAATAGTATGTAGGTAAACAATCAGTAATTATTACCGATTCGATAAATATCGGTATTTATGAATCGGTATTTACCGAATCAGTAATAATGCATCCCTTCCCATTCATTCCTATGGGCCAGGAGGCGCATAGGAATGAATGGGAAGCCATTTACTATTACCGATTCGGTAAATACCGAATCGGTAATAGGGGAAGCATAATCATGGTTGGCAGGGTGTCACATTGACACCCTGTTGCACCCCTGATTCGTGCATGTGTGCTCATGTGGCGCACATACATGCCCTAAGGGCATGTATGTCTGACACATGGCACTTTTAAAGCAGCCAAATTTAGCTTTCTGAAAGGTATTCGTTATTTAACATCAACCTGTAGTTGGTGTTAAATACCGAATCCTTACTACTGAAATTCACTCACTTGAGTGCTCCCTATATATGATTTAAGGATTCGGTAATTTACCGAATCTGTATTTTACCGATTCGGTATTTTACCGATCCCTTACAGATTCGGTAAATTACCGAATCCTTAAATCATGCCTCCTACATCTCAAATGCCTAAATACCGGTCGGTAACGGGATATTTACCGAATTTCGGCCGTTACCGACCGGTATTTAGCTACCTACATGAGGCCCATAGTGTCAAAAGTTTTTTTTAATTTCTGTCAGGTGCACTGAAGTGTTGAGCTGTGTCTTCTTATCTCTTTTTAGGATTTCATTCACCTTAGGGGCTTACATTTTCTTTTTGGGATGTTTTTATGGGTTTTGTGTTTCAAAGATTGTAGCAATCTAGCCATATAGCTTCTTTGCAGAGTATATTGTCTACAATTGTGGGTTTGTTGGTGCATACATTTCAAAGTCATCAATTTTCATTCATGCCAAATGGGAAGATGTAGTTGAGAGTCTTTAAGGCATCTTTAGTGAGAAGGTGATGATCAGTCCAACTGAGTGGAGCATTTCCCTGGAGAGTTATTATAATGCCTGGGGAGCAGAATAGCGGGAGGATTAAGCATTGTTGTGAGAGTTGTGTATAGACTTAAGAGGGATGATTTGGCATGTGAGAAGCGTTGTGAAGTGAAGGAAAGAGGATGTGTGGATGTGGGTGATATTTTAAGAGTAGAAATAGAGTACATAGGTGGATGTGGAGTTGATATGCTAGGACACTAGAGGTAATTTGGGGAGGTAGAGGACGGTAGCGTTGAGGAAAAGGAAGGAGTGGAACAGCAATGGGTAATAGCCGTTGACTATGGTAAAGTGTACAGGATGTATAGGTTTGGAAATGGTTATGGAAGAGTTGGTGGAGGTTATGGAGATGGAAATTGGAGATGGAAATGCCTAGATACAGTGGTGGGAAGTGGAGTGATGAATTAATAAGGAAGGGAGGAAGGAAGGGATGTCCTACGATGAGCGATGCCAATATATTTTGAGAGTGGTTGTGTGTCTGTTTTGGATAAATAAAATGGAGCAAAGTGTATTATCTAAGTTGCTTGAAAAGAGAGTCAGTGTTTCTGGATCTAGTCTCTTTCCTGACCCTAACAGGCCAGACAATGCAGCACCCTTTTCCCATTTGTCCCTTCCTATTAACCAGTTACCTTTTACTTGGATGCCCTAAAGATTCAGTTTATGTTAGAAAGGAAGCTATAGCATTCAGGTGACCTAGATTCAATGAGGGCCTTGAGTACTGGGTCCATTGGTAGCCCTTAGCCGTGATAGAAAAGGGAGCCCTTAGTGCAATGGCAGCTCTGAGTCCTGGTTCTAATGAAAGCCCTGAGCCCTAGGTCAAATGGGAGGCCTACATCCTCCATGGTGCAAACAAAAACAATGGTTCTTGTGGAAAAATACTCGTCTATATTAATAATACAATACACAATCACAATGGTTATGGGTCATACAGATGTCAGAAGGAAAGGAGACCGAATACACTACAGTTTTGTATTCACAATCAATACTTTTATATTTGATTTAAAGAGTCTAAGTACATACAAGAAGCAAAAACATATAATAAAGCAGTGCTTAGTGTCCCCAGTGTGAATGGAACCAAAAAGCCAGACTAGTGAATTTGTGAATTGGTTTCCATCATTTTCAAAAAACGACCATCTATGAATTCACAGTATTTTACAGCCACTGTATATAATAATCAGAGCTGATACAAGGGTTCGCTTTGTACATTTGTTGATGGCGTCTCGACCCTTCATAAGATATAGGGTCTCTTCAGGACCTATAGGTATAGGGACATCTGAAATTATAGAGTCGCGCAGCCACGTGAAAAAAAGTGAAGACACGGGTCGAGTGAGAAGAAGAAGTAAAGAAATACTCACAATGGACACAGCCGGGTACCCAGTGTGGAGGATGGGGTGGGAGGCTGGCAACTACGGATATTTTCCACGGCAGATGCCAATATCTGGGAGGCAAGACTTCTTGTGGGTATATGCCTATGAGCAGTGCAAGGAGTTAATCAATGTAAAGCCTTGTGTCTAGGCAGGGCAGTGGCTCTAATTAAACAGTGATGACGAAGGCGCGGGTACTCAATCGTCCGTCACAGCGTACTCGTCTGAGTTAATCAGTGGTGCGGGAAGCGTGTGTCTCAGTTGCGCAGGATGAACACAAGCCGTCTGCGCTGGTATAATGACGGAGTGGAGTTTATAGCCCACCCTGTGATTCTTTCCAATCGAGCCATTGATAATGTATCCTCATTTTTCACTTGGTGTCTGCTAAAATTTCACTTTCAATTTAGGGGTTGCTTATAATTGTTACGGACCATTTTTTCACTCTGCAGTTTTACTGACATTTCTGGAAATAACGGGACTGAAATATTGCACACCTATAAAGGCACTAGCATCTTTTAGTACCCAGTGTTTCATGGTGACTTATAAATATGGCAGACATGGCTGCCAGTAATGGTAATGCCAGTGTAGCCGCAGAGTTTGCACAAAATGAGGTATCATTAGTAAAAATTCAATTTTTGCCTGTTTTGTGCCATTTTAGGAAGAACTTACCAGACAGCGCAAGCTACCTGCGAAAGATGTGTTGTGAGCTCACAAAGAACTTACAGGGTTATTGTCACTCTCATTTGCCAACTTTTATTTGATATCTTTCCTGTTCCATCTTTGTGCTTGTCCTTCCCCTGGACCACAACCTCTTTACTATACTCTTGAATAACTGCCTTGTGCCTTCCGCTGCTCACTTTTAGAGAACTATTTTTTTATTTTGGTTAAACACCTATTCAGATTGTATATCTTTTCCAGATCTCTCCCTCTTGTGTTTCACCCCTTCCAAAAACGTTTTCCCATCCCTCTTCTCTGTGTTTGCTTTATCTAACTCTCTTTGATGGCTGATTGATCTTCATCCCATGTACCTCTTCCCCCGAATCCCTCTGTGTTGGTATCTCCCTTTTATGCTTCTCCCCCCCATGTTCTCCCCCTTATGGCCCCTGGCCACTCCCTGTTGGTTCCCCCAACCCACTCCTTCATCTTCTCCTCCGTTGCCCTCCACCTCTGCTATTTCTTTTTTTAAATATAATTTCTAATATATTTTTTGGACGGCCAAGCAGCAAATTAGTATTAGCCCTCCATAAAAGTAATTTCGCGCACCTCAATAAAAAAAAGAAAATAGCACCCATGTCAACATATGCTCGTGAAAACAGAATGGTGCGACTGCCAATGCGCTTTTTTCTTTGCCAATACTAAACAGCACTGGCAAAAATCATTGTTTTTTACTGATATTGTTCAGCATCATCAAAAAGCATTGGCAAAGCCATTGAGTCCCGCAGTCACCACCTATTGGCTTTGCCAGTGCTTGTTTTGGTTAGTGTTTGGTGAAATTTGCGCTCTGTTTTACCACCTATAGACAGAAGAGCAGGAGTACACCCATTAACCCAGTCAAGACCCGGGTAGAGTATGCATACAAAAAACAATGTCTCAACCGGTAATCATTCACAAGGCAATTAAACAAGAGGAATTAATCAAAAGGAGAGAAGGAAAAAAGGGAGACCACAAAGAAGTTGTAGGAAGACAAAAAGGTTCTTATTTGCAAGTAGTTATAACAGCACTACATTACATTGTTTGTATAAGTAACCATACGTGGGTTGTGCACTAGACGTGCTTGTGACAGTGAACGGCGCAGTGACAGAATAAGGTGAAAAAGCAGCGTGAACGGCGCAAAAATACAACAAACTGAGTGGTCAATAACAAAAAGAAGGTATATACAAGGTAAATATTCTGCTTTAAATTATTTAGATTGACCACATTAAAACCAGAGACCACTGATGGGTGGTCAACGGCGTTTCGACCTGTCTTAGTTTAGGTCGTCATCAGTGCCAGGTCACTTGATATTTGTTATAGTGCTGTGTAGATAAAGAGAAACAGGAATGAGGCCCCAGGGTGACCAACAAGGTCAAGTAGTAAAAAGACAGTGAAGAGTAAAGGAGGAGAACTACCTGAATAGTAGGAGAATGGTCCAAGTCGGAGGACGAGGGAGGAAAGGCTGTCCAGAAGGTACCTGAAGGGTGGAAAGACAATTACTGATACAAAACAGGGAATCAGGGAAGTCTAATAGTGGTAGCAGGAGGACCAGATCCGTACCTGCAAGAGTAACTAGCATTGGCATAGCCAATATGTCTCGCCTTTGGGACCTTATAAGTGTTTAGCCATGCAACAGGTGATGTTGTTGCACCAAGGATATTGTGCTGCATAACTAAATACTTATAAGGTCCCAAAGGCAAGACCTATTGGCTATGCCAATGCTTGTTACTGATTGCCATTTAACTGTCAATGTGTTCACATGGATACTGCAAGTTACAGATCTCCAGTGTTAATTAATTTCCTTAGAACGGGAGAAGAAAGCACAAAGGCACAATTATTATCTTCAATTAGTGTTTCTTCATCTGTGTTCAGATTCTGTTGCCCTTCCTATATTTGTTTTTATGAAAGGACCATCTTTGAGGCAACAATAATTCACTGCTGACCAGATGACTGGTTAGACAAGTGGGGTGTACACCCGATAGGAAATGCAAAATTCACTAGTTGGCAAAGCACTTATTTCTGACTAGACAAAGATTGCTACAGTGCCAGTCATGTAGTTTATTTTTGTTAACTATTACTGGTGTAACATCTAAGAGAAGCTTGAGGAGCGCTTAACTAACATGGCGTAATGGAGAGCTCCCTTTGAAACTGGCGCTCTCTGGCAAATACACAGTCACAAAGAACCTGCGTGGTCTCCCTGGAGACTGGTCGAAGGCGTTGGAAATCAGCAGTCTAATCAGCAGCAGCAAACTGAACTCTCCTGCAGTGCAGAATCTAGCTTGTGTAGGCCCAAACTACCCCCCCCCAACCGACAGGAGGACAGCAGGTCATGTACCAGGCACTGCGGCCGAAGCGTTGGAGTAAGAGTGGCACCATCAAGAGGATTCAACCAGCTCTTGCTCTGGACACCGACCGAGGTGAGGTGCGTGCTCTCCAGCGTCAATCCTGCTGTCTGCAGGAAGTGACCCAGCCCTGGTAATGAGGAGGAGGAGGAGGGCTAAATGGCAGTCCCAGAAGTTACGCACCCACATCTCCGGAGCCCTGTGTGTCAGGCGGGGGAAAGTAAAGAGCCACTGTGTGGTACTCCTGTGTACCTGAGAGGGGAAAAGCAACAGACAGAAGCTACTGCTGGCCCAGAAGGTAACTGATGTTCCCACCTCTCGTCCTATCCTGGACACGGGGTGCCCTCAGCAGCACATAACAGGTTTATGGGATTGGGGGGCATGGGTACCACAGTTAAGTGGGCAGTCACCTAAAGGATCCACATTGTAAAAATGCTACCCCAGATCTATAAGACACTTAATACAGGCACCACTGACTGTGCTCAGGGAGCGATGGGAAAAAGATCCAGGGGACCTAAATAATGACGACTGGCTGAGGCTTGTCGATACTCCCGCAAGGCTGAGATCCACTCAGGTATTTGTCTAGTACAACTTAAAATCTTGCACAGAGCTTATTTTATTGAAACCAGATTATACAACATTGTCAGGAATCAACAAAGATAGTGATATGCGGGCTGCACCCAGAAGGGATCACTAATTCACACACTATGTGAAAGAACATGGACATGGCTGTTTTGGCAGGGAATGTCAAGACTACTATCCGGAGTTCTGAACATGGCACTAGAGAGAACATCACAGAGGGTGCTACTGGGGATATGGCATGAGCAGACTTTGTCCAAGTACATTCTCCTATTCTGCAACATTCCCTGATGTGGCCAAACAGGATGTGGTTAGACTGTGGGGTTGTGAAGCTCCGTCGAACCTGGATTCGTGCATGCACTTAAAAATCGCTTTACAAAGCAAAAGGATGCCCTAAGAAATTCAAAAAGATTTGGAATCAATGGAGAGCCAACAGACCGAGGGCCGTAAACCAGGAGCTGGGAGGCCACAAAGTGTACAAAGGGAAAAATAGGGTGATGGGAGAGATACCGGGAGGACAACTACAGGATCCACTCAATCACGAATGCAATTCAGGGTGCATGTTTCCCATTATCAAATGCAAAATTTTACTATCCTTTCAACTCTCATTGATTCTATGCCAAACTGTTATACTGGGTTTGTCAATTTAAACTAAGCTTATACACTGACAACAATACTACATTAAAAAGATAGTTTTAAAAAGAGAGTCTTGAGTCATAAGTTTTCATTCCATGCAAATCATTCCCAATGCAGAGATGGCTCCTATTACCCCGTTTTCCATATTACATCACACTGGGTCCCTTGTAAGTTCCCAATATGATTCTGTCAATGGATATCCCAGTTGCTGCTGACGTACAGATCAACAACAGTTAACAAAGGCTCAGAGGACATGATACCCATCTAAGTACCGAGCCCCAGGACTCGGAGCCCAAGACGCTCCTCCGCTTCAGCTGGAAATGCTAAACGAACAAGACATGTCATTTATGGGCACCCTGCACTGATCCTCTTGACTCATCAGGCCAAATCTGAGTAGCGACAGTGAAATGGCGTCTGTATTCGGAGTCTGTGATTCAGACAAGCATTACCGCACAAAGGCAAGTGATCTGGAAAACAGCAGACAATTACAAGGAGCGGGGCCAGAAAGACTTTCGGAAAAAGTTTTAATTGTAAATGCTCTTCATGGCTGGAAACGAAGGACCAAATGCTTTTCATCAACTTCTGCCAACACACATTCTTGCCATTCAAATAGAATAACCCACTCAAGCTCCTTTGACGACAGTGTTTAATCTCTCAAAAGTCAATGCATCTGCTGCAAGAAAGTGATTGCACTACCCAAAAAAAGCAAGCCACAGCGAGCCATGTGTTTTGAATTATCGCGCCCGTGTCTGGGCATGATAATTCAAAACATATGGCGCCCAGGCGGCTAACCGCAAGCAATAGGCCACACACGCATGAGCGTGTGGTGAGCTTTTGAAAGCCCCTTACTAAAAGTCTTGCGCTGCTACCGGCTCGACCTAAAAAACTGGTGGGACAACGTAGGACTGACTGCTGTCCCCATGAGATGCAAAGGAATTGCAGGTATGCACAGCAAAATAATGTTATGCGCGATGTCCCGAAGGGTTGGAAAAAATTGGCTAAAAGAAGAAAAAGGGGCTTAATCATTAAGGGAATACATTTGCTGTGAGCTGACATACCAGGAAATAAAAGGAATGAATGTAGCCAATTTGTGCCAGAGGTATCGATCCTTGTGTGGGAAATCCAATATCGAGTGAAGCCGGCGGAAGCACCGTGTCAACAAACCGCTGTAAACACTAGCGGTCTATCGGAGGGCAGCCAGATTGTGGAAACGTGCAAGACTAAGCTGGGGGGATCAATCGTGGTCAGAGCGGGAGGCCATAATTGAATAGTGGCAAATGGGCAAATTGCAGCGTCCCTTTCCCAAGGTAATGGTGCAACACTCTGGCTTGGCAAGAGAAGATGCTTACACGGAAAGCCGGCGGGTCATGTGATGAGGATAGCACTAGACCACACTCTAGTGAACATTACGTGGTGCCCCGCGGTTACAGTTAGGAGACAAGCACCAAAATTAGTGACAAGTTAAAAACAAGCATTGGCATAGCCAATAGGTCTCGCCTTTGGGACCTTATAAGTGTTTAGTTATCCAGCACAATACCCTTGGTGCAACAACATCAAGTGTTGCATGGCTAAACACTTATAAGGTCCCAAAGGCAAGACCTATTAGCTATGTCAATGCTTGTTTTTTATTCCTCTGTATATCTTTACTGTCTCTGTACTTTACTCAGGTAAAACCTCAGTAATATCTATCTTGAAATTAAAAAAAGGCAGTTCCTAGCTGTTTAAATTCCCAAAGGCACCTCTGTAAATGAATCCCCTCACCTTGGGCCGCCACTTGTTTGCATTTCCAGAAGGAGGTGGAGGTTAAAAGACAGGCCATGCAATCACAATGCCATGAATGAACCAATAAAAACGAAACATAATAGTCAGCCTTTGCGTACACAGAAACATGCCTGTGCATGAACTGTTTACTCCTCAGACCAAGAGAACAATCAAAGGGTGGGAGAAACTAGCCTTTACATTAAGTTTAGGTCAACGTGTGCATGGTTGAGTAAACTAATCCGATTAAGAAATTCTCAACCGTGGCAAAGGACTCCTTGGAGGAACAGTAAAAAAAAAAAAAAAAGCACGAAACGCTTACTTAGTTTGAATCTCACTTTTCGTGCCCGATTGATTCTGCTAAAAGGTAGAATTGTATTTTAACAGCAGGGGTAGCGAAATACTAGCAAACGATCTTCAGAGGGGGTTCCACTGAGGTAAATAAAATTATTTTTATGTCCGATGTTATCTTTGGTTTGTGCAGCAGCTAATAAATATTGCAAGACAAAACTGTATCGTCACACAGCTGTAGAATGGGGGCAAAGGTGTGCTTAAGAAGCCGAACAGTGACAGGGAGAAAGAGAAATTATGAAAATTGGAGTAAAAGTTAGAGGCGGCAAAGGAATGAAGAATGCGAGGAAGAAAGATAGATGGAAAGAAAGAAATAAAGCAGTGTGGAAAGAGGGAACCAAAGAAGAATGCAATGAAGGAAATAAAAAACAAGCGATCAAACATCAAAGCGGCCTGCACTGTAGCTCTGGGGCGGCCTAGTAGCACTTTTTGGAGCCCTCTCAAAAAGTCTCGCCAGACCAGCGAATGCGCTGGATCAGGCGAGACCTAATCATACATTGAATGGAACTCTGTGTACAGTGAAGACGTATTTATATTAAAAACAGAGCCCATGGCAAGGAACATTGTGTGTATACAATAAATGTACAAATGTGCAAATAAAGGTACACCATTCATGTAAAAGGGTTGAATATAGAATTACGAATTTTAAACCAATATCAATGAAAGAGAAGTGCGGGCGGCAGGGTGAGGATGGGGAGGGCGAGGGAGGGAGCAGCCAGGGACGGGGGGGAAGGGGGGAGAAAGAGGGGGTGGGGGGAAGGGGAAGAGCCAAAAGGGAGGACAGAGAGTGGTCATTTAAAGACAAACAATCAGAATGGTTCGAGCATTGATGCGTGGAGAAAAATAATTTGAAAAGCAATAATAATATATTATATTGAGCACGAACAGTAACATAGTGTAAAGAAAGGTTTGCACCAGAGAGCAACCAGAGAGCAAATATCCAGTATAGATTACAGTACTGAGGACATACAGGTGCATATCACATGATTGACACATGGGATACTGATCCAATAGGTAGCAGGAAGGGTCAGGAATCACACTGTGGGTGTCAAGGTGTTTCAATAGTCGTGTTCCACTCATCAAGAGTGTTGAGACTGTTGTTAACAGAAATGCATCTTGTGGTCCAGCGGCATTCACATTTGTTCAGAAGCAGACGTAAATTGCCACCTCGCAGAGGCACTACTGGCTGGTCGATGACTTGCCAAACCATATCTGTTTCTGTATGATTATGGTTCCAGTAATGTGCGACTAGGGCAGCTGACTCAACGTTGCATCTAATGCAGCTCCTATGTTGCAGGGACAGCAAATAGAATAGATCACATTGGTAGTCCGGCAATTAGAGAATTGTCTAAGTTGGTAAGTGCGGTTGCCGGTGGTAAATACTCCCGTGTTGCGTGTCAGTTCACATACGGAGCAAGTTTGACACTTGTAGTGGCCCAGGGTCGGTGGTAAACCCCAAAGGGAGGTAATGGTTTGGGTTTGCTTCCTGTTGGCCAGGTGATCGCATTTACCAGTTTGTCTGACAGACTGTGTCCCCTTTTGTATGAAAAGAGAGATAGTTCTTGAAAAGAGGCATGAGTCCGAAGTATGTTCCAGGTTTTCTTGATCACCTTGCTCACTTTGTTGCTTGAAGAACTATAAGTGGAGACAAAGGGAATGCAGAAGTTGACACGTTTGGGCGAAGGAGCTAGGACTTCTCTGTGGCAATACCACGCTCGTTTGCAGGCGTGGGAAACAAGTGGTTTAGGGGGAGCCACGGTTTAACAGTTTCTCAGTGAGAACAGCTGCCTCACGGAAGTAATCCTTACGCCATTTACAATTCCTTCCTCGTATTACCACCATCTAATAGCTCAGCTAGGTATTACTAGTTGCACTAACCTCATAATGAGATAAACTGTGTAAATGGGATCAAAACTGTTTATACCTATGCTCTTGCCTTTAAATATGGGCCTTAATGTACACAAGCAAATGGAAGATTAATTCATTAGTGACTAGCAAATGTTACTATCAAGACTAAAGTCAATTGTACTTGAAAACACTGTTCAGAAATTACCTCTTTAGCTCCATTTAGAGAGTCGTTATCTTGTCTAAGCAGAAGGACATAAGCCAGATTTCTCTAATTGGTAAATCAGTGAGAACCACAATAGATTGTTGGTAAAGGCGTATAAGAGACATTTTGGGTACATTTAGATCCCTTCAGTAACCAGGATAGTGGTAACACCCTGATCCATACCACTCACTCCCCACACTTTTACTCACTAAGGGCATTATACACATGAAGCATTTCTCATCTGTGGCCTCAAGAAATACAATCACGTCATGGCAATAGAACACATACTGTATATCCAACGAAATACAGGTTCCCATTTTTTTCTTGTCAAAAAGAAATCAGGTGAATAGAGACCAACACATGGGTATTGGCAGGGAAAACAGTTGCTAAATTTTTAAATAATCAATCCTTTTTAATGGTGATTCCTCAAGAAATTCTTCAACCTTAGATCTCCAAGATGCATACTTTCACATTGCTATGCATCTCAGACTCTGAAGGTATTAGATCAGATGTGTCTAGCTGCCATTACCAATTCAAAGGCCTTCCTTTTAGTTTCAAATCTGCTCCGCAAATTTTCACCAAATGCACGGCCTGTGGTGGAAGCATATCTAAAAAAAAAAAGGGCCATCAAATTTTCCGTTATCTTGACAATTTCCCTAGTGAAATGTCCTTATCAAGCCACCAGTCCACGAATGCTTGTCTGCCGCTCTTTATTGATCTAAGTCTGAAGCGGATCAAGGACAGGTCTTTCCTACAAGCAGGTAAAAAGTAGAGGTAGGCAGTATTTCTAATTGTGTCAGCAGAATTGGAGAAAATTAGTAATTCCATGTTACTCTTGTAATGCGGAATTACTAATAAATTCTGCTGCTCTACCAACAGAATTAATCAGCACTGTTTGGTTTTTAAACAGGGCTAAAAGAGGGAGCAGTCCCTCTATGTTTAAAAAACACTGCTGATTAAACTTT
Source organism: Triturus cristatus (assembly GCF_964204655.1). Lineage (NCBI taxonomy): Eukaryota > Metazoa > Chordata > Amphibia > Caudata > Salamandridae > Triturus > Triturus cristatus. Next base: position 955,733,486 of record NC_140580.1, read on the forward strand.
AATCTGCAGTGATGTTTAATCATAGAGGGGCAGCTCTAACTTATGGGCCTGTTTAAAAACCACTGACTGCACTGCTGTCCTCAGAGTATATAAGGCTTATACTCTGAGTAAGTAAGGGCACGAGGATCATGCACCCCAGTGCACACCCCTAGGTGCCTTACATACTCTGCAGTGATTACTGGAGACTATTTAAGGAATCCAAGGGGTATGTGCAGCAGTGCCAAATACCAGATGCACTTACAGTGCATACCTGTTGGTGCCCTTACATACTCTGCAGCAATCATTGGCAGGGTATGTAAGAGTGCTGAGGGCTATGCACTGTAAGTGCATTTAGTATTTGGCAGCGCTATTTCTTAGCCATTTTGGGGCGTGAGGGTGCATTTTGCACTACAAAAACAGTGCCAAATGCTCACTCTTCTCCACTGCAGAATTCCGCTGAATCTTGCGGAATTTTTATATAATTCCACAGAATTCCGCTGACTCAAATTCTGCCAATTTTGCCTACCCATAGTCAAAAGATTACACTTACAGGAAGTATTCTAAAACAACCCAAAACAAGCCTTTCCCTAGCTGCTGGAGTATAATAAAAATGCTATATCTAGGCAACAAACTTAAAAAATAGAGTCTTTTTCAGTACACCACTTCATATCCTTCTTAGGGATGATGTCATCTTTCATTCCCTTGCTCCTAGTTTGTCATCATTGTCTGGGCCATTCTAGGAGGAAGGGAAATTTAATGGTGCAAAGTCATAGTTCATTTAACACTTTACCATGGCAACTCCTGAAAGGAATGTATTTGTAGCCTTGACATTTCTGAACTTAACACTCCAGTTTTTTTTTAACATTTATTTTATTGAGATCCAAAATGTTGCTTGACAGTACATCAATTTATAAATAGTATTCATGTTCCAACCATAAATACATCCATAAATACATATGACCTAATCAAATACACCCAGGATCAATTAAGAAAATAGTGCTAACTAAAACTCCACATAGGATGAATGCCAGGAATAAATAAAAACAGCTGCCCTTAAAATGAACAATTCCGAGTACATAAAGTGCATCCAGAAATACGTTTGCAAAATAGCAGTAAAACATAATCCAGTCTTCTGATCTGACCCCTGTTTTCATTAAACAAATCTACCCCAAAATGCATCAAATTTCTTGACTCCCCCATTTCTCATAGCATATAACCATTCATTTCTTCTAACTTAATTCATTTTTCACAGCCATTCTACCATTGTGGGGACATCCTGTGTCTTCCATTTTTTAAGGGATCTGGCTACAGCCATGGCTACATACAATAATTTTATCAATGTATTAATTATACCAAGGGCAGGATCATGCCCCAAAACTTTCAGCCAGGTACTAGAAGTTAGTCTGACTTGCCATTAAGTCTCCAAATACTGAAAGATTTAATTCAAGAATCCCTGGATAAGGCAACACTGGTCAATTATGTGTACCCAGTTGGTCACAGACCCATCAGAACAACAAAAACAGTGACTCGACAGGTTAGGGTTAACTTGTGAAAGAAATTGTGGGGTTCTATACAGCAACTATTTAGTGAAAAATAACATTTGGTGCCAATTGGCCCCTCTTAACACGCAGTAATTTAGTAAATTGACTTCATTCCACATCCTAGTTGTTAATTCCAGATCTTCATGTTTGCCCCATTTTTTTATTGCATTTTTGATTGCGTCTACATGGCCCCCCTCGCAACCATCATCAGAAACCACAATCTCAACATCGTCTCCTACGCCAATGACACTCAGCTCATCCTCTCCCTCACCATAAAACTCGACAATACCAGGCACAACTTCCAAGAAGATATGAAAGCCGTTGCGACCTGGATGAGCAACATCTGCCTGAAGCTCAACTCAGAGAAAACAGAAGTCCTCATCCTCGTCTCCACCCCTTCACATGGGACAACACCCGGTGGCCCCCGCCCTCGGACACCGGCCCACCCAAACGAACCACGCACGCAACCTCTGCATCATACTCGACTCTTCACTTACCATGAACCGCCAGATCAACGCTGTATCCTCCACATGCTTCAATACCCTCCACATACTTCGCAAGATGTTCAAATGAATCCCCCTGACTCAGGAAAATCAGCACCCAAGCACTCATCACCAGCAGACTGCACAATGGCAACACCCTCTACGCCGAAATCATCAAAAACCTCCTCCGCAAACTTCAGACCGTCCAGAACGCTGCAGTCAGACTTATCCCCGATATCCCACGACACAACCACATCACCCGACACCTCTGCGACCTCCACTGGCTCACAGTTGAAAAAAGAATAATCTTCAAGCTGCTCACACACACCTACAAAGCCCTCCACAACACCAGACCCCAACAACAGAATCTCCTTCCACGCCCCAAGAGAAACCTCCGCTCAGCTGAACTCGCCCTAGCGCCGTCCCTCGTTTCTACAGGACCAGAGCTGGTGGAAGGTCTTTCTCCTACCTCGCAGCCAAGACCTGGAACGAACTCCTCCTTCACCTCCAATGGAGCCCGACACGTCACCAATTCCTAAAGGACCTCAAGACCTGGCTTTTTGAATTACCCTTACGGAGCTGCCCCAGCTCCTTGAGACCCTCATGGGTGAGTACTGAGCTCTACAATACCCCTGATTGATTGGGTTAGATCGATACCTTTCATAGATGCCAGCAATGTTTTCCATTCCCCGGGACTTTTATGTTCACCAGTTTCAAGTAATGTGAATACTATTTTTGGCCACAATTTGTCTGGGCTAAATCCAAATTACAGCATCCTATAGGAATCGAGGAGCAGGCAATCGTCTTGAATTAACTTGTGAATTTCCAATATATTAAGCCATCTCTCCACCAGAAGAAAGTCTGATAGCTTCCTAAACCCTACTTTTGCCCATTTGTGGACAATTTCGGGTGCCAAGTTAAGGCCAGACTCAATAACAAGTTCTGACAGGGGTGTTGCAGCATTAATATAGGGAATGGTATATCTCCAATTGAGAGTCCTACATTTCTGAAGAACCACTTCAAACTCTCATACTGGACTTTTTTAGGCGACTTTACAAACTTTAACACATCACCTATATGATGTGCTTTAAAAATCAGGTGCATAAAATAATTCATAAATATTCCTATGTGAAGCTTCACATTAAACCTGGACATATACTGTGCAAAGTAGGCAAAATAATAATCTTTAAGGTTAGGAAGCGCCAAACCCCCTTTTTTCCAGCCCTTCATATAAAGTGGTAAGTGCTAATCTGGCTATTTTTTGGGGGCAAATAAAAGACGCAAACATAGACTCCACCTTTTTGTAAAAAGATGTGGTTAAAGCACATGGGATATCGGCATTTTCTCTAATCGCTATTGCTAATGGCTTGATAAAAAAGCAAATAGAATAGGGGATAGAGGAAAGCCCCTGCGGGTTCTGCGCAAGACTTGTAATTTCCACACCTCTGCTGCATTTACAATAATACTTGCTTCTACATTGCGATACATCCTATGTATCAGCCCCGTGATCTGGATGGAATACCAAATCTCGACAAAATAAAGAATAACATTTCCCAGACCACGAGGTCGAATGCTTTCTCAGCATCTAACAAAAGCACAAATTATTCTAATGCTTTGGCCAGATAATGTGTGTTTTTCTCCAACTATCGCCCAGCAACAAAACCATTCTGATCTAAATGGATTAGATTTGATGCCCTTAGGTTAAATCTCTTAGCTAATAATTTTGTGATGATTTTAAAATCGGGCAATACGAATGTAATTGGGCAATACGAAATCGGATCCTCACCCTCCTTCCCCTTTTTTATAAAGCTCACCACATTCCCCTTATAAAATGAGGCCAGTATAGGGCTACTCTCTAGCATTGTGTTGGCGACCAACAAAGAATTCTCAGCTAAAACACCTAAAAAAGATTAATAAAATTCTGCTGGGAAGACATCTGGCCCGCAGGCTTTACAATTCAGGAGATTCTTGATTACCTATACCGGTTCTTCTTTGGGAAAGGGTCGAGTAATATTTACCCACTCTTCTTCAGATAGACTCGGAATGTTATGGTGAGCTAAAATCTTTCCAAGGAATTCTTTGTCAATCAGTCTATAATGCTTCAACATAATTTCCCCCACTTTCACCGGATCCCTACTCGTATTTCCAGTGGCAGGACATTTCAAAACATCAATCCAGTTATTGGCAGCTTGTTCACATGCCTACCCGGCTAAGAATCTTGCCATAAAATGACTAGCCTTGTAAACATTTAGCACAGAAGCACCATTTAAAACTTCACATTTTGTGTAGTATGAGTCTCTTAATGCCTGTTTAGCCTTGTCCAATTTTCTTTTATTGGCAATTGAATAATTTCTTTAAAAACTTTAATTGCTTTGCTGGACGATTCTTTCTAATGTTTGCTTCAGCAATTGATATTTTTTGATGGTCTCCGCATCTTTACCTATTATCAACCCTCTAATGTATGCATTTAAGGCATCTCATACAATAGTATTGGAAGCGGAGCCATGGTTTATTATCAAAAACTCCTTTATCTCCTATTAACAAGTTTGCTACCCACCCTTCCTCCTGTAAATACTGTTTGTTAAGGCCCAACGTCTAGGGTGTACCAAAGCTTTCCCCATCTCTAACTCTAGGGTGATCATTACGTGGTCTGAAAAACCATTAGGTAAAATTCATTGCCTTTTAAATACCAGAGCTTTTGAGATTATGAAGAAATTTATGCAAGAAGAACTACAAAATCTTCCTGAAAAACAAGTATATGTGTTTTTTGTGGAAAAGACCTCCCTCCAAGGGTCAATCAATCCCAATATTTTCTAATGCTTTCAAAGTTTTTGGTTTAACCTCTTCCATGCTCATGACGTCTCCCGGCCGTCATGAGTCACAATGGGCGTGTGCGGACGACGGCCGGGAGACGTCATGACCACGCCCGCGATTGGAATGTCCAGCACTGCGGCGGAATTTGCGCCGCAGTGAAGAGGTTAAACTGCCTCTTTGAATTCACTGAGGAGTCCATTTTTGGATTCTGCAATACATTATATTCACCTCTGCTCACAACTTCACCATGAATTTCTAGTAATAACTGGAATAAATCCTCGTAGGGCATAACATTATCTTCAACTGATATATAAAGGCTTACAAACGTGAGACGTCTTTACCCCACTAAGCAGCTCACCCGGCCACTTTTATCACTGGAAAAAATGAGCCACTTCTGCACCCACTCCAGTTTGTAATAATCACCAATCTGTCCCTAGAAGGCTGAGGAGTGCATGTTCAAGACTTGTAAGTCAATAGAAATTGGTCACTACAAGCTATTCAACTGCATATTGGATTTGGCGCAGTGGCCTGGGCCTTCAATCTTTCCTCCTAATGGTCTCAGGTTCCTCAGTGCTGGTGTGCACAAACAAGATGACCTTGTACCATATAAGCAAGTAGGGAGGAACATAAAGATGTCTACTCTAGGTGGAAGCACAAAAAATTTGGAAATGGATAATTTGTCATAAAATTGCACTAACAGCGGAACTTAAACCGGGCAACAAAAGTCAATGAGTGGGCACTCTCAGAGTGTTCTGAATGAGACTTGAATTAACAGTTGAAATCCAATTTTCAGAGATGGGGTAAGCCAAACCTGGATGTGTTTACAACCAGCCATAATTATGCCCAAGTGGGGTCACGTTGGAATGCTTTTTGATAGTATTGTCAGGAATCTTTGATTTTGCTTTTACCCCACTAACCATCATACTGAAGGTGTTAAGATGAAACAGGAACCATGCCATCTCATAATAATAGCCCCATTGTGGCTCAGACAATACTGGTGCATAGAGCTATCTCTCCTCTTGAAACAGCATCAAATACCACTCAGATAGGTAGCCAATCTATAAACTATGCACAAAGGCCAAGTTCTTGATCCCAACCCAAAATCACTCAATTTATCAGCTTGACTCCTAAATACGAGTTCCATCTCCTAAATTATTCAAAATATTGAAGATTAATATTTGCCAATGCCAGAGCTGAGACAACAGATAAGACATACCAAGCTAATCTCTTCTTTACCCAATCAGATTCTACTATATTTATTGCACTTAGCCCGTTCAGGTCTCACTCACACTTCAAAGTCCATTTCGTGGCAATATCACATTTCAGAATATCATCTAACCAGTTATCACTGTGGTCAAACAGAATAATAAAGGAATTCTTTATGTTTGTATTACTGTTTATCCTCCAATAAAATATCCATTAATTCCAGGGCAACTGATCACAGTCCTTTGTCAGTTAATTTAAAGATCCTTTAAACCTATTCCAAAGGCAGAATTGAAATACCTATCTTAGAAAATGGCTTAATAGTTAGCTTTAACATTGTCAAGATTTAGCGGAAATCAGGCTTGTACCATTAAACGGCCAATGTTCAATTTCATTATGACTGAGTCACACTGAGGACAAATCTACGGTTCAATCCAAAACTTCCATCAGATTTTCATCCTAATGAGCTAGCAGTTTTAAAGATAGTCTTTCAAAGCCCTAATGATGCAGTGGAAGGAACTGCACACATTCAACCCTAGACGATGTCTCAAAATTTACATCGAAAAACAAAAGAATTCAGAAAATCTGATTATCTTTTGATAGCATGTTGTCCTCCTCTGAAAGTCCCTAATCTTTAAGCAGAGTGTGGGTGTCTGCGGGGGCGCTAGAGGGCGCGCGAGCAGAATGGCCGCACTCCTGTGAGGCTCCTGCAGCCTGGATCAGGAATCTTACATTTATCCTGTTGTTCCCGACTGACGGACCGATAATAACCGCTGGGCTGTACTCCTACTAGCCCCCTGCAGCTCCGGTCTGAGTCTGGTGGCCGTGGAGCCGCTTGCGGCGAAGATAGAGGCAGCTGGAGCGAGACCGCGACCCGTGCGCTAGCTGAGCGCGGCCGCGGCTGGGCAGCTGGTCTACGCGAGTCCGCGGCGCGCCACGAGGAAGGTGGGCCCCGCGGCGAAATTCTTCAGTGCACCCCCCCCTCTGCCCTCGGAGAGCGGATCGACCCTCCTGCCTGGGGATTGCTGTCCTGTGGCGGGGCCCCCCCCCCTTGATCCTGGGTCCTGCGAGGTCCGGAGCTCCTGCCGAGCGCTGCAGACGGCTGGAGCACTCCCCCCCATCGACTTGAGGTGACCCCGTCTGGCCCCCCACCCCTTCACCTCGGACGGCCCGGAGGAAGACTCGGATCCCTGCTGTGCGGGCCTCTCCCAGATCCTCTGCACATTTCCGTGCGTGGAGGCTTGTGACGATGAGGCGCGGGGTGGCGGCTTCGGCGGATCTGAGTGCCCCCCTGGAGCGGATGGCGATCGCTTGCTGACCTGTGAGTACCGGCGTGGGGGCTATTGGTGGAGCTCTGGTCCCTGTGGAGTACTATTGAGGCCATCTGCCGCCCTGGACCTTCATCTGGGCCGTGATACGACAGTCAAGTGCGTGAGGCGGCTGCCTGGCAAGCCCTGGGCGACACAACCGTGTGGTTCCTATCGTGTGGGGCGTCCTAATACCTGTGTCTATCCCTTGCGTGTACGGCGACGAAGTGACTGCGGACTGCGGCGGTGACTGCCCTCCCGCTGTTGCTGAGCGTTGAGAACGGCGGCTGTCCGTTTCGGTGGCCTTGAGGTGCTATCTCCCTGCCGGTCCTTGCCTTAGGTGATCTGGCTGGGCCCTGTAACAGTCGGCTGCTTATCGAGAGGTGTTTGCTGGCGGACTGTGACTGGCCGGTGTGCTCCGTGTCTCCCCCCCCCCCCCCCTTCCTTGGGCTCTACATCGCCCCTGCCCAGAGGACCAGTAATGGGGAAACAGGACAGCAAACAACCTAAGCTCTCATTCGAGGCCCCGGGGGCCAAGAAGGGACTGCGGGGCGCGCCTGACGCTGGGGGCCCGGCCGACCCCCCAGCGACTGCCGCTGGGCCGGGCTCACCGCCGCTGGACATGCAGCAGCTGATGCAGGAGATGAGACAGGGCTTCGCTACTGTAGTCGACAAAGTAGATCGCATCTCTTCCCGAATGGATGCTTTTGCACAGAAACTGGACGTTCATGAAGAACGTATCACCGAGGCTGAAAGACGGATCTCCGACAATGATGATGCCGTTGCTTCACATACCTCACAACTCTCAAGAATGGATAATGTATTGAGAGTTATCGCAGCTAAAAACGAGGAGTTGGAGGCTCGCGGCCGACGTAATAACATTCGTGTGGTGGGGGTTCCGGAGTCCACCAACACAGGGCGCATGGAAGATTATGTGGAGAAGATTCTCCTGGCCTCCGTGGGTTCTGAGGCACTCTCCAAGCAGTTCATAGTCGAGAGAGCGCATCGTTCGCTTGGGCCGCGTCCCAAACCTGGGGCTCCACCTCGGCCCATCATTGCGAGGCTGCTGAATTATAGGGACCGAGACGCGGCGCTGCGGGCTGCGCGCCAAAATCAGCACCTCACCTGTGATGGTGTCAACTTCACCCTCTATCCGGACTTCACTCCTGTCGTTCAGGAACAGCGGCGCAAGTTCATCGATGTGAAGAAGAAACTTAGGGCCCTTCAAATTGACTATGCGTTGCTGTACCCAGCGAAGCTAAGAATCACCCATCAGGCGAAGCAACATTTCTTTACAAGCCCGCAGCAAGTGGACGATTTTCTGAGATCCCTGAAACATGCACGTAATGGGCAGCGCGGAGAGGATAGTACTGAGCAAGATGACGAACAGTGACTGTCTTTCCCTCTGTCTTCTGGGGCTCGCAGCGGGGCCCAGGGAAGAGCTTTATGACGCTTTTCTGGAGATCCTCCACACATGCCCGCTTGGATGTTATCCTCAAGGCGGCATTGCGCTGTACTGGATGGCTGATGGCTGTCGGTTGGTAAGATATTCCAGGTACCACCCCCCTCGTTCCTCTGTCTGTGCTGGGGAGCTTGGCGCACAGGGTGGCTACGCGTGTCCTCTGGATGTCCCCCGAAGGGTGTTCCCCTATGGATAAACTGACTATGTTGCTCCTGTTGAGCTGTGTAGTGGCAATTTGGGGAGGGGGGTGGGATGTACTTTCTGGCAAGTTGGGGCTGCTTCAGTGGGTGGGGGAGGGGGTTACAGGGTATGTACCTGCTTGGATATATAGCGGCTCGTCTCTTTTTCTCACTTCTTCCCGATTCTTATACTATGTACTATCTACGTACATCTCGATAGCTGAGACCATAACTGTGACAGGTTACAGATCCAATGTTGGGCTGCGGGTTGGGGGGGGTGTGGGTGTAGTTTTTTGTTATGTTGGTACGTTTTGGTGCGCAGATGATGTCAGGATGTTGCTATTCACGGAATGGTGGTGCTGTTACCTCCGAGGACTGCATTTAGGTACATTTGTGCGGCATGAGGCATACTCCGCTGCTAGCGGTGCTGTGAGGTGTGTGAAATTGACATGTGTTCATTGGGTAGATGTCCGGGCACTGGCTCCTTGGCCACTGCGCCTTGTTCCTTCTTCTCATCCAACTTCTAATGGGGGACACTGACTTGAACATACTGACTTGGAACGTTAGAGGCTTGGGGGACCCGAGGAAACGTAGACAGATCCTCTCCTACCTAGACCGCCATACCGTCCACATAGCGTTCCTACAGGAGACTCACTTTAGCACCCAGACTGCTCCGACCTTCGCTTGCCGATGGGCTAAGTACGTGGCGTTTTCCTCCTACTCCTCCTACTCACGAGGCGTAGCGATATTAGTGAAAAAAGGTACCCCCTTCGTTCTGGCTGGCTGTAAGAATGACACCCAGGGCAGGTACAGTCTGATGTGGGGTAGGCTTGGCCAGCTGGCGGTGACCCTAGTCTGCTGTTATGGCCCCAATGTAGATGACCCGCAATTCTTCACAGACCTTGAGGCGTCCATACTAGGTGCCGGCCCGCAGCACCTCATATGGGGGGGGGGATTTCAACACCACTCTTGATCCGCAGATGGATAGATCCCACCCTGCTCCCCATCACTTTACCAAATCCCGCAGAGCGCTGCTGGAGATACTTGCGGAGCACCACTTGATTGATGCATGGCGGCACCTCCACGTTACTTCACTGGAGGGTACGCACACCACGGCTCAGGCGAAATCGTGGGCGCGACTCGACTACATCCTCTTGGCGCCGCGTTTTCTGGCAGCGCTCGACCGGGCGGCTCACCTCCCTCGCACCTTCTCTGACCACGCGCCGGTCAGAGTCACTCTGCGGGCTCCTGACCTTGGCCCTCCGAAGACGGCCTGGCGTCTACAGCCCACGATGCTGTTGGACGAACTGTTTCAGGAAGAACTGCGAGAAGAATGTCTTGACTTTTTCCGTCGCAATAAAGATTCGGTGGCAGATGTCGCGACCATCTGGGATGCATTTAAGGTAACGTTACGGGGCATGTGCATAGCCAAAGGGTCGGGTGTACTGAAGAGCTTGCTGGCGCGTCTTCGCCTCTTGGAGGCGGACTTGGGGACGCTTGAGACATCGCTGGCTGCCAATCCCGATGATGCCACGCTTGCGAGCATCCGCGAAAAGATTACTGAGTACACGGAGGAAGCCGCTAGAGAGGTGAAATTCAGAGGCAAGCACTGGGTTGCTCGCCGCTATGGCGAAGGTGAGAGGCCAGGTAAGGCTTTGGCGGCGACAGTGCGCCTGATGCGCCCTTCTAATACCATCGTGGAGCTCTTGGGGGAGGATGGCGTGCTGTACAGATACACCACACAGATCCTTAATAGGTTCGTCGCGCACTACCACCGGCTTTACTCGTCTGCACGAGCCGGAGCTCTCCACTTGCAGGACTACTTAGGGGATGTCTCGCTTGGCTGGCTTAGCCCTACGCAACAGGAGTTTCTTAGCACCCCTTTCCAGCTGGACGAGGTGCGGGAGGCTATCATGCACATGCGGTCGGGTAAGACTGCAGGGCTTGACGGGATACCCATTGAATTTTATAAGACCTATATCGACTTTATGGCGCCTGTCCTGAGAGAAGTTTATGAAGATGCTCTGGAGGTCGGCTCCCTGCCCCCATCCATGCGTATGGCCCTCATCACGTCCCTGCTTAAACCAGGTAAAGCAGCTAATGACGTTGATTCTTACCGGCCTCTCTCCCTGCTAAATTGTGATGTGAAAATATTAGCTAAGCTCATAGCAACTCGCATTAATCTCTTGCTCCCCAACTTGATCTTGCCTGACCAAGCTGGTTTTGTGCCCGGCCGGGCGACGTCCCATAACCTGCGCACGTTCTTTTCCATTCTGAACTCGGTGCATGATGACCTTCCTATGGCCGCGGTCTTCCTTGATGCCACCAAGGCCTTCGACTCCCTGGAATGGGATTATACGTTCCAAGTGCTAGAGCGAATGGGGTTCCCCAGTATATTCATTTCCTGGATTAAACTACTATACACTGGCCCTAGAGCCAAAGTGTTGGTGAATGGTCGGCTATCTGCTCCTTTTTCCATATCCAGAGGCACCAGGCAGGGGTGCCCACTATCGCCTCTGCTGTTTGCTCTTGCTATGGAGCCCCTGGCAGCGAGATTGCGGCAACATCATAAAGACAAGGGGTTAAGATGCTTTCAGAGACAGATATTGGTGTCTATGTATGCGGACGATATCACCCTCTATATACGGGACCCTGTGGCCAATCTCAATACGATCCTCAGGGAGTTTATCCGTTTTGGTGAGATTTCTGGGGTCAAGATAAATTGGGGCAAGTCTTGTCTGTTCCCTTTAACGCCTTCAACCGAGCGTTTCGAAATGGATTTCCCCCTCACCTGGTGTGAGGGCGACTTTAAATACCTGGGCAGACGCGTTGAAAAAAGCAGGGAGGAACTCATGCGGGCTAATTACGGTACGGCGATTATGCGCATTGCGGAGCATGTGACGCGCTGGAACTCCCTTCCTCTTTCTATGGCGGGCAGATCGTCCTTGATCAAAATGGTGATACTACCACAATTGCTGTATCTATTCCTTAATATTCCCTTCCATCCGGGCGCCTTTTTTTTTCGGCAGTTGCGCACTGAGCTTATTAGACTCGTGTGGGGTGGCAGGGCGCCTCGGCTGAGATGGGAGACTCTAATAAAGCCGTACAATCAGGGTGGTTTTGGCATCCCCGACTTTGAACTGTACTATTATGCAGCTCAGGCGCATTTCGCTTTCTTTTGGATAAGACAGCCCAGATATATGCCCCAACTTGCGGCTGAACATTGGCTGGCACACCCGGTCCCCGTAGAGGGCGCATTGTTTATCCCGGTGACAGGTAGAGATAAAACGCCCTCAGCTTTGCTCAGTACGGTGTCCGCGTGGACGCACTTGACTGCTAAGGTGGGCCTGGATTTCCTATACGCGCCTCTCTTGCCCCTGGCTTATCACCCCAGTATGCCCTTACTGCAGGAGGCGGGGTTCCACAAGTTACTGCACAACATTCACGTCTCGACATGGGGGGAGCTGTTCCATAACGGCACTTTTCGATCGATGGACGATTTGTATGCAGGCATACAGCCCTCTCCACTCGACGTCTTCCTGTACCTCCGGCTCCGACAAGGGATGAGGGCGCTTATGCATGACTTTCCACAGGAACCTTCGCCCATGGAACCGTTGAACCGCATCCTGCGCGACGACGTCCCGACCAAACTCGTTTCTAAAATATACCGTTCGGTGCACTCCTCCATGCCGGCGCCTTCACTGGCAGCGCGTGTTAAATGGGACCAAGAGCTACCTGCCCCGCTCACGGACAAACAGTGGGAATTCTGTCTGTTGCAGACGGAACGCATCTCCGCTAGCAGTCGATTCAGGATAATACATTACAAGTATGTCCACAGACTGTACTGTACCCCTGCGCGACTTTGCCGCTTTCAGCTTCGGGATAATGACCGATGTGACAGATGCCAGGCCCCCGGGGCGGATTTTTTGCACCTTGCATGGGAATGCGCAGCAGTACACCGTTTCTGATGTCAAGTATGCAAAGCACTTTCCAAAATGATCGACTCTGTGGTGGCGCCCTCTCCCCTCCTTGCTCTGCTGGGGTATGTAGAGCCCATACGCGCGGGGTACCGCAGGTTTGTCGCGCTAGCCTTCCTCATTGCTAAAAGACGGGTTGCTTGTCGATGGGGTAGGGGTAGAGCCCCGAAGTTCAAGGACTGGATTCGTGACCTTGCCTACTGTCAAGAACAGATTAGCACTTATTCTGAACTGTTGCCAACGACGTCCCGTCCCGCGGACATATGGGCTCCGCTGCGGTGCTACCTAGCGGCTACATCGCCTGATGCCCCCGATGGGGCGCCGGAGTAGGATGGACTGCACAGTGCTGGACTCCCCCCACCCCCTCACCCCCCCCCTTCGCATTTGCCTACGGGGAAGCCCGCCGGGCTGTTGACTGCGGCGGATAGGTGTGTTCCCCCCCCCCCTTGCAAAGCGAGTCCTGTCTGAATGAGAAAGAGAGTGGGGTGGACGGGCGGATGGAGAGCGGAGTGGTCCCGCTCGACGTGTACTTCCTTGATGCCTCGTTTTTTTTTGAGCAACTGTTGCTTCACTTCTTTGATTGGTCCCTAATGGTCGCGATGTCGGTGACGGACTACCCATTTGTTTTTCTTTGCTCTTCCCTCCTCAGCTGCACAATGTACGTTGTGATAATGTTCCATTATAATGACCTCACACACAACTAGGAACTGTAACACATATATACTATGACGCACCCGGCCCTTTAGGGTTGTTGGCGAACCGCTGTGTATACCTCCACTCTTCTGACTAACATACTACGCTGCCGGCCCGACGAGGTTGTAGGCACCAAGCCGTGTATTGACACTATCTGCTGAATAAAGGTTTTTGAAAACTTAAAAAAAAAAAAAAAAAAAAGAGTGTGGGTGTCTGCAGCCCTAGTGTTCTGCCATTAGAAGACAGGACGCCCTTTAGATGGAAATAAGAAAGAGCATTCCACAAGTAATGTCTACATCCACTGCCCTGTCTGCCGGTGTACCTATTTGATATGTTAGAAACAGACACACATTTGCTTAATATTGCTGTCTTGACTTGACATGAAATAATGCAGCAGTGGTACAAGCAGTTCTTCATCATATTTTCCATTAAGGTGAGCCCATTCATTCATTTTGTCCTGTTTACCACAATCCACTGAATGTATTTTTATTTGGCACTATGAGTACTGCTTACTATTCTGATTCGAGTACATGAATCTACAAAACATCCAATATTGAAGAAAAAAATAAATACTAGCCTGTAACTGTAGTTCTGCAGCATTGGTATCTTTCAAAGATTCACATGACCCACCCACCAAACTGGTTCAGGCTCACCTATATAATACCTTACTTTCACTCTTGTGCTAAGAAATGGTGGCCTCTGAGGGCAGTGGGGTTAACTGAGCTGTCACAGGTTTGGCTCTTTTGGTTCTTTACAAATTATGTGACTAGGCTTATCATAACAACTTAGCAGTTATATGCTTTTGCAAGCCCGATGATGGGTATTATTCATGCATGTGAACCTATGAAATAGCTTGCGTTATGGTAAGGCAAGTCAATGTTTCCTCAAGCCTATAAGACTCTGGTGAAGTGATACTCAAAGTACGGTCCAGGAGCGGCTTGCTGCCCTCTTGACCTGTACATGCCCCCCCCCCCTACAGTGAACAATAGTTGCTGAGTACTAATATTAAAAAAAAATGTTACATAAAACGGACAAGCCTTTATTAACCTGCAAATAAAAGCTTGCCCCTTTATTTAACATTTTTTTTAGACCTCCTTAAACAAGCCCGACCCACCCAGACCCCCTACCGTCCGCCGCTGGCATCAGTGCGGCCCTCGGTGACACCACTTTGTGGACCCTGGGCAAATGTTTGCGAGTATTCATGATCTGGTGGGTAGCCTATATAAATAAGACAGAGATGAATGACCACAAATTCCCTCCCAGATGTTAGGGTAAAAACAAAATTTAAGTGACAAAATTGAAAAGCAGAAACGTTTATTCCTACATTTTTAGCGTGGCTGTGCTGGCACCTTGTGAATGTATTAGTTTTGATTTCAGCGCATCTTTTTGCAGCGCTTTTTTCCTCATCACACCACACATCCACACATTTTATTTTTTCTTATGTTCGAAGACCCACATTTCCATCGTTTTAAAACTTTTCACCCCGGTCCTTCTTTTTTCTCTCCAGCCCTTTGTGTGCCACTTTTTTACTTTCGCTATTTTTTGTGCTTTATATTACATTGTGTTTAAACAGAAAGAGAGAGAAAGTGAGAGAAGGGAAGTGAGAGGGGGCGGCGGACGGAGAGCCCTGCTATATGTGCACACTGATTGGCTGTTTTCAAACAGAACCTGCTTCCCTGGTAACTAATACTCTCAGACACAATCCCAAGGTCGAAAAACCCATGCTATTCTGATCACATTGTACTTTAATTCTTGGAAACGTTAATGGGTCTTTTAAGGCACAGTAGACATTAGCTCTAGGAGATACGGAAATCATTGACCGCACACATATAGACACGCCGGATCCCTTACATAGCGCCACAAGAAGCCACTAACAACTACAATTGGTCTCTTATGGGCTGATAATCTCTCATGGTAACCACTTGTATCAATTTAGAAAACCTATTCCTACTGAGATGATCATTATTTTTGGGCCACCGTGTTTACAGTTTTTCATCTTTTTTGCTTATATTTTTTCCTTTATTTAGTTTTCGGCCTTTTGTTGGTGAGTGCTGTGTTCAACGAGTCAAATTGTTTCACCGTGGCTTTCCTCCTGTTTTCTATATAAGGCATGATTATGTTGTTTAAGTTAATACAAACCATATCAACGATACAAAATAAATTATAATAGCCATTTAATACAATTCAGAATTATTAAAAACGAAAGCACATTATTCAAAATTCTTTAAACATAGACACACTTTTATTGTACGTTCTTGTAATACAATAAAGATCATATTCTTGGGCAATGACTCCATCGTGTTACAGAATCTACAAACGTTAGTGAAGTCAATTGATGCATAAAGGGGCATTCGTATCAAGAGACTTTCTGTTTCTCTCTTTTTATTGTATAGCGCTGTATCCCCAGTGGGTATAATGTTGAAATAGCCTTATGACCATTCTACCTCTGGGTACTATAGATGTGAAAGGCCCTCATTCTCCTTTTACATGCCCGCGCCTGCAACTCTCGACTATAATGCGGGTTCAGGGCTTTTAGCAACTGTTATTGACCTTGGCAACTGGCAATGAGGCTTAATTATTGGGAAGACTGATGAATTTGCTACCCGAAGTCTGGGAGAGCCAGCCTTGCTACAGGTAAAATCGACCTTAGAGATTTTTCACCTTCAGGTCATGTAAAACATTAAATATACATGTTCTAATTTTTAAATACCATGCACCCTGCCCTATGAGCCTTTAAAGCGTACCTATGGGGTGACTTCTAAGTATTAAAAAGAAAGATTTAGGCCATGCAAAATGTTTGCCAGCTTGAAATGGTTTTTAAAAACTACTCACAGGCTGCAATGGCACGCCTGAGACATGTCTTACAGTTCTACTTTAGTGGGTAGCACAAAACGTGCTGCAGCCCACTAGCAGCACCTAATGTATAGGCCCTGTGTACATGTAGTACCATCTACTAAGGAAGTATAAGTAAATTAAATGTACCAGTCAGCCATGTACCTTTACTGTGTTACCATAATGGTCATGCATGATAACTTCAGAACCACTGAAAGTGTGGACACTTCTAACATATAATGCAGAGCCACTAGTTTTCGTGATTTTTCGTGAGGTATTGGCTTTGGAAGCAAACTCAGAAACTAAGTGCACTCTTGAAGAAATGGTGGCTGAACATTATCCTGAAGGAGCCTACCAGAGCGAACTGTGGTCTGGCAGTCAGAGGAACGCTACTCTGGCACTCACTATCATATTACTGAAAGGGAAGGCCTCTGGTCCTTGCTGAGTATAATGTAAACTGTTCCTTGAATTAAGCCTTTGATTAATTTACTGAAAGTAAATGTTCCTCTTTCTGACTTATCTATCAGTTCAGTTCAGTTCAAATTACTTTTTTCGGATAGGACCATAACCATAAAAGCACAATCACATTACAACACATTAAAAAACACAACTTCATGATGAGAATTAAACAAATTCAATAAAAACATTAGTCACAAGTGCAAGATATATAAAAAGCGCCTACAGCAAATTTAAAACGGAGCCCACACAGATTATAATACCCATTGAAGAACCAGCGCAAAAACGTATTCTTCATAAAGTGCACCTCGTGTTACAGGCCCATACAGCACTTCTCTAAAAAGTTCCAACTCGAAAAACGAATTCATCATCTTCCAGTTCAAGTATGTTCCTATACGCATCTTCCAAATGAATGGGAAGGTGTTTTAACCTTCTAGGTATCCATAGGAATTACTTGCAGAGGAGCAAGATCCTACTTGAAGGTTTCTTACAAAAATCATCTTCATACATTGTTGAAGCAAACGTCCTCTGCAAATCTTTAGACAGATGCGCTGCCTTGACATTGTAATTTATTTTGGACAGCAATGTATGCTCATCTAGTGAACTCATTAACTATGTAATTATCACGTTGGTTTTTGTCAGTGTTAGATGTTAGGGAAGCACACAAAATATACCCCTCGTTCTCAGAATGGCTGCCACCCTCTCAACCCAGGCCATGCAGTGACTGAAGGTGGTGACAGCAAGATTATAATCCTGGGTCACAGGCCATTCTAGCTGTAGCCCTGTGGGTAGACTGCCAATTGGCTCTCCCCAATAAACAGTCAATTTACTCCCAATAACTGAGATCCATTGCCTTCTCCCTGTCTGGGTTATATATGAAGGATATCTGATGTGTGCATGTGAAATGTGTGTGAAGGAAGGGTGAATGGTGAAGAACTTTTGGACCTACAGTGTGGGTTGAACAAAAAGGTAGTTCACTTTGTGTCAGGCTGGTGAAGTTCACCTTGGTCATCTCACCCTTATGTACACTCACCCTCTCCCTCTCTCAAACGTTGTGGACTTGGTGGTTGACAGAGGTTTTCTGCCAATTTTCTTGGGGCCAGTATATGTTTGCCCTACCTATGTGAAACACACCCATACGCAATTTTTGAGATTGTGACCATCTCCTTTGGCAAAAGGAGAAGACATGGACCTCCAGTCCAAGAGAAGTATATATATTGACCATGATCAGTCAGAAAAACTCTGATTGAAGACTGTGGACTCCAATGATATCTGACTAATAGTAGGAATAAGTTACCCTTCCAATCTGAAGAGAAAACATTGATCAGCCTGATCTGGTCTGAATGGAGACTCTTAGTTCAGAATTTATGGCAGTAATATCTGGTCAACTACAGGCACAAGAAGCTCCTCCACCCCGGATTTACAGTGTTATTGGGCCTCTTGTTGGCACTGGTATTGTGCTCTGACCAACTGAGATGTAAGTACTATACCCTTCATGCAATACTGGGTTCATCGCCATGCTCTTGACATTAACACACCCTTTACAGTGTAGGGAAGAAGGCACCAGAGCTGGGTCGGAAACCTGTGCGGCAGCTGTTTTCCATCAAAAAAGGGTTATCTTTCGTAGAGTCACCAGATTCAAATTACTGTGGTAACATGGGAAGAAAACTATCTGCCTATAAATGGGGCTGAACTTCATCGGCCCGGAGGAGGAAATAATCTCCAGGAAGCTCTGCACAAAGATGCCGAGGGTTGTGAGATTTGTTCTTGGTGTCATGTTTCCTTTATGATTGGGTTAGAGGTCTAGTTTTCCAGACTGGATTCAGTAAGTGGGAAAATCCCTTTCCCACTAGGAAATAAATATCATTAAGGAACTTAAAGATCCAATTGGATTTAGGAATATCTGTTATCCTCACCAATTTCAACAGGCTTGAGAAAACCCCTAGCTACGCGCCTAGAAGAGGTGAAACACATGATGCCTGATGTGCTATCTTTGAAAACTGGCTCGAACTTACAGCCAGTAACCTTTACTCGACAATAAAGCAGTGGTTTTGGAACACAACAATGTTGCATCAGATATAGGACTCTCCATTCGGAATATGATCAGTGATATTAGTAAATCCGATTGGACCGCTAACTTCCTTAAGTCAAGCTCTGTACAAAGCACAGCTGGGATGACTTGCATGAATACAGTCCTATGTACTGCATCATCTCCAAAGCCATATGGTTGCCCCAGTCTAGCTGACCAGGGGAAGCAAGATATCCAAGCTTAAGGTGCTACTCCATTTCCTCCAACTTGCTCTTTGCTGAACTCGTTTGGTATTTGTAGGGTGTCTCTATACCTCCTTCTTCAGGACCGAAGTAACAAGAGACAGATAGTCGTCACATCACAGGCGTGCCTTGTAGCATACCAACAAAAGTTTAATGTCTAGTGCTAAGATCTGTAAAACATTTATTTTATCGCCCCGCCTTCAGTTGGTGCTAGCATCTTTTGTTTTCAATTGTAGATCTTAGTTTTAACTGTTGTGCTTTACTTACCTGTTAGCATGATACTTTTCTTTTTCTGTTGGTTATGCTCTCACATGGAATCTGAACTTCTAGCCTCCTCCGTTCCCTGCAATAAGCCTTGCCTGTTTGTCCTCACTACTATGAGAATGCCTAAAGTAATTTGGCTATCCATGATGGAATGCATAACTATTGTGGCCCCGGGGTACAAGTGTTAAAGAACAGATGTGCCCAGTAACAATTGATTGTCCCTGGGTCCTAAGACAAGGCTTCACACATATGTATCTTTTGAATCCTTCATTTATTGATACACATCTCCACACACATAGCCTGCTGTGCTGGATCCTTTGCAATTGTAGTGCGTATCTGTCTCTTAATGAAGACCAGCAGAGGCCGGGCGATCCCATAGGTTCATAGGTTGCATTGGTAAATGCTACTTTTTTGTTTATTGAGACTGGACGTATTTTAAAACATCACAAAGCAATACATTCAGCAATTCACAAAACATTTTAAATAACGTAATATTTGACCCATTGCTATTACTATATCTGTAAGATCCAGTCAACCCAAGGAGCATTTGGCATCCTCAAGAGTAACAATATTATACTTAACAAATAGAGGTTGAAGCAATTTCCTCCCTTAAGGTAAAAGCAGGAGCCCAATATAATGTTATGGAGGTCGCGCCTTTTTCAACCTCTTCTCTTATAAAAAATATAGAATGGGCTTTTTAGCCTATTCATGATACTTTAAACAATGTTTAATGTGCTCTTGTATCTGGAAGCAACTTGAAATCAAATTGTATTCTGATGCAGAAAGAGACAAGTCGTGAGAGCAGAGCATTAACCCATTACTATTTAGTTACATCTGAAGAAGGCGCAGTTGTGGAGCCTGATCATAACATTTTTTTTATGTATTTGTAATTTGTATTTATATAGTGCTTACTATCTTGACGAAGTGTTAAAGCGCTTTGCGGGGAGCAGCAATCTAAGGTTAGAGGTAAATATGAAGTAGATTAGTAATGTGTGCTTTCTTATGTCTGTAGGATTAGTTGGGTTAGGCCTGTGCTCTTGAGCTCTCAGGCATTATTTACTTGAGTGTTTTGAATAGGAATAGATCAGCTGAAGTGGAGCAGTAAGAGATGTGAGGTGTTATTTGAAGTGGTGGACATGTGTGCCTGTGAGCGAGATTAATTAAATAGAAAAGAGGGACGAGTTTGTTTCTGCACTCTAGGAATGTGTATTGAACAGCGATGATTTCTGGTGTTCATAAAGCTTCCTGTTTTACCCTTAGCAAACTCCATGCTTTCATATGGGACTCTGCAGTGCTGGAGTTCGAAGCCTCCCAGAAGTGCGACCTGGTGACCACGGGAGAGCTCTTTTTCCGCTCGGGCTTCGGGATCGGCATGAGAAAGGACAGCCCGTGGAAGCAGAACGTCTCGCTGAACATTCTCAAGTTTGTAGCTATTTTTTCCACATAACCTAATATTGTGAACGTTATATTGCAGTGTTTTTCAGACCGATTTGCTTTGTGGCATGTTTACTTTTAGTTTAACACTACTTTCCAGGTTTCAGAATATTTGCATATTGTAGCTGGCAACTTAAGTTTGCACAGTGACACGTTTCAGCTGTTGCAGCTGATGGATTGAGCAGCAGTAGGAGGGTTACATAGGTGTATGGCCATTGGTGGAGTGAGAATTGCATGGCCATGATTTGTTTGGTGGTTTTCTACTTGTACCTACTTAGCTGATTCAGATTACATGTCCATGAAGGAAACCTTAATTCTGAAGGGAGAGGAACGGTAACAAGGGTCCTCTTAGCAGAAGCGTCTCTGCAATAGCTGCCAATGGGCAAAGGATAGCCTGTGGTCGCACATGGAAACAAGCATTGGCAAATCCATTAGGTTTGTTTTTAATGTGCTAAAACACCTAAGCAAAGGCATGCACAGCTGATGTTTGCATAAAACAGCGCAGTAAAGCCAGGCCTACTCAAATGGACACATCTTTTTCAGTATTGCACTTAAACCATCCAGCATACACTGTGCTGTTGGAGAAGAATAACAAGGCTACCTAAAGGTGTCACACAGTCACATATGACACAAACCCTTTGGTGGTAGCGAATTTACTTGTACGCCTGAAAGAATGTGTTTGTGAGTGTGAAAGTGAATGTGTGGTGTGATAGAAGGTGTGTGTGTATATGTGCAATCCTATGTTATTGTGAGTGAGCGCAGGTGTGTATGAAAAACAAAGGTGTGTATGTTTGGATTGAGTGAAACAGTGGAGGACTGAAAGTGTATCTAAGAGTTTCAGTGAGTGTGATAGGACGTGAGGGTTTGTGTTTTATTAGAGAAATGGAACATGGCTGTCCCTACAGGGCAGCACCTGCAGCATTTGTTGCACTTTTTCAAACAGGGGGCTTCACAGTGATGTTGTAAGTGGCACCGTAATCGCACCATGTTCTAGGCCAAGCTTGTATTCGAGATTAGAGAGGTGACAGACATTATGCTTCATTTCTGGATGCCTCTAGATATGTCTAAGTGTTGCAGGTTCCGTTGTTCTGGTAAATGGCGACTTTTAGAGGTTTTCGCAGGAGTGTTTTCATTAGCTCATTAGCAATGAGCACCGTTTAACTTTATTTTTTTAGCACAAATTGCACGTGTCTGAAATAGGCCATAGGATGCATTTTGCACTAAGACAATAGCGATTAATGCCACAGGACATGAACAGCAGCCTACAGGACACAGACAGCAGCAGCCAGCAGTCACTCGTGCTTTCTAAGTTTGCTGTTTCTCTGCTCCTGAGGTAGGATTTTTGTCTTGCCATATGAGCTACCTACGGTGTACCTGAGGGTTGGTTGATATGTTATAAAAGGGCAGTTTAAGGCTTGGCAAGAGATTTTAAATGCCAAGTCGACATGGTAGTAAAACTGCACATACAGACTCTGCAGTGGCAGGCCTGAGACAAGTTTAAAGTGCTGCCCGTGTGGGTGGCATAATCAGTGCTGCAGGCCCACCAATAGCATTGAATTTACAGGCCCTAGGCACATGTAGTACACTCTACTTGGGAGTTATAGATACATTAAATATGCCAATAGTGGATAAGTCAATCAAAGCATGTTTTAGGGGGGAAGCACATGCACTTTAGAACTGGTTAGCAGTGGTACAGTGCTCAGAGTTTTAAGGCCAACAAAAGGAAATCAGCAAAAAGGTGAGACAAAAATGTAAAAAGCGTGGGTAAGACCACCCTAAGGCTGTAAGGCTCTCAGCTCTAACACAATAAATATCTTGTATCTCAAGTTTTCCCCATCGAAACGGGGTTATGTAGGTGACATCTTACGAGTGCTGCACAAAAAGAAACTGCTCTATCTGCACTACAGCGATTAGTTAAAAGGGTAAAAAAGTTAGAAGTAATGAGACTTCTTATTGTTTGTGCATCATGGCAACTGCACAACACGTTTATATAGAGTGACAGGCTAAGGTATGTGATGCTTTTATGCTGCGAACACATTCCCTTCCACAGTTGATGAAAAGTCATATAACAGGAAGAACAGGATATTCAGTCTTGTTGAGCTTGGACTCAGTTGGCAGTGATTACAAGTTGTTGCCTCTAAGAACACATTGACATTTCTCATTTGTTGATAGTAACACATGTAGTCTTGGTGTAGCTTATGCAGGCCTGGGCCAGTGATCTGTTTCTTGGTGTAGGGGAGAGGTTTGAGGTGATTATAGGTATTGAGAACAAGTCCTTACTTAGAAAATCAGTGGTTTCACGTTGTGTAAATGCGCAAGTGGCTTTTTTCATATCTGAGCATGAATCCCCCGCATGCCTCAACACGACGTCTTTACACTCCCTGTCTATGAGATACTATGTACTAAAGTACTTTACATTTAAGTCACAGTTATTTAGTGGCCTATTCACAAATGTGTTTTCCTTTCTAAAGTTTGAGCCCTAAAATACCTATTTTAAGCCTGCGAGGAGGAATTCAAAGTGATAACTGGTGGTAGTAACTGTATTTACTACTGAAAGTGTCCATGCCATGAGTGCAGATATATGCAAAATAGTAAATTCTACTCAAGTTTTGGGAAGCGGCTATTCCAAGGCCAGTGGCGTAGCAAAACATTAGCCCCCGCGACTCCCTGCAATGTGGGGTGAAGGAGGCTCGCCCCCCTCCTTCCACCTTCACAAGGAGTCCCAGAGCCACAAACGTTCTCTCTCTCTCTCTCTCTCTCTCTCTCTCTCTCTCTCTCATCTGTCTTCCCTTCTCTCTCTCTCTCCCTGCTCTCCCCACTCTTTAGCTCCCTTAAACACCTGCTTTCTCCCCAAATCTCTCTTTCAACTCTCCTTTAGTAACACGCCTGTCTTGTCGGCAACCCATCTATCTTGCTCATGTGTCTTCTTCTATCCCTCTCCGTTGACCCCACACTTCTCTCAGTTTCTCTCTAAGCTGACGCTCACCCTTCTGTCTCTTTGACATCTCTCTCTCACAGGCCTCCCTTTCTATATCATTCAGCTGTCTTCACCTATCGCACACATGGCAAATTACTTTATTTCCTAATCTACCCCTCTCAGCTGTCTCTTAAATGTCTATCTCTATTTGTCTCCTACTATTCTTGGCTGTTCCTTTTTAAATTTGACTGTCAATTTACCACTCACACTACCTTACTTGCCCATCTCTGTCTCACGTAACACCTCTTATCTCTCTCAGCTGTTTCTTATGCTTCTTTCTGTTTATTACCTGTCTCTGACTGGTCTCCCTCTCTATCTAACTCAGCTGTCTTTCACTTGTCTTTCTCTCACACACACCTGTTCTCTCTCTTTCAGTTATCTCATTTGCACCTCTCTTGTTATCCCTTCTTTATCATTCTGACTCTTGCAAATATCCTACCCTATACCGGTCTCTCTCTTTCTTGCTTTCAACTGGCCTTTTCTCAACTTTATTACACGTCTCTCTACCTCTCTCACTCTCTAAGGTGTCCTTTTATCACCTCAAGTTCATTCGCATACCGCTCTCTCCCTCCCTTTCTCTACCTTTTAGCTGTTCCTCATTAATCCCTGCTTCCTCGCCTCTGTCGTTTACCTTTCATCCATGCACTTAGGGATCACCACCTGATTAACTGCTTTATGGGCACATTAGTATTACAGTAGAAATATATTCCACTATCTTCACCTGGTTGTTTTAGAGCTGCTACGTGATAGATATTTTAGAGACTTTTGATCACAGTTTGCTCCTCTAATACCAAATGGCTAAAACATACTTTGTGTTGGATCTCTTAAGCATGCATGGCATCGATTATTTGGTTAGAAAATGTACCCACTTAGAACTTGCAGCACAGTATCATTTTACCCTGGCACCCAGCTCATCTGTAGACTCAGATCCATAGGCAGTTGAGAAAGTTCTATTTTTAATTAAGTGCAGGAGAGTGCACCTTAGACTGACAAACGAGGGTCTCCATCCAGCTTTTTGAATTCATATCTTCCTAACTAAGATCAGTTGAATTGGCTTCTTGGGCCAGAGTCCCTGTGTTCCTTAATCATATGGAATAGACATCTCCCTTAACAGAGTCCTATGTAAATAGCACAAAGAAAATGGGTGCCCTTTTTTTTATAAATTACATCAGTGGAAAATTGCCACTTTCCACAACCACTCAATGCCTCATGATTAATTGACCTTCAAAATATGGAATTAGAAGAAGAGTTTAGGGATCATATTTGATATTCATGTCAACATTATGGAACAGCTGTACAATCAGACATCTGCAGATTTCTCCTTCTGTTTTTTATCTGAGATTGTTTATTCAAGTGAATTCATCTTTGACTTTGCTAGTTTTCTTAACCAATCATTTAGCCTATCTAATATTACTTGACATCTCTGGTCCATAAACACAAGTTTGTTTAATTTCTCCCGGGGTTTCTCTCAGGCCTCCAAGCCTGTTTACTGCACCTGCTTCTAAGCAGCAAAACCTTCTTCATTAGAAAACCTATGCTTGATCAGTAGGACCTGATGTAACCTACAACTGCTGTCAGTTGGTGCAGTAGCCATGTGAGGTCTGGTGCGGAGGCAATTTGTAGTGCAGATGAGGGATAAAAAGCCATGGGGATCAATTGTAGTTAGAGGATTGTAATGTCCAATGTTCCTAGGTGAGAATCTTGCTACTTTAGGTAGAAAATATGAGATTCAAATCCAGCCCTGCAATACTAGAAACTTGGTACCACTGATTCTTGCAAAGTTCCTTTGACGCCACAATACATACACATGAATGGTCCCACATAAGCCACTGCCAGCCTCTCTTTGAAGAGCTTTCTTTTTTCTAGTATAGTCTCTGACTTAGCCAATTACTTTATGAAAGATGGGGAGGCAGAAGTACAAATTAATTTTGATATAATTAACATACTCTGAGCATTTCTCGGTGGATCAGTGATTAATATGGGCTATGATATAAACACCGTAACGTTACATAAGTGCACATATGCACAGAATTCCCTTCCACAGACCACATGATGTGAAAATCAGAACTGCTCAGTAACACAACGTCAGTAATCAATCCGTGTCTACATATTTAATCAAATATCTGCAGGATATGCTATCATGGACTGGGTAGGTTGTCCCTCGCCTCCAAATTCTGGGCATGTGTAGTCCTGATCATGCCCCCTGTTGCGTCACTCCCTTGTCCGTGAGCCTCCACAAGGGCATCAGCTTCCACAGGCACCAATTTAAGCAGTACATGGAGCCAGCATAACCTTTTCGGGGGAGACCTGTGATTACCAGGACATGGCAATGAAACATTTAAACAATGAAAATATCGAATCAACAAATCCGTGTAAATATTTGTCCCCTTTAGCCCTAGTGCTTATTCACAATGAACAAAACGCAGGTGTGATAGGGAGCACCATGTCGCGTGTTGTAGCAACTATCTCTGCCCCGGTACTCGCTAACACCGGGTACTCTCACACCATGTGGATGAAGCCCACATCCATCGTCCCACATCTTGGGCAGGCCAACCAAACGGCTGGGAACATGGGTGCTATCCGTCGGGCATGAGATATGTCTGGTGCACACAACTGAATTAATTCTTCAAATATTCTTAACCACTAGAATTCCATACTTTATAGCTCAACTGTGGAGGTATCAACAGTATGCAAATAGTCTTAGATCCATTTCAAGAAGAATAATATAAATTGCTAGTTAGTTTCTGCTTTGGATGGGCACAAAAGTAACACCACTCAATCTTCAGCCTTTTTGGGCTTATTAGTCAAGTGCAGCAAAATCCTTTATGAAATGGCGATCTAAAATCAATGGAGTTGAATTCACTGGAGTAATTTCCAGTGTTTAGATTCACTCAAAAATTCCTGTCATTCATCAGTTTGCTATGTGAGTCTCCCATTGTCAACATCTAATTTTAATGGTCTGCATTAAATCGTGCAGTTCTTTTGAGACTTCATAAGGTCTGGAGGTCAAAAACTATTTTTCTTTTGAACACAACATTTTAGAGGTGTTGATGATAGTCTAAGAGGTTTTTGATAATATTTAAAGTACTGCTACACTGGTTCTATATTCAAATCATTTATGTATGTTAATCATTATGTCATCAGTGAACCAGCTGGTTTGACACACCAGTCCTCGAAGGGCACTAGCAGTACAATGGAATGGGTGACAATGGCAAATATGAGGTTATGATTGAAATTAACTAGTCCACATGGAGCAAAATCAGATAATTATTTGAACACGTATTTGATCAGCACCTTGAAGGAGAACAAGAAGATCATATATTCTTGTGGTGCTGTTTTTTGGGACAAATGATGGTGAATAATTGCATATGAAGACTGGCGCTGCTAGTGGCAGCAGCCGATACCACTTCTAGACAAGATGTGCTGCACAGAAAGATGTGTACGGGAAGCATTTCAGTGTCTGGGATGGAATGATGATAGTTTGAATATGACCAGGAACAGTCCGGTAGGGTCAATGCACTTCTGACCAACCGCCTCAATACTGCCGGTTTGTCAGAGGCGCTACCTTCTAGATAGTTGTAAATGGATTCCAAGGGTTGAACAGCTGTTGGTGAAACAATGCAGCAAATAATTATAACTGTGTGCCCCTAAACAGTGCACTCTCGCAAACTCTTGTACATAACTACAC
Organism: Triturus cristatus; assembly: GCF_964204655.1. Lineage (NCBI taxonomy): Eukaryota > Metazoa > Chordata > Amphibia > Caudata > Salamandridae > Triturus > Triturus cristatus. Next base: position 955,761,045 of record NC_140580.1, read on the forward strand.
TTCTGAAAGATTTTTAAATATATTTGTTCATTTAGGTTTTCCAATAACACATCAAGGGGCTGATTCCGATCCGGGTCGGAAAGGCACCGAACGCGATCCGGCCGGAAAAACTACGAGCCGTACGTGTGTTTTCAGGCCGACTCGAACAGCTGTACGAGCGAGCAAGTACGATGCGAGCTACGTGAGATTCACCGACCGAGTCGTTTCCGGGTCCGAACCGCTCCGTACGTCTCGGTCGGAAGCTAACCGTGGCGTGCAATGGATGCGATTTACAACCGAGCCAGTACGATGCACATGTCGGACAGCCTGTGCGAGCCGGAGTGTCCGGCTCGCAAAAGCTCCCAGAGTCGGACTTTGGGGGTCCGCGTCGGACCCCCTAACACCCAAGCCCTACGACTCGGACACAGGGGGAGACCTATGGGTCTCCCCAACACAGGCATGTACGGTGCGGATGGCACTGACGTGTACCCACTGTAGGGGGCGCACTTGTTTGAGACGTACCCATTCAGTCAATGGGAGCACATGTACGCGTCGTACAACTGGCTCCCATTGACTCCTATGGGAGTCCGACCGAACCGAGTCCGACAGCATACGTGCGCATCGTACTCACTCGGTCGGACTGTAGGGGTCCGGCTCGGTCGGAAAACACTCCGGATCCGACTCAGTCGGAGTGCTTTCTGACCCGGATCGGACTCGGCCCCTAAGAGTTAGGCCACATTTAGGAAATACATGTGAAAGGCATACCATACTGACTGTATGCCTTTTTTGACATCACTGAACCTAGCTTCAACCTAAAAATACTCACATATATGTTCCCAAGTTATGTCACAGTCACAGATTGGTTTTATTCTATCTTGGACTTTCTGGAGAACTACCAATACCTTGCCGTTAAATTTCTGCCAAGAACAGCGCAAAGAGCAGTACCAAGAGCTTACCAGATACCGCACTCACAGGAAGAATTAGCACTTAATGTGCTGCCAAACAGCATTTTGTTGGATGGTACGTGCTGGACATCCTGGCCACCTGGACTGTTCTTTCCAGTCACCGTCACCCTGCACAGCTTTTCGCCAGTTGAATGGAAGTTAAAGGCCAGCGAGATTGCAAAATTCACCATGGTGCGAAGGATGTCAAACTTGGGCGTTGCTTGCATATGAATACAATAAATTCCAGGAAAGCAGCATGGATTAACCTTATAAACAGCCCTTCCTAGATTGTGGTGTGTCTATAGGTTGTTATCTAAGATACTCAATCCAAGATGTACCAGAGTGTTTTCCTATGATATGAGCTCCTGTTCAAAGCATATTTAAAGAATCGATCACCAGAGAAAGATGTGTCGCAAGGCAATGGTTCCATTCTCGGTTCTTTTCTCGTCCATGATGTCAGTAGATCTTTGATGCCTCCCTGATTATCTTCATCTAGATTCTGGAGCTACAAGATTGCTCTTTCAGTTTTTTCCCCCCCTAACTGGAAACGTCTTAAGGAGACACCTGACACCTTTAACATATACTTTTCTGTGAAATTTGGCTACTAAGAGGAGTTGCGTTTACACTTTTCAAACAAGAAGGGGACTCAACAGATCTTTTTAGCATCCATTTCTTGAATTTGGCAACAAAGTAGCCCCACTTTTTTTTACTAGTGCACACTTGACACTTCCACTGCAACACAGATTCAGCAAATGGGTTAGGAAGACCAAACCAATATCGTTCCAAATTCTATGCAAATCTGTGCAATTATCCACCCTTCCTAGCTAACCCACTAGATTACAAATACCAGTTAGACCTTAAAACCCAAAATATAATGTTGTGCTGTACCAGAAGCATCAGCACCCAAGTCATAGCCGCTTGCAGCATTTCAACAAGAATCATGCTCAGATATGTCAATGGTTTGTCTGAGGTCTTGTGCAAAACCGACTTCGAGGCCTCTTTGCTACTTCTCTGATCGATTCAACCTGGTGGACCTGCTGTGACCAATCTTACCCTCACTGCAGCTATGCATGTTGAACAAAACAAAAAGCCCTACCATCAATTTCGACAGCTACCCATTTCTAGGCATGCATCACAAATGCATTTTCCATTATCACCTGGTCAGTTCTATCACCTGCTTAAAGTGTCTACGGTATTTAAGATCCAACAAAGATCACTTCTTAAAAATGACCAGAGGACACAGCATATTTCGGTATTTAAGATGTGTACATGTTTTCTTTCCCGACAACACACATTTTTGTCATTAACTGAAGTTTTCTATAGCAGTGAGCAATGTTGAAAACAGCAAGCTGAATGTAAAGAAAATCATTTTGTCATTATATAGAGAGGACTATCAGTCAACTATATCAGACTAGTTCTCTTATCATTTTGAACTAATGGCAAGTTCTCTTATCTGATCATCCGATGGGTGTCAATGGAACGCTCAAGATGGCCAATCATTTCTATGTCAATAGAGCAGTGACTGAAAACTTGAAAAGTTGGGAACAGTTTTGGTCTTCAGACAAAATGTAAAACATCTCAAGAGAAATTCTTTAATGAACCAATACTAGTCATAAACGTCTATTCACACATGCTAGAAACCTCCCCATTGAGTTGTTCTTTTTCTGAAAATTAAAAGGTTTGTTAAAGAAGTGGATTAATTTCAGAGTTGTAAATAATGATAACTTGTATAGATGATGGCACTTTGATTTCAGCCCCTGGCTAGGCATTGCGCAACTATACAGCATCAGACTGAGCTGTGTAAACACGTTTAATTCAGGGAAATTCTTCCAAACAGCTTTCCAAATGCATAGCAGCAGGTAGGGTGAAACAAGTTATGCAAAAACAATCTTTATCCACAGCCATAATGCAAATTAATAAAGCATTAACAATGTCAACACTCCCTTTGAATTAGCTATTTGGAATACAGACTTGGATTGGAAAATAATACTGAAAACTACTGTAACTAGAGATACTGCTGAGTCACCACTAGAGACGTTTTTACCAGTGTGTCTCTTAGAAACTCACTCACTATTGGTATCAGTACTACCTTGCACTCCTTTGTAAACGTTAGTAACTCAGGGCATGATGTATGAAATTCCCATTCACAAAAAGTGGTCGCACATTGTATACCAAGTTTTTATGAAAGGAAATTTGTGACCCCACCTATATACAGATAGATGGGTTAACAAAAGTCGGAACTGCAGTGAGTCAATATTCATGTGGTAGGTTGTAAATTGTGACTCTTTATGATTGCATAAATCACAGGGATGATGGTCTGCTGAGATCAGCAGACCACCATGACTGTAACCACATTTTAAATAAAGTCAGCGTTTAAAAAAAAATGCGCCTCATTTTCCATAGAGGGAACTTGGCTGCACATAATAAGAAAAGGGGGGTTTTGGTTTGTTTTTTAAGGGTTTGGTATGGTCCTGATATAACGGCCTTCTCCCCAAAAAACGTTTTAACATTCACAAAGGGAAGGTGGGTCCTCAATTGCGAAAGAGTTAACAACCCCTTTGAGCTGCTGGTAACATTTAAAAAAAAATTGGGACCAGATTTCAGTTGCAAAACATTGATACGTACCTCAGCGAATCTCTATTTGAAAAGGACGCCCTGAACAAGCTCCTTCCAAATAGCTATTCATTATGGGTTTCGAAACCCATTTTGGAATTTGGTTTGTGTTGGACTGCCAATGCAGGGTTATCCCCAAACCTTTTGCCTTAACCCTTCTGTTTTCTGAACCTGTTCTGTGCACTTTTAAATCCCTAGTAAAGTGGTATTACTTGTACCCAGGGCCTGTAAATTTAATTATACTAGTAGGTCTGCAACACTGACTGTGCCTCCCACTGAAGTAGCTCTTTGAACATGACTCAGGCCTACCATTTGCAGCCTGTGTGTGCCAAAATAAACCTGTTGTCAGGCTGAAACCTTACTTTTAAGCATGCATAAGTCACCCATAGGGTAGGCCCTGGACAGCCCAGAAGGAGAGGGCAGGGTGCAGTGTATTTAAAAAGCCGGGCATGTAATTTTAAATTAGACATATCCTGGTAGTGGAAAATCTCTTACATTTGTATTTCACTACAGCAAGGCCTTCCTCTCAAATGAAATAACATGAGAGTTGCCTTATTACATTTAATAAGCTGTAATTTCGAAATGGGAACAGGTAACCGGTTAATGTTTGGTGGTGTCTTTGGAATTGTAATGAAAAATCTTCTCTTACGGCGAAGTTGGATTTTTTATTACAGTTTTGAAAAGGACACTTTAGAAATTTAGCACTTTCCTCCCTCAGCCATTTATTGCCTGCAGCCTGTCTCTGGGTCACATGTTTGGGTGTAGCTGAAATTTGGACTAAGTGTATTCCTCCTAGACAGCCACACAAAATAAAGAGCTTAGGTGTGCTTGGATGGGTCATCACTGCCAGGATGGGAGGGCAGAGCTGGGCATAGCCCTACTAATACTTGAATAGGTGGGTCCTGCCTCCACAGAAAGTGCTGCATACCCCATGTAGTTAGAATGGAGCTAGGGCAGGGGAGGCAGGAAGCATGTAGAGTTAAAGGAAAACCTCTAAAAGCTTCTCCCACTTAAAAGCAAGAACCAGGTATAAATATTGGACCTCAGACACCAACTCTTCAGTACACTTCTGGACCTGTGGAAACTGCCACAAAGGAGGACTGCTGTGCTGCTGAAAGGCTTCCACTCTGATGGACCGCTGCCCTGATGGACTACTGCCATGCTGGACTGCTGTCTTGCTGGATTATTGCCCTGCTGCCCACCTGTCTAAACCAGAAGGATTTGAACCCGTACCTGAACCCAGGGCCCCCAGAAGGACTCCAATGGCTAGTTGGCTGGCCTCCTGTTCAGAGTCACAGGGACATAACAGACACCAAACCACGTCAACCAGCACCTAATAACAAGCTGGAGTAAGTCCCTGACCCCCAAGCTGTGCCTCTCAGATCCTGGACCTTTGGTATGGGCTCGGAGAAGCTGAATTCAAGTTTTTGGGCTCTCTGCGACTGTGAACGGATCACTTGGTGCCAAAATCTTGCCACTTGCACAGCCCGCCAACTTGAACATCTGTCAGCTTGACCCTTTAAACTACAGCATGGACCACTTGCACGAAGCGCCACCATGAAGCCCTGACCCTACCATTTGCAACAACAACAGGATCTTCATGCTAAACCAACGCCTGTTCGTTATGCCAGGCCTGCTCTTTCAACAACATCAACAACCATCCACGACGCCTCCCTGCTCCTTGCTGCCCACTCCACCGTGAACGGGACCCTGTGCTGGACTGAGAAGGTAACTCTAATGTCAATGGTTTGTCTGAGGTCTTGTGCAAAACCGACTTCGAGGCCTCTTTGCTACTTCTCTGATCGATTCAACCTGGTGGACCTGCTGTGACCAATCTTACCCTCACTGCAGCTATGCATGTTGAACAAAACAAAAAGCCCTACCATCAATTTCGACAGCTACCCATTTCTAGGCATGCATCACAAATGCATTTTCCATTATCACCTGGTCAGTTCTATCACCTGCTTAAAGTGTCTACGGTATTTAAGATCCAACAAAGATCACTTCTTAAAAATGACCAGAGGACACAGCATATTTCGGTATTTAAGATGTGTACATGTTTTCTTTCCCGACAACACACATTTTTGTCATTAACTGAAGTTTTCTATAGCAGTGAGCAATGTTGAAAACAGCAAGCTGAATGTAAAGAAAATCATTTTGTCATTATATAGAGAGGACTATCAGTCAACTATATCAGACTAGTTCTCTTATCATTTTGAACTAATGGCAAGTTCTCTTATCTGATCATCCGATGGGTGTCAATGGAACGCTCAAGATGGCCAATCATTTCTATGTCAATAGAGCAGTGACTGAAAACTTGAAAAGTTGGGAACAGTTTTGGTCTTCAGACAAAATGTAAAACATCTCAAGAGAAATTCTTTAATGAACCAATACTAGTCATAAACGTCTATTCACACATGCTAGAAACCTCCCCATTGAGTTGTTCTTTTTCTGAAAATTAAAAGGTTTGTTAAAGAAGTGGATTAATTTCAGAGTTGTAAATAATGATAACTTGTATAGATGATGGCACTTTGATTTCAGCCCCTGGCTAGGCATTGCGCAACTATACAGCATCAGACTGAGCTGTGTAAACACGTTTAATTCAGGGAAATTCTTCCAAACAGCTTTCCAAATGCATAGCAGCAGGTAGGGTGAAACAAGTTATGCAAAAACAATCTTTATCCACAGCCATAATGCAAATTAATAAAGCATTAACAATGTCAACACTCCCTTTGAATTAGCTATTTGGAATACAGACTTGGATTGGAAAATAATACTGAAAACTACTGTAACTAGAGATACTGCTGAGTCACCACTAGAGACGTTTTTACCAGTGTGTCTCTTAGAAACTCACTCACTATTGGTATCAGTACTACCTTGCACTCCTTTGTAAACGTTAGTAACTCAGGGCATGATGTATGAAATTCCCATTCACAAAAAGTGGTCGCACATTGTATACCAAGTTTTTATGAAAGGAAATTTGTGACCCCACCTATATACAGATAGATGGGTTAACAAAAGTCGGAACTGCAGTGAGTCAATATTCATGTGGTAGGTTGTAAATTGTGACTCTTTATGATTGCATAAATCACAGGGATGATGGTCTGCTGAGATCAGCAGACCACCATGACTGTAACCACATTTTAAATAAAGTCAGCGTTTAAAAAAAAATGCGCCTCATTTTCCATAGAGGGAACTTGGCTGCACATAATAAGAAAAGGGGGGTTTTGGTTTGTTTTTTAAGGGTTTGGTATGGTCCTGATATAACGGCCTTCTCCCCAAAAAACGTTTTAACATTCACAAAGGGAAGGTGGGTCCTCAATTGCGAAAGAGTTAACAACCCCTTTGAGCTGCTGGTAACATTTAAAAAAAAATTGGGACCAGATTTCAGTTGCAAAACATTGATACGTACCTCAGCGAATCTCTATTTGAAAAGGACGCCCTGAACAAGCTCCTTCCAAATAGCTATTCATTATGGGTTTCGAAACCCATTTTGGAATTTGGTTTGTGTTGGACTGCCAATGCAGGGTTATCCCCAAACCTTTTGCCTTAACCCTTCTGTTTTCTGAACCTGTTCTGTGCACTTTTAAATCCCTAGTAAAGTGGTATTACTTGTACCCAGGGCCTGTAAATTTAATTATACTAGTAGGTCTGCAACACTGACTGTGCCTCCCACTGAAGTAGCTCTTTGAACATGACTCAGGCCTACCATTTGCAGCCTGTGTGTGCCAAAATAAACCTGTTGTCAGGCTGAAACCTTACTTTTAAGCATGCATAAGTCACCCATAGGGTAGGCCCTGGACAGCCCAGAAGGAGAGGGCAGGGTGCAGTGTATTTAAAAAGCCGGGCATGTAATTTTAAATTAGACATATCCTGGTAGTGGAAAATCTCTTACATTTGTATTTCACTACAGCAAGGCCTTCCTCTCAAATGAAATAACATGAGAGTTGCCTTATTACATTTAATAAGCTGTAATTTCGAAATGGGAACAGGTAACCGGTTAATGTTTGGTGGTGTCTTTGGAATTGTAATGAAAAATCTTCTCTTACGGCGAAGTTGGATTTTTTATTACAGTTTTGAAAAGGACACTTTAGAAATTTAGCACTTTCCTCCCTCAGCCATTTATTGCCTGCAGCCTGTCTCTGGGTCACATGTTTGGGTGTAGCTGAAATTTGGACTAAGTGTATTCCTCCTAGACAGCCACACAAAATAAAGAGCTTAGGTGTGCTTGGATGGGTCATCACTGCCAGGATGGGAGGGCAGAGCTGGGCATAGCCCTACTAATACTTGAATAGGTGGGTCCTGCCTCCACAGAAAGTGCTGCATACCCCATGTAGTTAGAATGGAGCTAGGGCAGGGGAGGCAGGAAGCATGTAGAGTTAAAGGAAAACCTCTAAAAGCTTCTCCCACTTAAAAGCAAGAACCAGGTATAAATATTGGACCTCAGACACCAACTCTTCAGTACACTTCTGGACCTGTGGAAACTGCCACAAAGGAGGACTGCTGTGCTGCTGAAAGGCTTCCACTCTGATGGACCGCTGCCCTGATGGACTACTGCCATGCTGGACTGCTGTCTTGCTGGATTATTGCCCTGCTGCCCACCTGTCTAAACCAGAAGGATTTGAACCCGTACCTGAACCCAGGGCCCCCAGAAGGACTCCAATGGCTAGTTGGCTGGCCTCCTGTTCAGAGTCACAGGGACATAACAGACACCAAACCACGTCAACCAGCACCTAATAACAAGCTGGAGTAAGTCCCTGACCCCCAAGCTGTGCCTCTCAGATCCTGGACCTTTGGTATGGGCTCGGAGAAGCTGAATTCAAGTTTTTGGGCTCTCTGCGACTGTGAACGGATCACTTGGTGCCAAAATCTTGCCACTTGCACAGCCCGCCAACTTGAACATCTGTCAGCTTGACCCTTTAAACTACAGCATGGACCACTTGCACGAAGCGCCACCATGAAGCCCTGACCCTACCATTTGCAACAACAACAGGATCTTCATGCTAAACCAACGCCTGTTCGTTATGCCAGGCCTGCTCTTTCAACAACATCAACAACCATCCACGACGCCTCCCTGCTCCTTGCTGCCCACTCCACCGTGAACGGGACCCTGTGCTGGACTGAGAAGGTAACTCTAACCTGGTCCCTATATCCGACCCACACTCCATCATGGTTAGCCTGAACTTGTGACTTTCTCCTGGCCTTGCATGACCAGATAGCTGCAAGTGGCGCTTTGGACTTATTGGCGCTATTTTCACCTAAATCTTTAAAGCTGCATATCTCCATTTGATCCTGATTGGATGTTTGTCATTTTGATCTTGTTTTATTTATTAAAATAGACTTCATTTTTCTAACTTGGTGAAGGTTCACTGACACTACATCGATGTAATAAATATCGATGTAAAAAAATATCGACTCCTATTTTTAAACAGGTAAGTACAAAAATATTGACAAAAAAATATCGATTTAAAAAATATAGATGTATAAAATATCGACTTTATATACATATATATATATATATATATATATAGATATCCAATTATATATAATAAATATTTAATTATTTTTACTTTATGTTGAAAGGTTAAAATTATATAAAAAATAAAAATATATATCAATGATTTAAAATGTAAAAAACAAAAAACAAAAATCAATAAAAAATTAAAACATTGAACTATTAAAAAATATTTAAACTTACATTTCACAATACAGTCAGTGCAACAGTAGGGAAAGTGTTGGATAGTGGAGGGGTGAAAATAACTATTCCCACTCCAGTGAGTGCAATAGTAGAATAAGTGTTGGATAGCGAAGTAATTAAATATACTATCACAATTCCAGTGAATGCAACAATAGTGAAAGTGTTGGATAGCGGAGGGGTAAAAATTACTATTCCCACTCCAGTGAGAGCAACAGTAGGGAAAGTGTTAGATAGCTGAGGGGCAAAAATTACTATTCCCACTCCAAAGAGTGCAACAGTAGGGAAAGTGTTGGATAGCAGAGGGGTAAAAATTACTATTCCCACTCTAAAGAGTGCAACAGTAGGGAAAGTGTTGGATAGCGCACTGGTACAAATTACTATTCCTACTCCACTGAGTGCAATAGTAGGATAAGTGTTGGATAGAATAGGGGTAACATTTACAATTCCAAATCCAGTGAGTGCAACTGAAGGGAAAATGCTGGACAGCGGAGGGGTAACATTTACTATTCCCACTCTGGTGTGTGCAACAGAAGGGAAACTGTTGGATAGCAGAGGGGTAAAATGTACTATTCCCACTCCAGTGAGGGCAACAGTAGGGAAAGAGTTGGATAGCAGAGAGGCAGAAATTACTATTCACACTCCAACCGTTAAAAAAATATTTATATATTAAAAATTAAAAAATATATACATATAAATATGTAATATTAAAAAAAATGAAAATCAAATATATTAAATATATAAAAAGAAAATGTATTATAGTATTAATTACATATAGCAAATACCAACAAATAGTATATAAAATAAAATATTAAATACATTTTCACAAAATAATTTTTTTAAACTAGAAAATATTTACAAACAAAAACATTAATTACTACATAAATGTATTTATTTTATTTCCTACCCTATAACACCACACCAATGACAGCACACTTCAACATTTTAAATTACATTTACTTCCGTAATTAACATCATTAATAATCAATTAAAAACTTATTATTAGAAAAACTAATAAACATTAATTAACTACACACACTTTAACACTAAAATGTTCACAACAGACACCTAAATTAAACTATAAAATAATAAAACACAATTAAATCTTACTTTTTGAATTAAAAACTATTACTTTTAACAACTAATTATAAAGTAATGAAAATGTTTTATTAGCCACCCTTTACCCCTTTAAAAGTAAAAACAACAGAGAAAAAATTAATTGCACAATTGCCATATTACATTTTTTATTAATTTAATTAACTAATAATTATTAATAAAACATAAATAGACTACTTAACACCCTTTACCCCTATAAACCCCCTTATCACACCTAAAAGTAATTACAGAATTACCATAATTACTAACTATTAATTCATCAATTAAAAATAAATTACTTCCCACCCTTCACACCTATAAACAGCAAAACACACACCTAAAATTTATTACACAATTACCATAATTAAGGACCGATTAATTAATGAAAATTAATTAACATCCAATTGTTAATGCATCAATTAAAAATAAATTACTTCCCACCCATAACAGCTATGAACACCAAAGCACACACCTAGGGGCCGATTCCGGGTCGGAAGGGCACCGAACGCGATCCGGACGGAAAAACTACGAGCTGTACGCGTGTTTTCCGGCCGACTCGTACAGCTGTACGAGCGAGCAAGTACGATGCGAGCTACTTGAGATTCCCCGACCGAGTCGTTTCCGGGTCCGAACCGCTCCGTACGTCTCGGTCGGAAGCTAACCATGGCGTGCAATGGATGTGATTTAAAACCGAGCCAGTACGATGCACGCGTCTGACAGCCTGTGTGAGCCGGAGTGTCCGGATCGCAAAAGCTCCCGGAGTCGGACTTCGGGGGTCCGTGTCGGACCCCTGACACCCGCAGCCCTACGACTCGGGCACAGGGGGAGACCTATGGGTCTCCCCAACACAGGCATGTATGGTGCGGATGGCACCGACGCGTACCCACTGTAGGGGGTGCAATTGTTCGAGACGTACCCATTCAGTCAATGGGAGCGCATGTACGTGTCGTACAAATGGCTCCCATTGACTTCTATGGGAGTCCGACCGAACCGAGTCCGACAGCATACGTGCGCATCGTACTTGCTCGGTCGGACTGTAGGGGTCCGGCTCGGTCGGAAAACACTCCGGATCCGACTCGGTCAGAGTGCTTTCCGAAGCGGATCGGAATCGGCCACCTAAAATTGATGACATACTTACCATAATTAATTACAAAATAGATAATTATTATTTATTAATAACAAATTAATAATTAATTAATAATACATAAATGTACACATTTAACACTATAACATATCAATTAAACAAATATGAATAAATACAAAATAATCAATTAATTTAATATAATTATGATAGTTGCCACCCTATTCATCTATAAACCCACAACCCGCGACGGACCTAAAAACGTCAAATTGAAAAGAGAAAAACTTAATAACTACTAAAAAATGTAAACATATATTAAAAATGCAAACAATTTTTATGCATAAAAATACATCACATGCATTTAAAACTTATACTAACATACATAACATTAATTTAAAAAAATCGCTATTTTTAACAGCTATGGGGGGTGATTACAATGGCAGACGGACTTGAGTCTGTCTGCCATCGTCCCGGGGATTGGGACCGGCCGCCTATATGGCAGCGACCCCGCACATGTAATTAAAATGCAGTCGCATTGTGCAAGTTTATCATTGTGGCGGGTGATGCTGGCTGCAGCACCCGCTGCAATGATAAAAATGCATGTTGTGCAATTCCCTGCACTACGTGGCAGGCACCATGCGGTGCCTGCCACCGGGTGCAGGGAAATGTAGGTTACAAAACAAAAGTGCCCCTGCACAAGGGGGACACGCAACAGGCCCCCAAAGTCAATCTTCGCCAATCTTTGAATGGCGGAGGACCCGCCATGGAAAGGCTGACGAAATGCAGCATCCTAATGTGGTGGACGGTGACCGCTAGGCACCGCCACCATTCTAGGTACGCTGGCCAGGTCCGACTGGCAATCGTAACAATTGCATGTGTCGGACCCGTGGTGGATGGACTCTCCGCCCGCCAGCACACCGCCAGCCATCCTTATCTGGCAGGCGGAGAATGGCTGCACAGTGATGGTGAGGACCTATATTTTTGCACACAATATTAAATAGTTTGATATTTTTAAAATCGCTATACTTACCTTAAGTCGATATTCTTAACCACGATATTCTTGCTGTCGATATTTCTGAACCAAAATATTTCAGACGCGATATTTGTGCAACTTGATATTTTAAACTCTATGGGGCCGGATATGATGGCGGAAGGCCCGCCACCGCCAGCCATTGCGGGCCCTCCGCCATCGGTTGACGATTATCCCCCGCCAAATCAGGATGGCGGGGGAATCAGCCAGCGACCGTGGCGGGCGCAGAGACCACCCGCCACTCTTCCGCCACAGGCAATTGGCCCGATCGCCTGACGGACGGTCCACATTGGGTAAAATTACAATGCAGGCTTCAGCCAGCCTTTCCATTGGGACCACCATGGAAAGGCTGGTGGGGATTGGTTTTGGGGGCCCGTTGCGGGCACCCGTTGTGTTGGGGGGAGGTAGTTGTGCACTGGGTTCCATGCACAAGGTGGCAGGCACCGTGTGGTGCCTGCCACGTTGAGCAGGGAAATGCACGACATGCAGTGCGGTGGGTGCCGCAGCCAGCAGCACCAGCCGCAATGTTAAATTGCTGGATGCGACCGCCATGGCCAGGTGCCAGGCGGGCGGGCGGTCCCAATCCCCCCTACGATGGTGCGTGGACTTCGTAATCAGCCCTTATATTCTGTCTGCACACCCTTGGTGAAGGATACTATTGTGTAGTCTATTTTTATAGCTGTTTGAAGTACTCTATAAATACTTTACACATTGCCTCTGAGCTAAGCCTAACTGCTCTGTGCCAAGCTACCAGAGGACTGAGAACAGATTCATTTGGGGTTTACTTGTGACTTCACCCTGACAAGGATTGTGGATGCTGCTTGAGTAGGTTTTCACCCCCCTTATCCAGAAACTTAACATCTTACAGTAAGTTGTTGCTGAATTGAAAAATGGGTTTAGTATATAACAAATAGTCATTTGTGGTTGCAAACCCTGTAATTTTGTGAATCACAGGCTTTTCACCTGCAAAATAGCTTTGTACATCCGACCCCTAGTTACTATCTGTGCAGACAGCATAATGTAAACATTAATAACTAAGTCGCCACCAATGCCATATTACTATAGTGCCAGCCTTAAAATGTCAGTCACTTTCAGTGGCAGGACCAACATTGCAAGCCTATGTAACACAAGCCCGGTGAGAGCCAGTCCACCAAGGCACTAGCTTTGGTATATTTCTTACAATACGTTCTAGTACCACAGTGCAGTTCTTGGTAGGGGTGAGCAGAACTTGTGGAGTTATACTCTGCGGAACTCAGAAGAGGTACACAAAAATTCCGCGAGCTGTGGAATTTTGGCACACTACGTAGCTCGTGCTGATTTTTGGTGCCAGGAGCTTGTTCCGTGCTGTAAAATCAGTGCAAACTGCACCACACCAGACAGCGCTGCTTCTTTCTACCATTCAAGTAGATTTTGTACTCAAGCAGCTGCTTTCTCAATGCGAGCCGTAGCGACCTGCCACGGCCGCCCGCTTTGAGACAACGTGCCAGGGCTCATCCTAGCACTCAATTTTTCTCGCTTCCTTTTGCCAGCTTAATGTTGGGGAGTTACAAGCAAAAAAAAAGGTGCAATCTTTGCTAACCCACTTATTATTAGTTCCACTGAAATGTAATATTGCAATCATCAACCAGTACCTGTACCACACTATGGGGTCTATTAGGATGCGGGGACCGGCCACCAGTGGTGTGGCAGTCCCCCACCGTCAATTAGGATGCCACCGCGGCAGTGGCATCCCACATTCACAGCATTGTGGCGGGCGGTGCTGTGAGCACCGCCCGCCACAATGTTGTGAAGGGGCGTGGTGCATTGACATACACAACTTGACAGGCACCGCGCAGTGCCTGCCACCTTGTCCATGCCAATGCTGGGGGGTACCATAGGTACCCCCAAGTGCAGCCCCCCACTTCCCAAACCCCTGGGGCCCACAATGGGACCCCGTAGCATTTACCGCATGCCTTTTCCATGGCGGAGTCTCCACCATGGAAAGGCATGAGAAATGCCCCATAATAATATGGATGGCGGTGTCTTGCAGACACCGCCACAATATTGAGTCCCTTTTCCGCCCGGTCGATATTATAATAAAATGGCGGGGTGTGAACCAGGGACATATGGCGGGCGGATCTCCACCACCATCCTAATGGACCCCTATATCTCATCATCAGCACCAGTAAATAATATAAGACTTGGCAACTCAGTAATGAAAATTGTTATCATCACAAAAGTCTTATGATTCTGTAGCTGTCAGTGCATGGACTGTAGTGCAAGTGCTAGGGCCTTATTTAGACACTGTTGGATGGTTGTCCGGTCCACCATGAAGAGGAGGTGATGGCCACTATTTATAGAAGCCTTTATTTGGCCTGTTGGATTTCGGTTTCAAAGCTTGTTTTGTTTTGTACACAGTCATGGTCTGAAACTGTTGTTTGCATAGTCAATGGTCTGATGCCTCTTATGTAGAGCTGTGGAGGTGAAGTAAGCCAAAGCAGTGTTTTCTTTAGCTCTTTCTCTCTGAGCAGATGCTCTGACATCAAGCTGTGCGCTGGGGTTTGGCATGGTCATGTCCGTTTTATACAGTATCTACTCAAAAGAGATAATTGGTTATAATAAAGACTGTTACTACTTCCTTTTCAAATTTTGCCTCACTTGCATACTGTAGCAACTCCATGAAGCCTTTTTGTTTGTGGTTTGGAGAACAAAAGAAATAACAAATGGTGCAATGCAATGGAAAATACAGAACACATTGGTTGCTGTGCATGGTGTAAAACCCTTTTCCTTCACAGCAAAGGTAAATCAAACGATGTCACAGCCAATACGTCTCACCTTTTGGACCTTTTGACTTTGCCAATGCCTTCTGTTTATGTTGTACAGCATTGGAAAATATCACTTTTCCAAAAATTAAAAAGAAAGAAAAAAGTCATAATGATGCGGCCACTACTTGCCACTGTGTCATTTCGTAGGCACAAGCATGGGCCATCACACTACTGCCCACGTGTCACCACGCATGGTGTGCCTGTGAAAAGAGGATCTAAGATGGATTGGCAAATAAAAAAATGAAATTGCATTAGTACAAAATCATTTATTTTGCATGGCGAAAAAATACTGTTAAAAAACATAACCAGTGGGGTATGAAGAAGCAGGTGGGGGAATGTGTTGGCTGAAGCAAGGGGAGTGGGCAGAGGAAAAAAAAACAAAGCCAGGTGAGGGGATGAGGGACAAAGCAGCATATGAAGGAGAGATCAACACTGAGGATGGGAGGGAGGGGCACATGAGGGAGATTGCATCTCAGAGCTTGGAGGTGGGTATTTGGCATGGGAAGAGAAGCACACAAGGGAGAGAGCTGGAAAACACATGCACTATCATGGAGTGCTTAATCAAAAAGAAAAAGCAGTGACCTGAGAATGAGCAGTGGAAGAATACAAGTCAGCCAATCAAAAGGATGGTAAAGAGGTTGTGCTCAAGTGGCAGGACAAACACTAGATGGACAATGAAGACTATTTAAAAAGAAGCAAGCAAATAGGAGTGACAGTGAAGCCAACCAGCTGCTTGCAATGGTAAATTTGTGTACATTCTTGGTAAGCCAGAAATAGGTGTTTTGCAACCAGACAGCTTGCTCTGTCTGATAGGCAAGACCTAAAATAATTGTCCCCCGCTAGCAGTTCATGCAGGGAGAGAAAACCAGAAAATGTAAACCTTGTGTGCTAGAGGAAGCTGCCAGCAGAGAAGGAGATTCTTCTGTATGATGGAGCACTGTCTTTGTAACAGTCGTAACAGAGTGGAAAGAACTGAGAATGTTTGTATAGGCTGGGAGTGTGCATGAAGTGCATATTGGTGCCACTCGTGTTCATTTTGAAAGTTAATGTTGTATGCGCATTTCTATCTGAAAGAGAATCAGATGCCCCCCAAAAAGTTTAACTTTTAGTCCCTGTGTTACTACTTGCAGATGCTGCTTAATTGTTAAAATTCGGAATGTGCAGCAGAGGTTAATAAATCTGTTCAGACAATGTTTTATGCAGAACAAGTTAACATGAATCCAAGATATTGGACTTTGCTATGGGAGGCCTCAAGCAAACAGTTTTGTCTGAGCTACAAGATTGCATAGGAGAGGACTCTGTGCATTTCGATGCCAGGTGACAGTGGGGGTTAACACCTGTTCCTGATGAAAAAATTACCTTAAGAAAATGCTTCTGATGAGCTTTTTTTGTTAGGAAGTATTTTCACAAGCTTGACTGAATCAACATGGTGTAAGCCATTCTTGAGAAAAGAATCGTTTCTTCAGGATAGGTTTATTATGTCTTTTAAGAGAGGGTTCTCTCCCCTTAGGCCCCAAGCCTTTTGTCTCGATTTTTTAATGGCTTTTTTTTAATTTCTCAACGATCTTTTCACTCTCTCTACTACCTTCAGTATCCCTCGTGCTGCTTCCCCTCGCTTTTTATCAAGATTATTTTTATTCTAATTCCCAACAACCTCCCATAAACCATCCACGCCACCCCTATCCTGTATACCTGGACCCTTTTCCCTTCTTATCCACACCTTTGTTTTTCTGTCTTTCTCTTTGCTCCTATGCTTTCTTTTTTTGTACTGTTTGGTGGTAGAAAACTACCACAGACGTTTTCTCATCCAAATATTATATCTTTGTGAAAAAGTTGTTTCATCATTTCGCTTTTTCTCCAAAATGAAGTTTCATCAGTCTGACTTCAATTTTTCAAAATGTGACGGGATGCCCTATCACATAATAATCAAGAGAACAAGCACGGATCCATGAACATTTGGATAATCTTTGTTTTATTAGAAAAAACCCAAATATATAGAGAAAAGTATCCAAAAATCACAAATGAAATACTCAGTGCAAATAAGTGAATGCATGCTGCCCAAGTATAACTATAGTTGCCCACAAGGGTATATTAAGAAAAGAAACAGGGTCAGACAGATTGATAAGGAAAGTATTAAGGAACCAACAAAGATTTATACGATGTAGAAAAAGAAAACTGGAGTCTAGGTAGCCAAACTATTCGACTGCTTTCTAAATGCTTCATTAATTGCAGGGCATCATCAGGACCGGGTGGATTTGGACTCTACCAGGACTCGGTCACTTGCTAGGACGTGAACCCTCAGTGTCAAATTATTGTCTTCCATTGGATCAACTATTTTCTAACGTCCACTATTCTCCTGAAGCCAATTGTTCAGCTTTCACATGCCAATATTGTGTATTCAAGTATTTGCACTCAGCACTTCTGTTATGGTTTTATGAACAGCTTTTCTACGTTTGTGCATAATTTGGGTCTCAGAGTGAATACCTCAAAAACTTTCATCATGAAATGCGTGGGAGGTAGTAAACTATGCAGAGATTTTACATTGACAATAAAAAGGTCAAATTTACAAAAAGATTTTCTAACCTACGCATTCTTTTTGATCAGAGGGGAACATGGTCCCAGGCAGTCCAAGCCAGGAAATTAATGTTAATGAAAGCCACTGCTACAGCAAACAAATGATGGACGGAATGCTGACAATGCAAACATTCACCCCCAGTCAAAAGATATGGGTTAAATCCATCGTTCTTTTGCCCACTATGCCTCCCCAGTTTGGACCCAGCCATATGCAAATCAGTCTTGACCCTGTGCTCCATGTGAACAGTCCAGCCCGAACTGCCAGGCCAGGTCCTCCCTGGACCGGAAACAAGCATCCTGGGACCGGTTTCAGGGTATGTCACCCTTCTTCAGCCAGGCTAGCTTGAATCCAGTGGCACAGTGAAAGCCACTGCTGCATTAGCCAATTTCTCTAGAAAGCAGGGTAGACAACCTCCGTAGAGTTATTACACATCTACCAGGCAAAATGTATCTCTACTGCTATGTACGGTGCAGGCGTCTCGGGCTACGCAGATTCACAGCCCCTACAGCTAGTCGAGAACGCCTTTTTCAAATTTCTACTGGCAGTCCCAAACAGTACATCTTCTTATATTTGTCACTCTGAGCTTGGGATGCCGCATATATCTGATCTTATAAAAACAGAAACTGTTTAACTATGGCACAGGATTCGGACCCTAATAAAAACTACTTTTAATCTGGACATTTTAACAGATAGTCTTAAGCTAGAGCGAGTCTCTACCATACCATTGTTGAAATATGTTAAATATTTTATGAACGATCTTGGGCATCCTGAATATTATGATGACCCCAGCACCATGATCACTGTTTCTAGAAAAGATCTTAAAGGAAACTGTATGGCGCTGTTGGACACAATTAGATTTCCTATAGAAATAGTGATGCCAACGGTACCAGCGAACCAAATGATACTAACCACCTATAGTATCCAGCCATATTTTAAGATTACTCTTGGCAGATATGAGAGATTCCTCCAGACCGGTTTTAGAGTAGGGATCTTTCATAGATTAACAAGTTTCCGTATTACAAATGACTGGTCCAGAGACATGTGCAGATGACCATGTGACGATGTTTCTCAACATTCAACATTGCACGTTCTTTTATTCTGTAAATTCTATCATGTACAAAGAAAAAGGTGGATTTTACCAATCTTGAAGTTACTCGGCCTCCGACAATGTCGTCCCGCAGTTATAGTATTGCAATCTTTAGAGAACGAACATTTTATAAGGTCACTATCTGCATTTTTAAAATATATTATCAAATGTAGGAAAACTATTTTATTATGAATTTCAAACAATATGAAATTCTTTTTTATTCATGTACAATATAGCCTCAGGACGATGTTTTAATTCAAATTTTTGATTGTATTTTCAAATAATATTTTTAAAGCTTTACAGATTCTGGTGTGTGATATTATGTGCTTTTATGATTATTTTGAAAGTAATTGAATAAAGCTTTATTGAATTGAATTGATTTATACAATGTAGAAAAGGATAACTGATGTCTAGGTAGCCAAAGTATTTGACTGCATTCCGGATGCTTTATTAATGGCAGGGCATCATCAGGACCAGGTGGAATGGGACTCTACCAGGACTCGCTTGCTAGGACGCAAACCTTTAGTGTCAAATTATTGTCATTGATTGGATCTACTTCCTGGCTTCCACAATTCTCTTGGAGCCAATTTTGCATATTTCACATGCCAATATTGTGTATTCAATTATTTGCACTCAGCACTTCCATTGTGGTGTTATGACACTTTTTCTGTATATATTTAACTTGTTTTCTAACGAATTACATGTAACTAAATGTGTATGGATTCTTGATTATTATGTGTGAGTTTGGTTGACTAAACACAGCACAACCTTTGCTTTATTCAGTGTCTACCTACTTTAAGAATTTCACCTTCTGGAATCTTTGTAGCAGTACAAATCTGCATGCTCCTCTTTCCTAGAGGTCTACAGGAGAGCTTCCCTTGCTTTTACCACAAGCAGAATGTATCACTACACAATGCTTTTAACACCCACCAAGCCCATAAAGGTCACATCACCTACTTTGTCTGCATTAGGACATATACACAGCACTAACTTACCTCATCCAGATGACCACTCGTACTTCTCACTTTTTCTTCAAACTCCTTAATGCCCCAATAGGCGGGGCTTTCTAACAATACATACTTTCAGTTTCCACTGAGCTGAACAAATACAAGGGTATTCCCTACATTTCTCATTTAAGCAGAGCCAGTACCAGGCTACGCCCTTCATTTCCTCACTAAGATGAGCGAGAACTCTATATACCCTATTTGACCCTCTGGACTGAATCGCGACAGCTGTGCATTCTTTAGTACTCCAAGTAAAACCATATGCGGACAATGCAGGCTCTTTTATTGCCACTGCCCACTGGACTGATCGCACCATGTGTTTCTGACAATGTATGCTCCTTACAGTCCCAGAGGACTGAGCATGCTACCACCATGCACCCTTTATTGTTGTGCAAACCTCATTATAAGTCATTTATTATCCAAATGGCCTCCCGCAAACAGCACTATATTATTGGTTGGTATTGTCACCCAACCTTGCAGAGTCAATACTTCCCATTAGGGAATCAATACAAAGTACAGTTATGACCTCCAAGCCATACACTCACCGATCTGAGTTGTGCCAGCTACTGTCGCAAATAACTTAATAACATTCATACTCCAGGGAAAAAAACGCTCATAACAATGAAAGTATAATACAACTTGTTAACCTGGAGCTTGGCTTGGAATACTTAAACCTGCTCCATCCATGCTATTGAGTGGGTTATCATAACCAGCTATTTGTTTCTTCTTTTCCCATCCCAAAATGCTTCTTCTCTTTGCAGCACAAAGGGATGGGACGCTTTGACTCTGATTCAGTGTGAACATGTTCACTGTCTGCTTTACCTGAACAGTCCCATGAGACACATACACCTCAGCCTAAACACTCCCGTTCCTGAACAAGTCTCCTTAGTTTGCCACTTTTCCAAGTGGTGACCATTTGCCAGACTCTCTGCTGAAGGTTCAGCAAACTAAAAGTGTGTTTTTTAGGACGAGAGAGGTAACTTGGCAAAGGGAGTGGATGCCATTGTAAGGGCACAGGTATGCAAGAGATAGCTGCAGCCCCTGCAAGTAAGGAACAGGCCAATAGGCAATGTAAGGATGCCAAGAAATCCATGAAAAGGGAGCATGCCCACAAGTGCGAGGAGGAGAATAGTGGACATTGGCCCCAAACGGACAGGTGGCCTTCAAAGTGGCCAGGCTGGGCACATTGGCCAATTTAAGCAAAGACAGCAGTTCAACACATCCCTGTGTCCATCCACTATACCGCACCAAACATAGGAAAAATAAGTAGGGGGTAAGAGATGTAATCACCAAGGGAAATACAGGTGGGGCGCTCCAAATAACGCATCAGCCCTAAAGTTGAGTTGCTCAATGAAAAGGCTGACGTAAGAGTAAGTGTAGGCAGAAATGTGACTCAAGCGTTCCCATTTTGTGCAGGTTTCATCAAATGCCAAATTAAAAGGGAAACTGCAGCTATCCCCTTTGTTTGGGACCTGGCAGATTGTCGGCTGGTGGACAATCCGCTGGAGATGGTTTGGAGGGAAAACGAGGGTGCCCAGAAATCTATGATTTCCAATTTGCCAGAATGTGGGCTGACCGACGACGTCCTCGCAGGGGACCCTCATAAGAGGGCAGCCCCTTTAGTGTCACAGGATGGCACACTAGACAGCCTAGTGTCTGTAGACCCCTTTGGGGTCCCACTCGTCACTTTCGGCCAAGGTGGGGGAAGGGAAGAGGTATTAATTCCTCCCCCGCCCACCTGGCGGCCTCTTTGTCCCTCACCCTGACGTCGTTTGGTCGTGCTCACGGAAGCTGCTCAACCCAATTGCACGGTGAGTGCATTCCATGGCCCTCCCCTCCCACCCAATCTCTCCATGCGGGGTTGGATACAGGGCCGGGCGGCCCGGCCAAAGTTGCGGGCCGCCTGGGGGGGGAGGGTTTGGGGCAGCACCCGAGTGTGCACAGGCGTCTCCGCCGGGCTGCCCCCGGCCCGAGTGGGCTCCGGGGGTGCTGGGTTACGAGGAAGGGGGGAGACAGCTGTGCTGTGAGCACCCCCACTTCCCTTCGCCCGTCCCGTGGGTGGAATTAGAGGCGCTGCCCCCTCTGTTGCCAGGGGAGGGGGGGAGCCGGTCTGGGCCTACGGGGGCCTCAGCCCACGTGGCGATGGACCTAGACCGCTCAACGGGTCGTGGTCACCGGGACTAGAAGGCACGCCATCCGTGGCAGGGTCTTGGGCCGTTGTCTCTTGCGGGAGGGGGGTAGCGGGTGTCACGAGCCCCCTCCTCCGGGGCTCAAGGAGGTCAAGAGCATATGGAGCTTGTTGGCGCATGGGGAACCTAGGTTCCTGGCGGCGTTGGGGGGTGCTGAGCGTTAGGCAGGGTGCATCATCCACGGGGGATGATTCAGGTCCGGCGGCGCGGTAAATGGCCCTGAGTCGCCTGCTCCCATGCGTGTTGCAGCCTCTTCGCCCCCTGGCTCATGGTGCATCCCCAGGCTTTGTCAAGGGGGCTTGCCAGCAGCCCCCCCTAACCCTCGTCGGATCGGTCAGTACCGGTTCCTCTTCCCACTTCGTAGCGCCTGCAATTAACCCCCCAGGCTTCGGGTTCGGTCCCGAGGTCACCCAGATACTGGCTCCAGTTCGGTCAATGGTCTGCTGGTTTACAACTTTAGCCTTGCTAGACCACTTTCCCGCTGGTGCATGGATCGGGTCTGGTCCATGGCCAGCGTGGCTCGCTGTGGGTGCCCCTGTTTAAACCGGAAGTGCCAGGTGTCAAGGGAGCGGCCATGGTCCCTAAGCTGGAGAGTGTTTGGGCCCTATCACCCGGCCAGAGCTGGAGTTGCGCTTTGTGCCATCAATTTTAATATGCTGGGGCGGCATACGGGGTCGAACGGGGGGCGCACGACTGATGCGAGGGTGCACAGGTAACCCCGCCCCTCCCATTGAACACAGTTTTGGCAGCCACCCCCCCCCCCCCCAGCAAATAGGCAACACTGGCGCGACAGATAAGTTTAACCGGGTGCTCCGGAGGGCACCTGGCCAACACAAGGTGGCCACAAATATGCATGTTGGTGTGTTATACGCTCAGCGCTCCTTCCCTAAGCTTACTATGTATCTTCCTATACATCTAGCACCAGAAGGCACAAAATAGAGCATGCTTGTGAATCCGTCCTTGCCTCAATTTGATGATGCATTCATACCTAGGTCATATTGCAAGGAGTGAGCTGCCGACTAGGAGCGGGTATGCCAGGGTCGAGCACGGCGTCCGTTCACCATCCTGTGATTAGAGGGTGAGGGACAAGTGCTCCCTCCGCTAGGTCAAAAGCCCATTTGCGCGGCAAACCACGAGGTACGGCGCACAGCGGTTGCCATGGCACCGCATTAAGTCGCTCTGCCAGTGGGGGCACAAACCAGCTCGTTCTATGAAAACAAGGGTAGCAGTTTACCACTCATACGGTGGTTGCCATGGCAACGCATTATTCGCTTTGCTAAGGGGGGGGGGGCACAGCCAGTTCGTTCTGATGGAAACAATGGTAATAGTTTACCACACTTTCAATACTTACAGCCTTGCACCATGCTGCTCTGCCATGAGGTGTGGGGGGGGGGGGGGCTGCACGGAAGATAAGGGGCAAAGGAAATGGAAAGCGATCTGGGTCCGAGGATTATTTTCAGTCTCATGGGTAACTGTATAGTTGTTATGATTTAGTAGTTGTTTCAGTTGCATCGCAGCTCACCACCCAGATGGGGTGGCGACAGCTATGTCCAGACCTGAACCTTGACTGTGCAGCAGGTGCCAGGTGGCAGAGAGCCATGCATCCCTGGAATATTAGCTGGCGGCCGCACACCACACCCCTTGGCAGTGCCCAGCTTTTGAATTAATTCTACTACTCAGTGCGAGCCCTGCTGGAATAGTGGGCAGCATTCCAGAAGCAGAGCGGTTCGAAGAAATCGTACAGCAGATAAAGTGTTGTATGTGTGGGAACGAGTGTCAGCCTTGAATCTGCAAGGGAAAATGCCCTGGGTTGCCTGTTTCTGCAGCAAAGATAGAGCGGCTGAACACTCTAATCGGCTTGCATTCGTATTAAGAGACAAGTATTGCTAGGCGTAGGGAGTGATTGCCCTAGTCCGAGCTTTAGGATGTGCTGTGATACTGGGCAATTGAGGGAGGAGCTTATATTAGCTTTTGTGTCTGTTGTGAAGATTTTTATTTCCAGTCAAAGTTGCAGCGTCATAATTTTAGTATAAAGTGGAAGTTAAAAGGACTCCCTTCCATGCAGCTGGTCACATTGCACAGTCAGTTACAGTTAATAGGCCGTTACTTATAACATTGGGTTTAGAAATCCTAACCATAACTCTCAATCACCACAGGCTGTCTCTGTGTGTGTGGGAGGAGCCGCTCGGTGCGTCTGTCCTTTCAAACTGTAAACGGACAGCGCTAAGGGCCCTCCCGCCTGGTGCTCTGCTGCAGTGGTACGATCTTCATAGGGGTTTATGCTGCCCTAACAGGTGCATTTCTGATAGCCACACGTTTTCATCGTCTGCATTGCCTGTTAATGCTCACGAGAAAGTGTCACTCATAGTTGGACCCTTGTTTATTTCTTCACTCCTGCACCCATATGTCCCTTCCCGCAACCTCCGTTCTTCCCACCTGGCCTTACTTCAAATCCCAACTTTCAAACGTAAAAAACATGGAGGACTAAGGTTCTCATTCCTTGCCCCCTCCTTTTGGAACGCTCTCCCATTAAGTTTGAGACTGGCTTCCCCCTTAACCCATTTTAGATCTCTCCTAAAAACCCATTTGTTCCGTATAGCCTATAATTAGAGGCTCCTTAGCCCCCTGGACTGTTTGGTTTTCCTTCTCTCTGCTCCCAGCGCCAAGAAACGTCTGGTGTTAGCTGCGCTTTAAAAATTCCTTTTACATTTTACATTACATCACTCATTACACGGAAATTATGAAATTGTCACACATAGCAATCCAATCCGCTGGCAGCTATGATCAATGTGTGTGATCCCATACCCGCTGCCATCCATATTCGAACCAGATACTCCAATTATACATGTAAACATCAGTTACGTCATACGAGTCGGACTCGTTGGCTTAGCGTCTCGGCCGCATGCATGCGATGTCCGTGTTCTAGGGAGCCGTAGTTCTAATGATTTGGCGTTAAAAGTTGCCTGTGGAGGGTTAGCTGATGCGGTTAGTCCACAGTGGTGCTGCTGCTATGTAATGACTGTCACCACGGCAGGAGCAAGGTCAGGACAGTTGGGCGTGTCATGTGCCCTTTTCTGCTCGGGACATTTCCACACAAAAAAAAAAAGAAAAGAAAATTACAGCCTTTTGTTTTATACCTCACTGTGAGAAAGTACCCATGGACTTTGATAAAGTGCGGCAATGGCCTACCAATGCTAGATGGCAGCAGCTAGTTACCTGTGCTAGTTCAGTCCGGGTTGTTTCTAGTGCACGGCACTTTCACTTAAGTGTCAACACCGGCGCTTGTGACAGCCTGCCACTAGTCAGCGCTATCTGTCTATTTAGAGATGACCACAACAGCAGGCATTGTTTAATTCGATCATTAAAATGCTGTTGCCTGCTTCCCAAGACATTCCTATAGCCCTGGGGGCCTGGAATAGACTGAATCGCCACACTTGCTTAAGTGTAAGGGTGGGTGATGTTATTGGGTCTGGCTGCACGGCTGGAGCTTTGTGCAGGGCAGCCGGAAGTGGCCTCCTGCTGGGAGCCCTGGCGTCCAGTTACTCAAGTGTCGGAGTTAGTAATTGGGATGTTACTTTTACCCACAGCACGCTGGTGCTTTCCCTGCGCAAGGGATACATAAGCATTAGTTCCCTGTGTTGAATGCAGATGCGGGGCTCCCGGCATAGGGCCTGTCCCTGTTTCATGCTCCTATGATCCAGAATCATGGGGCCACCGGGTGGCTCGACTAGGTACCTTTTAGCGTACAGAGGGCACAGGTGGTTTGGTGCAGGGTAATTCCTCCCGCTCCACCGCGTGTCAGCCAGAGGGGGGGGGACTGGTACTTAGATAAATATACTTTATTAATCTATACTTCTTGTAATTTTGAAGGGACTTTGGCCTATTTTCTGACTTGCCCCTGTCCATTATTTGTTCCTGCTCCCTCAGAGCCGTGTGTAACAGATTGTACCCTTCCCAGATGCACTGCGCGAAGCTGTCCCTAGGGTCCCCCTCAGGACTCAGCTGCCTATCTTACTGCAGAAATGGTTATATCAAACAGTTTGCATCATTGTATCCCACTCACAGTTTACATCTGCCCTTTGAGACCGTGCGACAAGGAGAAAGGGTCTTTCAAACTGTGCCTTTAAGTTTATTTTATGTATGTTATATTTAAAAGAGATTCTTCTATTTTGCATTACCTCAAATGCCCAGTTAAATGTCACTGGATTTTATGTGTCCTGCAATCTAAGTGCTTGGTCAGGTGTTGCTTTCCCTTACCAAACGGTCTACAGATTTCCACACTAGGAACAAGAACTCGCTGTGCTACCTTAACAGCAGTATCCGTTTGACAAAAGCTTCTTTAGTAAGAAGAGATCAGTGGGTTATGGGGTGCACTGCAAGGATCGTGGCAACCGTCAAATGTTTTCTTATAAGGTCTATAAAGTTGATGTGATGGGTCATTTCTTCTGCAAAGCACTGGGCATAATCTATAGGTCACAGATTTGCATACTAGCACATTTCCTATGGTCTCATTTGGCATAGAGATCGAGGTGTAATCCCAGGTCAAAGATCCTTTCTAAACAAGATAGCTCACTGGGGTATGTGCCTGCTGCAAACCCCATCTATACTGTTCAGGACATAAGTAGCAAGCTCAAGCTTTCACTCTTTGAGTGTGATAAAATTAGTACCAGTAAATTGCATTACAACTAACAGCTTTAGTAAACATCTAGGAAATATTACGATTGTACTGGGTGTGATATGCACTGTTATTATTAGTGTAATAACAACCTCCATTCATGCAACCTCTATTCAGTAGTATCAAAAAATATTCTTTATTAATTTTATTGTTACAGATAATTTATACTGAATGTACACATAAAAAAAAAAAGAGAGAACATATTATCCTCTATATACAATTTTGCACTGTGATCTGGCAATAAAGATTCAAAAATCAATTCTTATATTGACCCACTATCAAATACATTTTGCACAGTGTCAATAATAAATATATTTGAGATGAAGTTGTTTACAATGGTTCAATTTGTGTCAAGACATATACATAGTTAGGGAATAATCATTTCGATATATACAGAGGACATTCATTTCTGGCATGGCTCTTCGAAATCTGTGTCCAATTGTTATGGGTCCATATTGGCCAGGCAAGATGCCAGTTAAAGGTTCCAATGCAAGGCAATGGAAGCCCCACGGTGCGGGCCCGAAGCATAAGGACAAGGGGTGGCTTTATTAAGTAGTTCAGTGTGCATTTGGCACATTTGATAATAGAGCAGGACACCTATGGTTTACTTTAGGAAACGGGGATCTTATGACCAAGTTTTGTCTTTCCTTGCAATAGTTTACCAGCCCAAAGGGGGGGGGGGGGGGGGGGAGTACAATTTTACACTTCCACCAGTATGTTTGCCAGGTGGCCCTTCAGGGTGAGGGTTTCCTGATTCCGTTTAGATGACGGTCGATTGTTGGAGAGGTCCCCAGGCCTGGGGGTATCATAACACACCCCTATCACGAACTGATGGAAGGCAACCATTCCATTAGGATCCCTCGCTTGATTTGTACTCAGTCAAAATAGTGGACAAAGTTACATTCGAGATGCCAGGCAACAAAGCCATATGGGGGCCTTCGTGGTCTTAGGCAAGTAACCAGAGGCAGCGAAGCCAGTAGTACTAGCATACAGGTATATGTATTTTGTGGATACATCTGGACAATGGCCACCAGCTCAACTGTGCATCATTCTCCCTCAAGAGAGCAGGCATTCTTTGAAGCCCTCATCCATCGAAGGCATATATTTAATTTTATGACACTTCTTGATCTGATAAAGTAGCACGGATAGGGGGCAGAGTAGTCGGACAGCGGTTGTGTCTTGACACACAAATCATAGCAGGACACACATGGGAAGATGCACGATAGACATACAGTCACACAAACCAGAGGGACACCATTCAGTTGTTCGACACAATTCAACAACAGAATTGCCAGCGCAAATGTCTGGCGATGCAGCAGAGTAGGTGCACTCTGTATACAAGGGCATGCTACCAGTTGCTCATGTGAGACAAAAACACCCGCCCTATAGCCAGTGAGCCAGGCATTTGCGGAAGTTGCCATCTAACTAGTGGGTTGCGGTGCAATAAGCTGGGGGAACATGGGGTTAGAGAATAATTTGGCTACAATGATTGAGGAATGATTGTTTTGGCGTTCCCACTGCTCAAGAAAGGGCAGGTATTCGTACATGTTGTTCCCCCTCCTATACGTCAGGTACACGAGGACACCCGTTCTTAATGTCGCCTATCCCATGGCAGGATAGTCACCAAGGGGGGGACAGGCCATTGACATGCCTTGCCAGGACAGTGATAGCCACTCACACTATCTGGAGCCTCTAGGGAGGATAAATGTTGGAAACACAGACTGTGGTGCGCTGGGCCCAAATACCCCTCACCAAAGTTGCGGGGGCATCATGCTGTCGGGTGTCTTTGAGGGATGGACAAAGGCATTAAAGGGCTTTAGTTCGTAACCAGGCATTTGCAGGGATGCAGAAGGGTCCCAGCGGATCCACCAAAGGGATTGCAGCAAAACACGTGATACAGAACCTTGTAGTCCGACATTATTACTGGTGTAAGTATCAAGGGTCACAGGTGGATAGCAGGGACTGGGCATCTGTGACCAGTTGAAGGTTCAGCAAGCAGGGTGGGCTGAGTAAGTTGTCAGTCCACGAAAGGGTGTAGTGTCTAATAACGGGCACCATACACATATTCCCTCAAACCTGTTTGACACCATTACTATGTTCGCCAGGGAGCAATCCAAAAGAACTGTAAAATTGTCTGGTCAATGGGGCGAAGTAATGCACCCTAGAAGAAGACCATGAAGACCACAATGTGCAAATTAGCAACCGATTGGGGACAGGTGAACTTTGTGAAATCACCCCTAGCTCCCGTGGCATGGAGCTCCGTTGGGGTAGGCGATGGAGCCTGCGCGCAGGAGGGCCATCTGCGCTATGCGTAAATTCACTGAGCTGAGGGGATTTGGCTTCCTTAGACATGGGTTGCTACACGCCAAATTCACAGGGTGCTTTGAGGACGATGGGGTACATCTGTCCAGTATAAGCATGGACCTGTTCTTGCTGGATAGGGGAGAGGCCCTAGAAATAGCAGGATGTAAGTAGGAATGCCGGCCTTGGTGGGGGGCCCTGGCTGCGACGGTCGCCACACCCAGGGCTGTGGCGGAGTTATAGGGCGATCCATAGGCGGAAAGGTACTCAGGGGTACCCTCTTCAGGATCACAAAGGGTGCTGAGGCCTAATATCCCCAGGAAGTCTTTGCGGTGGACCCTGAGGTGCGACGGAGCCCCGTCTATCCTACGGGCGGTTGGAAACCTGTACATCCGGGGGTTGCTTGAACGCTCCGCCCCTCGTGGGGGGGCGTGAGTAAGGAGGTGGACCGATGGTTCACCGGAAGTGGGAGGGGCTATCCCCTCACCACAACCGCTAAGCACCGATTGGCTAAGGCCACGATGCAAGTTGGCCCATCGGGTGGTAGGCCGCGAGTGGCGGCTTGCCTTTGGATCGCCTGTAAGATGACCCACCATGTTGGCATATTTGGTATGCTAAAAAACCTGCAGCAATTTTCTCCACCAAAAAGTTGTCTTGTCTGATTATTTATGTTACCTGTATGGTGCTGCATGAGGGCTGGTGAGTGTTGCCGATATTGGCACTATGCGCAGCTGACCTCACAGATGCTGGAACAGATGTGACAGATTGAGGACAAAATGCACGTATGTCCATGCGAATCCCGGGAAAGCTGCGATTTAAAGGCGCTTGGATTGTGAGAGACGAGAGGATGGGGCAGTGAGAGGGGGCAGCGAGAAATAGGGGATCACAGAGGGTGACAGGGAAGGATGAAAGCACAAAGACGGATACAGACGCAGAGAGGGATAGAGAGGCAGAGACATTGAAACGGATGATGATAAACAGATGGAGATATGACAGACAGAGCAAAAGACAGGCAGTCAGAGAGTGATATACATTGATTATAGAAGCAGATTGATATAGAGACAATGACAGAGGCAGATAAAGGGACAGAGGGAGGCAGAAAGAGACAGAGCTAGAGTTAGAGACAGATAGAGATCAAGAAATAGAAGGCAAAGTAAGAGATGGGACTAGGCAAAGAGAGAGATAAAGACAGCGGTAGGTAGAAACATAGAAGCAGAGACAGAAGTAGTGACAGATTTTGGCAGAGGCATAGACAGAGACAGAGATAGACAGAGGCTTGACTAGAAGCAGATATAGAGATGGAGCTAGAGAGAGCGAAAGAGAGAGATGGATGGATGAAAAATAGTGGTATAGATATACTATCTTTCTATCTATCCCACAATTCATCCCATAGATAGATAGATAGATAGATAGATAGATAGATAGATAGATAGATAGATAGATAGATAGATAGATAGATAGATAGATAGATAGATAGATAGATAGATAGATAGATAGATAGATAGATAGATAGATAGACAGACGTGGGTAGGAGATAAATAAGTGGGTAGGAAGGTAGAGAGAAATAAAGCTGGATAAACATGTAGCTAGAGATAAAGATAGTGACACAGATTAATAAAGCTCAAGATAGCGATATATAGACAGAGATAGAGAGAGATGGGGATAGAGAGCGATGCACACAGAGAGATAAATCGGTAGATTACACCACCGCAACACAGAAGGTACCATGTGCCACAGGTCATACGACCTGACGCTAGGTACTACCATTCAACTAGTCAGCTTGCAGACTTATTTTCCAGGCACCAGTCTGCTTACAGTGTTTAACTGGAAACTGCAAAATTCACCAGCGTGCCTCAGCAGTACCATGTGGCCAGTTACATGACTTGAGGCTTTGAACCACCTTCCTCAAACCAGCTTAACCTGCTTCAGACGTGCTGTCAGCTGCCACAAAAGCCACCAGTGAGTAATAGCAACTACCTGGCACAGGCTATATGCGATTGTAGGACTTGGCCCTTTTTGGCTAAAGTCCCTAAACTTTTTGCTTTCCCCCTAGACCTTTTTTCTGACATGGTATTGCCAACTTCGTTGCTTCGGACACTTTGCCACTGCTAACCAGTGTCAAAGTGTAAGTGTTCCCTGTATAAAGTAATGGTAATTGGTTGTCCATGATTGGAATGTTTGCCTTACTAGTAAAGTCCCTAGTAAAGTGCACTATGCACAAAGACTTCAAAGCCATTGAGGGTTATAACTGAGAGAACTGAAGCCCCTGAACTTTGGAGAATGGCTTGATCAAGTGTGAACAAGACTGGAGCTACTTCATGGTCAAGAGGACCGTTGCCAAGGAAGAAACAACTAAAGAGACTGATGGATAGGACTGCTCTTGCTGTGTGATCTGGGGCTGGCCTGCAACCAAGGAAAGGCTAAAGGGACTTTGCTGTGTGCTGTGTCCCCCTGCTTGAAGGACTTTGTGGTGTGCTGTTGCCTGAAGTAACTATCCCCAAGGGCCTGAGGTAAGCTGGCTCCCTGTTTGAAAACACAGGAACAAAACGTTTCCAGGAGAGTCTCAACGGCACTGTATGAGCGCGCCTGTTGCAGTCTGAGATCCTCATAAGGACTACCTGTGATCGTAGGTGCCTGGCATCCAAATGAGTCTCAGTGGCACTGTGTGTGCGTGCTTTGTGCAGCTTGAGATCTTCAGGATGATCGGTCTGTGATCAGGGGTACCTGGCGTCCAAGCAAGGATCAGCGACACAGTGTGCAGCCTGAACCCCTTTGTCAGGATTGTCCAGTGATAGTGTGCACCGGAATCCAAGTGAGTCTCAACGCCGTTGTGTGCGGGTGTGGTGTGCACTGTGAGACCTTCGTGAGGATTTGCTGTGTTATCGTGTACACCGGAGTAAAGTGAGTCTCAGCGACGCTGTGCGCGTGATCTTTGTGCAGCCGGAGACTCGTGTGTGGAGTGCCTAGTGATCTTGAATCCGGAGTGAAGGAAGATTCAGCGACTCTGTGTGCATGTGCTTTGTGGCAGCCTGAGATCTTCGTGAGTGAAGCGGCCCAGACCGGCAGTCCCGGAGGAGCTGAGTTGCCGGCCCAAGCCGCCATTGCCATTTCACAAAGCTGCATTGGAGGCCCAACCGCTGACCGAGGAGAGGAGATGGAGTTCGCGGCTCCCAGGTAACATGTGTCTACTCCTGGGGCAGGGTGCGGGCTCGGACGGAGACGCTCTCAGCCTCTCTCTCGCTTTGGCAGCGCGAGCCTCTGCTTTGGCTCGTGTCACTGCCCGTATCGCCAAAGGAGTGGTGGTACAGGGTCCGGAGTGCGAAGCTGCACTTTGGGATTACATCGTACTGTGTGAGGGGCAACTGTGAGAGGCGGAGAGACCGAGTAAGGCTCGGTGATCGGGGCTTGAGTGTACTACGCATTATTCCATTTCTGAAGAACGGAGTACCTGACTGTCGTATTACACATTGCATCATTTCTGTATAAAGGAGTATATGATTAG
Organism: Triturus cristatus; assembly: GCF_964204655.1. Classification (NCBI taxonomy): domain Eukaryota; kingdom Metazoa; phylum Chordata; class Amphibia; order Caudata; family Salamandridae; genus Triturus; species Triturus cristatus. Next base: position 955,793,619 of record NC_140580.1, read on the forward strand.
AGTATTACGCATTGCATTATTCCTGCATACCGGACTACCTGATTAGTGTATAACGCATGGTATTTTTATCCACATAACGAACTACCTGATTGTCATATGACGCATTGCATTGTTTATGAATAACGAACTACCTGATTAGCGTATTGCGCGTTGCATTTCTCCTGCATAACGAATTACCTGATTAGTGTATATGAATTGCCTTATTTTTGCAGAACGACATATTTGGTGGTGGTATCACGCATTGCATTATTTGATCTTGCAAAGAGCCTGATTGTTACGTTACGCATGACAGTATTATTACATTGCACAAGTATCTGATTCTAGCATTACAACTATGATATGATTTTAGGAGTACAGGAGAATGTTTAGAAGTGCTCATTTATATCGTCAGAACTTACAAGGGCTGGCTGGCCTAACAACCGGCCAGGAGAAATTACACAACCTCATATGTTGGTTTTATACCGTGTGGTCTTATCGTATATCTTTTTACATAAGGTTTATACTCGTTTTTACAAAACACTTGTGTGGATTCTATTTGTGGTGTCATCATTGGATTATTGTGAACCGTGGTTGAGAATACTTTACACATTTGCCTTGAAGATAAGTCTGGCTGCTCGTGCCATGCTACCGAGGGTGTGAGGGGGGCTTTCTAAAAAGGTGACCTTCCTTTCCCTAACGTTGGAACGTGGGTCCCTGCTTGTCCTAAGGTACCTACCTCAGCCAATCAGGGATCCCGGGTCTAACAGGGATAAAGACAGAAGAGAGAGATAAGAGGAGGGATAAATAGAGATGCATGAAGAGAGACATAAGCAGAAAAATATTACACCAGTGTGTCCCCCTGAGCACCGCATGGCACACGTCACATGACCTGACCCCCTTGGCCATCCTACCTCCCATGAGTTTGCGGAGCTCTCTTCCTAACTTGCCCCCTGTCATACTCGGAAGGTTTAAAAGGTTCAACCCATTGCAGCAAGAACTACCAGGTCATTCCAGCAGCCACTGAATTGCACATGCCATGTGGACTATCCCTACAGCCCACTCTTCCTGCAATCAAGTTTGTAAAATTGGTTCTTTCTCCTTCCTTTGCCGCTGCAAGCCTTAGGTCGTCCTCACACAGACATCTCTGGTAAGAATCAGATGAGAATAGAAGTGCTGCCTTTTTGGGCATACAATGGCTTGGAATGGGAAAGAGGCCACCGCCTTGCATCTTGCTACTCACATAACCACTTTTTACCACACTCAATTGTGTTATCACAGCCCCTTCAAACTACTTCTCTTGTCTAGCATCCATGCATATAACATACCACAGACATGCAACACAAAAAACTTCAGCAACAAGCCACTTATCACCACTCTCAGAAAAAACCTCAGAACACCCCAGAACACTCATGCTCATCTGTGCTTTTTCAGCAGTCCTACATGTATCACTATCATCCTGCATGTTGTTATAATCAGAGAAACAATGTTCAACGCAACCACCACAAAGATTTTTCGTAATCTGTCCAGCAAGACTATAGCATTTCACAAAGTGACAAAGCCACCAAAAGTGGGAGATAACATTCCCATCATTTATTGATCAATCTTCATCTCCATGCACCCTCTGATAACCATCATTATTCAATGCCTTAAAACGCCTAGACTCACAACTTCACCTCGCAACCACACAAACCACCTAAAAGTATGCATTTATCAACCACCAGACACCAACCTAGGCTTTACTAATGAGCATCTGACCTTATCAAAGAACCTTCCAATTGCACAATCAATGTCTTGTTTGGTACCTTCTCCTTCAAGAAACAGGCCTTCCATGATCTACTGCCAAAGTATCAAACAATGCATGTCCAAGCACACTGGACCTCATCTGCATCTCAATAGCCGGCGTCACATGCTATCTCTTACAGCAGCTAGATTGTACGGACTCCACATCTATCAACCTGAAATTCTCTGCACTGCCTCACAAACACCAACAAAAGTAATTAAAACCCTGAGCAGATTCTTCAAACATTTCCTATCCAATCCTTTGAGCCTGACAGCCTTAGGAACATCATTGAACTTGACACTCTCCTGCATGACCTCAAAACCATACCTGCGTCAAGAAAAGACATGCGTACACCACTAACATTATACTCTGAAAGATCTGTAGATTCAGCATCCAGCTATGGCAAATTGTCAAATAACAGCAAGGACAGAATCAGGTAAACGAAAAGAAGTGAAGACTTACAATGCACCATAGTGAATTCGCCATTCTTAAATGCCTCTGCTCTTCTCAAAGGCAACTCCTCGCAGAAGTAATCTCTAAATATTACAAGCACTCCATCACAAATCTTGCTATCAACAGCAAGGTGATATTCAGTGTTATCAAGCAGAGGAGTGGCTCTCGTGCTATTGAATATCATCAATGCATTGATGCTGAAAAGGAACTTGCCTTAAACACTCAAGAATGGTCAAATCCTAACCCTCCTCAGAAAATCAGCAAAAAGAAATAGTGACTAAGGGATGCACAACATAGTTGCAACCTAGGGTAGATCTATGCTTCATCCCTGGAAACCCCACCTAAATCCAGCGGTCAACACATGTTAGACAGGCAACATACATGAACGAGAATCAGGACACTTATTGCTGAAGAACAAAGCCAAATTTGTGGATCCCAGAGCCAAACAGCTTGCCTGGAGGAAGGGGTGAAGAAGCCCCATCACTCCCTCCATTCATCATCATCATCATGGCCTAAGTACTGCGAACTGAATCATGGCAACAGGGATTGGAGTTGCACTACCTGCACTGAAAGAGGCCAAAAAGGACTTGGGTAGGAAGCAGCATGGGCCAATGATTAACAGCAGCAGGAGGACCTAATAATTGGGAAAAGTGAGAAAGAAAGGGTCAGGGCTCCACCCACCCTCATTATCAACATGTGCACAGCCTAGGTATCCCAAACAGACCTGCAGTGAAGTCTGAGGGTAAGCGACTGCAGAAGGACCTCTGCATTGAGACAGGCAGGTGCTGAGGCAATCCACATTGTTGGAAATTGCCTTTTTTGCAGGGTTATCCACAAACCTTTTGCTTCTTCCTCCTATCTTTTCCTGACCTGTGTTTGTTGGCTATAGGGCTCTGGGCGCTTTACCACTGCTGATCAGTGCTAAAATGCATATGCTCCCTGTGTAAATTGGTATTGTGATTGGTTCTCCCTGATTAGCATATTTGGTTTACCAGTAGGTCCCTAGTAATGTGCGCTGAGTGTGCCAAGGCTGGTAAATCAAATGCTACTAGCGGGCTTGCAGTACTGATTGTGCCATACACGAGTAGCCCTGAAAAGAGGTCTCAGGCCTGCCACCGCAGTCCCTGTGTGCAGTTTGTTAACTGACATGTCAACTTTGCAAGTGCACCCACTTGCCAGGCCCTACCCTTCCCTTCTCTTACACATTGGACACCCCTATGGTAGGCCCACGTACCCACCTGGGCAGAGTGCAGTGTATGTAAAAGGTAGAACATGTACTGGTGTGTGTAACGTCCTGATTGTGAACTACTGCCAATTTCGTTTTTCACTATTGAAAGGCTATCTTGCCCACAGAAAAGAATGGGGAGTGCTTTGCAACATTTTACAAGCATATCTTTCCATGGGGATAAGATAGAAAAATGGAGTTTGGTACCCCTGAACTCAGAATTAAATAACACATCATTTAGTAAAGATGGTTTTTAAATTGTGTGTTTCAAAATACCACTTTTAGAAAGTGGCTATTTTCTTGCTCAACCTTCCTGTGTGCCTCTACCTGTTTGTGGATTGACTGTCTGGCTTTGGAGTGACAGGGGCTGGGGAGTTGCAGTGGGTCCAGGAGTTTGGATGAGTCAGCACTAGGCTGAATAGGCCTGACCTGCATTTGGAGTGGTGGGAGGAGTAGCACCTGCACCTGAATAGGGCTGTGCCTGCCTTCCACAATGCTGGCTCCGCCCCCCTGTGGTGTATCTGCAGCCAAGGCTCACACTGACAATGGATGTTTTTGTGCACTTGCAGAGTGACCCCAGAACTGGTTTGAACTGGGCTCAGAGCTCCTTGCACAAAGAGAACAAATACATTTTGGGATATAAGTATTAGACCTAAACCCCCTGAACTTTAGATCATTCCTGGAATACAAGAGCAACCTTTCCCAAGGAGAAGAGCTGGAGAGACTGAGGAGAAGTACCGCCCTTGCTGGGTGTCTGCGGTTGGCCTGCAGTTGCTGTTTCTGCCAAGGAAAGGAAAAGGACTTTGCTGTGTGCTGTGTCCCCTGCATGAAGGAGATCTCCAAGGGCCTGAAGTGTTCTGGCCTCCTGTTCTAAAGTCCCAGGGACACAAAGACTTCACCCCCGCTCCCCTGAACTCTGCTGCTGTGAGTTGTGACCTGCCAAGAGGTGCCTGTGCCAGTTCTGAGCCTCTGGAGGTTGTTGCTGCTGTTTGGGAGCTGGTTAAAAGAAGAAATTCAAAGAACTACAGAAAGTGATGCATCACCTCCGGTGTGTCATGCATTGTACCTGAGCACCAAGTTTTCTACGCATCACCCGCAGACCAGAACTGTCTTGGATTTCGACGCCTCACTTCTCCCTACAGTCCGGATTCGACGCATCACTTCTCCTGTGTGCAGCAGAACTGTCGCCTCGCCTCCCCAAGGACTCAAGAACTGACGCATTGCTGTGTTTTGCAACGCTTCCTTTCTCCTCGGCTGTTTGGCCTTGTGATTGTGACGCATCTTCAGGGACTTTGTGTAAAAGTCACGCATCCATAGTTTTCTATGGTACAAGTTCTTGAAACCTTTTGAAGTCATATTTTTAACTGTGTATGTTGTATTTTTGTCGTTTTGGTCTCGTTTAGTTTAGATAAAGATGCTTTATTTTTCTAAACTGGTGTGGTGTCCATTTGTGGTGTTTTCACTGTGTTACTGTGAGTGTTGGTACAAATACTTTACACATTGCCTTTGGGATAAGCCTGTCTGCTCGTGCCAGGCTACCAAGAGGGTGAGCAGGGGGTTATCTAAAGTGTGTATCCCCTTACTGTGACTAGAAGCAAGGGTCCCTATTTGGATAAAGGTACCTACCTCTGCCAATTCGAGACTCCCATTTCTAACACACATTGAAAGCAAAGTCTGGGACATGGGTTATTGTTGGAGGAAACCAAAAAAGCTCCTAAATCGTACTGAAAAACATCAAAGGATTATAAACCTCTCTAACACTAAAGAACGATGAAGCAGAAGGTATACCAGGTCACATAGACGTCTATCTACGGTCACTGAGATGGAGGGACAACTGGGGGTGCTGCTGTCCTGCTAACAGTGAGTAGAGAGGAAGTACTGTAAGGCTACAGTAATCATAATAAGGATTGTTCTGAAAGACCTTGGGGCTTTATCCAAATATCACCCCAGAGATAGTAGGCCCAGGATTCTTAGGAAAAATAACAGTGCCGTTTAACAGTATAATCCCAAAGAGTGGGTGACCATGAAACCTTAATCTGCTCCACAGAAACAGCAAGAACAGAACATAATATAAGGCAGAATACGATACTTGCCTTTGTAACCTGACTAAGTTCCTGGGAAGTCAACACAGGACATGTAATTAATACCTGCCACTGAGATTTGCAGAAACATGGGCTGTAGGCAGGAAGTCTGGGTCTCTCACCCTCCCACATAGTAGTGACAAGTTGAAGACCGTCTCTGGAGAAGAACCTGGCCAAACATTAACTGCCATCTGACACCAGGAAACCAGAAATCAGGAAATGGTTAACAGTTAAGGACACTCAAAGAGATGCAATGGCGCAAAGATGGGGCAAAACAACATCTAGACCACCCTCCCAGACATGGCTGAACGGGCCAGTCAGGCAAGCGGGCTATCCTGCTGGAGACTAGAGCCCCAGGCGGCCAGTTTTGACACTTGGAGGCCGGTTTCAGTCCCCAGGAGTGGTGGTGCACATTACGCGATCCGGTGGCAACTTGGAAGAGTTGATCTGGTTCTAGCACTCATTAGCACGTCTGCACACGGGGGCTGAATTTATCTTTTTTGGCAGGGCTATTTTAGGTTCGTAGTCCATCCCTGCTCCAATACCCCTTTCACAAATATGCCTTCCAGTTGAGAGTGATCATGAACAGTTTTTTAAATTATGGGGAACAGGATGTAATACTTCAATCCACAAGGAAACAAAGCCCAACAGTCTTGATTTTTCTGGACGGCACCCTAGCATGCAAAAGCAAAGATTAAATTTCGATGCTTTCAAGAGAGTTTTCAAAGAGAAGGATATAAACTGTATGATGTTCTAACCTGCATGCTTGAGAATCACTGCAGATGAGAAATCAAACAATACCAGAGACAGTGTGGGAATAGTTGGAGAGGTGGCCTACCGTCAACCAATGAAGGAGCTGCAACAGAGATGGTCCAGTTGGCTGGTGGAGAGAGGAAGCAGCCTGAAGAAGATAGCAAGGTCTCAGAAACATGACACAAAAACACCAATGCATCTCTCCCTATCACTAGACAACACTACTTGGATGTGTGCCAAGGGCAAGTGGCTTACAGTGTTGCAGCAACGGAGGTAACTAGGCACCACGTAAAAAGAATGGAGCTAAATATGAGTACACACGCAACAGAAGAAGCTGGATAAAGGCCAGAAGGAGCCGGCGTAGACATACCAGTGTACCCAGAATACACTGGGGTAACAAAGCACATACCCGGTGGTCAGATTTAGCAGTATGATATGAAAGGCCTCACCGCCTGATATTTAGCATGTATTCAAGCAATTCTGCTCAACACTAATGGACCAGATGCACCGGGAACTTATGCCACAATTATATATTGTTACTGTGGGATTGGGAGTAGGGACCGATGGTGAATGATCAACCTTGCACATTTCCACCCTTCCCATCAACATATCATTTGAGGTTATTTTCTTTTTTTGTTGAAATATAATTAACATTCTGTGACATAGATTTGTTAATGTTCAGGTGGAAGACACATTGTGTCTTGGGGTCGTGGATCTCTCAGATACTACTGTATGATGATGCAGTATGGGAAAATATGGGCGGTTCAGTTCTGCTGTCCAGTGTTTAATTTGTAAAACGATTAGTGCTGGGACTAGGGTGACCAACTGGCATGGGCGCAAATTCAGGACGGTCAGTGTAAAAATTCAGGACAAAGGGTCAAAATTCAGGACAAAAATTGAGGACAGCAGGTCAACATTCAGGACAAAAATTTGGGACAAAACATACGTTTTGCAGACATATTAGAGGAGGTCGCACAATATTATATAAGCAAGTAAATAGACAACCAAAATAAGTACAAGTCAAAATAAGTTTATATAAGATTGAGACAGTCGTGCCCTTCACAGTTTTTCAGTATGCACGCAGCTTTGCAAAGTGACATCAGGCCCTTTCTGCAATCAGGATTTGTGCTAATGTAACAATAAACATTAAATCGTATTTTTGTATTTGTATGTTTAAATCTTATTTTTAAATGTTCAGTGAAAATGCTGTTCCAGTCCCATGACATAAAGAAACACTTCGCTGAATAGCCTATTGTATTCATTTTTACTCAGAATTCTTTTACCTTGCAAATTATATTAATTAAGGAAGAATATTTGGAGAATATTTTCAGGGATATCAGAAACTGAACTGAATACTATTTTAGAAGTGGTTACCACTTCTGACCCTTCACAAATATCCACCTTGACCATGTGGTAAATGACCCATAGATGGAAGTTTTGGGCAAATTGCTCTGCCTCTGACAGTTCTCATATTTGTATTTTCTCCAGCATGGCGCCAAGACACAAGCAGAATGCCTTGCCCTAGTCTGATGCCGGAGAAGGCACCCCACATGCTGTCATACTATATGTGCTAATCAGCTGCAGTCTCAGAATGACAATGGGCAGGGCCGGCTTTAGCACTGTTGGCGCCCGGTGCGACAATCATTTTTGGCGCCCACACCCCGATGAATGCCTTCTCTCACTACTGCTGGGCAAAAGTGCTCCTCCTATCACCAATAATAAGTTAGTGCTAAACACAGTGCCCCTCCTGAGGTCAGCGCCCCCTCCACAGTTCAGCACCCTGTGCGGCCGCACCGGTCGCACTGCCCTAAAGCCGGCCCTGACAATGGGCCAGTCCACAGTCTGTGCGAGGTTCGTGAGGGGCTGCAGCAGGCAGCCTCAGTCTACAGTTCAAAAGATAAGTACAATAGGCCCGAAATTCCCCAGTTTGATTTTAGTATGGGGGCCCCAAATTACGGACACCTTACGGACATCATACTAAACTGACGGACGGTGTGTGAAATTTAGGGACGGTTGGTAGGTGGGGCTCAAAATTTGACTCCAGCGGTGCTATTTAAAATCGGCGCGCTGCTGGTAATCCACTGCCCTTTTATCTCACTCTTGCCGCTCTCTGCGTTCCTTCTTTGTGCCCAGATTTCCACCTTTCTCATCCTCCTTTCCATTTTGTGTGTTTTTTGTTCTCTTGCTGTCAATATCTGATGAGAAAAAATAATGTGCTGGTCTCTAATAAAAATGAGTGCAGGTGGTCTCCACCAGCAACCACCGGCTCAAATTAAGCACGTTGTGTGTCTGCGCGATGAGTATCAGCAGTCGCTGAAAGAGGGGTCCTCAGTGCAAGGGCTTTCTCACTTGGGGATCGGGGGTGGGGGCTGTGTACAACACAACTTTTTTTTCCGTATCAACATTGCATTTATGCCATAGAATGTTAGTGAAATAAAATTAAAAGTGGGATAATACAAGAAATGTTGTGTAAACAGAAAGCTGAACCGTTACCAGGAAACTCATTTAGATGGCAATTAGTGCCAATTCACCCTGCGAGAGTGATGTAGAGACTTTGCCACTCAGGACATACTTTGGGATAAGATGATGGCTGGAAGGGAGTAGGCAGAAAAAGAAAAAAACACTTTGAACAATATGGTTGTCACTGAGCGAGTGAGCGAAACATTCGAGTTCAGCCATTTCAAGGAAGTTCCAGTGGGATTATTGGCTCAAGGAAAGATTCTTCCCTTCTTCCTTTCCCTCCTTTTCATATCTATGTAATCTTTTCATTTTCTTTCCTCCCTGATAACCTTCTTTCCCTCCTTCTTCCTTGTTTCCTTCTATCCTTCTTTGCATTCTTTATACTTTCCTTCTTATGCACTCCTACTCAATTTGCCTGTGACTATTACATTTTCTTTGCGCTTTTCATCGTTCTTCTTTGTCTCTGTAACCATGTTTGGGTATTTGGCCATCACTTGTCTGCCGCCCCCATCCCTCCCCTAATCCAGCACTCCCACTCGGCCAAAGCTGAGACTAGCCCTCAGCCTGCTTGCGCGCGCTCTGGTCATGGCTCGAGTCCTCCTGAAAGCTCTATTGGATGCCCGTGGTTGAGAGCTCAGCTGCTGTGGAGACATTCGGTGAAAAAACAGCACGCCATTGTTTAGCTGCAGGCTGACCTTTCAGAACGCAGCTTTTTCTAAGCGCAGGATTCTTGTTCGACAGGTTTCTCGCCCTTTCCTCACCGTTGCTATCATCATTTGTACTGTGAAGGTGTTTGCTCTGCGTGGGACCGCGAAACCTCTCTATGGTGACGACGAGGCACACCTGAACCGTACACGTATTGTACCGTTCCTAGTGGCACGTCTGCAGTCAGAACTCGTACGTTGCGTAACAATCCCGCAGCTGAGCGGGCGGTGCAGTGCGCCCCCATCAGTCTGTCAGTCGATGGTGCTGAGAGTGTGCTGCGCTGGAATGTTACCTCAGGCGTGGCGCCAAAGAAATGAATATGTGTGCAAAGGGTGACAAGCAATTCCCTCGTGTTTTCAACTGTTATGATTGCGCAAATTCCATCGCATGTAAATGCTCTTATGCCTGGATAGGTAAGGTATTTTAATGTAAACGCATCTCTTTGGGGAACAGCTTACTTAAACAAACATTTGGTCTCCGGTTTGTGAGAGTTAGAACTGTTGCTGTTGTAAATGACAATGTCTTTTACCCATGTGTTTTGGTTTGGAGTAGAGTGGATGTGTGTGGTGTGGAGTGCAATTATATGGGTTGGATTGGAATTGTTAGTTGTGGAGTTGTGTGGTGGAATTGTGTGGTGTGGAGAAGATTTGTTTAGTGAAATTATGTGGCATGGTGGGTAGTGGAAATATGTGGATAGTAATTTAAGGGTATTGAGTGTTGTGGAACTATGTGGAGTGGGATTGTGTGTCATAGAGAGTAATTATGTGAAAAGGTAGTTTGTGTTGTGGAGTGGTGTGCTGTGGAGTTTAATTATGTGGTGTGCTGTTGAATTTTGAAGCATGATTTGGAATTCTGTCGTGCGTATTGGGTGTATCTGGTGTGTTGTGTAATTGTGTTGTTGAGTTGAATTATGGGGTTTGTTGTTGAATTATGTGGCATGGAAGGGAAACGCATAGAGTTGAAGTGTGTGGCATGGAAGTGTGTGGCGTTGAGTGAAATTATGCTGATTGGAATTTAGTGGCATGGTTGCAAAGGCTGTTTTAGAGCTGTTCCACGTTTGATGTAAGAAAATTGTTTCCCAGTGTTTTTTTTCTTTGCATTCTAATATTTGTAGCACTACATTTATAAAAGACAATAATCCGCAAGCACGAAATCTCAATGAAAAAACATAACAAATGTTCCATTCCTACACCGGGTCAATGAAAGAGGTATTTGTTTTGACTGGGTTCCTAAACCTGGCAATGCCAGATTATTAGCCACATCAATGAATGATTCAACAGGTGGAGAGCAGGCAAGAATGTGTTTGCTTGTCCTGCTCTGACTTAACTCAGCCACTGGAGGGCAAAGCAGTGGCTCTCCAAGCTTCTGGTGAGATAGGGCTTAGCTAAGGCCTGGTATTACGCCAAGGCTATGCCCTTTGCTGTCTTTACAGTGCCATTGTTGAAATAATGTGTCACTTCATTAGAAATGCTGCTGCAGTAGTAGTACTTTCCTGCAAACAGGAATACAAGCACTTGAATTAAATTCCAGTCCACTAAAGTGAATTTTGGTACTGAACCCTGGCCAATTCATCGACAAGCAACTGTTTAGCATCTCTTCTGACTTTCTACAGTGAATTTACAATTTCAAAGTAAACACTTAATCCAAATATTGAATATGCCATTTTTGCATTTACTCACCAGCCGTGAGGGGAACGGCACAGACTACTCCTGCTCTCTTCACCCACGCCGTGAGGGGAACAGCCAGCGCGAATCCCGGCCATCGGGCCACGCCGTGAGGGAAACGGCCTCCTACGGACTACATTTCCCAGCAGGCTCTGGGCAGCGCACGTTGAACGTGTCATCCCAGCGCAGGGGGTTTTAAAGATCATTTAGCCCTCCCGCAGCGCGGGACGCTTTTTGCATTTACTCACCAGCCGTGAGGGGAACGGCACAGACTACTCCTGCTCTCTTCACCCACGCTGTGAGGGGAACAGCCAGCGCGAATCCCGGCCATCGGGCCACGCCGTAAGGGAAACGGCCTCCCACGGACTACATTTCCCAGCAGGCTCTGGGCAGCGCACGTTGAACGCGTCATCCCAGCACCGGGGGCTTTAAAGATCGTTTAGCCCTCCTGCAGAGCGGGACGTTTTTTGCATTTACTCACCAGCCGTGAGGGGAACGGCACAGACTACTCCTGCTCTCTTCACCCACGCCGTGAGGGGAACGGGCAGCGCGAATCCCGGCCATCGGGCCACGCCGTGAGGGAAACGGCCTCCCACGGACTACATTTCCCAGCAGGCTCTGGGCAGCGCACGTTGAATGCGTCATCCCAGCGCAGGGGGCTTTAAAGATCGTTTAGCCCTCCCGCAGCGCGGGATGCTTTTTGCATTTACTCACCAGCCGTGAGGGGAACGGCACAGACTACTCCTGCTCTCTTCACCCACGCCGTGAGGGGAACGGCCAGCGCGAATCCCGGCCATCGGGCCACGCCGTGAGGGAAACGGCCTCCCACCGACTACATTTCCCAGCAGGCTCTAGGCAGCACACGTTGAACGCGTCATGCCAGCACAGGGTGCTTTAAAGATCGTTTAGCCCTCCCGCAGAGCGGGACGCGTGCGGACGTGCCCGGGCGCGTCAGCGCCCGTCCGCGATCGGCTGAGACCGGACCGGGCCCTCCCCCTCACATCAGGCCTTTGGAATGGTTAAGCGAAAGGATCCCTGTTCCGCTGCATCTATCAAATCCAAGGCTAAAATCCCACGTAACTGCGCCTCCATTATTACATACTTGACAACTGCTGTCGGGGCTATAACGAATGAGATCCAAGATGTGGAGGCCCAGTTGGGGATGGGGACTGTCATTATACCGGAAACTGTCATCGAGGATGGCATTAGCTTAGACATTGATCAAAGTCTAAACACAGCAGTTCCTATAAACAACACTGAAGCTGCTCCCCCAGCCGGTGCCAGCAGGGTACCGGAGTATAAGGGAAGTGAGGATTCGCGAAGTGAGGGGGTTGTAGCCTCTGTAAAGCATGGGAGGAAAAAATATCTAAAAACGGGCTCAGCGACTAAAAGGCCCCCATCGCGGAAGATGTGTGCTCATCTACGTCCTATGGAGAGTTTGCCTCCCATCAACTCAACCATTGTAGACTTGGACCCAGTCCTCACACACATTGACAATCTTGTTGAATCACTTAAAGATGATTTATTTAAATGCGTTAAATCCGGTTTGGACCGTGTAATGGCCAGGCTAAGTAAAATTGAGTCCAAACTTGAAAGTTTTAGTATGAGCGGGAGCCAGGTTTACAACTCTAATGTGGGGGGTATTAAAACAGGAGTAGCTGCGGAAGCTAGGAGCCAACCTATATCGTGTAGCATGAGCATTGACAAAAATACTATATTGACCCCAATACCTAGGGAGCCTATTACTAGTTCTATTGTCTGTGGTACCCAACCAGGAAACTCAATTAAAGGTGCTGGTAGCCTTACGGCACAGGAGCCCGCTATATCATCCCCTACAGGGCCTCACCAATCAATCCCAGGAGCTTTTGTCACACATACAGTTCTGGACTTGCCCCCGGAAGCTTTCCCTTTGGTAGTGGTACTAGCAGGGGTACCTCCTCTTAAATGTAATAGTACTGAGTCAATTGAAGAGCTTATCCGAAAAGTGACATTTTGGTGTAGCAGGGCTTCTGAGGGAGGCCTAAGCGCCTCCACACACATCATCATGGCAAGACGGGTGGGATGGGTGGGGAGTGGACCAAAAACTAAGGATGGTGATTGCATTGTGATTAATTTTGATCGGCCAGGGGTGGCGGTGTGGGTCCTTCACGGGAGCTCTGACAGGGTCAGAGGAGGGATTACAGCCTTACCTCTGGCCTTTTTCTATCCACCTGATACAGGCACAAGGCTAAGAGCCAGTATGGGGGTATTGAGACATAGAGTGGGTATCGATGCACATGGTTTTGCTCCCCATTCCTTGCACAAAGATACTCAGTTTTTGAAATCGAACTTCATGGCTCCCATTCAAGGTCATTTAGCAAAGGACACCACTGTAGATCATAGAGTTCTAGAGAGCAGACTCGTGACTTCAAATAGATTTGCCCCACTTAACCAGCTGGATAGTAATGACTGACTAGCCCCTTGCCCTGAAGGTGGAAATGGGGACGAAGCTGGCAGTATGAGATGTCAAAGTAAATTTATCGAGGGGACCTTGAGTAATCCGGGCCCATGTACCAACATTTTAAGTTGGAACATAGCAGGTCTTAAAAACAAGTCTAATGATGGTAGGTGGTCAGATTTTTTAAACAAATTTTGCATCACAGGACTACAAGAAACCTGGGATACGGAGAATAACTTCTGGTTGGATGGCTATACAATTTATATGGAACCAGCTAAACCTACAGCTATAGGCAGGGCAAAAAGCGGCCTTATGACCTTGATTTCCTTAAAAGTGGCAGGTATTCACTGTAAATTGGATTTAGGCTTACCTAATTGCTTAGTGGTACAGATCAGCTTCCCCAATGTTTTAAATTTGCTCATTGCTAATTTTTATAATTCAATTGATAAAATTACAATCAATGAACATTTGGTCAGTTTGAGTTGTTTTCTTGACTCTTATAGCAAGAAACACACTATTCCCTATTCGGTTATCGTTTTAGGTGATTTTAATATATACCGTTGTTGTTTAAACTGTCATATCTCGGATGGTCTGAGTCCTGTAGATTATTCAGAAACCCACTTTGAACATACACCGCAGGGCGGTTTCTTGGATAGCATCCTAGCGGATCACGATTTGTTTTATCCTAACATAAGGCGAGAGGCCGAGAACATCCCCTTTTTTAAAGGCAAGGGTGCACACACTACCATTGATTACATTTTTATCAGTGTTGCACTGACTCCTTGGGTAAAGGATTACACTATTGAGTGGTCAGTGTATAGCGATCATAATCCCATTAGCCTGACATTGGCGGGCGGTTTTAAGAAAACCCTGAAACCGGTTAGTTCGGCTCGCATCGTGGATCTACGGCCTATTGATCAGGCTCGTAGACTCAAATGGTGTATGATAGTACCGGGGGAATTTCAGGCTAACTTGATACACACTGTCGGTGGAGAGATGAACGTCTGTTTAGATGTTATATCAAGGGACAGGGATGTCCTTATGGCATATTCTAAAATCTGTACCCAGGTGGCCTCTGATCTTAAATGCCCGGCTAGGGAACACCATTTTAAAGGGGAGAGATGGTTTGACCACAACTGTTCAGTCGCCCATCGAAAGCTGCTAGCGGCTTTAAAATCTAACACAGAAGATAGGTCTGCCATAGCAGCATTAAGAAAATCATATAAATTGGCAATTCACAATCGTAAAAATGAGATTAAACAAGAGGCATGGAATGACTTATCATCTATTGATGTCATCAAAAATAGCGCCATGGGAGATTATCAATAAACCTGTTTTTCAAGAGTCTACCGTCTCTCCCTTGGTTTGTAATATCCAGGAGCAGGACTGGTTTAATCATTTTAAATTGATGTATGGAGTGCAGGGATCCTCAGCCATGACTTTTGAAGTTCAAGCTTATTCCTTATCGTTTACGGAGGTAGAAGTTGCGGAGGCTATAGTTCAAATGACCGGTAACAAAGCCCCGGGACCAGATGGAGTCCCGGTTGACCTTTTTAAGTTTGGCACAACGCTTTGGTCGAAAATTCTGGCTCAAGTTTTTAACTCTGCTTGTAAAAAAGGACTACCGAGCTCATGGTCAGAATCAGTAATCGTCCCTATTTTTAAAAAAGGAGATAGAGGGGACGTAAGCTGTTATAGACCAATATCGCTCATTGATTCCGCAGTCAAGGTACTTGGCAGGGTGATACTTGGCAAATTGACAACATGGTCAGCTGAATCCAATACGTTTTCGACCCTGCAATATGGTTTCAGAAAAGGAAGAGGTACCATCGATCAATGCCTCAATCTGCATCTTTTAATTGGGAAATATGCCATCGCTAGGAAGGGAACTCTCTACCTTGCGTTTATGGACCTTTCCTCGGCATTTGACCGAGTAAATAGGTCAAAACTATGGTCAATGCTCCTTCATTTAGGGATTGATAAAAATATTGTATATTTTCTTGCTGACCTGCACAGGGACCTGACTGCTACCGTGAGGACGATTAAAAGGGAAATTGTACTCAGAGAATATGTATTGTCAACGGTGTGAGGCAGGGGTGTATTTTGGCCCCTTTACTTTTTTCCCTTTATATCAATAATCTTGAGCAAGTTTTAGGGCAAGCCAGTAAAGACATCCGGCGTGTGGGTGTGCGATTGATCCCGGCACTCCTCTACGCGGACGATGCCGCATTGTTAGCCAGAATGGCGGTTGGTTTACAACTGCTTTTAAACTCATTTGCCACTTTTATGAAATCCCTGGACTTAATCGTAAATTTTTCTAAATCACACACAATGATAATTGGCATTAAGCTCAAAAAGGTTAAAACACTTAATTGTGAGGGCAATGTGATCACCAGGGTCACAACTTTTCCCTATCTGGGTGTCTTATTTGACGAACGTGGCACTTGGCTACCGCAATTACATGCTAAGAGGAATGTCCTGGCAAGATCCACATCTGCAGTTTTAGCTTTCGCACGCAAACTAGGGGCAAAACCAGTGCAAGCCCTTCTAAAAATATATAGAGCAAAATGTATCTCTATTGCAACTTATGGTTCGGATATTTGGGGTTTTCGTAAGGCAAGTGAGATTCAAGTTGTCGAGAACAAATGCTTAAGAAACTTGCTAGCGGTGTCACATTCCTCACCCACTTATATAATTCATCAAGAGTTAGGGATTGGTTTTGTAGCGGACCAAATTGTATTAGCACCCCTCTTGAAATGGATTACAACCTGGTTAAACCCTGAATTAGAACTAAACGGGAGATTTTAAATGATTGTCTGGCTTTAGATCAAGCTAGCCACATTCCCTGGATGACCCATGTTAAAAGCATGTTGATGAAATTGGGTAGGCCAGAGTTATTTAACTCACCAGCCACAATAGTCAAGGGTGATTTGTTGTGGGCTAAGCGTTCTTATCTATATATGGTTACCATGGAGAGAGAAGAAAGGGAGTTGACAAAATCAACTGTACGTGATCATCAATTATTAAAAACATCCCCTGCAATGGAACCATATCCGATAGTGGTATCTAATCCTAACCACCGCTTTCTCCTAACAAGATTTAGATTAAATCAGTTACATTTTCTCCTTGCTGAACCACCGGGATGGAGAAAGGTGGAGGACTTGGGTGTGTGTTCATGTGACAATTTTTCTGTACCGGATACAATACATTTTATCTTTTTTTGTGAGCATTTTTTACACATTCGGAAGCGTTTTATTCTCCCAATTTTAAAAGACAAAGGTTTTTTACAAGGTAAACCCGTACTCATGCATTTACAGTTGCTGTCTAATGTTTTGAAGGTCTTTAGTATAGCAAGTTTTCTCACCGCAGCAACTAGGATTAAGAAGAAAAAAATGATTTTAACTGTGTAGATTATGAATTTGGGGGATAAAAATGAGACTGATTTTATGCTACAGTTTAAATCGTTTATCTGTGATCATTTCATGTTATGTTTGGTGTAAAAAACTCTTGCTGCTAAATAGAAATGTAAAAAAAAAAAATTTTTAACCTCATGTATAGCATGCTTTTATGGTTTTAAATAACCGAATAAAGTACTTTGACTGACTGAATATGCCATTCAAAACAGGAATATTAAGATTTAACAAAATGTTTTTATCACTGGGTTAGTATGGTCTATAAGGTTGGTGAAGCGCTTCTAAAATGCATCTGGCTGACAGAGCCCTGTGGCCTTCCAGTTGTCCTGGTGAGTTGATTTTCTGTCTCTGGCACAGAGGCCATCTTTTTCTCAATCTAAGAGCACATACACATCAGGTAACTCCAGTATGAAATGTTTCAACACCCTCTGTTCTGGTACCTCGAACTCTCCAATGCCCTATGCCCTCCCCGTGCTTTGAAACAACTTTAGGGTAGGGCAAAGACCTTCAAAATAACCAAAGCAATCAAGCACAATTCAAAGTTATTTGTGGTTTCAAAGCTTGACGTACAGGCACAAGCTAGTTTTAGGAGTGCAAACTACTTTTGCAGTTAAAAAGTTGCTCTTGTCCGATGGGAGTGTAGTGAGCAATCACCACAGGAATGCTTTACAAGTTGGTGAACAACCAGAAACATACCCATTTATGAACATTCACAAAGTCTTCTTCGAAGCTTTCCCACCCTAGAAACAATTGAAGATTTACTCCTCACAAGATAAAGTGCTTATCTCTTTTTTCTAGGGCACCAAGGGGAACTCCCGAATTTGTTAGCAATGCAAGTGATGGGATTACTCCAAGGAAAATAAATCTCTATAGAATTTTTTTTTGTTGCACTTTTTATTCCCCGTGTGGAAATAGGTGTGTGTGTGTTGTGGTACCCAAAATAAAACTGTAAAAATTGTTCTGAATTTAGCCTGGAAAGCTGCGATTGCAACAGATTCTGTGTGACCAGGTAAAGTTGTGAGCAGGCCAAAAATTGTAGCTCTGCACCCAAGCCAGGAGGTAAACCCACGTATGCTGATACAGGCCTTTCTGAGAATACGGTTCTTATGAACGACCAGGGGAACAAGTAGTTTCAAAGAACAGGGCTTCTCTAGAAAATGCTAGGTTGGGTGGGGAGCACGAACAATTAAGCAATATAAAAGCACAGAGGAGCGTTTACAAAGAGTGCATCTGCGATTTAATTAGGTGATTGAGGCCAATAAATTCCTTATCTGAGCAAAAGAAATGTATTATTAGAAAACATTTAAAAAAAAAGCAGAATAAATTCTAAGTACGAAGGGAGTTGAGGAGGAAAGCAAATACAACTGAACAAGAACTATACTACCCTCTAGCTGTCACTTAGTGAATAAGTGAAGGAGATAAAACTAATTTTCTTTTTGCAGTTTTATATAGCGCAAACTCGACCTGAAGGTATTGGAGCACTTAAATGAGCACCAGTACCATTACAAAAGGACACATTATTTTTTGATATGCATGGGGAGATTAAGTGATTTGCCCAGAATCACAAGATGTTGAACCGAGACTCGAACCAGCTCTCTAGCTCCAAAGTCGGCAGTCCTGACTGTGAAGAAACATCCTCCCTAAGCTATGATATGAGTTTATTACTAAATAGCCAATTGACAGCACTAAAACCATGAAACCAGGCAAATAAATTATCCAAATACCCTGGGGACAGCTGCCCAAAAATATTGAATGAGGGGCTATCACAACATGAATGCATGAAGACAGCAGTTTTGTTCGCCATGCCTTGAGCAGAAGATAGATTCCGGTCATTAGCTTAGCACTGCAGGCTTCGGTTCGGTAGTAGCTCTATTGCGAAGCCGCAAAGGGTGGGAGTTAGTACTGACCGCCGTGGGCTGAACATCCTGTGACTCTCAGCAAATCACGCAATCTTCGAGTTTCTACACAAAATTAATGTCTCTTTGTGTAAAGCGCTCAAAAATATTCTGCCTGCAACCATACCTAAGCAGACCCCCCAGGACATTAGCACTCACTGGGCATGCCAAGGGAAACAAAAGAAGACAAAAACACAAAGATGCCGACTGTCCCAGTGAGGCGATGTGGGACAACATCAAGAGCGCCGACCTCAGAACTGGGGAAACAGGCCAGCCACGGCTCCCCTGCGCCCACAAACATGCAGAGACATGCCCATCCAGAATGGAAACAAACCCACGGCAGAAAGTTCATCAGCGCTGAATACCTACAGGAAAAAAAAGCCGACACTTCAAACACATCGGCTGAAATAAAACGATGGAGGACATGAATAGTAATAATACCAGTATTTGTAAAGCACAAACAATTACCCGAGGCTGGTAAGGCACTGGGAGCCGTTGCGAAGGGAGCTATTGCCCAGAGTCACATGGTGCTCGGCTAATCTGCCGCTGGCACCGGGGATCAAACTGTAAGCCCCGTGTTCCATAGTCAGCCGCCCTGACTGCTGCGTCACACCTCTTCCACCTGAAAAAGGAGAGGGGCGGGAGCAAAGGCAACATGGACAGTGCTCAGAGACAGGAGCAGATCACAGATACGTTCAAAAGGAATGAGAGGCCGGGGGCATGCAAGAAAAGTTGCGGGACCACTGAAAGCAAAAAATAGTGCACTGAACAAATGATAAATAATACCCAAAGTAAAGACACATGTAAAAGGGGCAGTCCCTAGGAAAGCGAAAACCCATTCAAAGGCGGTACAAAGAGGAGAATTTCACCAATAAAATGAAAGTAATTTCGAAAGGCACATGAAACAACAAAATGAAAGAAGTGGGCGTGGTCTAAACCCACAGAGGGATTACAGCATGCCTCGTACAGCAGCGCATGCACACTGCCTGTAGGCTCGACCTAAAACTGCCAGAGACGTTTATGACATGGGCATTGTGATCAGTTGCCTAGGGCCACCACCATCCAAGGGGCCCCTGTGAAAAATAAATTTTTCTCTGTCTCACTTCTATCTGTTTCTGCATCTCAACCTTTAATGTATAAGTGAATATTGTTTGGGGTCATGAGATTTGAATAAGTAGAAAATGGATAATAAAAGTCAAAGTTGTTCTCAACAGAAACCCCAAAATCTTCTTGCCTGGGACCCCCGAAATCATTAAGACGTCACTGTACACTGCTCCTCCGAAAGAACAGAAGTGGATTATATACATTTTGTAAAACATCTTACACATCATTCGCATTATTTGATTTTTTTTGTAGTGCTGTAAAAAAACAGCTGTTACCATTTCTCAATCTAGACACTGAGTCCGATGGAGCAGAACTAATACAAGGAATGTAGCTTCAGTTGATTCAGATTGGACCTGTGTTCCCAATCCTGTTTTTCCTTGGGCGTGTGACACCGGGCCCAATTTTACATGGTGCATTCTAGCCAATGAATTTGCTTGAGGCTTTAGCTGCAGAAACCAAGCATCTTACACTTTTGTTTTAGGTTTTGCATATCAGATAGCTTTTAGCTGTATGCAAATAATGCAAGCGACCAGCTCTAGTAGACCACACCATAAACTTTCAGGGAGCTTAAAGTCCATCCATTGCTTACCATTGGCTAACATTATTGCCCTTATTGTCACTCTCCTTTGCTTGCTCTTTATTCAATGGCTCACCATATACATCTTGTTTTTATGCATCTCGAGAGCACAGCTACTTAAACCTCCCTTTGACTGACTTGTATCCTTTCACTGCTCACATTTAGGGAACAATTTTTTCTTTTTGTTAAGATCTCAAGTATGCATTTTCTTCCTTGCTGTCTCCCTTGTGCTGCTTGCCCTGCTTAAAATTCCCACCATCATCTCCTCACCAACTCCTAGGTTGTGTCTCTATCTCTTAAAGTAATGATTTCATTTTCATTTTTGGAGGGCCCGAAAGCTACCGCTTGCGGCTGGTTGAATCTACACCACTAGCAGTCCTTTTGCAAACTTTGTGGCACCGTCTCCCCTGATCTAAGTGGGTTATGTCATTCTCTGGGAATGCACATGCATGGTGATGCTGACCCACACATAATTCAGCACACATGTATGAAGATACAACATCATGCATATAGAATGACGCAGCCACCAGGAGCAGTGCCTTCTCTTTATGTTTTTTCTGATACTTTACAGCATTGACAAATAGCTTTAGCAAAGTGAAAAGGTAAACAAGGCATGCCCTCTTGGTTTTTGCTAATGCTTGCTTTTTCCTGGAGGAGGGAGATTGTCTGTGTTGCACTCCAAGGAATTGGGAATTCTGTGCTGTTTCACAGCTGGTAAATACGTCTCACATCGTTATTTTTCACTCCATGGAGTTTAACTCATAATTGAACGGAAATTCAACATGCAGAGTTTGCACCCCTCTAGTGCCCTGCAACTCATCATCAAGGCCTTAGTGGTGCCTTGGTGTTCATTCAATATCACCAGTTTAGAGAAGAGTTGAGCAAGGTTCTAGACTGAACAAAGGTTATGTCAGTGAGTCCTTCCTTTTATTAATATTTTTCAGTTACATTTTTACTATAACATTTTATCGTCATCATTTCTTTACTCTGAATAATAAAAATTCCCTCTAACATTGGAAAATACAAGATAGTGCACCACATCATATAATTAATCACACCAATATAAAGATAACTCTGTGCCAACCCAAAAAATAATCACACTTATAATAATAGCAAGACCACCCCAAACCAAACCAACCCACCCACCATTTATTCATGTAAGGACTAGTATACAACACTGTTATAAACTGTCAGGCCACATCCTCGCTGAACCGGAACACAAGCAAGCCAAACTCTGTTTTTTCCTATTGATGCGATTCAGATGGGTGCATGTTGGGGCCAGTGGCACAGTGAGCACGGGACTCACGTCTGGGCAAACCTGTTGCGCTTATGGTGTCACATAGAAAAATCCAAAAAGTGAAGGAGTTAATCTCAGCTGCATCCCACATCTAGACATCCTCATCACATCTGGCAGTTCAGGATTGACTGTTCCCTTTGGAGCAGGACCAAGACGAATATGCATAAGGTGGGTCTCTATCTAGAATGGCTCACTTAATGAGAACATTCTGGTTTGGAACGTGGCCCAGAGTGAATACCAGTGACTGAGATTAATTCAAGTATTCCTTCCATCACGTTGTTGTTTCTTGTGGTAGACACCCTAAATATGATGGGCATGCCCAGATGTAGCTCTCATGCTCACTTTGGCATAGGATTCAAGCTATAGCTCACTGATGCGACTTAACATAGGTTACAATAGGTCTGGAGTTACTTGTGTTCCCTGAAGGAGTTATAGACTAGCAGGGCAAGCTAGACTGTTACTATTGGACCAGGACCAAGGCTGACTTGCATAAGGCAGATCTCTGTCTAGAATAGCACCATGGGCAAAAGATTGTGGTCTCTGGATCCAGCCTAGAGCTGTCATCAGTGGCTGAAATTGAGTCAAGCATTCCTCCTTTACCTTGTATGTTTTGCAATAGATGCCCCAAGTATGGTAGGTCCTCTGCTCAGTGTCCCACAGGACTCAAATTCTACCTCAGTGATTAGACCTAATAAGTTGAAATCGATCTGGGGGTGCTTACATTCCCATCTGGAAGGAAGTTAGCCTGGCAGATCATGCTGGACTTTTTCAATTGAAGCAGGGTCCAGACTAATTTGCCGAAGATGGGTGTCTGTCTAGAATGGCACAGTTGGCAAAAAATGACGGTCTGGAATGCGGCCCAGAGAGATCCACTAGTGGCTGAGATTGTTTCAACCATTCTTTCCATCACATTTTTGTATTGTTGCTGTATTCTCTCTCTCTCTCTCTCTCTCTCTCTCTCTCTCTCTCTCTCTCTCTCTCTCTCCTCTCTCTCTCCATGTTATCACATCAATTAAACATAATGAGAAACAATCTCTATTGAGTCTCTACTAGAAAGGATAAAAAGAGTACCTCTTCAAAACCTATCAATACTAACTGAAAATTGTCTTTTGTTCCAAGATTTCGAAACATAATTTGTTGTATAATATCACATTTTTCAGACAATCTATGTTTTTCACATAGGTTTAGGGTATTTAACCTATTTTAAATACCATAATCAAGTAGAAATGGTTTTAGCCAATATTGCTGGGAGATTTTGATACTAATGGCAGAAAAATTGAAATTGCATTTTGCCCTCCGCAAGGCTGCAAGGTTAGTTTAGTTTAGTTAGTTAGGCATAGTTTAGGACTGCCTGATGATCACCTAACTGTGACACAGAGCAAAGGAAAGATACCTAATGAACAGGTTTCTGCCCTGAGATACATTAGGTTCATTGTTTACTTACCTGCCCACTATTCCGAATGCTCTGAATGACCACTACATTGAAGTGCAACCATGAACTCCAGCTTCACCATGCTACTTCCATATATGTAAAGAACGTCTATTCTTATAACTGTATCTGACCTACCCTATAATGTGAAGCACACTGATACCCTCTAGGGTCATGTTTGCTCTATACAAAAATGTATAAATAAATAAATAAAAATAAAAATACACCTAGCCTAAGATGGGTGTGAAGTGATCCCTTGGATACCAAAAGCATTAGCTCAAGATAGTTACAGCTGCCGGGAAAAGCATTATGCAGCAGATAATTTGACTCCAATGAACATATTAACAAAGAATGAAAAAAACACTCCTAACCTTCTTCCTGAAACCCTCTTTTATGTTGGCCTGGATTTACAGAAAATAATGGAATCATCCAATCTTGCATTTAAACCCAGAGTAAATAAGAAGTTCTTAACATGTGATGCTCCGGGTAGAGAAAGTGTGCATTCCATACTCAAGGTGTCTAGAAGTGCATTTTGGTAAGCTTTAGCAGACTCATTAGCCCATAGCCTGGCTAAAATATATGGAAGTTTAAAAAAACATTTATTTATTTATTTATTCCGGTCAGCAAAAAGAAAATACAGAGTTACACATCATAAATATTGTTATTTTTGTACATACAACTGCATATTACAAGGACCTTACATACATTGACATGTATAGCCTATATAATATATTATTTTATTTATTGACCCAACAGCTTTTTTATTGCTTGTTACATTATATCCGTGTTACACATTACACACTATCTACAATGTCTTTTCATTTAATTTCTTACTGGGGGGGTGGAGGCGGGCAGCAGAGCGGAGTTCCACGGAGTTGGGTCCCAACTCCGTGGACCTCTGCATAGCCCCGCTCTGCCAGCTCCGCCCAGGGTTACACTTAGGGAGTGCAAACCACTTCTCACTTTTCTCAGCCCCAACCTGACCTCGCTCCAGTCCTGCACAACACAATTAAATAATGATAATGTCTTGTTATCATTTTCTTTTTTGCACTGTTCAAATAGCAGTGAGGCGACACTGCTTTGCCTTAGGTGCAGCAGAGAAGTCTTCTGAAGTATTCAGCAGGCCACAGCAGCAGGAAGTCTTCTGAGAGTCCTTCCGCAGGTCCAGAAAGTGAACTGAAGAGTGGGTCCGAGGGTCCTATTTTCATACTTGGTGCCTTCTTTGACATTTTCAGAGGTTTACTTCAAAGTGCTTGGAATTTTCTACATCCCCAGCACAGGCTGCAGCCTGGCTGCAAGCACAATGAACTACTGTGAAGTTCTGTGTGAAAACAGGACACCGCATATTGATATAGAAGTGGGGCTGTGCACAGCTCCGCCCCCTTCATGCCAATGATCGCCCTTCCTTGAACACCTAATCTCTCTACTGTGTGGCTGTCTGGGAGGAATATTCAAAGTCCCACTACAAATTACACCCAGTCATGTGACCCACGAACAGGCTGCAGGCACCAAATGGCTAGGGCAGAAAAATGTCAACTTTCTAAGAGTGGCATTTTCAAAACTCTGACTCAAAATCCGACTTTGCCATTAAAGAGTGGTTTAACCTACAATTTCTCAGATACAAAACATGAATTTCTACCTGCTCCCAATCAGAAGTTTATAATAATATGCAATTAAAAAATGTCATTAAAAAATGTCATTGGCTGCCCATTAAAAAACGAGTCCTCTTTAAAACACTCTGTTTAGTTTTCCAAGCTCTCCAAGGCACAGGCCCAGCCCATCTGAAACAACAATTTCAGTGGTATGTGCCCAAAAGATCTTTACGCTCGCCAGGAGCAAAATTAGCAGTAGTACCGCCTATGAAAAAAGTTAGATGGGGAGGCAGAAGCTTTGCCGCTGGGGAAGCTAAGCCTTGGAATGAGCTCCCATTCTATCTGAGAATTTTTTATTATTTATTGGCCCTTAGGAAGGCGTTGAAAACATGGTTGTTCTGAACACCACTTTGGCAGCAACCTATGTAAGTCGGGAGGGCTCCAGCAAGCGCCAGGACACCTCAGGGTAACCATGCGCTGTATAAGTTTTCCTAACATAAGGCAACTCAATTTTATCCTATGGGAGAGGTAGACCTAACAGTAGTGAAAAAATTAATTTGTGAGTTCTTCACTACTCAGACATGTAATACTTATCAGTACATGTCCAACCTTTTAAGTACAATGCACACTGTCCTAAGGGCTTCCCAGGGCCTACCTTAGGGGTGACATATGTAATAAAAGGGGAGTTTAAGACTTTGCAGGGGGTTATTTTGCCAAGTTGGATTGGCAGGTTAAACCTGCATTCAGGCTGTAATGGCAGACCTGGGACATGTTTTAAAGGGCTACTTAAGTGGGTGGCACAATAAATGCTACAGGCCCACTAGTAGCATTTAATATACATACCCTGGGTATTTGGTATACCACTTTACTAGGGATTTATGAGTAAATTAAATATTCCAATCAGGCGTAAGCCAATTTTGCCATGTTATAGGGAGTTAGCACAACACTTAAGCACTGTTTAATAAAGTGCACAGAGTCCGAAGACCAGCAAAAATAAATTCAGAAACATAGGAGGGTGCAGGCAAAAGGTTTGGGACCATCCCAAGGCTGGCAGGTCTAACAGATTGTGATTACAGCAATCAGCTTGAGAGGAGGTATAACAATGACGGCGTAAGTGAGGAAGTAAACTAGTGAGTGATGCAGAAAGCGAGAATGTTAGATTGGGAATGAGCATGTAAGCTAGTGAGTGAATGAGGAAGTAAGAGAGTGAGCATGTAAAAATGGGGGTTCCAACCCTAGAAACAATTGAAGATTTACTCCTCACAAGATAAAGTGCTTATCTCTTTTTTCTAGGGCACAAAGGGGAACTCCCGAATTTGTTAGGAATGCAAGTGATGGGATTACTCCAAGGAAAATAAATCTCTATAGAATTTTTTTTTGTTGCACTTTTTATTCCTCGTGTGGAAATAGGTGTGTGTGTGTTGTGGTACCCAAAATAAAACTGTAAAAATTGTTCTGAATTTAGCCTGGAAAGCTGCGATTGCAACAGATTCTGTGTGACCAGGTAAAGTTGTGAGCAGGCCAAAAATTGTAGCTCTGCACCCAAGCCAGGAGGTAAACCCAAGTATGCTGATACAGGCCTTTCTGAGAATACGGTTCTTATGAACGACCAGGGGAACAAGTAGTTTCAAAGAACAGGGCTTCTCTAGAAAATGCTAGGTTGGGTGGGGAGCACGAACAATTAAGTAATATAAAAGCACAGAGGAGCGTTTACAAAGAGTGCATCTGCGATTTAATTAGGTGATTGAGGGAGGCTAATAAATTCCTTATCTGAGCAAAAGAAATGTATTATTAGAAAACATAAAAAAACAAGCATTTGCAATGCAATAGGTCTCGCATTTATACGAGTTTGAGCTATTGGCATTGTAAATGACAATGCTTTTTATTTAAGTTTGGTTTTTTTAAAACATAAATAAAAGGCACTGTCATTTACAGTGCCAATAGCTCAAACTCGTATAACTGCGAGACCTATTGCATTGCAAATGTTTGTTTACATAAGGTCAGCCAGGCTGACGACCTCGGTGGAACGGCGGCCTGAACGGCATGGCTGGAAGGCTAAATCTACCCCCTGTCTGGCGAAACCCTCCTGGGTCCGACCAGCGCAAGACTGACCAGCTAATGGCCGGCCGCGGAGGGGTCCCGCAGTTCAGCTGGGCTGGCTGGCTCGACCGGCTGACTGAGGGCTAGACGGGAAAATCAAGAAAAAAAAATTGAAAATAACAAAAAGAACCATGTCACTAGTAGACGACCTTTACTCTTTTTTTATCACCTAATACAATTAGCCAAATCTGTCATGGCAAAGTATAAATTTGAATGAAAAAAACTCCCTAGCAATGTCTTTAGCAAAACGTTTTTGTAAAAGATAAAAGGTGCAGCTTCCCTCGACACTGTGCCAAAAGTCCTCATTGGTGCAGACAGGCTCTGCTCCATTCGTGTGCTCCTGCCTCAGTCCCACCTGTGCCCTGCAGTGTGTCTGCATAAATAGAAAGGCAACTGAGGGGCTCCGTTAATGGTAGGCAGTATACACAAAGATATAAAGAACGAACCTTACAGCTGATGAGGAAGGCGATCGGCCTGCAGAACGAAGGAAAGAAGACCTCACGGTTCTGACCCGGCATCAGAAAAGACGTGAAAAACACTGAACATGAAGATGGAATTTTGAGAATATTTCAGCGAAGGCTCAACATAGGTGAATCGCAAGCTTAAATTCTATATTGCAAAGGCTGCCGCTCCACTTGTACAACTGAGTGTACTGTACTCATGAAGAACAATGCGTGTGCGCTTTTGCAAACTATTCCTTGCTTTAGAAGCACGGCTGTCAGTGGCATATACGAAGGAAACAGGCAGACAACTAACATTAAAGAGGTCCTGGGACCGCTCAGGTCCAATCCAAGTGAGGACGTGCAATCGGCTTCACATTAACGCAAAGACAGCTTGGGTCTTCCTCCGAGGCCACTCGGGTCGGATGTCAGTAAACAAAGCACTTTAGCTGTGAGGAGCTTTGGGCTCCCACCGCTCGCGGTACCTTGAGGATTGCGACGTCGCTGCCCCTCTAGGACTCTGAGGGGTGGGGCACGGGGTCAGCTCTCTCATGTGAGCACGCAGAAAAAGTGGAGCGTTAGCATAATCGGTGCTTGGGGAACAACCAAGAACGGTTCCCCTTGGTCAGACAGTGAGTGAGGGGCTGCAATTAGGCGCCGCGCTCGCTTGGCAGAAGCCAGAGCTATTTAATCTCAAACACGCAGTGGAGCCCGTGTTTTCCAGCGATGTCAATGAAAACACGCTCCTGCAATGGAGTGCTTGCTATGGTCTAAACATGGGACCATCTAACCCTGCGGCATCTCCCGGAGCGTGGAGAAGTGTCACCTCCAGGTCAATGCACCATGGACAAATGTAGCCTCCTCAGAGTGGGGTCAGCCAACCATAAACCCTGGTGAGGGTCTGATCACAGCACATGCATGAAGAAAGAAGGGACAAGTCACCTAAAACAACAAGCGGCCGTGTGGCCGCGAAAGTGAAAGTGATCGCGATCGCGATCAAACATCAAAGCGGCCCTGTATTCAAATGTATTCAAAGCGCCCGCGAAATGTAAGTGATCGCGATCGCGATCACACTTCAAAGCGGCGAAAGTGAAAGCAAACGAGTGCTTTCAGGCCTCCAAATGGTGCGCGCACCCGAACGGCGCACATGCACTGTATTTGGAGGCCTGAAAAGCCAGTTTGCACTTCCAAAACTCGCTTACTATAAGTCTCGCCAGAGCAGCGCTAAAGCGCTGTCTCAGGCGAGACCTTGTTGGACTTGGCCCTTCTGGCAGGTCACCCCCGAGACTTTTTGCTTTTTATTGGTGACTTGGTGTAGTGATTTTGGGTTTCTGCGCACTTTACCGCTGTGTCCCAGGGTAAAGTGCGTGCGAGTTGTGAGGTTGGCCTGCCCTCCCATAGGAATGCATGGGGGAAGGTATGTGTCCTGGTAGTTCCTGATGCGTGGGGTGTGCAGGCCCGAGTTTGGTATGTGCGGACTCATGTGAGTGAATGCTGCGCGATGATGTGTGCGGCATGCATGTACCTAGTGTGGAAGTGCCACTTCTAGAAGTGGGCACTTCAGTGTGCAGTATGAAATGTGTGGCTTGTCTGGCGATTGGCTGGTGGAGGTCATGTGACGGACTAGGGAAATCCCCAGGGACAGGAGGAGTGACCCAGTGGTGAATGGGAGTTTAGTATACTGATGGCTGGGGAGGAGTATACCTGGGTCCTGAATAGGACAGGGCTTTCCCCACACACTGCTGGCTCCGGCCCCTGTGGTGTGTCTGATGACCCTGGCCTGCCAGTGAATAGGGAGAGGGGCTGAGCAAAACAAAGTGCTCAGGAACCTGTTGGAACTGGTTCGCCCTTCCCTGCACCTTGCAGACAAAGGATTTACTGTATAAAAAGGGGCTGTGTCCCCTTACAATTTGTTCTCTTGCAGGATCATCTGGAGGGGGCCTGCTGCTGCTGGGCGCCAGGAGAGACCGCCACTGGGGACTGCCTCCCTGCTGGAGGGCCCTGTGTGCTGGCTCTGGGCCCAGCCTTTGCCCCCCTGCTCTTGGAAGACTTTGGCTGGACTTTATTTGTGCCCTAAAGCGCTGGGAGCGCTTTATTTGTAGCCCTAAGCGCCTGGAAGCGCTTTTATCCGCCTTTAGCGCTCGGAAGCGCTGCCTTGCTGCAAGCCGGTGCCCACCCGGTGTTTGCCCTGTCCTTGCCGTTGGCGGGTGCCACCCCGCTTATTTGTGGTATATCGCGGCGGGTGCCCACCCCGCCGTTTAGCTCTATGACGAGGGAGCCTACCCCTCTTATTGCTGAGGTTTTATATCACTGCTGCAGCCCGGTCCCGGGAAGCCTGGAAGTCAGGCAGCCTTCGTTGGGACGGGGGCGGGACTTTGAAGCAGGAAGCTACGGGAGCCTACCCCGCGCTCCTGCCCTCGCCGGAAAAGAGAAGGGTCCCTGAGGTACTGGCTGCCCGAGCGGGGCTCTTGTAAGGAAGAGGAGAGCCCCGCCGCCTTTGAAGACGTCAGCGCCGCCTCTGCCAGAATCCCGGTGAGTGGGGGCAGCAGTGTGGGGTGCAGAGCGCCGTGCGCTCCATCGAGGAGGGGGCAGTGCTTCTTGAGCCTGTCGGGCTCCAACGCGGGCCGCGGTGTGGCCACGAGTCCCCCGAGTGGGACTCCAACCTAGGGGGCATTTCTTGAGGGACAGAGCGCGAATACGCTCCGACGGTCCAGGGGCGTTTCTCCAGCGATCGAGTGGCCCCAGATGGCAGCGGGCCACTCCCCCCTTGCCCACAGTAACGTTTAGGGCCCTGAAAGGCCCTTGGGGACATATTGATTTCAGAGCCGGTTGAGGCTCCAACGAGGGGCATTATATTTCCTCAGAGTCCAGTGTGACTCCGAACACGGGGGCAGTGGTTCCGAGCCCCGAGAGGCTCCTACGAGGCCCGCATTAGTTGCCCAGAGCGCCCTGAGCGCTCCAACAAAGGGGAGCGTTCTTGTGCAGAGCCACGAAGGCTCTAGGGGGCATTTTGTATGGACAGAGCCCAGAGAGGGCTCCAGAGGCACGCCGGTGCCTGAGTTCGTCCCACAGCTGCCCAGCACTTAGTGGGCAGCTGCCACGTTTAGGTTGTGGCACTCTGAGTTTTGGCCTGTGCCTCCTGCGCAGTCTTGCCCCTGACTTTGCTGAACACAGGGCGTCCTAGCCCCTACCAGGCCAGTTGGCCTAAGGGCTGCCACAGGTGGTGGCATATGAGTTCTTGCGCAATTGTTCATTGCTTTACACCTCTGAATGTGTTTTTATGCATCATGTGTTTTCCTTCCCTACACCTCTGAATGTGATGCATCATGTGTAACGTTCTATTACCCCTACAGGTATTGTGATACTTAGGTGGTTGTTTGCTTTCTCCTAGTGCAGGTGGTGCTAGCGAGGTTCTAGTTCCCTGCGTGGCAGTCTCCTAAGGTGGTTAGGGTTGCGTAGGTGGTACTTACCTGATACCAGTAAGTACTGGTTGTGTGCTATACATATTATTTTTGTGCTACAGTAATTTTATATATTTTTGTGCTAACTTCTAAAAAGTGCTAATCCTTGACAGTGGCCCAAGTGGCCCTGTCCCCTGTATATATAATCCCTTGTAAATTCTGCCCGTGCCTGTTGGCACATTGTAAAGTGTGTGTTTTTATCTAATGTGTTGTGTATAATACTAAGGCTATTTTTATAGAATACCTTGTGTGGAGTTTCCTTTGTGGTGGGCCTTGGGTGTTGTTGCTGGGTGCGCGCGCAAACGCTTTACACATCGCCTCAGAGATAAGCCTGACTGCTCGTGCCAAGCTACCAAGGGGTTGAGCAGGGGTTATCTTTGGCGTGTAACTTCCTTGCCCTGACTAGAGTGGTGGTTTCTGCCTGGCTTTGGCGCAAGCCCTAGCCAACCAGAAATCCCATTTCTAACATTGGTGATCAGCGGTGGGATTTGGACCTGCGTTTGCGCTGTACCGCAGCGGCAACTGGCCGCACTACAAAACTCTGCATTTAGATAAATCACATGGTATAGGGATTATTGTTCTAAGTTTGTTTTTAATTGTCATTGCTTTGGAAATGTGTTTTTTTGCACTGTGAGTTAGGTGTCCCTAGCTCGGGAGGGTAGATCATCCCCCCAACTGCATTGTGTTTTCTGGATTCACCAGAGGGTGGGATCCAGTGGTGGCAGCGTAATAGTGTCCAGTACATTTGTCCCCCGCCCTGCGCCCAGAGTTGGTACCTGTGTCACGTGGTGGTCAGGTTGAGGAATCAGGGGTGGTAGAAACTGCCTTACCAGTCCGAGGGGAGGGTTGTGTGTGGATGAGTGGTGTGTGGCACTAGACAGTGAGTGTGAGTTCTCTGGGATAGAGAGCTTGCTGAATCCTTTGTGAATTGTGTACTCCTGTTTTAGCTCAAGCCCCAGGTTCCTTGTGTTAAACTCTCCTCAAGAACGTCCGCCAAAATAGAGCCTGCTTTTAATTTCTGTGGTCTGTTTAGATACAGTATGTTAGAGTTGGTCAGATTCTGTGAAGAGAGAGACATAGAGGTGGGTGAGTCAGATACCCAGTCCAAACTGAGGGACAACCTGATCCTATGGCAAAAGGATGAGTGGGAACGGGAGCGCAGTGAGGAAGATAGGGCCCGGGCCGCACGCCAAGAGGGTAGTGGGTCTGAGGGGAGCCCGGAGGAATCTGAAGAAGAGGAAGGTTACCTGACAGGGACGCCAGTAGACAGTGAAGACCCCATAGATAGGGAGTCCCTTGCTGGGTCCAGTGTCAGGAGCAGCACCCAATCCCTTTTCCTGTCCCCAGAGGAGTGGGTGGATAGGAGGGAAGAAAGGGAGCATCAGCTGGCCATGGAGAAGCTCAGGTTAGAGCATGCCAAGCTGGAGGCCGAGAGGGTCTTAGCGCAGGAGAGGATGGCGGAGGCTGAGAGGGCCTTCGCCAGGGAGAAATTAGCTCTGGAGGGTAAGTTGTCCCCGGAGCACAGTTGTAGTTGTCTGGATTCCCCAGGGAAGGTAGAGTCCAGTGGTGGCAGCGAGATAGAGTCCAGTGCAGGACGTCCCATTCCCAGTTCCCCAAGTATGGTACCTTGTTCCAGAGAGGAGGAGTACAGGTTAAAGTTTAGGAGCAGTAAGAAACTGTCTCACCAGACTTGGGATGATTTTTCTGAAGAATGTGAGGAGGCACTGACTAATTGGGTGACGGTTAACACGGAACCTGATTATTCCGAAATGTTTGATCTGATTCTAAAAGAGCACCTGCTCAGTTGTTGTGTGCCGGAGTTGCGCCAACACCTGTTGGAGTGTGGGTTTTCTGATATATGGCCATTGGTAGTAGAAGCAGACCGTTGGGAAAGTGCCCAAGGTTCTGATGAAGCATGGGAGAGTACGTCCAATAGTAGTGGCTCAGGTATCTTCCCGTCCAGTATTGGGGAAGAGGCTCAGAGTAGCCCAGCTAGGTCCCAGAGTAGTGAGAGGGGTGTAGGGACTCACGGCCTATCTCAGTGGAGTAGGAGTGAGTGGGTGACTTTGAGTCCCCAGAGGCCCGAAACCCAGTCTCAGGGCCTGGATGGTTTCTTCAGGGAACACCAGGTTGGGGGCCTAGGCTGTCCTGTTAGGCCACTTGAGGAGGGTCGCCTAGTGTATGGCGAACCTGGAGTCTCTGTAAATAGAGCTCCAGTGGTTCTGGTGTCAGGCAGTACCGCTCCAGTAGGGAGGGGACGGAAGTCCAGCCTGAGGAGTGATTGGGGGATGAGTTTCCCAGTGGATGCACCAGTGGACCAGGGACTAGCCAGTTGGGCTAGATCTTCTTGGGGGGACCCGGGTGGCGCCACTTCTGTTCTGGGGGATCTTCGCGCACTGTCAGGTGGACAGGGGGTGGGAGATCTGCGCCAGACAGACAGTCACACGACACATGGGTCATGTGTCAGCCTCAGGGGGATGGTGTGTAAGTCCCCAGAAGTCCTGGGGTGCCAGGCAATTATTCCACCGAAGGTTTTAGACCAGAGGTTGGGAGGCCAGGTTCAGGAACAGCCTGACCTGAAGGGTAGGACTACTGTAACAAGTGTCCTGACCGGTTCTTCTTCCAGAGGTACCGCCCCGGTTGGTAGGGAGCAGGACTCTGGAAGGGGGTGCAGAGGGTGGGAGAGCCCACCTCTGACCCCGGTGCAACCTGAGGGGTTAAACCCTAGGTTGGGAGACCAGTTCTCAGGGAAGGGTCCTGAGCTGGTTGGTGAGTTATGTTACGGGGTCGCCTCTCAGAGGAAGAGAGGGCGGAACCCTAGGAGAAGAGGTAGGGGGAGGAGAGCCTCACCCGTGACTTTTGGTCAGCCTGAGGGTACGGACCCTAGGCTGGAGGATCAGTGGCAGTTTAGAACTGCCCTGATGAGGGGTAGAGTGGAAAATGGTCACTATGTGCCAGGGGTCACTACCCCCCACTCTGTGGTTAGGCAAGGACCAGTGGCGCCTAGATGGTCTAGGGCCTGGTCCGGGCCACGGACAGCTGAGGAGTACCAGGGGGGTAGCCCAGTTGGTCCGCCGAGTTTTTTCAGAGGAAACAATGTGAGTTCAGAGTGGCGTAAAACCGGAGAGTGTCCCTGCCGTTGCGGGCCTGCGTCCGTGTTTTATCGCCCCAAGCAGGGAAGACCATCACGGTGGTGATTGGTCTACCCTGCGTTTTGGCTGGAAGGGGGTTGTGTTGGACTTGGCCCTTCTGGCAGGTTCACCCCCGAGACTTTTTGCTTTTTATTGGTGACTTGGTGTAGTGATTTTGGGTTTCTGCGCACTTTACCGCTGTGTCCCAGGGTAAAGTGCGTGCGTGTTGTGAGGTTGGCCTGCCCTCCCATAGGAATGCATGGGGGAAGGTATGAGTCCTGGTAGTTCCTGATGCGTGGGGTGTGCAGGCCCGAGTTTGGTATGTGCGGACTCGTGTGAGTGAATGCTGCGCGATGATGTGTGCGGCGTGCATGTACCTAGTGTGGAAGTGCCACTTCTAGAAGTGGGCACTTCAGTGTGCAGTATGAAATGTGTGGCTTGTCTGGCGATTGGCTGGTGGAGGTCTGTGACGGACTAGGGAAATCCCCAGGGACAGGAGGAGTCACCCAGTGGTGAATGGGAGTTTAGCATACTGATGGCTGGGGAGGAGTATACCTGGGTCCTGAATAGGACAGGGCTTTCCCCACACACTGCTGGCTCCGGCCCCTGTGGTGTGTCTGATGACCCTGGCCTGCCAGTGAATAGGGAGAGGGGCTGAGCAAAACAAAGTGCTCAGGAACCTGTTGGAACTGGTTCGCCCCTTCCCTGCACCTTGCAGACAAAGGATTTACTGTATAAAAAGGGGCTGTGTCCCCTTACAATTTGTTCTCTTGCAGGATCATCTGGAGGGGGCCTGCTGCTGCTGGGCGCCAGGAGAGACCGCCACTGGGGACTGCCTCCCTGCTGGAGGGCCCTGTGTGCTGGCTCTGGGCTCAGCCTTTGCCCCCCTGCTCTTGGAAGACTTTGGCTGGACTTTATTTGTGCCCTAAAGCGCTGGGAGCGCTTTATTTGTAGCCCTAAGCGCCTGGAAGCGCTTTTATCCGCCTTTAGCGCTCGGAAGCGCTGCCTTGCTGCAAGCCGGTGCCCACCCGGCGTTTGCCCTGTCCTTGCCGTTGGCGGGTGCCACCCCGCTTATTTATGGTATATCGCGGCGGGTGCCCACCCCGCCGTTTAGCTCTATGACGAGGGAGCCTACCCCTCTTATTGCTGAGGTTTTATATCCCTGCTGCAGCCCGGTCCGGGGAAGCCCGGAAGTCAGGCAGCCTTCATTGGGACGGGGGCGGGACTTTGAAGCAGGAAGCTACGGGAGCCTACCCCGCGCTCCTGCCCTCGCCGGAAAAGAGAAGGGTCCCTGAGGTACTGGCTGCCCGAGCGGGGCTCTTGTAAGGAAGAGGAGAGCCCCGCCGCCTTTGAAGACGTCAGCGCCGCCTCTGCCAGAATCCCGGTGAGTGGGGGCAGCAGTGTGGGGTGCAGAGCGCCGTGCGCTCCATCGAGGGGGGGGCAGTGCTTCTTGAGCCTGTCGGGCTCCAACGCGGCCCGCGGTGTGGCCACGAGTCCCCCGAGTGGGACTCCAACATAGGGGGCATTTCTTGAGGGACAGAGCGCGAATACGCTCCGACGGTCCAGGGGCGTTTCTCCAGCGATCGAGTGGCCCCAGATGGCAGCGGGCCACTCCCCCCTTGCCCACAGTAACGTTTAGGGCCCTGAAAGGCCCTTGGGGACATATTGATTTCAGAGCCGGTTGAGGCTCCAACGAGGGGCATTATATTTCCTCAGAGTCCAGTGTGACTCCGAACACGGGGGCAGTGGTTCCGAGCCCCGAGAGGCTCCTACGAGGCCCGCATTAGTTGCCCAGAGCGCCCTGAGCGCTCCAACAAAGGGGAGCGTTCTTGTGCAGAGCCACGAAGGCTCTAGGGGGCATTTTGTATGGACAGAGCCCAGAGAGGGCTCCAGAGGCACGCCGGTGCCTGAGTTCGTCCCACAGCTGCCCAGCACTTAGTGGGCAGCTGCCACGTTTAGGTTGTGGCACTCTGAGTTTTGGCCTGTGCCTCCTGCGCAGTCTTGCCCCTGACTTTGCTGAACACAGGGCGTCCTAGCCCCTACCAGGCCAGTTGGCCTAAGGGCTGCCACAGGTGGTGGCATATGAGTTCTTGCGCAATTGTTCATTGCTTTACACCTCTGAATGTGTTTTTATGCATCATGTGTTTTCCTTCCCTACACCTCTGAATGTGATGCATCATGTGTAACGTTCTATTACCCCTACAGGTATTGTGATACTTAGGTGGTTGTTTGCTTTCTCCTAGTGCAGGTGGTGCTAGCGAGGTTCTAGTTCCCTGCGTGGCAGTCTCCTAAGGTGGTTAGGGTTGCGTAGATGGTACTTACCTGATACCAGTAAGTACTGGTTGTGTGCTATACATATTATTTTTGTGCTACAGTAATTTTATATATTTTTGTGCTAACTTCTAAAAAGTGGCAGTGGCCCAAGTGGCCCTGTCCCCTGTATATATAATCCCTTGTAAATTCTGCCCGTGCCTGTTGGCACATTGTAAAGTGTGTGTTTTTATCTAATGTGTTGTGTATAATACAAAGGCTATTTTTATAGAATACCTTGTGTGGAGTTTCCTTTGTGGTGGGCCTTGGGTGTTGTTGCTGGGTGCGCGCGCAAACGCTTTACACATCGCCTCAGAGATAAGCCTGACTGCTCGTGCCAAGCTACCAAGGGGGTGAGCAGGGGTTATCTTTGGCGTGTAACTTCCTTGCCCTGACTAGAGTGGTGGTTTCTGCCTGGCTTTGGCGCAAGCCCTAGCCAACCAGAAATCCCATTTCTTACAGACCTAAAAAGCAGAATAAATTCTAAGTACGAAGGGAGTTGAGGAGGAAAGCAAATACAACTGAACAAGAACTATACTGCCCTCTAGCTGTCACTTAGTGAATAAATGAAGGAGATAAAACTCATTTTCTTTTTGCAGTTTTATATAGCGCAAACTCGACCCGAAGGTATTGGAGCACTTAAATGAGCACCAGTATCATTACAAAAGGACACATTATTTTTTGATATGCACGGGGAAATTAAGTGATTTGCACAGAATCACAAGATGTTGAACCGAGACTCGAACCCGCTCTCTAGCTCCAAAGTCGGCAGTCCTGACTGTGAAGAAACATCCTCCCTAAGCTATGATAGGAGTTCATTACTAAATAGCCAATTGACAGCACTAAAACCATGAAACCAGGCAAATAAATTATCCAAATACCCTGGGGACAGCTGCCAAAAAATATTGAATGAAGGGCTATCACAACATGAATGCATGAAGACAGCAGTTTTGTTAGCCATGCCTTGAGCAGAAGATAGATTCCGGTCATTAGCTTAGCACTGCAGGCTTCGGTTCGGTAGTAGCTCTATTGTGAAGCCGCAAAGGGTGGGAGTTAGTACTGACTGCCGTGGGCTGAACATCCTGTGACTCTCAGCAAATCACGCAATCTTCGAGTTTCTACACAAAATTAATGTCTCTTTGTATAAAGCGCTCAAAAATATTCTGCCTGCAACCATACCTAAGCAGACGCCCCAGGACATTAGCATTCACTGGGCATGCCAAGGGAAACAAAAGAAGACAAAAACACAAAGATGTCGACTGTTCCAGTGAGGCGATGTGGGACAACATCAAGAGCGCCGACCTCAGAACTGGGGAAACAGGCCAGCCTAGGCTCCCCTGCGCCCACAAACATGCAGAGACATGCCCATCCAGAATGGAAACAAACCCACGGCAGAAAGGTCATCAGCACTGAATACCTACAGGAAAAAAAAGCCGACACTTTAAACACATCGGCTGAAATAAAATGATGGAGGACATGAATAGTAATAATACCAGTATTTGTAAAGCACAAACAATTACCCGAGGCTGTCAAGGCACTGGGAGCCGTTGCGTGAGTGAGCTATTGCCCAGAGTCACATGGTGCTCGTCTAATCTGCCGCTGGCACCGGGGATCAAACTGTAAGCCCCGTGTTCCATAGTCAGCTGCCCTGACTGCTGAGTCACACCTCTTCCACCTGAAAAATGAGAGGGGCGGGAGCAAAGGCAACATGGACAGTGCTCAGAGACAGGAGCAGATCACAGATACGTTCAAAAGGAATGAGAGGCCGGGGGCAAGCAAGAAAAGTCGCGGGACCACTGAAAGCAAAAAATTAAATAGTGCGCTGAACAAATGATAAATAATCCCCAAAGTAAAGACACATGTAAAAGGGGCAGTCCCTAGGAAAGCGAAAACCCATTCAAAGGCGGTACAAAGAGGAGAATTTCACCAATAAAATGAAAGTAATTACGAAAGGCACATGAAACAACAAAATGAAAGAAGTGGGCGTGGTCTAAACCCACAGAGGGATTACAGCATGCCTCGTACAGCAGCGCATGCACACTGCCTGTAGGCTCGACCTAAAACTGCCAGAGACGTTTATGACATGGGCATTGTGATCAGTTGCCTAGGGCCACCACCATCCAAGGGGCCCCTGTGAAAAAGACATTTTTCTCTGTCTCACTTCTATCTGTTTCTGCATCTCAACCTTTAATGTATAAGTGAATATTGTTTGGGGTCATGAGATTTGAATAAGTAGAAAATGGATAATAAAAGTCAAAGTTGTTCTCAACAGAAACCCAAAAATCTTTCTTGCCTGGGACCCCCGAAATCTTTAAGACGTCACTGTACACTGCTCCTCCGAAAGAACAGAAGTGGATTATATACATTTTGTAAAACATCTTACACATCATTCGCATTATTTGATTTTTTTTTGTAGTGCTGTAAAAAAACAGCTGTTACCATTTCTCAATCTAGACACTGAGTCCGATGGAGCAGAACTAATACAAGGAATTTAGCTTCAGTTGATTCAGATTGGACCTGTGTTCCCAATCCTGTTTTTCCTTGGGCGTGTGACACCGGGCCCAATTTTACATGGTGCATTCTAGCCAATGAATTTGCTTGAGGCTTTAGCTGCAGAAACCAAGCATCTTACACTTTTGTTTTAGGTTTCGCATATCAGATAGCTTTTAGCTGTATGCAAATAATGCAAGCGACCAGCTCTAGTAGACCACACCATAAACTTTCAGGGGGCTTAAAGTCCAGCCATTGCTTACCATTGGTTAACATTATCGCCCTTATTGTCACTCTCCTTTGCTTGCTCTTTATTCAATGGCTCACCATATACATCTTGTGTTTATGCATCTCGAGAGCACAGCTACTTAAACTTCCCTTTGACTGACTTGTATCCTTTCACTGCTCACATTTAGGGAACAATTTTTTCTTTTTGTTAAGATCTCAAGTATGCATTTTCTTCCTTGCTGTCTCCCTTGTGCTGCTTGCCCTGCTTAAAATTCCCACCATCATCTCCTCACCAACTCCTAGGTTGTGTCTCTATCTCTTAAAGTAATGATTTCATTTTCATTTTTGGAGGGCCCGGAAGCTACCGCTTGCGGCTGGGTGAATCTACAGCACTAGCAGTCCTTTTGCAAACTTTGTGGCACCGTCTCCCCTGATCTCAGTGGGTTATGTCATTCTCTGGGAATGCACATGCATGGTGATGCTGACTCACACATAATTCAGCACACATGTATGAAGATACAACATCATGCATATAGAATGACGCAGCCACCAGGAGCTGTGTCTTCTCTTTATGTTTTTTCTGATACTTTACAGCATTGACAAATAGCTTTAGCAAAGTGAAAAGGTAAACAAGGCATACCCTCTTGGCTTTTTGCTAATGCTTGCTTTTTCCTGGAGGAGGGAGATTGTCTGTGTTGCACTCCAAGGAATTGGGAATTCTGTGCTGTTTCACAGCTGGTAAACACGTCTCACATCGTTATTTTTCACTCCATGGAGTCTAACTCATAATTGAACGGAAATTCAACATGCAGAGTTTGCACCCCTCTAGTGCCCTGCAACTCATCATCAAGGCCTTAGTGGTGCCTTGGTGTTCATTCAATATCACCAGTTTAGAGAAGAGTTGAGCAAGGTTCTAGAATGAACATAGGTTATGTCAGTGAGTCCTTCCTTTTATTAATATTTTTCAGTTACATTTTTACTATAACATTTTATCGTCATCATTTCTTTACTCTGAATAATAAAAATTCCCTCTAACAGTGGAAAATACAAGATAGTGCACCACATCATATAATTAATCACACCAATATAAAGATAACTCTGTGCCAACCCAAAAAATAATCACACTTATAATAATAGCAAGACCACCCCAAACCAAACCAACCCACCCACCATTTATTCATGTAAGGACTAGTATACAACACTGTTATAAACTGTCAGGCCACATCCTCGCTGAACCGGAACACAAGCAAGCCAAACTCTGTTTTGGCCTATTGAGGCGATTCAGATGGGTGCATGTTGAGTCCAGTGGCACAGTGAGCACGGGACTCACGTCTGGGCAAACCTGTTGCGCTTATGGTGTCACATAGAAAAATCCAAAAAGTGATGGAGTTAATCTCAGCTGCATCCCACATCTAGACATCCTCATCACATCTGGCAGTTCAGGCTTGACTGTTCCCTTTGGAGCAGGACCAAGACGAATTTGCATAAGGTGGGTCTCTATCTAGAATGGCTCACTTAATGAGAACATTCTGGTTTGGAATGTGGCCCAGAGTGAATACCAGTGACTGAGATTAATTCAAGTATTCCTTCCATCACGTTGTTGTTTCTTGTGGTAGACACCCTAAATATGATGGGTATGCCCAGATGTAGCTCTCATGCTCACTTTGGCATAGGATTCAAGCTATACCTCACTGATGCGACTTAACATAGGTTACAATGGGTCTGGAGTTATTTGTGTTCCCTGAAGGAGTTATAGACTAGCAAGGCAAGCTAGACTGTTACTATTGGACCAGGACCAAGGCTGACTTGCATAAGGCAGATCTCTGTCTAGAATAGCACCATGGGCAAAAGATTGTGGTCTCTGGATCCAGCCTAGAGCTGTCATCAGTGGCTGAAATTGATTCAAGCATTCCTCCTTTACCTTGTATGTTTTGCAATAGATGCTCCAAGTATGGTAGGTCCTCTGCTCAGTGTGCCACAGGACTCAAATTCTACCTCAGTGATGAGACCTAATAAGTTGAAATCGATCTGGGGGTGCTTACATTCCCATCTAGAAGGAAGTTAGCCTGGCAGATCATGCTGGACTTTTTCAATTGAAGCAAGGTCCAGACTAATTTGCCGAAGATGGGTGTCTGTCTAGAATGGCACAGTTGGCAAAAAATGACGGTCTGGAATGCGGCCCAGAGAGATCCACTAGTGGCTGAGATTGTTTCAACCATTCTTTCCATCACATTTTTGTATTGTTGCTGTATTCTCTCTCTCTCTCTCTGTCTCTCTCTCTCTCTCTCTCCCTCTCTCTCTCCTTGTTATCACATCAATTAAACATAATGAGAAACAATCTCTATTGAGTCTCTACTAGAAAGGATAAAAAGAGTACCTCTTCAAAACCTATCAATACTAACTGAAAATTGTCTTTTGTTCCAAGATTTCGAAACATAATTTGTTGTATAATATCACATTTTTCAGACAATCTATGTTTTTCACATAGGTTTAGGGTATTTAACCTATTTTAAATACCATAATCAAGTAGAAATGGTTTTAGCCAATATTGCTGGGAGATTTTGATACTAATGGCAGAAAAATTGAAATTGCATTTTGCCCTCCACAAGGCTGCGAGGTTAGTTTAGTTTAGTTAGTTAGGCATAGTTTAGGACTGCCTGATGATCACCTAACTGTGACACAGAGCAAAGGAAAGATACCTAATGAACAGGTTTCTGCCCTGAGATACATTAGGTTCATTGTTTACTTACCTGCCCACTATTCCGAATGCTCTGAATGACCACTACATTGAAGTGCAACCATGAACTCCAGCTTCACCATGCTACTTCCATATATGTAAAGAACGTCTATTCTTATAAATGTATCTGACCTACCCTATAATGTGAAGCACACTGATACCCTCTAGGGTCATGTTTGCTCTATACAAAAATGTATAAATAAATAAATAAAAATAAAAATACACCTAGCCTAAGATGGGTGTGAAGTGATCCCTTGGATACCAAAAGCATTAGCTCAAGATAGTTACAGCTGCCGGGAAAAGCATTATGCAGCAGATAATTTGACTCCAATGAACATATTAACAAAGAATGAAAAAAACACTCCTAACCTTCTTCCTGAAACCCTCTTTTATGTTGGCCTGGATTTACAGAAAATAATGGAATCATGCAATCTTGCATTTAAACCCAGAGTAAATAAGAAGTTCTTAACATGTGATGCTCCGGGTAGAGAAAGTGTGCATTCCATACTCAAGGTGTCTAGAAGTGTATTTTGGTAAGCTTTAGCAGACTCATTAGCCCATAGCCTGGCTAACATATATGGAAGTTTAAAAAAACATTTATTTATTTATTTATTCCGGTCAGCAAAAAGAAAATACAGAGTTACACATCATAAATATTGTTATTTTTGTACATACAACTGCATATTACAAGGACCTTACATACATTGACATGTATAGCCTATATAATATATTATTTTATTTATTCACCCAACAGCTTCTTTATTGCTTGTTACAATGTCTTTTTATTTAATTTCTTACTGGGGGGGTGGAGGCGGGCAGCAGAGCGGAGTTCCACGGAGTTGGGTCCCAACTCCGTGGACCTCTGCATAGCCCCGCTCTGCCAGCTCCGCCCAGGGTTACACTTAGGGAATGCAAACCACTTCTCACTTTGCTCAGCCCCAACCTGACCTGGCTCCAGTCCTGCACAACAAAATTAAATAATGATAATGTCTTGTTATCATTTTCTTTTTCGCACTGTTCAAATAGCAGTGAGGCGACACTGCTTTGCCTTAGGTGCAGCAGAGAAGTCTTCTGAAGTATACAGCAGGCCACAGCAGCAGGAAGCCTTCTGAGAGTCCTTCCGCAGGTCCAGAAAGTGAACTGAAGAGTGGGTCCGAGGGTCCTATTTTCATACTTGATGCCTTCTTTGACGTTTTCAGAGGTTTACTTCAAAGTGCTTGGAATTTTCTACATCCCCAGCACTGGCTGCAGCCTGGCTGCAAGCACAATGAACTACTGTGAAGTTCTGTGTGAAAACAGGACACCGCATATTGATATAGAAGTGGGGCTGTGCACAGCTCCGCCCCCTTCATGCCAATGATCGCCCTTCCTTGAACACCTAATCTCTCTACTGTGTGGCTGTCTGGGAGGAATATTCAAAGTCCCACCACAAATTACACCCAGTCATGTGACCCACGAACAGGCTGCAGGCACCAAATGGTTAGGGCAGAAAAATGTCAACTTTCTACTCCTACACCACACATAGTACTGAAGATCAGTGCTCCCGCGTAGTCATAGGTCGAAGACCCCCATGATGAAGCATGACACCAAGGGCCCTTTTCGTGTGTGAAGGGTATTTAAGCAAACACTGTGTGCTTTCAACCATTGTAGGAAACACACTCTAACCTGTGAGAACACTACCACTGAAAGAAACCTGTCTACAGGTGGATCCTTGTGTTTTGTATAACTGGAAACCATTCGTACCTATTTGTCCTGTAACAGTGTCTTACCTCGCCCTGTGCCAAGTCTTTCTTTGTAGTAAAGTCTTATGAGTGGTCAACCATTTTTCACTTTCTTTTATTTTGTCTGAGGTTGGCTGATGGGAATTACCAAAAATGTAAAGTTGAAACGTGTGCCTTGCTTGATTGGGTGACATGCCAAAACTCCCGAGCACATAATGCATCCAGGAAGAGCCCCAGAATGCATTATATTTCCACCTTAAACACTGGTTCACCTTCAACAATATCAAACTACCCGAGGCTAAATGATGGTACCATTAGCAGCTGCTGTTTACCAGGGGTAGCGGGGCGGTGAGGATGGTAGGGGGTGTAAACTAAAATAATTTTAAAAAACACTTACTTTCAGGCCAGCCACTAGGCAGGCCGCCGCCTCTCATTCCGCTACCCACTGCCGCCTCTCGCTCCTGCGAAGCAGGAACCAGGAAGCACCCAGGCTCCTGAATCCCCTAGCC
This sequence comes from Triturus cristatus, assembly GCF_964204655.1. Taxonomy (NCBI): domain Eukaryota; kingdom Metazoa; phylum Chordata; class Amphibia; order Caudata; family Salamandridae; genus Triturus; species Triturus cristatus. The sequence goes on from NC_140580.1 coordinate 955,837,590, forward strand.
AATCACAATGCTGCAGCATTGTGATTGGTCTGAGCGCTGTGGTTCGGTGCTCAGATGGGAAATGGGGGCCTGGGCATGTTCTGCACCCAGGTTGTAATGCAGGCTGGGTACAGAACATGCAAAGTGCGCATGACCGTTGTGGTGGGCCCGACAAGAGGTCCAGCCAAAGAGTTATACGCACTTAAGAGTGGAGCAACCACTCTTCCTCCTGGCCCCTGCCCTGGAAGTCCAGCTCCGCCCACAACAGGAAACGAAAATTATAATAACGTTGGTTATTATCATTTTAGTTTTCTTTTATTTACTGCTCGACCACCTAAGTGGAGGAGCCGCCCCTGGATGGTACAATAATCAGAGACATTTTAAGGCATGGGCAACGTGGGCCTAGGGTCCCAGACTTTCAGGGGGCCCCCTGATAGAGGCAGCTCTGTTCTGCATAGAGTCTTGCCCTGATGACCTTAAATAATTCTTAAACATATTGTTGCAAATATCATTTCTCTCTCATTTATTTTTCACATGTTTGATGTTTGAGAGTCTATAATATACAATTGCAGACAAATGATGTGTTTGTTTCATGCAACATCCATAAAAGTTTTCTTTTAGATCCAAACAAGATATCACATATGAGAAATAGGATGGTGTCACAGAGATTATTTGCAGTAGCATTAGTGAACACATATTACTATCCCTGAATATTAGATAACACATTTAGAATTTGTACCAGTGTGCCAGTGCACTGTCAGTGACCTGGCCAAAGAGGGCAGGAAAGAGCTGAAATTGGATCTTAAATGTTATAGCTTATCCGAAAAGGGACCCCCAAAATACGTTTGTCCTTAAGATGTCCCTGACCATAGTGTGCATTAACTCCGATCAGAATGGCAGCCAGGTGGAGGTATGTTTGCGACTGTTCTTATGAAGGACGTGCCATATTTTTCTCCTATGTCTTTTATTAGCTGATGGGTCCAAGGCAAAAGCTTCTTTGACACATATTTCTGAGCCATAGCATTATAAAACGTTTGATACTTCTGGCATCCCATGCTTTACACTCAGTTACAATTACCAACTTCATAAATGGAATGATGGTAAGGAAAAACGAAGTCATAAAAGAAAGAGCTTCAAGTGAATTTTAAAGTGTCTGACTTGTTTGTGCCCTATAAGAGACCTGGGTAGAAGCAGCTCTAATGACACTGAAATTAGTGACAGATACGGTTTTATCATGATCTTTGTAGGACATTATGTGATGGCTATTAATGTACATGATGTGCCTAATTTGAGCCGGTGTTTGCAGGTGCTCTGTACCACCACTTAGGGCCTGATTATGATGGTGGTCAGACGAGCGTCTGATCGCCATCCTGTCTGGAACGGTACTGACCGACAAGGAGTTGGAGGTCCTGCCAGACAGATTACGATCCGGCCGCCGTGGAGGTGGTCGGAAACATGCCTCTTAGCATTAAGGCTAGTGCTGTGGCCCGAAAAAGGGCTGCAGCACAAGCCTCACTGCTAAGAGGCATGTTTGTAAACATCCCTGCACCTTGTGACAGGCACCCATAGCTGAGGGCCTGGAGGAAAAGGGGCCCCGCTAGTGGCCCCCAAAGTCACTTTCCACCTGTCATTTCATGGAGGGCAGACTGCCATGAAATGGCAAGTGGAAAGGGACATTTTAATCCCACTATTGTAGGGTTTGCAGTCCCTCCGAGGCAGACAGTCCTTCCTCTATGTGCCTCCGCCTGCCGCATCCTAATGTGGCGGACAGTCTTGCGGGGGCGATGGCGGAGGGACCGCCGCCGATCGCGTGACTGCCACCCATGGCGTGACGGTGGCAGTCCCACCACCATTGTAATCAGGCCCTCAATTCTCATCACCAGCGTTTAGGAAAGTCAACCACATTGTGTTGCTCTTTGCGTAATTGTGACGTGAGCTCAGCAGCTTGCTTAATTCAAAATACATTAAAACTTAATAATACCTGCCACCCAGACCATTCTTATTGCTTTGGGTGGCCTGAAATAATCCAAACTATCACAACTGCAAGAGTGTGATGTTTACCAGTTGTGTTGGTAATGGCATTGGCTGTGATAGTAGTGTCAATGGGCACTGCAAGCTTCAGTGGCCTCCTGTGAAGCATCCTCCTATGAGTACGACTTGAGATTCAGAAAGCAAGCCACTGCACATAGTAAGAGGAACTGAACAGTAGAAATGTTTTTAAATTTGGCCTGTAATGTAATTTCTTCTAATACTGTAAAATTGAAATAAAGTATTTTCTACTAAAGGAAATGATAGGTAGAAATCGATATATATGGAATTAAATGGACATCTACATATATTCAAGTGCATGCGTGCCCACAAACCATACCAGATTCCTTACAGTCTAGATCATTAGTACAATCTATGATAGAATGTATGTATGTGCTCTTCTAATTTTAGTTTTCAACAGTTGAAGTGATCTAATGAGGTTAAAATGCAAGCATGGGCACAGTTCTTTCTGGTGGGCTGTAAAAATTGATAGATCCTACCAAAACCTGCTGATACCTTTGTGCTTTTATTTCAAGGTCTCATGAGAACGGCTTCATGGAGGAGCTGGACAAAACCTGGGTGCGGTACCAGGAGTGTGATTCCCGCAGCAATGCCCCAGCAACACTCACCTTCGAAAACATGGCAGGTCTGTTTTAGATCTTGGAAATATTCAGCTAGTTTTTGTTTATGTTTGGAAAGAGTTTATCAGCTTGTCAGAAATAACATTTTCTAAGTGTTACTGGAGCCATTGCACAACATTGCTTTAGGTTCCTATTACTCGATGGAAATGTGTAGCTGTCAGAGGAATACTGGTAGGTGATTGCACACGTGGCTGGTGCATCTAAAGGATGGGTAGGTAAGGGGTAAAATTTGTTGTAAGTCAAGCCTGTTACGTAACAGGCACTGCCCCTGCACTACTGATTTTTTGCAGAGGAACTAGCTTGTTGTGTAGTCACCCGCTTTATCCATAGGCGTTTTCACTTCTGTACACTTATACTTACTGTGTAGTACATCCAGGGACATTTTTGGAGGAGTCTACTCACCGTGTTTGTTAAAGTCCAAGCCTTCTAGAGATGTTCATATAGGTCATTATTAGTTTTGGAGAAATCTTACAATTGGAGATTGTCTAGTTGTTGCCCTGGAACCTGGAGATTTGATGGTAGCATTGGACTTTCAGGATGCATATTTCCGCATCCAAGTCCTGCTTGCTTACAGGTGTAAACTGCAGTTTATGGTGGTCCAAGAGTACTTTCAGTTTGCTGTGCTCCCCTTTAACCTCACCAGCTCCACTCGGGTGTTCACCAAGGAGATGACAGTGGTTGCAGCACATTTGTGGAGGTCAGAGTGCCAGTCTTCCCCTACCTTAACGAATGGCTAGTGAAGGTGGGCTCACTCCAGGCAGTCATCTCCCACCTCCAGACTACGGTGGATCTTCTGCATTCACTGGGGTTCACTCGCAATGTGCTGACGTCACACCTGACACCCTCTCCAAGGCTTCCTTTCATTGGAGTTGTTCTGGTCGCAGTACTGTTTCGTGCCTATCCTCCCTGAAAGTATAGTTTATTCAGGCTATGATGCCGTTGTTTCAGCCTCTATCCTGGATTTCGGTGAAACTGACTCTGCCGCTGTTGAGCCTCATGGCCTCCTTCATCCTTCTAGTCACACATGCCTGTTGGCACATGAGGGCCCCGCAGTAAAACATGAAGTTTCAGTGAGCACAGCACCAGGGACTCTCTCAGACTTGGTCTTGATCTCAGAGAGAACTGCAAAAGGCTTTATAGAGGTGGAGATCAGAGGACTCACATCAATCTGTTGGAGCTCTGGACACTCTATTTGGCATTGAAAGCCTTTCTTACTTTGATCACGGGAAGGCTGGTACGGGTTATCTCAAACAACACCACCACCATGTGGTACTGCAACAAAAAGGGTTGGGTGGGGTTGTGGACCCCTTGTCAAGAGGCCCTGTGCCTCTGGACATGGCTGGAACTTCAGGGCCTTTCCCTGGTGGTTCAACATCTGGAGGACCCTCTGAATACCAGAGCGGACAAACTCAGCTGTCGGTGCCTAGTGTATCACAAAGGGTGTCTCCATCTAGGAGTGGTCCAAGGTCTCTTTCAAGAATTTGGAGATCAATAGTTAGATCTGTTTGCCACTTTTGAGAACGTGCAATGTCAGGAGCTCTTCGTGCTGGAGTTTCCAAGGCATCTCTTGCTCAAAGACGCTTTTCGTCTCAAGTGGAGCTCTGGATTCCTATGCACCTTTACGATGATTCTGTTGCAGGGATTCTGCTTATGCACAGAACTATGCACAGGAAACCAGGACCTCAGAGAATTGTGGTGTACCAGAAACTCCCCTCAGACCCACGAACTCCTATCCGACTAGCTTAGGGTCACATTCGGTATCCGAGATTTAGCTCGGCGGTCCCAATGTATAGACAACCCAGAACAAGCGACTTAGATAATCTCAGGAGTGGTGGGAATCCGAAATACCCGTTGGTAGCTATATATCAGTCCACAACAGAATAACAAAGACACTGTAAAGTTTAAAGAGTTTATTTTATAAACCTCGCATCGTAAGATGCAGTACTTTGGCTAACACAAGCAGACAAATGGTTAGGATCAGCACCATCAGCATTGTTACAATACCATAGAAAATGAAAGGAGCAATCATAATAATAATGACAGTGGAAAGCGACCACCCTCCTTTCTCTAGCAACTAATAAGTTATTATGAGACTAATAGAAGGTCTCTTAGGCTTGCATGGGGGACCCCATACATTATAGATCAGCTTAGTGGAATCACATCACAGGATCAGCTAGGCTCTCTCCTGCAACAGCTCTTCGTTTCGAATGTAACAGAAAACATGCTGCTCTGCAATATTAAAGGACTCGTCTTTCAGGTATTGGCAGCTGTATGTATGTTATGGCTAAGAAGTGGTACGATCAACCTGAACACAACAACCTGCACCGTCTAGTGACCCAGACTCGTTCTTTACACGATGTACAGACCAAGGTCACTGCTCACTGTTAGGGATGTTAAACAACAGACGGTTCTCATGTGAAGCAAAGTCGAGTCAGCAGTTCTCGAATGAATAACATGTAACAACAGTGTCGTGTGCAAAAGCAGCAAAAGCGGCAAGCTGGCTTTCTAACAGCCGGCGAGGTTATGCTAACTTAGCGTTGTAAATAGGGAGTGGTTAACCCATACTACACCCCCCCTTGATCGGACTACTAACCACTAGGGGCACACTTATCAAGAACGCAGAGTTCAAGTTAGAAAGAACGGAACCAAGGGCATGAACTATAAGTCCATATAAGGTAAGTGTAAGTTCGAAAGTGAAAAAAATATCAAAAATAGAAAAAAGATGTCGATAAATATAAAACCATGACTAAAATGGGGAAAAATGACATCAATGGATGCACCATGTGAAGACCAAAACAAAAAGTCAATCCATCAAGGTATAGGCGCAATAAGTTGCAACAGCCTCCAAGAGGAAATGATTGGAGCGTTCCGCAAAATTATCCGCCATCCAATCCAGCAAGGGAAAGGAACACACGTGTTCACTCACAATTGGAGCTTCCAGCACCACTCGAGGACAACAGGAAGGTTCCTCGATATAACTTCGTTCCAGCAAGTCAATCGCAGCCTCTTCAATGGCCCAATTTCCAAGGACTCCATGTGCCGCACCCAAGGCCATAAACCCGACACCAGAACATTCACACTCGTAAGCCGTTAAGGGGCACATTAGTTGACCAAAATCCGGGACAGGTGACACCGAGTTTGACAGGCATAAATCCAGAGCCCACTGGAATGGACAATCCAGGCAGTGAAAGACCGGTTGCACACAAGTAAAGAAGGGAAACCGGAAGGACAATCCATATGCAACACTTAAGGTCGCCAGGGGTAAGGTGCCATAGTATTCAAGCATCCGGTTACGCAGATGTAACAGCCTGGGCATGTTGTCTCGATACGCAAGTTGCGCAGCCATTGCATAGCACGCAAACCAATAGAGGTATTCCAGCTATAAGGGCGAGAAGCAAAGGAAGACCTCCGAAGACGCTGGAAAAAATAGAATAAAAAAATGCGGGAATCACACCAAAAATAGTCTGAAAGGAGGTCACGAGGCCGGAGCCCACAAGTTTAAAAAAATGAACTATGCCGGTCGTAGACGAGGCATTAAAGATAGTCTGTATCAATGTTCCAAAATGGAAGGGGAGGTCAGTATTCAAAAGCGCCTGCACCTCCGTGCGGGTGTTTGCCACGTGAAGAAGAGAGGTTTCACGGGATGAAGTCAAAGCGACCTCCCTTTGAGACAAAAGAGCCCTTATTCTGCTCATCTGGTTGAACTCTGCGCTCAAGGTTGGAATCGAAGGCCAGATAGAAACATCAAGCCGGCCATGCGGGGGCGGGAAAAGGACATTATTACAGCAAACAACACGCTGTGAAACAGTGACTATGTATGGTATGCCCTTTTGCATCCCGCAGCAGTTTTCATTATTTAAAAGCAAATAACTACCGTTAGCAGGCAGTTTAAATGAAGGGGTTATAACTGGCACCGGTACACCTTTCAGGATGCAAGCCAAATTAGGAGCGTGTACATTGCAAGCACCATGTAATTGTATGTGTCTACACACCACAGAATGATCAGGAGCAGAAGTGCATTCCTCACCCTTCAGATAAACCTCTGTGCCCTCCCGCATGCATCTATATGTAAACGGGAGCGACCAAACCTCGTGCAGGATGCACTACCAAGTTGTTCATATCTGCCAAGAGCATAATGTTTCATGCACAAACTAAACTTAAAAAGCGAAAAAGGTAAAATGATCACGCCGTGGATAAGCCACACGGCTGAATTTTGTCATTTAAACGTGACAAATGAAGTTTAACAGATGCTAATGTGGAATGTTGCAGCCACGACTGGCATAACTTACCCACAGAGTAGGTAGTTACAGTGTGTGATGATTCAAAACGAGGATCTACCCTGACTTGAGTGTACCCAGGTGCCAAGGCTAAAAATCGACGTTGACAGGAATCTGAACCAGTTTGCCATACCAACCACCCTTCAGGATTAAACGCTGAAACATTAAAGGTGGTGTTGGAAATGAGGGACTGCAACCTACTAAGGGAAAGATCTGTGTAATTACCCCAGCCGGGATAAGCACCCAGATCAGGGATCGTGGGGGAATTCAATCTTTTAGACGTTGTCAAACCAAAACAGGTTGTCTGAAAAATAGATGAATTCAAAAACAATATATGGTTTGGGATAAGACAGGCGCGATGCAAAGCTTCTGTTCCCTGAACCTGCCATGGTTTAGTACCCCAAACTGATTTAAGATCGATAGTAGCTTTCCATAGCTCATAGCCTCCGATAGCCAATTCGTCCATAAAGGACTTAGAATATAATAATTTGGTATGTGTCAACCTAACCTTAGAGGCGGACTCAGCCGCCACTTTAAAATAAAAGGAAGTCGGTTTAGACACACTAAAATCCGAAAAATATGTGAACTTGTTCACTAATGTGGCAGAACTGCCATGATAAGGGGCCGGACAGTGTTCCCATTGTGTGTAATTAACAAAATTACGAAAGGTATTTGCTCTGTGTAGGAAATGTGTGCAATAATGTTGATAACAAAATTGTTCACCATAATTAGCAGAATTTAAATACAAATCTTCAGCATCAAATGCAGCATAATATTTTAAATCAGAAAATAGTGCTTCTATTGCTTGTACATCCCAATCATCAGATCGGATATTCTGTTTAACTACATCACTCATAGAAACACGAAAGACATTAGGCACATTAATCACTTCGGTAGGTCCATGAATTTGAAATTTAACAGCATCCCAAGCGATCCCATCACGCACAGGCCAGGCAGTAATGTTCACCAAAGTCTGGTCCCTTTTCATAATGTGTGATGAGAAATGGGGGGCCAAAGTTCCATCAATTAATCCAATTGTAGATCTTTCAGTCAGGTAGTGTCCATTAATAAGTTTAAAAAACACTACCACAAAGACAATTGTCATGAACAAAAAAATACATATTAGCACCAGCCAGATGTAAGTCCATGGTGCCACCAAAAAATGTCTCTTGAACCAGGCAAAAAATACAGAAATTTTGGAAGGGGCAGTGGAAGTCATTGATTCAGTGTCAAAGGAAGAATGTGACTGGTTAATCGCTGTCGAATGTAACAGAGGCAACGGGACACCTGCAGGAGAAGCATACTCAGGATCATCAGGCAAACTACCAGCAGTAGGCGGCATAGAAGGAGCAGTAACTGCATGCATCTCAACGGCATCCTCAGGCATGATGTTCGAGGGTGGCATCACAACAGAATTTCGCAGAATGGAAGGGCAAGAAACTGAAGGTGTCATACTATGGAGAATCGGCCACCCGCTGTAGCTTGACATTGTCAATCGAGATGTACCTGTTATCCTTGCGACCAGGAAGTGGAGGTAAAATAACTGTACGTGTACCCTGGACTCCAAGCACCGGGACCGGTGCACGATAAGAGGGGCCAAACTCCTTCTTGTTCTCCACCTTCTCACGGACCAGGTCACCAACTCGAGGTAGCCAGCCGACTACCGGAATCTGGAGCTCAGCTTCGCATGTAGAGGGTACGTGCTCTTTTGCTAGAGTGTCTCTGGCTTCTTGAAGATTCTGCAATACAGCACAGTGATCATCTAGGTCAAAAGGCGCGGCAGCCGCCGCCATGTCTAGACCCTCAAGGTCCGGAACAAACATTTGTACTCCAAAGAGCATCATGTACGGGGTCCGCCCACCCAGAGACCTTCTAGGGAGATTATTAAGTGCACGTTGCACGTCATACAAGTGGGTTAGCCAGCTTCGGCCTGTACCTAAAACCCTTGCTGTCAAAGATTGCTTTAGGTCACGGTTCATTCGCTCCACAACACTATTGCCCTCAGGCCGGTGTGGAGACGAAAATTTGACTTGGACCCCCAAACTTCTCCTGGCTTCTTTGTAAGCCCTAGAGGCAAACGCAGGGCCCTGGTCAGAATGAAGGGTACCACATGCAAAACTCCCAATAAAGACGCGCAAATCCTTGATGACCGTCCGGGCATCAGTACTCCTTTGCGGCCACACCCACAGAAAATGTGTGCACGAATCCACTGCAACCAAGATGTACTTGTACGCAGTATCAGAGGAAAAAGGACCGCAGTGATCTAAATAAACACACGCAAGTGGTTGGTTACATATATACAGCTGCGTTTGTGGTGGACGCGCGACAGAAGAAGGTTTAATCTGTTGACAAATGTCACATAAAAGGACATAAGCTCGCGCTTGTTTGTACAAACCGTACCACCAGTAACGTTGCTGCAAAAGAGATACAGTCGCCGAAACGCCGGCATGCGCAGATGCAACACCTTCGTGGGCAGCTGTAATCAGAGATGGTCTGCAGTCCGCGTTGGGAATCAATCTGTCACCAACGTCGTTAATCCTCACTAACGGGACGTTATCAGGACTTAAACGATAATGGTAGCGGGAAGGGAATCCTTTCGGAAAGCCCGTCCCTGTCTCGGACGCAGCAATAGCTGCCAAGATGTCATCATTAATCCTAGCTTTGGATCTTGTAACTGCTGCTACTAAATATGTCGCCACTGCGGTTTTTGCTGCCTCGTCAGCCAAACTGTTACCGACAGCATGGACACCAACTCGTTGGTGACCAAGAGTGTGAATTACATTCACGAGGGGCAAACCTTCTTTAAGTTCTGCCACTCAAACCCACAGCGTTTTTTGCTTTACTGTGCTACCTTTCGAATCACGAAAGTCATTGTGACTCCAAAGGTGTAGATTCCCGTTGTATGATTGAACACAATAGTACGAGTCACTCACTATAAGAGTGGTGACTCGAGGATCAGCAAACTCCAGTGCAAGCACCAGAGCTTTTAGTTCTGCTAACTGCGCGGTACAATCACCCAATGACTGCGTATGCACGACATCAGACTGGAACTCACCGTTCACGAAAGTACCCACCACAATTGCGCAGGCCGCTGAATAGGCGTGCTTTGATCCAGTTGCGGGTTGCGCAGACCCATCAGTGTAAATGACACAATGGTACTCCTCGAGCAGGCGCAAAGTCAGAGGAGCCGGATGAACAAATTCATACTCCAAGAACTCCTGTGTCTGTAATGCCGCGTCAAAGATATATGTGACGTCAGGCGAGGTCAAGGAGGTTGCCCATTGTATCCACCTTGGGTGCAAAGCCTTAGAATTTGGTACACTGGCTTTAGTAACCGCCTCAAGGGCAGGGTACGGTGTTACCACCAGCATGTGCTTCCCCTGTGATAGCGCTCGCTCTTTCAGGATCGCCATCTGAACTGCTGTCAGTACTTTTTCGACAGCGGAGAAGCGCAGCTCAGCCGAAGTGTACAGATGAGATTTGTATGCAATGGGGACGGTGTTGCCCTCATTAAATGTCAAGTAGGTGAAACCCACTGCATCCGGTATGATTCTAATGACCAGGTTAGTGTGGTTATCACGAGTTTGTACGAATTTTGAAGCAAGAAGATCAGACTGCAAAGATTGCAATGCAGCCGAATGCTCAGGCAGCCAGCAAGATTTGGTAAAAGTAGGTTGTACCAAGGTATAAAGCGACTTGATACGCTGGGCATAATCAGGAATATAGGTACGACCGAAATTCAGAACACTCAGCAAAGATTGTAATTCCTTCAGTGTCGTAGGAGTACTAAGGCGTGCGCATTTCTCAAGGAACTGCGGAGCCAAGCCTCGACCCTCATGATTGAGTTCGTACCCCAGGAACAACACTGTGAACTCGGCAATGTGGGACTTCGCAAAGTTGAACTTGTAGCCGAAGTCAGCAAACATAGTTATTATGTTATCCACGCGAGCAAGGTGTGGAAGCAACTCGTCGTCCGTTAGGTAGATGTCATCTACATATGAATATGCTTCCGGGTCAATCATCTCCAAGAGAGAGACCACACGAGCAGCAAAGACCCCGGGGCTATTTTTATAGCCCATCAGGAGCCTTTTGAACTTCTTTTGTTTGCCACCCGAGGTAAACGCCGTCCACTCATAGCTGTGAGGGGACAGATTATGGCTGTAAAAGCCATTGGAGATGTCAAGTGTGGTTTTAAACCGTTTTCTCACTAGACTGTCAACGAGAGCCGAACTATGAGTATTCTGTACCGCACATGTCCGGCAGTGCGAATTTAAGTGCCGGTAATCCAAAACTAGGCGGTACGATCCGTCAGGCTTCGTCACAGTGAATAAAGGATTATTCATGGGTGACACACATGTTTCAATTACTCCCTGATATTCCAATTGTTCAAGGATGGACGCGACGTGAGATCGAGCCTCGCGACGCATGGGGTATTGGGGCTGTGGCTGGGGTTCCGACCGCAACGGAATCGTATGATTGGGAGAAAATTTGTCCCAGCCCACCTGAGTACGGTACAACGCAGGTGCGAGCACCTGCGCCCACTCCCCAGCTATCCTGTTAGAATGTTCCAGTGGCACTGTGTGCCCAAAGGACGGGAGGATAACTACCTCCCCTCTAGGAGCCTCTAAAACGAAAGCCGGGGGCCAATCTGCCTCCGCCAAAAGGATATCATAGGTGGAGGTTAGATTATCCCAAAATACCACTTTAATTTTACGTTGTATGTCACCCTCAATTATAAGGACAATTTCAAACATCCGTTCAGGGGGAGAGACGCGAGTATCAGCAGTTTCAACACTTACAAATGTATCAGTTGCTGTCGCCGCCAGAAATGGATGCAGTGCTTGCCGCACTACTGTAACTTCCGCCGCGCTGTCTAGCAGCGTTAGCGCCCATGTCTGGGTCAGAAGCTGTGTCCGTACCATCTGAGGCATATCTCGCAGTCAGAGCAGCAACTTTTTTCTTCTGAAACGGGGGTCTTTGACGTGCAGATTCGTCCTGCTTGTCTTTACCGTCAGTCTCACGGGGCTGCTCACGACCTTGAGCACCCCTTCCCTTCCCACGATCTCCGCCACCGGATTGAAAAGCCGATGTTTCCTGTGAAGAACGAGGAGAGCGTTGTTCAGGAACCTGAAATCTATCAGGTGACTTAATATTAGAACGATCGCGCAAATCATAAGTGCGTTCACTTTGTATCTGCACCGGCGACGCAGAACGAGACCTCCGTTTCTCTTGCTGCTTCCCTTGTTTTTTAGCTCGCCAACTTTGTTTTGGAAAGTTGGGCTTCTCGTCTTTGGTAGACGAACTCACTTAAGGCTGCTGCACCACAGTACGAATGATCACGGCGGTTTTCACACCCAAGGCGCTACGACTCACCATTCTGTAGGCTTTCGCTATAATTTTAGCGAATTCCTTTGGCCTGTCGCCCGGATCCACAAGTGCCAACATATTACACACTTGGAATTGCATGGCATCTCCTTTGAGGTTGCCCATAACCATGGAACAAACCACATCGAAGCTGTCGACAAGCCTCATTCCCAACTCAATTGCTGCCTCTGCACCATGATTGTCTTGGACCTTCTTGATGACCGAGGGCAGTACAGACATAGACGGAGTGCCATAGCACTTCGCATAGGTCGCAGCAAACACCTTGCCCCAATTGTCACAGTCGACAATATCCGGGACCAGATCCTTCAGCAAAGTAATAGTGAGTATCCTGTGTTTATCCACAGGAGAAGTATGCGGAAACACGGCTTCTAATTGATCAAATTTTTCAGCAAGCCAGTAAGGAAATTCATCCCTATTTTGGGGGCGCTTGCCGACAATCGCATTAACCATAACAGGACTGATGACCACCGCGTGATGGTCAGTCGTGTGGCCCGCATCTGCAGGTGCCCCCACCTGTACATTGCGAGACACGTACTGCACTAACGCCCTATGGACCGTAATCAGGGCAGTGTGTAGCACTCGTAACTCCGCCACCGCCACAGTCATGTAGCGCGGATGGGGTGTATAACCGGCCAGCACCGGCCATGTGGCCCCTGCAATAGACAACGGGCCCATTCTCGCCGGTACTACCGCATGGGGATGGGCGCCATTAAACCAAATAGTATGCTGCCCGGCAGTGAATTTCAAGTGTCTGATAAGGGGCATAGGCTGCAGGCATCGCTGTGTGAGTATATTCGTGGAACAAATTGTCGTTTGCATCCACTGCCTCAAACGTCACCCAAGAGTAAAACAACTCATACGGGAACGCCTCATCAGCGCCTACCACAAAAATAACAGCCAACCCATCATCAGGGACCCCATAGACCCGTAAATGTGCGGTCAGGGGAACCCGACTATGCGCGGCAACATTGACCGCCATCGGGACACTCAGAAGAACCACAACAAGCTCTACAGTAGCACTGGGGTTCAGAAAAAGAAAACCTTTTTAATTATCAAGCTTGAAAGAACCTTTAGTCGAAACCTAGGTAGGTTAAGCCGTCACTCCCGTTGTCCGGAAACCAGAGTGAGGGCGTTGTGGACTAATAAAAGCACTACTAAGGCGTCTCAGATCAAAAGACCAAACGTTAGGTGCGCCATGTTGCAGGGATTCTGCTTATGCACAGAACTATGCGCAGGAAACCAAGACCTCAGAGAATTGTGGTGTACCAGAAACTCCCCTCAGAACCAAGAACCCCTATCCGACTAGCTTAGTGTCACATTCGTTATCCGAGATTTAGCTCGGCGGTCCCAATGTATAGACAACCCAGAACAAGCGACTAACAAAGACACGGTAAAGTTTAAAGAGTTTATTTTATAAACCTCGCGTCCTAAGATGCAGTACTTTGGCTAACACAAGCAGACAAATGGTTAGGAACAGCACCATCAGCATTGTTACAATACCATAGAAAATGAAAGGAGCAATCATATTAATAATGACAGTGGAAAGCGACCACCCTCCTTTCTCTAGCAACTAATAAGTTATTATTAGACTAATAGAAGGTCTCTTAGGCTTGCATGGGGGACCCCATACCTTATAGATCAGCTTAGTGGAATCACATCACAGGATCAGCTAGGCTCTCTCCTGCAACAGCTCTTCGTTTCGAATGTAACAGAAAACATGCTGCTCTGCAATATTAAAGGACTTGTCATTCAGGTATTGGCAGCTGTATGTATGTTTTGGCTAAGAAGTGATACGATCAACCTGAACACAACAACCTGCACCCTCTAGTGACCCAGACTCGTTCTTTACACGATGTACAGACCAAGGTCACTGCTCACTGTTAGGGATGTTAAACAACAGACGGTTCTCATGTGAAGCAAAGTCGAGTCAGCAGTTCTCGAATGAATAACATGTAACAACAGTGTCGCGTGCAAAAGCAGCAAAAGCGGCAAGCTGGCTTTCTAACAGCCGACGAGGTTATGCTAACTTAGCGTTGTACATAGGGAGTGGTTAACCCATACTACAATTCCACTCCTGCCCAGAGTTCTCAAGAAGATCAGGGATTACCAGGTCCATGTCATTCTAGTGGGTCCGTATTTGGCATGAAGAGTTCGGTATTCTGAGCTCAGGAGCATGACCATTGGTCTTCCGATCCGACTTCCGCTTCGGGAGGATCTTCTGTCACAGCAAGAGGGCAGGGTCCTGCACCCGCTTCATCTTCATGCGTGGAGATTGACCAGGGACAGCTGACAGCCTTAGATCTTGCTACCGAATTCTGTGATGTTATTCTGGCAGCCAGGCATCCCTCCAACAAGACAAAATGTGCCTGAAGTTGAGGCAAGTTTTTGGCATGGTCTGCATCCAAGGATATTGATCCTCTTTCTGCGCCCTTATTCTAAGTTCTTTTTTTTATCATTTCTTTAGCCCAGCAGGGCTCTGCTCTTGGTATTGTTAAAGGTTATTTGTCCACCATTTCAGTGTTCTTGCGGTTGCTGGACCAACCTCTTTGTTCGAGTCACCTGTTGTGAATAAATTCCTCAAAGGTCTACAACACATGTTTCCTCCCAGACCATTCATCATACCCCAATGGGATTTCAATCTGGTCCTGAATTGCTACCAATTAAATATCTCACCCATACAACTCTATTGCACGTCACAGCTCACTGTCAATCATTAGTCTTATCTATGTCTACTTAGTCCGCGGACAACCTGTGCAATTGTATCTATGCTTTGTTAAAATATTATATAAATATATTGATATGTAGTGTTCGACCTCAACAACGTTTCAGATAATGTTCCTAATGCCTTACTACATTACGCTTACGCGTGCTGCAGCCCAAAGTTAATTGTTGGCCCTAGGTTTGTTTACTTACTCCTCATGTTACCCAATGCAAATGTATCCAAGTATTGTCATATAGTTATATATTCATTTATGCTGTCGCGGCCTCAATACTGTATCAGCCACTGACGCTGATACACTCATTTATTTCGCTTATGTACTGCCACAATGTTGCAATGTCTAACCAAATTAGTGCTGATACTATACTCTATAAAAACAATTTCATCAACGGTCTCTACCTCAGAAATGCCTAGACGGTTCATTTAAATACCATCAGGATGTCTTTATGCCTACCCCAATAAGTGCCACTACTATGTGCTTCTAAAACAAATTATATAGCCGTAAACTGTGTCTACCTCAGAAATGTATTACTACTGATCCGTATACCCTCTTACGTATCGCCTATGTACTGCAATTCTGCCTGTATATCTACCCTAATATGGTTTATGTAAATTACATATTTGCTACCATCTATACACTGTGAAGCGCTCTGATGCCCTCGGGTCGAGCTAACGCTAATAAAACTCCACAAACTAACAGATGTCCCCATCATCCCCTCAACCAATAGGCTTCCTTCCAAATGGCTAATAGTTATCTCAAGCAACTCTGACAACACTTCATTCAATGTCTTCTCTCCATCTAGGTGTGTTCATGCTGGTGGCTGGAGGTATTGTTGCTGGAATATTCCTAATATTCATTGAAATAGCATACAAGCGGCACAAGGATGCCCGGAGAAAGCAAATGCAGCTTGCCTTCGCCGCCGTTAACGTCTGGAGAAAAAACCTGCAGGTATGACTAAACCCTTCACACAAAAATTAAAAAATACTTTTTCTTCTATTGGTGTGGTAAACCAAATGTTTTACTGACTAACTTAATTGACGTCTCCCGGGGGTATTGGTGCCCTTAATAACTCTGTAGCTTTTAAATATTCCCAGAAGCCTCTCATCGTTTAATTTCGTGAACAATTAAATCGCCCATTGACTTTCTAGCATAGTTAATGATGAAACATGCATCATGATATAGCATTTAAAAAATACTCTAACCTGTGGACTCAGTTAGCATCTTAGAATGTATTGATGTTTCCATTCATGGTTGTGGGCATCCGAGAACTCTAACAAATGCTTGTTACAGATACTCTAATGTGTATTGATATTTGTTTTTTTCAGTTTGAGCAAAAAAGTGTCAGTGCTGGTAACGTTACTCATTTCATTGGCGTAATATCTGACTGCACTTGACAGAAGGTCTGCGGTGGCGGCATTTGTTATTTTCCCATTTATCACCAATACATTGCAAGATACTGTGATGGGTATCACTCCGATAACTGTCAGAAGCACACGCCATGGTCCATCGCGTGCAACACAGCGCTATCATGGTGATATGTAGTCATCACAATATCTTGTGCTCTATTCACAATAAATGTGCAATTAACACGTCTCACCTCCGTGGTTCAATCTGCTGTCAGTACATGCATCATGTTGCTATTTTACTGTTAAAGATGTTACATTGAAGAGCTGGACTGAAAACGACAATGTTAAGTCATCACAAGCAAAAATCAACTCAGAAACCTTTACAGCAAAAGGGCAGTTACAATCTTCTTAAGAGATTCCAAAAGATACGTGGTGTGTGCTCTGTCACTCAGTTGTGTAGCACGGGTGTCATGGGCCCTTGAGCAAGCAAGGAAAATGGGCCACTTGACCATTGGTTGATTGTAAAATATAGCAATAATTGTGGTGCAATGGGTCCCTCAGGCCTCTGGGCTCCTATGCCACAGCACCTGTCGCTCCATGCATAGCTACACCCCTGCTGCCACTTGGGTTCCGCAAGCATCTTTCTGCACTGAGAAATCCTGTCACGGCCAAGATTTCCCAGTTCATTTTAGCCAGTGTATTTCTCACTAATTTTGAATAGTGCAAAAAAGTTGGAGAATGTGGGTCACTTTGCCTATCAAGCAATAACTGCTCTCAACAGGCTAAAGAGTGAATCCTTATAAAACCATCTGTACTTGATGACGCAATCGTGCCATAATGTAACTTGCATTACTTGCAAGGGGTTGCCACCACATGTACCATTGATCTCTTAATCGCCCCCTGCAAACCCAGTGAACCAAGGCCTGCTGGCACAGAGCACTTTAACTACACCACAATGTTTCACTTGCTCATCTTCTAGAAAATAACTGCACTAGGTCAATGGATAAGGAATATACTAACATGTCCAGTCCATAATCATGCATGCCGTCCTGTGGCTGTTAGCAGAGTCTCCAGTCACAAATCCGTTTTACAATGTGAGACCTTTCCACAGGTGGAAACGTCAGAAAACTAGAATCTGGTACATTGGTAGAAGGCAGGCAAGTGGAAAGATTTATTTGTTAAAACACAAATCTAGTTTTTGGGATCACATTTTTTCCATGGCCATTTTCCCTAAGATGCCATGGAACACAAAGCATTCCATTCCATTCATTCTGCTTCATTTCCCGTCCGTGCATGTGTACCAGAACTCAAATGGATAAAATTTATCCCATCTGCGTGCTTAAAACACCGGTGGAATAAATTTGTGTTATACCTGAATCAGGGTATAACAGCTGCACCTGCATTTTTATTCTTTTACTTTTACCTCTTTATGATTTCATAACATTTCCTTTATGATGTCATAAAGTCAGAGCTTTGCTTACTCAGCTTCATATTGTTTTGTTGATTTTACTTTGAAAAATAAGGTAACGCTTTGCACAAATGCACCATTACAATTTTTTGAATACATTTTTTTTCAGAATATTCATACAATGACCTCTCTTCTAATGCAGTCCTCTATCTTTCTTGCAAAAGACAAAGTTTCCTCTGCCATATTGAACATTGCTAGTGGTAGACCGAGCTTAGATCCTTTTTATGACAATACAGGTAGGCCCTCTAAGGCCTTACATTGCCTGCTTCCCATTCATATTTTAGTATTTGACTCTAAAACACACTAGACACCATGCGGAACACTAATTATACGTCTGAAATGACTTGGGATTTTGGAAGTGGCCTCCAATTCATTCTAGCTAATGCAGAGAAGAAATTGACTAAACTATATCTGAAACATGTAATTGGATGGTCTTTTTAAAAGAACCAAATAACACTTCCCAAAAGTACATTCAACAGATTTTTTATGTTTTCTAAAATATTTCAATTCATTAGTATTAAACTATGACTATCTGGCTAAATAATGCAAAATATAGATGATAAATGTATTTTTCGGAGCTGAAGATAATTGGTTGATTTGGACTCCTACAAATTGTCCCAATTATAAATAGATAAAGGAAGACATAGAAGATTTGCAGACCCTTTTGTGGTTACAAATTGAGAATGCAGTACACCAAAATGCCTTAATATGGATGATTTTGGGGATGATGCTATTCCAATGGCTACTTTTTCTTTCCTACCCACTAGAAATCACACTCGGCATGATTCAACAAATGCTAGGTTTAGCTTAAAAAGACACACTAGAGATCTAATTGCTTATACATATTCATTTTAGGATAGAAAAAGTGGTAGAGCAGAACCTGACCCTAAAAAGAAAGGCTCTTTTAGGTCCATCACCTCCACCCTGGCCTCCAGCTTCAAGAGACGTAGGTCCTCGAATGACACGGTAAGAATAAGAAGAAGAATTCTGCCCTTTTCCTTTCTTTCTTTCCTTCTCTTTTTCTTACTCTTTCTTTCTGTCTTTAACTACCTTTCTCTTTCTTTTCTGTCATCCCATTGACTGCCAAAAGCCCATTCAGACGCTGCACCTGCGCAGGCAGCATCTCATAGCCATGTTCGTCCACAGTCAGTCAGTCAGTCAGTCGGTCAGTCATCCAATGTATCTGAAAGAATCTTCTTGACTCCTCTAGGAATGGAAGGAGCCTGTCTGTAATTTTTGTGACAGTTTTGATATGCTGTCAAGTTTTTTTACATGAAATTTTTGTTTTTTGTATTTTTTTTGCTTAAATTACTGGTGCTGGTCATTAAAACCAATATTTTTTGTGTTTCTTTTTTCCATGTTCTTCTACCTGTCTTTCATCCAATGCCAACATGGCACCATTTTCTTTAATTTGGGCACTGTTTCACATCACCAAGAGTCATGTTTGTGTCATACTCTGTATGTGTATTTTTTGTTTGTAGTTATGGCATTTTGCTGGAGAGGAACAGAATGTTAATCCATATTTAAAAACTAAATGGCATGCTCTGTTATATTCTCTTAGAACTGTTCTAAAATGTTCTCATCGTGCTCTTAACAACAAGCAACAAAGAGGTTGGGAAATATTTATTTCAACCTCACTCTATGAAATATAATGATATTTCAAAAATCATAAGTTGGTCAGAAAAATCAGTTGGCATATTTGCTTTGCCCCTGACATCTGCTCTAAAGTGCATTTGACCTTAAAGGCAGCAATCACACTTCCTGATAGATAATACATAAAATATAGCGATTATAAGAATGTACACTTCTTACACTTAAAAACACCTAGAGAAAATGACCATTCATTTCAGATCCAGATTCAAGTAAAAATTATCATAATATACAGTTTTTTCTAAAAAGGAAAAAAAGAAAAGAAGCCTTTCTTAGACACATAGTTTGGCTGATAGTTTTCAAGACATGTTTTCCATCGGTCGACCTTCATCATTCATGACCATTAGTCTGTCACTGTTCTAGTGGGAATCAAAAACCGTTTTTGTAAATTAGATTTATATTGAATTATAGAAAAATAAAAAAAATAAACATCAATAAGATTGTTCCTCCCTTTTTAAGCGTGAGCATATATTCAAGAGGTTGCCCATGGCATATGATCCTATTGTCTTTAAGGCCTCCAAGACTCCAGCAACCACAATGCTCTGAACCAGCCCAGTCTTTTATTTTTATTTTCCCCTCAGCTGGTGAGGTGAAATTATGAACACTGCTTTTTCCAATGGGGTTACAAAATTCATGCATTTTGCTTCGGTGTAATTGTGTCAACTTTCAGCACAATAATGCGTAATTACATAAAATTGAAATCTGTCATTTCATGCTATATTTTAGAGCTAAATGGTTCTTCCTATACATTTTTGAGGCGCCAACATATTTTGCACTAATACAAAGTGCAAACTCGAAAGCACCGCTGTTAGACCCAGCGGATTTGGGCTGGCAAAGATGCATCGAAGCCAGTTAGAACCCACTGTTCCAAATAGAATGAGTATGAGATGCTTTTTGGATAATCTGTGCTCCCCCTCTAGTAGCTTTGCATCAAACAGTCAGGCTTTTCTTCAGGGCCAGCGTGTAAAGTGTTGGCACGGCACTCTCCCTCGCAACACACTGCATTCGCCACAAAAAGACTACACACCGTATGTATAAAAACACTTGTCTTTGTATTACACACACACACATTGAAATCAAAACGAGATACACATTGTACAAATACTCTACAGTTATATGCAATTGTCAACTTCTCTATTGAAATCAAAGGGAAACACACATTGTATATACACGTTACAATTATATGCAAATTTACCATTGCAGAAAGGTCAGTCACTAGTCTCTGACTATTCCTCTTGAATAAGCCCGTCAGTCTTACAGCTCTAGAAGCCAGCAATACATGTTGCGCCTGCTGGTACCCTGTTGACTAGACAGTTGGAACCACCTAACATGGAAACAAAACAGTTAATTAGTTTCATCCATTTGGATTGAACCTCCAGGCACCTGACGGCACCTGCACGAGGGCTGGTTTGCTATCCCCCCCATTGACAAAAGATTGTGACCCAATAAACTGGTGCGCTCCAGATTTGAAGAAATGTTTTCCCCTAAAATGAAGGTGTGACCAGCTTCGGATACCCCTCTGGTTTTGTAACTATGATTTCCAAAGCAAAGCACCCTGTGACGTGGGTCTAGGGAGAGGGAGCCAATGACTTCAGACAGAGGTCGCAATGTCAGGCACTGTTGTCCTATCGATCTGGAGGCCAAAGACAGTCTCAGCTCCTGGCTCAGGTTCCACCAAAACCCCTCGGACACAACGCGCCATGAGCAAAAGCGAGCACAGGTCCCCTTGATTGCAAGCACCGGTCCCTCTGACTCTGAAAGCTTTCTCTGCACTCCTTGCCCTGCTCATGTCCCGGCACTTCAGATGGCAGCTGATATTTGCGCACACACTCCTCAGCAAGATGATGGTGTGTGTCTCCGCCAAAACCAGTGTGGTCCTTACTATCTCGTGGAGACAGTGAGATCCTTTGTATCCCTGGGATCTTGTGACCAGGGGCCCAGCTCACCAGTCCTCATAGAGTACTTCGAGACCCAGGCCAATACAGTAACCATTAGCTGCAGGCCAGCAACGTCCTGACATAATTCACCAAGTGATAGTCCCCTTCTTGGAGCATGACTGCTCCAAGCCACCACAAGTCTGCGGATAGTCCAGTTGTAGTCCCTCCTGCCCTAATGATTCCTTGTGTCAATGTCCCAGTATTGAACCAGCGTAGTATGGTTCCAAATCCAAAAGTGTCTCTACGTTCGGAGGCTGACGCCCCAGTCGTTATACCCACCATGACCTTTGAAGATGCAATCAGTTCAAAAGGCCGCCTTTAACATGCAGAGCCCGTTACTAAATTTGCCATCCTAACCTGGGAAGTTTGATCACAATCTTTAGTGGGGCCAAGACCCTGCCCTTGGAGTGTAGGTGTCGATTCCGGCCCAGGTATCCATCTCAGAAAGGCAGAGGTCCGCAGTTTCTGTGAACCCTAGTTTATGGCCCTCTATCAGGAATGCACAGATGTGGCTATCCCCCTCGCACCCAATTGTGGATTTGGTGAGCCATGCACATCAAAATGCCCATTTTACCGAAGTGCCTTTCAATCACCGTAATGTCAAACTCACTGCCACGCCCAGAGAGGATTCGCCATTACGAACTAATCGATACCAAATATCATACTGTCAATATTCTACCCGTAGGAAATAATGCTAGACAGCTGTTCCCTACATCCCCTCAGGCTAATCCCGTTTGAGAAGCAGGGCTCATCGCACCGGCCACACCATCCAGTGAGTTGAGTAACAGTAACCAGTGCACACAGCCCGCTCCCCCCCCGCCAGGGTAACCCTGCGGTTCAATCAATATGCTACCTCCTTGGATGGCACAGCCAGACCGGCAGGCCCAACGAAGCACATTTGAAAAACATGCCCCTGGTATATGTCTTACCCATGATAAGGGACTTACAGCTAAATCGAATCAGCCAATCATATATACACTGCTTTGTGGTATGTACATGATGAGCCCAATGCTTTGACACTGCATGGGAGTGCTGAGCTAGCAAAATAAGGTCAAAACATGAGGTCAGTAGCCAAAAAGGTTAGGGGAGACCACGCCAACAAAGGCCAGGTCTAACACTCACAAACAAAAGCCGCTCTCAGTCTGTTGTTCCCATGTGTTTGCAGTAAAAAATAAATTCTCTTAAATAACTCATTTCACTGTACATTTTAATACGTGAAATGGCATAATGGCATAATTTCAGGAATTTCGCATTACAAGTGTAATGAGAAATCCCCCAAATTACATAAATTATTCCAATGTGATTTATATTTCTCCCAGTTTCAGCAGCACCTTCTTTAAATCGTCTAAAACTACACATTTTCTCTGATACCCCCTTTCAAGAATTGTCACTGAAAATACAGGCAATGAAGATCAGCATTCAGTAACACCATTATCTGCACACTTGGCAACATTATGTAGAGAAAGCTAGAGAAGGCAAGTTTATTCAAACAATATTGGGACTTTTGTCTTTTGAAAGAGGCACTACTTTTTTGAAGGGGTCCTCTGCACACGTCACTGAAGCTCTAATTATGAAGGAGGAAAAACAAGGATCTTGGTCTTCTGCCAGGTAACCTGCAGATCCTTCAAACCTACTTTGATTTTCTGCTGTGACGTCCTTAGACACTCAGGAGGGTTGTCTCTTAGATGATTGTTGTTAACCATTTTGTGACAACTCCTGTCTCCTGTTTGTAAAGATACCCTTTGTTGCTATGGGATTCATCAGCAGAAACTGCAATGCTGAACAGGCACCTGCAGCCAAGATGACTCTTGTCAGTGTTGAGA
The DNA here is from genome assembly GCF_964204655.1 of Triturus cristatus. Lineage (NCBI taxonomy): Eukaryota > Metazoa > Chordata > Amphibia > Caudata > Salamandridae > Triturus > Triturus cristatus. The sequence goes on from NC_140580.1 coordinate 955,860,844, forward strand.
CCACTGTTGCTGAAATATCTGATGTTGGACTCTCTTTGAGATTGAGGGGGTGATCAAGAGGTGAAGAGGTGTGGCTCACTGGTTAGAGGCGGCAGATCCGCAAGCAGAGAATCGGCCAGGGACCAGGGTTCAATTCCCGACGCGGCAGGGTCGTGGACCAGGGTCAAAACGGACTCGATAATTCTCGCCTCGGTACCTACTCTAACCAGGAACACACTCGGCAACTCTGGGCATTAGCTTGCCTCATCTCCACAACGGCCCCCCACATTCGCTGGGGATGCCTGGTTTCACCTTGGAGATACCCTGGAGGTACCATCTCACAGGGATAGCCAGGACGGGTTCCCCAGCGGTCTACAGCGCCACGACGCCTCAGGGCAGCAGTGCGCTTTACAAGACGCATACATTTACAATAAGGCACTTGACACCTTGAGCATCAGTACTAGTGCTTTATCCTTCCTCCCACACACCTGCCTTATAAGAACATATTTCAAAATCCAGAACAAAAGATTGTCATACCAAAGTGTCATATGCATCCCACAGTCGCCTGTCAGTTTCTGTTGGGTGAACAGACCACGGCTCACAATAATGTACACTATGTGTCTACATCGCTAAATCCAGTTTGCATGTTAGAAGATGTCCGTTTTAATTCAGCAGGTCTTGACACCCCAATTAGCTGCTAAATGTGATAAGCCACAACCCTTACCTGCTCCAGATGCCTACCAAAATACATTAACAAGTTCTTCATTTCTGGAAGATGTCACTTGCTTCACACATTATTGGAAAGACTACATTAATATCTGAAACATTTGTGCCCACAACAACATGACAAATATCATCTCATTAATGCCAGGCTTACTAAAGCTGAAAATGCAAACATTTTTTGATAATTGCTTCGAGTAACACTCAAAGTCAAAGACATTCAGACCTCTCCTGGGTATCGTTACTTCAACAAGAACTACCTCCTCTGGATTCAGTAGTTGCATTTGCAGCAAAGGGGAAGCTACTGTGATTAACTGGAATATTGTCTGCTGGGAAGCCAGACAAGGAATATTGTCTGCTGGGAAGCCAGACCAGAACCTGATGAAAAAGAATGTCTACAGTGCACTCTGGCCACGCATGCCTCAGGTTGTACCATTCTTTTATGAATAGGTGACAAATCATTTTCAGACACAACTGGACAACATGCTAAAACCGATAGTGATATTGGGAGAGTGGCTAGTAGCTTCCAATCATCATTGACATCTTTTCAGTGGACCTAGCTGACTAAGAAGCCATAAATGTCATGATTGTCCTTGCTCTAAGGTGGTTTTCCAATCTTTTTTTTGACAGAACTCCTAATTTACCATTCACTCAAAATAATCATTTTGGTCCATAAGAGCACAGTCAAATTTTAAGAATGAAAACAGAATTGGACATCCTAAGATTGGTGTGATTGGAAACTCTCCTTGAAGCCTTACTTCAGATCAAAAGCCCAAAGCAAATAGGGTTATATGAGGTTCCAAGCCCTCTGTGCCACATTAAAAAGTCATTTGAGATTTCTAAATCACAATGCCACCCCCTCCCCCAGGAAAATTATGATGATCGACTCCTAATGCTGTGCTCCAGGAAAAGATATAGCTCAGACTCCAAAATCCTAGTGACTGCCTACCACACCGCCATTCAGCACTCCAGAGGAGGGGATATATTCCAAGTGTCTTTATTCTTGGAGGGACAGTGCCACAGACTCCTTGGTTTCAAACAAAAACATCAGTGCGAGTGGCTGCAATTCAGGCACATTGCCTTCAATTTTATCTACTCCAATTTCAAAAGACGGCATCCATTATATACATTAAGGAGTCAGTTGAAAATGTTCTACTTGTCTATCATCAAGGAGAAAATTACACAATAAATACTGGCCAGAAACCTGAGACCTATTCTGGGTTTGTGACTTGTCAATAAATTATTCAAGAAAGATACATTGATTGTATTCATTCCACTAAAATACTCCTGGTAAAAAAAGGGATGAGTAATAGATGGAACACAAGGCCAGGGAACCAGAGAGGAGAAGATGATGAGTACTCTCCTCCGTACTGCAATCCATCTCTAAATACAGAACTGCCAGTAACAAAAGAGGCAAAAGTAGAAAAAAGGATGCCCATGCAAACGCCCTGTGGTAGGTGTTGCCCTCTTATCACCTCTACAAATAAGAAAGGAAAGGAATCGAATTCCTGCAGGAAGAACTCTCAGTAAGTTGCCATCCTGGTGAATAAAATGATCACACCCCAACTGAGCCCTTCCACCCCAGCAGCCCTCATCAGAGGTGACAACAGCTTTCCTGGAACCATCCTGACCTGTTGGATTGCCTTCACCTTTGCAGAAACCACCACCACCATGCGTTCTATCTGCTCGGAATTCAAATTGAACCCCTGTCATTTTGCATTCACAAGAGGGCTCAATGATTCCCTACCCACAGCTACCTCCTGGACCCCTGAAAACATGCCACCATCTTGCCACTACTGAAGAAATTCACTGCAGACCCATCCTGTCCAGCCAACTACAGACCCATCTCACTGCATCCATATCCAGCAAAGGTCTTTGTAGAAACTGATCCACAAGAGAATAGCCAACCACCTGGATGACAGGCACCTCATGGACCTATCCCAATCCAACATGTTCACCTAATTAGAAATTTGTGCAACGGCCCTTCAATGGATTAGCTTCTTCCTCACAGCACGCATGCAGAAAGTCAGCCTATCCCCTTAAAACTCTGAACCTATGAAGTCCCCCAAGAAAAATCACTCAGCCCCACGCTCTTCCATATCAACCTGGCCCCACTTCCCAGCATCGTACGAATCTTCCGAATCAACATCATCTCATACGCCAATGACACACAACTCATCCTCTCCCTCTGCAAGGACACTGGCAACACCGAAGCAAAATTCATTGAGCACATAGCAGAAGTTGCCCTCTTCATGAAGTCCACTTCCTCAAACTCAACATAGAAAAGTTGGAGGTAGTATCTTTCTGTAAAGACCAGACTCTATGGTCCTCAGCCTGGTGGCCATCAAAACTTGGACTCACTACAACCCATTCCAGTCTAGCTAGGAACATGGGAATTGTGGTCAACAAGAAACCGTCGATGGCCAGCCAAGACAACTTCAATCACCATCTCCTTCTTCCATACCCTCAAGATCCTCAGGAAAATCTTCAGCTGACCTCCTCTCAATGCCAGATGAACAATCACCCAAGCACTCATCACCAATAAGCTAAACTATGCAAATGCTTTCTAGATCAGAATCTTAACCCAACTCACCAAGTGGTTGCACGCCATTCAGAATTCAGCAGCTAGGTTCACACTCAACCTCCCTGCTCTCACCCATATCTCTACCCTCCTCAAAAACCTCCACTGGCTCCCCATACACAAACATGCACAGTTCAAATTACTTACTACTGCATATAAAGCACTACATAATTTCCGCCGCACATACCTGAACAACTCTGTCAGCTTCCGCAGCTCGACCAGACACCTCTGCTCTGCAAAACCCCTCCACACCACTGTCCTCAGCATCTGAAGCTGGCAGCCGTGCCTTTTCATACCTTGCTCTTAAAGCCTGGACTGTGCTCCCTCTTCACATTAGAGCTGCAGGCTCAGTACTAGAATTCAGGAGAACACTGAAAACTTGACTCTTCAGTTAGAACACAGACAGGGTGGCAAGCAACCCCCTTTCTCATCAGCACCTATATATGAGATTCACACTCTACAATTACACTTAACAGAACACCCAAACCAAACTACAGCCCACACTGGGTAGGACTCATCCTGAGGGTGCCTCCTTGGTGACCAACTGTACTTGATTTTCCCTCAGAAATAAACAATAGCTAGACTTCAGACGGAGCTTAAAGCAAAGAGAGAGTCAAAAAATGTGGTAGCACATCTTATTACACTTTCCGTTTCTTAGCCTTTGGCTAGAAACCCAAACTCAAACCACAGGTGTAGGTAACCAATTCTGATATGCATATTTGCTGTGAGTCGACAGAGAATACATCCAATCAGTCCAACTTGACAGATTCTAAAGTGGAGTTTGAAAAGAGATGCCTCTAAATGTCCTTATTCCACCCATCCTTTCTTTGCACAATCAGGCACATGGGAATGTTTTAAAATCGAAAAAGGGAGATACCCACAGTGGCAGACCATAATTTGAGGATTCTTATCTAAAGTAACCAAAATGTGATAATCACAAATGTTCCCGAGGTTGCACACATGAACCTTGCAACATTTTCAAGAACAAGTTCATGTTATGGTTGAGATATGAGGACAACCCTGGTTTGGTCGGGCAACGTGACGACAAGTTGTTGGAAAGAATTCAGATTGAACAGACTGGTTGTAGAAATGGCAATTACCAGAGACTCTATAAAGAGTGAGGAGCTGGCACGAAAATATTTTGTTTGTAAATATGTCACTATTAACGTTTCTTTGCCCCATTATATAAAATGACTCAATTAATATGGGGCTTAGTCTCTATCCATTGAATCAGGCAGAACAAGTGCCCTGAGTCCCTATTATTTTCATATTCTCTCTATTTGTATGTTTTTTCTTCTTCTGAATAATCTGGTTAATTTTACTCCATTTTATTAAGAAATTCAGCAAATAACTTTGAA